>NC_091282.1:642518099-643123076 GCF_032444005.1 Ranitomeya imitator | reverse complement strand
TCGATATACACACGGATCATATGATACCAGTTTGATGGGCTGCTTAGCTCTCCGGTTCGCTCTCGTTAACCCTCACAGGGCCAGCCTGGCTCACTTGCACATGTGCAGATCGCGTCACTTGGAGGTACTGTAATATCTTCTGCTCTCATCCTAATACACCCACATTGGGCC
This sequence comes from Ranitomeya imitator, assembly GCF_032444005.1. Taxonomy (NCBI): domain Eukaryota; kingdom Metazoa; phylum Chordata; class Amphibia; order Anura; family Dendrobatidae; genus Ranitomeya; species Ranitomeya imitator. Next base: position 643,122,905 of record NC_091282.1, on the reverse strand, counting down.
CGTCCCCCAGGGGCTCGCAATCTAACTTCCCATTCTGCTAAACATAGTGCTTCATTACCACAGCCGTACCAATTATTGACCCACCTCCATCCACCTCTATATATATATATATATATATGTATGGGCAGATAAGAGTCAACCCGCTTCCTTGTGCTCTTCATGGCCCTACTGTGGTTGCAGTATCAGCTGATTGTCACACAGGTTTTCACCAAGGGCCCCCTTGGTGAAAACCTCACATGCTATCACCCATATTTTGGAAGACCTCACCAATGATATGTGATTTCCAACTTTAAATCCAGTGTAAAACTTGTATAGTGACAGTTAAATGCTCTTTTGGGGAGGATCTGTGATGTCATCGTAGAGGTCTGATGACGTCACTACAAGTTAAGGGGTTTATCCCATCAGGCCCATACACATATTGATAGATGGAGGTCCAAGCTCATTTTCTCCTATCAATATGTTCTAAGTGTCTCAGATGGGAAGACTCCTTTTTACTTGTAGTGATGTCATCAGACCTCTGTGATGATGTCATAGAGCTTCACCTAGGAGATCCCATAGAAATAAATAAAGTGATCTGCTCAAGCGTAGCCCTATCTGTCGATTCCTAGTTGTTGAGATAGATGCGGGTCCTATCCCATTTTATCTAATCCATATGTTACAAAAGTCCCCAATGAGATAATACTCTTTAACATGTCATGATGTCATCAGACCTGTGTTGATGATGTCATAATACTTACCCCAAATATCTATAGGACAATGACTAGAGAGCTGCACCTGTCAGGATAAGAGAGGTGGCTGCGCATGCGTGCCTCTCCCAGTCCAATAGATGTCCTGGCCGTGAGTCTATGACCTAATCGCACAGGTCCGGTGACTTGACTGCACGGTAAAGGGAGTTGTCCCTTCTTGATTGATAGTGGACTGGGAATGGCATCAGTCTCAAGAGCAGAGTGCCAGGGTTTGATATCAGGAAAGGTGGTTGGGCTTCCGCGACTTTCTCCAATCAGTTCTGTGGAAGATCCAAAATCTGCTGAGGCAGCGTTGGTCACTTGTAGATTGTCTGACCATGATGCCAATTATCGTAGCTGGAAAGAAGTTAGCGAATACATAACATCTTCCACAAGATGATGATTTTGGCTTAATTTGAATCCCCATTGTGCCCAGTATGTCACTATGCTACTCACTCCATCCTCCTAGCAAAGATTTTCTTTATGCATCCCAGTATGCTGCTGCTAACTGCAAGGGTTAATTAACTCTGAGCTCCCAGTCGGAGTCTTACAGTCGAGCCGAACACCCATGGGTGCAGAGTAAATCGCCCCTGGGAGGAGGCAACCTGGCATTGTTGATGAAAAGGATTCACTGTGCTCATAATTAATAGAGAGAGGGGAAAAAATACAAATTTGCAATTAGGTCTGCGATACCCCGTCATTACTGTTAACATGGTGAATGTGACTGCTGTGGGTGAAACTGAGTGGCAATTAGGTGTTTAATTTTATTTTCTAATCAGAACACGTTGACGAAGACTTGGGAGAAAAAAAAATATGATGTGTTGACTCATATAATTACATCTTATAGGTTGGGGAATCCTGGGCACAATTGTGAGATAATTATATGGGTAATATCCTGAGAATTCAAGATATAGAGAGTCTGTAGCATAGAGATTTACAGTATAATATGAGGGGTATATTTTGGGGTTCTTTCCTTATTTCTCCTGAAAGTATGCTGATACCTCATTGCTTTGTCATGGTATCACTTGTTTCAGACTCTATTGACATCGTCTACCGTATATACCGGGACTTCGTAGGCGTTATCTATATACTGGGACTCTATAGACCTCTTATATCTACCATGACTCTAGAGAGACATTGTCTTTATACCGGGACGCTATAGACATCTTGTATATACCGGGACTCTATAGACATCTTCTATGTACAAAGAATCTATAGACTGGGTTTATATACCGGGGCTTTGTGGATATCTCCTTTATACCGGGACTCTGTAGACCTCGTCTGTATACTGTGACCCTGTAAACGTCATCTATATACTGTGACCCTGTATACGTCATCTATATACCGGGACTCTGTAGACATTTGTCGTTACCGGGGCTGTGGAGTCAGTAAGCCAAACCTCCCGACTCCTCAATTTCCCTGACTACTCTGACTCCACCACTCTAACTCCACAGCTCTGCCTTACTACTGAGCATGTACATAAAGTGCAGCACAGATTCATCTCAACTAAAATCCCAGGTCTTTACATCAGGAACAGAACAGACATTTATTGGACATTTCATAACTTTCCCAAATTACAGCACATCCTGCACTGAACTACTGCACCCAATGTCTATATACTGTATATAATTGGCTAAGGGGTACTTCCGTTTGTTTGTCTGTAGCTAACTTCCGTAACGGAAATCCTGGGTCGCTGATTGGTCGAGGCCGGCCGGCCTTGACCAATCAGCGATATTGGGGCGGGAGTTAAACGTCGCTTCACTTTTTACTATTGACGCTGCCTATGCAGCCTCAATAGTAAAAAGATATAATGTTAAAAATAATAAAATAAAAAATCATTATATTCTCACCTTCTGTCGCCTCCGCAGCTTTCCCGCTCCTACCGATGCTCTCGGCAGCTTCCGTTCCCAGAGATGCATTGTGAAATTACCCAGATGACGTAGCGGTCTCGCGAGACCGCTACGTCATCTGGGTAATTTTGCAATGCATCACTGGGAACGGAAGCTGCCGGCCGCATCACGAGGAGCGGGGCGGCTTCGGTGGACGAAGGAAGGTGAGTATATAACAATTTTTTTATTTTAATTATTTTTTTCACAGGGATATGGTGCCCACACTGCTGTATACTACATGGGCTGTGCTGTATACTACGTGGGCTGTGCTGTATACTACGTGGGCTGTGCTGTATACTACGTGGGCTGTGCTGTATACTACGTGGGCTGTGCTGTATACTACGTGGGCTGTGCTGTATACTACGTGGGCAGTGTTGTATACTACGTGGGCTGTGCTATATACTACGTGGCTGCTATATACTATGCAGCCGGCCGCAATCAATCAGCGATATTGCCGCGGAATTTAAACACCGCTTCAGTGATTAGTCTGGTCGTGGTTGGCCGGGCACATCAGCGAAACGCAGTCCGGCCACGAATTGGTGCGGGATTTCAAGCACGTTTCGCTGATTGGTCGTGCCCGGCTGGCCATTTGCACCGATTGGCGCAGAATTTAACCCCCACTCACAGCGAGACGTACATACATATTCTAGAATACCCGATGCGTTAGAATCGGGCCACCATCTAGTATTACATATTTTAGGAGTCAGGGTCAGTCCATTTTATACTGGCACCAACATCGACCACGACTCCAACTCCATAGCCATGTTCTTTATACCGGGATTCTGTAGATGCCGTCTCTGTAGCGGGACCCTGTAGACGCCGTCTCTGTAGCGGGACCCTGTAGATGCCGCTTCTGTATTGGGACGCTGTAGACGCTGGCTCTGTACCGGGACGCTGTAGATGCCGGCTCTGTACCGGGACTTGAGCCCTCCACGAATCCATCATTCTACAGTGGTAAACTTCATTCACTCCCTTTTCCCAGCCATCTCCTCCTATATAGTGGGGCACTGTTGTATCCTCTTAACATCTCTAATCTATTTTGTTATATTGACATCCACATAAGTAGAAACCGTACATATAAATATGAGATGAACTTTGTTGTCCTCTTTGCTTGTAGCCACTGCTGTTTTGTAGCAGTCTGAGCTTGCCCGTCAGATTTAGAAGAGCTGTTATTTAGTGAGGACATGGGACATGTTACATTAGATCCTATGTAGAATCCGCATTTTTTTATTATTCAGGTGATCGCCAAGTCTAATCTTTTTGCATGTATATTCCTTCCCCCTACATTAGCAGAACACCAGGGGTGATGTTGGTGGGGAAATCTCCCCTGAGACCCCTCCTCTGTTACCAAGATACTTTTTCCCGTAGGTCGCAGTCTCTGGATAGTGTTGCTTAGAGATATTTCTAATAGGTGGCAATGTCTCCGCAGCCAGTGCACTTACTACAGTGGGAAATGGTTACCGCCATATGAATATCAGAAAATGGGTCACAGTAAGGATGCATAAATTGAGTAGGGGTCCTTGAAGGTGGACAAACCTTTTCATTTATATACCTATTTTTTTATTGTACTGTTAAATAATTTATTATTGTTAAATCTATTTTGCTGCCACAGTACTCTTTGGGGCAAAAGTGTCAAGACAGATGGTTGGGATGTACCCCTTAACTATGCATCCTGTTTTGTGCTCATGAGCTGCATTCACTATTCTGCTGGTGCAGTCATTGTGCACATACATTACATTACTGATTCTGTACTGATCCTGAGTTACATCCTGCATTATACCCCAGAGCTGCACTCACTATTCTGCTGGTGCAGTCACGGTGTACATACATTACATTACTGATCCTGTACTGATCCTGAGTTACATCCTGTATTATACCCCAGAGCTGCGCTCACTATTCTGCTGGAGCAGTCACTGTGTACATACATTACATTACTGATCCTGTACTGATCCTGAGTTACATCCTGTATTATACCCGAGAGCTGCACTCACTATTCTGCTGGAGCAGTCACTGTGTGCATACATTACATTACTGATCCTGTACTGATCCTGGGTTACATCCTGTATTATTCTCCAGAGCTGCACTCACTATTCTGCTGGTGCAGTCACTGTGTACATACATTACATTACTGATCCTGTACTGATCCTGGGTTACATCCTGTATTATACTGCAGAGCAGCGCTCACTATTCTGCTGGTGCAGTCACTGTGTACATACATTACATTACTGATCCTGAGTCACATTCTGTATTATCCTCCTGAGCTGCACTCACTATTCTGCTGGTGCAGTCACTGTGTACATACATTACATTACTTATCCTGGGTTACATCCTGTATTATACCCCAGAGCTGCACTCACTATTCTGCTGGTGCAGTCACTGTGTACATACATTACATTACTGATCCTGTACTGATTCTGAGTTACATCCTGTATTATACCCCAGAGCTGCACTCACTATTCTGCTGGTGCAGTCACTGTGTACATACATTACATTACTGATCCTGAGTTACATCCTGTATTATACTCCACAGCTGCACTCACTATTCTGCTGGTGCAGTCACTGTGTACATACATTACATTACTGATCCTGAGTTACATCCTGTATTATACTCCACAGCTGCACTCACTATTCTGCTGGTGCAGTCACTGTGTACATACATTACATTACTGATCCTGAGTTACATCCTGTATTATACTCCAGAGCTGCACTCACTATTCTGCTGGTGCAGTCAGTGTGTACATACATTACATTACTGATCCTGAGTCACATTCTGTATTATCCTCCTGAGCTGCACTCACTATTCTGCTGGTGCAGTCACTGTGTACATACATTGCATTACTGATCCTGTACTGATTCTGAGTTACATCCTGTATTATACTCCAGAGCTGCACTCACTATTCTGCTGGTGCAGTCATTGTGTACATACATTACATTACTGATCCTGAGTCACATTCTGTATTATCCTCCTGAGCTGCACTCACTATTCTGCTGGTGCAGTCACTGTGTACATACATTACATTACTGATCCTGAGTTACATCCTGTATTATACTCCACAGCTGCACTCACTATTCTGCTGGTGCAGTCACTGTGTACATACATTACATTACTGATCCTGAGTTACATCCTGTATTATACCTGAGAGCTGCACTCACTATTCTGCTGACAGAGCAGCCATCTATTGTAGACCAGATCAGGCCTCAGTTTGCTGCTTTTCAAAAATGATGGTGACCAGGAACCGCACAATGCTTCCCCACCTCTGTGAAACAAGCAGCCGAATGGAGAAATCTATTTTTGGCTGGTGGAAGTGGAAACTGTCCCACTGAGGAGGGAAGCGGTGACTGCAGTCTTTTTATTAAGCCCCGGCCTTCAGGCTTGCTACAGGCATAGCTAATCCGGTGGGCCAAGAAGCGGCAGACGCAGGCACCATACAATACCATCGGCTTCATTATATTAATTATCCCTGAAATAATCACCTCCCTCCGAGTTTCTCGCTTTCCACTCGGATCTCTTCTATCTGGGTCACGGCACCCGCTACTAATAAGCATTAATGGTGTCTCTCAGTGGGATGTTATAATCTAAAGTAAAGAAATATCTCTAGTAAGTGGAGGAGCCCTCTTCTGGCAAGCTGTATTACCGCTGCTACTGGGAAAGCTGGGTGACAACCAATATGGCTGCTACAGAAGCTATCAAAGCTGTTGTCAGTAAGCTTTTTTGGCCCCAATATGGAGAATTGGCCCAGTTTTTTCCCTAATACACCCCTAAACCGCATATCAACACTGAATCAGGTGGGTTTGCCTTACAGGAGTCTAGAAAAGCTGGGTGGAAACTAACTGCACTATTTTCTGGTGATTTATTCCTTTAAGAAAAGCAGTGGCCTACAGAAGCCGATCAGAATTCAGCTTACTAATTTTAAGCACAGGGTAGGAAATAAAACCTTTGATTTCATTGGTTGCTATCCTGTTAGCAGTAGCAGTTATCCCACTGCAACCAATAAAACTTCAGCTTTTATGTCACAGCCTGGAGTGGGAAAATGAAAGCATTGATTCCATTGGTCATTAACTACTTAAAGTTGTGCTATAGTTTCCGCAAATAAGTTTTGAAAATCAATCAAATTTGTTTGCTTATGGTCGTAGTCATGTGATAGGCATCACATGACCAAGACCTAAGGCGTTTTTTGGAAAACCATATCACTAAATAGAATTATGATTCATTTTTTTTCAAGGGAAAATGGATAATTAAAAAGTGTTTTTTCTTTTTTTTATTCTAAAATCTTATAGAGAAATACTTCAAATGTGAGAAAGACAATGTACAGATGTCTGCCACTTTAAAGTCATTCCTTATTTTTTTTTTTCTCCATTAATTTTCGAGCTGCACTTTATTGATGTCTGCTAAAGTCGGCAGGGGTAGCCGTTAGGGGCGCTTTCTGACCTTGGCGTCTTAATTAATGGGACGAATGGTTGTCGGGGACTGTCAATACCTGGGATACAGTCTGGTGGCTTTTAACATCAGTCTAACAAGAGATGTGCGATCAATACTTGTCAGCGAAAGAGACAATATGGCCACCGCCTCTGTAAATCAAGCTCTGGGCATTTGCCGCAATCTTTCTAACCGACGCCGGATAATTGGACATTCTGGATTAAAGGACTTTTTTAAAATATATATTTTTTTCTTTGAGCTACCAGTAAATGGAAAAGTGCAGGCGTGAAAGGATCGTCGAGGCCGTGGTGTAATCTGTTTGTTTACCGCTCGGCTCACGGGGTGTAGCCCCGCAGACTCTCCAACACACCCTGCTTCTTTTGTAAGATGACTTTGTATTAATTATTCCTACGTCTTAGTCACAATCTGCCGTGATTGTGGTGATTCATTTACTGCACTCACACACACCAAAACATGGCTCCTTCTGCGCAAAGTGACATGCAAGGGATTCTGGGTAAAGACACGAGTCCCAACATCACCGACATCAGGCAGAGCACTCAGCGATGGCGCCACCATGTAATATTTGTAATGTGCCACAAAATGATCTCAGGATCCATGTGTGGTCCCAAAATGGGAATCTAGGTCGCAATATGACAAAGTGGAGAATGTGAAGAAAGGCCGCTGGAGGGAATTATTCCCAGTGGGTCGTGGAGAGGTTGGGAAACACAGGGTGGAGGTGTGCCATGATTTATTCTAATCCTTACCGTTGTAACATGACTTTAATATGCAGAAATCAGCAGCTGTGACTGTAGGTGTGTGTGGGAGCCGCCGTGGCCTCCACACCTCTGCTTCTTGCCTCAGATCGGCTTCCACATCTCCACTTACCGTATGTCCAGGTCTCCATGATGGTGGCCATTGCAAATTAAGCCTGTCTTGCAGAGAAACTAACCAACTGAGTCTGCATTGGGCACCATGTCATTTTATTTTTTTACTATTTGATGTTACCAGACCCTACTAATGGAATAGGCCGTAACAAATAAAGATGGCCGCCCAGTTCATCTGTTTGGTCATTCTCTATAAATGAATGGTAATCTGCCTAGTGGCGTATCTGAGGTAAACTTTAGGCCTTTAACAGTCGTCACTCAGTTCGGCAACTAAAAATTTAAGCAAGTAGCCGAATAGTTGCCATGGGCACAAACTGGCAGGAATCCGTAAGTGGTGCCTTGCTACTTAGACCGCTCTTGCAGAGCCCTTCGTGTGACGCCAGTCTGACCCCGTCACATATTTCCATGACACGGCCTGGCAGCTATCAGCTAACAGGGAGCAGATTATCTGCCGCTCATCACTTTGACTGCCCGGGATTTAGGAAAGAGACTCTTCCACATATTCCCAGAGTGAGTCACAAACCTCACCAAAAGTCTGAAAAATACTGGATCTAGTCTGTCTAGTAATACCGCACCCAGACATAACTAGGTAGACATGGAAAATTGCTTTCTGGGCTACAGGATTCGGTGGCACCCAGCTTTTCCAGATCCCTAAATGTAGTGTTTGCGGGGTGAGCAGGCTTGCTTTTTGGGGCCTATGAAACAGATAGGAAGTTGAATGACCACTCTTATGGGAACAGCAATGGGGACAGTGTTGGGGTCCGCCTAGCATTCCGAGAAGCCAATTTAGTTCTTGCCTTTCTTCAGCTCGAGCACACACTCTTTTTGTAAGGTCACTTTTTTGAGGGGCATTGTGGTGTTATAACGAACGTCCACACCCGCCTGAGGCACTGGTGTACCTGCAGGATGATTTTAGCTCTAAAGACAGCATTGCACATTAGGTGTTAACAGGCTCGGTGATCTCGGCGTGCTGATTTTTGGCGTCCTTACCTGCCAGCTCCCCATGTCGAGAACAGCTGCTCCGTCAGCCGCCCAGTAACATCTTGTCCCCTCTATTACGTGACATCAGCAGGCCGTCTACCCGCTGAGTGCCAAGTCTGTCTACCTACCTTCTCCGCTAATTTCTCATTTTTGATAATTAACATCTGTATGGAGTGGCTGAGTCCCCCCAGCCCACAAGGCTCCTAAATTATTCATGGGAACCGTTCGTCTTCTTTGACCTTAAGGATTTTATGATGGAAGAAAATGCGTGGATCGTGAGACACATGCTGCGGGACAAGGAGAACCTGTGCCTTTCTGAGCAGTTCTGCAGCAGCTGAGGAAAATAATTGCAATAGTGGTAGCAGACATTATGCCGGACTTGTAGTCCTCCAAGTTTACCCAAGTCTAAGAAAATACTTAGTAAAGTCCTTGAGTAGTCAACTACGACCATTGCGTTTATGCAAAGGAAGCCACTACTGGGAAAGCTGGGTGACATCGACTATGGCTGCTTTTTTTGTTCCCTGGGGATACAAATATTTCACAGCAGCTAGTGCTATAAGCTGGGAATTGCCAAATTTGCCGTTAAACCGAAAGGTATTAACCGGTGATAATCCGAATGGCCAGTGTTGGCTATTTTTAGTTATGCAGTGTTATTACCGTATAGTTAGCAGAATGGTTATTCAGGGGTCTGGGAAAGAAGGGTGAGGGGGGGTCTCATCAGCTGAGTAGACGGCCAGCTATGCCGTGTCACAGAGCTTGTTATCTATAAATAAGCGCTTTTTTTCTGTTATTTTGAGCAGGATAGTGATTCATCGGCATGGGGGCGTCAAATTAATTCAGTGGTTGGGTGGGAATCTGCATGTGTTCTTGACGCTATGTGAAGGCAAAGTTTTCTGGAAAGACATAGTTTAAATGTGTCGTAGATAATCTTGCATGTCTCCAATCCTCCTCCCACCCAATGCGACTAAACATGGCTGCCCAGGCTAGTCATCCAGACAGATTCAGACTTGGAACTAATGGGGCAACCTTAAGGCTCCAAAAAGGAAGGGAAGCCATTACCACATTGGGCTTTTGACCTCAGCATATTCCTTCAGTGAGTGAAAGCTTAGCCCTATTAGCTGATCACTGGGGGTCCTATTCTGTTTTCAATTACAACTGGCCACCATGATGGCTATGAAGGCAATAAAGTGGAAGGAAAACCTAAATATGGGCTCAGTCCCAACACCCAACATTTATTATTCATTATTTATGTGAACCATATTGGGGGGAAAACTCAAAATGTCTTACAAAGGCTTATACTTGAAAGGGGAAAACTTGTGGGATTTTTAGGGCCGCTTTTCCCAATTTTTGACCTAAAGTCATTAAAAATGAGACTATCTTCTTCTGATCCTTGTTGAGTCATTATAAGTTGGAAGCAGCTGCTGACATCCTTGTAGCCTTCCAGGTGCATATTTGTATGAATTTCTGTTTTTTCTTTCTTTCCTATGACATAGCTATATATCTTTTGAAATTCTGAATCGCGTGGGGAACTGCCATTGAATTTATCGGGAGCTTCAGCTATTGGGATTGCATGTCCAAATAGCTATACGCAATCCTAAAATTAAAGTAAGTCATCAGCTGGATCAGTGTAAATATAGAAAGGAGAAATATATATTGGATCCTATAACTACATATATGGAATGCAGAAGCGCATTTTGAACCTCACAACTACATATATGGAACGTGGAAACGCATTTTGGAACTTATAACTACACAATATACGCTTTTTTTTTAATATAGTTTTATGGTCCAAAATACATTACCACCTTTCATATATGTGTACTTATGGGGTCTAAAATGTGTTTCTGCTTTCTAAGCTATATATTTTGGATCCCTTAACTACATTTTATATCTATATTGTGTAGTACTGGGGTCCAAAATGCATCTTTTCCTTTCATGTACCGTATATGTAGTTATGGGTTTCAAAATATTGTCTCCCTCTCCCTCGTGGCTGCTATATATATATATATATATATATATATATACATACATACATACATACATACATACATACATACATACATACATACATACATACACATACATATACATATATATATATATATATATATATATATATATATATATATATACACACATACACACATACACGCATACACACATACATATTGTAGAGTACCAGATGCGTTAAAACAGGCCATGCAGTATATAACACAGCCCAAATAGTATATAGCAGCCACACAGTACGTAGTATATAACACAGGCCATGCAGTATATAACAGTGGCCATGTAATATATAGCACAGGCCATGCAGTACATAGCACGGGCCATGCAGTACATAACACAGCCCACATAGTATCTAAAACTGGCCACGTAGTATATAGCAGCCACGTAGTATATAACGCAGCCCACGCGCTATATAACACTGCCCACGTAGTATATAGCAGTGTGGGCACATATCCGTGTTAAAAAAAAGATAATTAAAATTAAAAAATAGTTATATACTCACCCGCCGGGATCCAGCGAAGCTGTCCCTATGCGCGCGGCTGCCGCCATCTTCCGTTCCCAGGATGCACTGCGAAATTACCCAGATGACTTAGCGGTCTAATTTCGCAAAGCATCTCTGGGAACGGAAGCTGGCGGCAGCCGCGAGCGCATCGTCGGACTATGGAAGGTGAGAATAGCAGGTTTTTTGTTTGTTTATTATTTTTAACATTACATCTTTTTACTATTGATGCTGCATAGGTAGCATCAATAGTAAAAATTTGTGGACACACAGGGTTAATACCAGCGTTAACGGAGTGCGGTACCCGCGGCCCGTTACTGCTGGCATTAACCCTGTGTGCGCGGTGAGTGGAGGGGAGTATGCGGGCGCCGGGCACTGACTGCAGGGGAGTAGGGAGGGACCAATTGGACTGTGCCCGTTGCTAATTGGTCGCGGCAGCCATGACAGGCAGCTGGCGAGACCAATCAGCGACGCGGGATTTCTGTGACGGAAGTTGCCGACAGAAAGACAGACAGACGGAAGTACCCCTTAGACAAATATATATTTGTGTTACGTGTTGTGTTATGTCATTATATATATATATATATATATTTATTTTTTTAAATAAATAAAAAGACAGCCTGGAGGAGGGGAGGGAGGTTTTTTTCTTTGACTTTTGGCCTTGGAAACCCAACCCATGAAGCTCCCGGTGAACAGGGAGCCTTGCGCAGGCGTGTACTATGGAGGTCAGAGAATGAACTTCAATCCAATATTGCAGCCAGCATGCAGCCAGAGGGTAAGGAAAGGGTGAATCAAACACCCGAAAACCCCGCCTCCATGGCTGAAAATTGTTCCCTCCAAATTCAGGTGACAGAGTCCCTTTAAATCCTTGCCCCCCACCACTTAGTGTTATGGCTACTATATGTTTAAATAAGAGAAGTGGTGCGGTTTTGTGCCACCACCTCCTTGACCCAAAAAGTTTGATTCGTCGTGATTGGAAAGTTTTAATTATATTTTTTTTCTTTTTGCTCCTATAATACCTTGCATCTCTATTGCATCTGCGCCAGTGGTTTAGATAAGGCAAAATCTGTTTATTATATAGATGAATCGCAATCAGTATGATTGGGTAAACTCTCAGTTGGGTGACCGTGCTGCAGTAACCATATTGGTTGCCACCCTTTCTGTACATGAATATGTAGAATCCCACACATCCCAGATCAAGAGAAACGAGCAGGTTATGTCGTGTGCACAACTCTAATGAGAGGGCGATGCTTTCTCATCGTGTCGGTTTTATCCACCCTGATCATCGGGTGTAGTGTAAGTTAGGGTGCAGCCTGCTCCACTCCCCTGCACAGAGCTGACACATGATTATACTTCCTGCTGCTGCAAAGCACCTGTCTGCATGGAACAGGTGCGGGACCACCAGCCCACATCAATGAGGAGACCAAATGGCTATTGTTTGTCCTGGAACTTGATGACAGACTCGGCCTTACACACCTCAGCTGTAGCCTCATTCTGATGGGGGGTCTGCAGCTGCCACCACTAGAATACTGTTATACTGTCCCTCTATTGCTTCATACAGCAGCTATATTTCCATCAATAGGGGGCAGTATTATAGTAGTTATATTCTTGCACATAGGAGTATTATAATAGTTATATTCTTGCACATAGGGGCAGTATTATAGTAGTTATATTCTTGTACATAGGGGCAGTATTATAGTAGTTATATTCTTGTACATAGGGGGCAGTATTATAGTAGTTATATTCTTGTACACAGGGGCAGTATTATAGTAGTTATAGTCTTGTACAAAGGAGCAGTATTATAGTAGTTATATTTTTGTACATAGGGGCAGTATTATAGTAGTTGTATTCTTGTACATAGGAGCAGTTTTATAGTAGTTATATTCTTGTACATGGGGGCAGTATTATAGTAGTTATATTCTTGTACATAGGGGCAGTATTATAGTAGTTATATTCTTGTACATAGGGGGCAGTATTATAGTAGTTATATTCTTGTACACAGGGGCAGTATTATAGTAGTTATAGTCTTGTACAAAGGAGCAGTATTATAGTAGTTATATTTTTGTACATAGGGGCAGTATTATAGTAGTTGTATTCTTGTACATAGGAGCAGTTTTATAGTAGTAATATTCTTGTACATGGGGGCAGTATTATAGTAGTTATAGTCTTGTACATAGGGGCAGTATTATAGTAGTTTTTTTCTTGTACATAGAGGCAGTATTATTGTAGTTATATTCTTGTATATAGGAGCAGTATTATATGAGTTATATTCTTGTGCACAGGAGCAGTATTATAGTAGTTATATTCTTGTACATAGGGGGCAGTATTATAGTAGTCATATTCTTGTACATAGGGGCAGTATTATAGTAGTTATATTCTTGTACATAGGGGCAGTATTATAGTAGTTATATTCTTGTACATAGGGGGCAGTATTATAGTAGTTATATTCTTGTACATAGGGGCAGTATTATAGTAGTCATATTCTTGTACATAGGGGCAGTATTATAGTAGTTATATTCTTGTACATAGGGGCAGTATTATAGTAGTTATATTCTTGTACATAGGGGCAGTATTATAGTAGTTATATTCTTGTACATAGCTGCAGTATTATAGTAGTTATATTCTTGTACATGGGGGCAGTATTATAGTAGTTATATTCTTGTACATAGGGGGCAGTATTATAGTAGTTATATTCTTGTACATAGGGGCAGTATTATAGTAGTTATATTCTTGTACATAGGGGCAGTATTATAGTAGTTATATTCCTGTACATAGGGGCAGTATTATAGTAGTTATATTCTTGTACATAGGGGCAGTATTATAGTAGTTATATTCTTGTACATAGCTGCAGTATTATAGTAGTTATATTCTTGTACATAGGGGCAGTATTATAGTAGTTATATTCTTGTACATAGGGGCAGTATTATAGTAGTTATATTCTTGTACATAGGGGGCAGTATTATATTATATTCTTGTACATAGGGGGCAGTATTATAGTAGTTATATTCTTGTACACAGGGGCAGTATTATAGTAGTTATATTCTTGTACATGGGGCAGTATTATAGTAGTTATATTCTTGTACACAGGGGCAGTATTATAGTAGTTATATTCTTGTACATGGGGCAGTATTACAATAGTTATATTCTTGTACATAGGGGCAGTATTATAGTAGATTTGTAATAATTTCACCCCTACTGTCATAATGACTATAATACTTCCCCTTATGGTTACATATATAAATGACTGTGTAGCAGATTAGTTTTTCACTGTAATTGCCATTGAAGTGATGCTAGGTTTTTCATTGGGTTGTTAATGCAGTACTGTTTTCCTTCTATGCTGTTCACTTCAGTAGTATTGTAGGAGCGATTTATATACTACGAGATGGATTTGCTAGGTTGCCAGCATATATAGCCATTCTTTAATTGACTGTGCTGGTATATTGTGGTGGTTCCTGAAAGCTTTGTGATGTCACTATGAAAACAAGCGGCTTCATAGAGCCTGAGATACGAGTGATAAAAGCCAGCAATGTGCGTCTCAAATTTATTTTTCTCCCAACTCTATTGCTCAGGATTGCAGCTCGAGGCCAAAATATTGGGGGAATTTAAAGGTCTGCAGGATTAATTTGTTTCTTGATTTTAATTTTACCAGTAGACTCTCTTGTTCCATGCCAAGGGGAGGTGATGAGTCAGCTACCCCAGTTGCTAAATTTTGTCTCTGTACCTTATTTAAAAAGGGTAAAATAATACAATTAATTTCTTTGGACTGGAAGTTCATTGAGTGCTCGAATTTGGCCGATATCCATCTTCCCTGTAGAGAAAATTTGTGGTGACATTTTTGGGTGGTTTTTGATATGTGGGGGAACGTAAGTGAAACCACTCTTGGCAAACATCATCTTATATCACTTATAATAGTCTTGAAGGTAGAAGCCACCTAAAACTGATCATGTGATTAATAAAAGGCCACATTAATTAAGATCTTGAGTTTGGCCTTTTGCTAATTTCCCCAAATTTTATGAAATAACCATTTAAGAATTGAAAATCTCTGCGAGTCAGGTATTTTGTGAAGAGAAAACAAATATTTTTAGTGTGAGCTCATGACTTCCACTAATGTTATATTCAAGTATGTATCTGTGATCCTTCAGAAGATGATGTTTGATTTTGTCGTTCCTTGAGACACATTAGGCATCTGAAATCCAACTCGTCAAAAGTGGGACCTAGAATTGTCTGGCCACCATGTCACAATCGACCCATCGGCATTGTTGTGGATATGTTTAGATCTATCTCCCCTGTTTATGATGGTAGGGTGGAGATTGAACTGGTTGTAGATATTTGTTAGAATTTCTCCGTTGTCTTCAATGATTGGCTAGAAATTAAAGGGATTATGAATCTCTGTCTATGAAGATTGTATGGAGATTATTTGGGTTGTAGATATCTTGTGGTGGATATCCAATGACTATAATGACTGGATGAAGATTGAGTGGATTGTATATACCGTAATTGTCAGTGAATCTCCATTGTCTACAAATATTGGTCAGATATCATATAGGTTGTAGTTTGTTGTTGGGTCTGCGTTGATTAAGTTGGTTGTTTGAAGACTGAGTGGAATGTAGATATTTGTTGGTCGGTCTCTTGACTTCATTGATGTGGCTGGAGATTGGTTGGAATGTAGATATTTGGTGGTGGATCTACATCAGTTGGATTGGAGATATTTGGTAGGTCTGCATTGATCACGAAGGTTGTCTGTACATTGGTTGGATTGGAGATATTTGGTGGTGGGTCTGCGTTAATTGTGATAGTTGTCTGGAGATTGATTGTATTGTAGATATTTGGTGAATTTCATTTGTCTACATTGGTTGGGTGGTCATTTTAAGAGATGGCTTTTTCAATCTTGTCATTTACCTTTTACTTCAGCTATGTAGAGTTTGCCAGAATAAACATTTTTCTGGAGGTGATTTGGAGGAACCATGGTTATCTTTCTTGCTTGGGAAGTCTACAATAAGCCAAGCCCTTTTAGGTTACATCATACAGTCTAGAAGTAGACTCCTGTTTTATGAGCTATTGCAGACATGGCCTTCATACATTGAGTTGAGTAGAACCTTTTAACCCCTGGCGATATCTCTACATGTGGAGTCCTACGACCTTCTCCTCTCTCTCCAAACTCTTGAACATGTACACATTGCTCGTATGTTCTTTATAAATAATTCTACGCTTTTCAATAATTCAATCAGAGCAGAAGAGCTTTGGATCTTTAATAGCAGTAACATAATGTCTCTCGTCTGCCAGGGACGGTCAGTTAGGGCGCGGATGCATTTATCTTAAGTGCTCGATTCTCAAGGAGATCTGTATCCAGCAATTCTCTACTTTTCTGTGTATCTCTTCTGACCTTTCACAAAAAGAAAAAAAATCTATAATGAATCTTCTGCAGGTATTGATGACTTCTAGTAGATTGACATGAATGTTATTACCGGGTGTTTTATGAGGCTTTTGCGCTTCTGTAAAGTCTCTATCCAATGCAATAACATTTTCAAGCAGACACAGACGACAGGATAATCTTTATTGACTTATAATTTTACGAGCCTTCCTGGCTCTACCTTCACCTGATCAACGGCTAAAAAAAAGAAAAAGGATATTTCCACTTTTGAGCCATTGGCTCCCATTAAATGTTCATCTCCTGAACATCAAACTAGAAAAAAATCCTGAAAACTTAAGCTTTCTTAGTCGTTTTGCATGGTTTTTTTTTCTACTTCTGGATTGTAGTAGATGCTGGGAGACCACTAGTGGTGAGCGCAAGTTCTCATTACTCGAGTTTGCCGAGGGTGCTCGGGTATGCACCAGGTATCGTGGATGATTAACTAAGATGTTCGCGTCCTCATGGGCGCATGTTTCGCGGCTGTTAGACTGCTACAAAAAATGCAGGGATTGCCTGACAAACATGGGCAATGCCCACATGCATTTCTTTCTTAACAGCCGCAAAACATGCGGCCGCAGGGATGTGAACATCTCACCCAAGCACCCTCGGCAAACTTGAGTAACGAGCACTTGCGCTCATCAGCGGTGACCACCACTGATGGCCACCATGCTGACGCAATGGAATTGTAGAATTTGGAATATTCTACTTCTTCCACCTGTTTTTCTGTCATACTATTCTTTACGGGATTGTCCAAAAGAGATCTGCACTAAAAGGGGCAGAATTTTATACTAATAGGCCCCAAAATGGACATTTCTGAGCGATATCGTGTGCGTTTCTGGTAATTGAAGATGGGGCTTAAATGCTGATCAAATAGTAATTACATTTTCTGGGCTTAAAAGAGTTGTCTTAAGTGAGTAATTAATTCACTGAGATCCAGGCTGTGACGTGCCCTTTACTTTAATGGATAGGTGCTAGTGCCACCCCACTAGTTTAATTTTTGTGACTATTTTTTTCTTTAGTTGTTAAGGGGTAAAATACCTGTAGGGCAGTAGGTCCGTGCCATTGCTCCTTCTCCAATGGTTAGCAATGCAGGCCTAGCCTGTCCCAGGAGCTGCTCATAAACAATGTACATAGTTGTTAACCTGTTAAATAATTGTCAGAGAGTGGGTGTTTGCTATTGTGAGGAGGCTTTTGTAAGACTGGACCGGTAATGTATGGGTTAACCCCCCTGGTACTTTGGAGCCACCCTGAAATGGAAGGTGGAAAGCACAAAGCGCTGCAGCTGTTGAAAGTTTTCAGCATAATTACCAGGGGCCCGTCCTTGCCAAACCAGTTGCGTTACTTCACGGTCTGACTAAGCATTTTCTTTCCCCTTTGTGACAGTAAACGCTACTGTGACCGTCAATGTCGCCTTTAGGCGCTTCTCTTATATTTTTTAAATGTTTTTATTTGTATGACTTTTTTGAACCTCACTAACCGTGACCGTCTAGGAAACTACGCCAGGATGCCCATCTAAGGTTTAGTGAGTAAGAACTCACGCTATGTCGCGAGAGCCTTAAAAGAATAAAAACTGGGATTGATGGGCCATATGAGTCAATCCCAAGTTCTGGACATCGAAAGGGACTTATTTTTGTAAAGATGGGCGAAAATGGTCATTTTGGTGGTGGGGTGTACATGTTCTGAATTTTGCCTTATAAATATGTCAAAATAGCTCCCAAAATCAAATTTCAAGTTAATACCAAAGCTGTGACCCTTAAACATTATGGCCCACATAATGAGGAGTTGGTCTAATCAATGAGGAATGTTTGCGAATGCCCAAGAAAACTAGAGAACTGGAGAAAACCATGAGAACACGTAACTTAATGTTGATGTTACTTGAGCTGCATTGAAATCCAAGGTTCCAGGGGAAGCAGAGATGGGTAGATTCCAGGTTCCACTAGATTTAAGGAGGTCCATAGCCTAGTTGGGCAAGTGGGGCACGGGATTCCTCAATACACAGCTATTAGTTGCCAACCGTTCCGAATTTACTAAGATTGTTGCGATTGTTTTGGAAAATTTGGATATGTCTCAGACTGAAAAGAGGCAGGCTTTAAATTAATCCCACCAGAAAGTTTGATGTTCCACTCCATTTGTGCAGTCCACAGAGACACATTGATAAGTATTAGCACTGGATAGGGAAGCTTTGATGGGTGGCTATTGGCACACTTATAAATGCGGCTAAAAGGCTCGGGTGCAGGGCTCGTGCACAACTGCACACAACCATATAAATCAGACGAGTGCTATCCATGGTTTTGACCGTAATTCCCACCATGATGACCTACATGGCCAGCAATTGTGGTGGTATATGGCGCATCAGTATTTAGAATTTTTTCTTCCTGTTTTTGAGCATCAGACGAAATTCATCAATGTTGACCTGAAGTGGTCAGTTTTTGCTTTTCTTCCTTCTTCTCCCCTAATGTTCAGTTTGTTGTTTTTTAAATTTTAGTGCTAAATTGTATGGTCTTGCAAGGAGACAAATACACGCCCCTGAGGATCCTGTGAGCTACCTCCTCTTGGTATAGACCAGAAATAATGGCACTACATTAAAAGACCCAGATATCTGCATCTGGTTCAGATGAAAAAAAAAGTAGATTTGTGACCAGTAGGAAAAACTCTTCACTTTTGACCCAACGACACGTCCTCATTAACATTAATTGTGAACAGTTCAGTAGTCAGAGGATTGCTAGCTGCAGAGGCTCTCCATGCTGCATCTTGTGGTACTACGGCAGCTGCAGCACCTCATCTGACACGAGCCTTGCTAGGTTGGGGTGTTTAACAAGCAGTGCAGTGTATGTGGAGAGACATCTGTTTTCCTGTCACACGTATGCCTCTCGCACTCCCTCCGCCGCCTTCTCAGCAACAAAACATGTTTGTTCTTTAGCACTTACACAGAATGGGATCATTATCTGGGCCCGGCTATGACGGCTCCTTCTACTGTGAAAGCACCTGTGTGTGTTTTTTTTTTTCTTCTTTCCTTGATGTCTTAAAGGGCCAACGTAGTTTCACATGCTGCCATCAAATAGCCTACTCTCTTCCTTATGAGCAAGAAGGAACAGATAACTAGAATCTTATGAAATTGGTGAAAATAATATTACTAGCTCAACAGTCTCAATCACTATGGGGAGGGGCCTAATGTCAAAGCCCCTCCCCTTAATGTAACTGTCTGTAATGAGTATTTTTAATTTTGCAGGTACTGCCCCTTTAAGAGCATACTTTTTTCCCTTTTTTTGTCTCCCTACTTTGTTTCATGTTGTTCTCCAAATGCGATCTTAATTTTTTTTCATAGTGTTACAAAATTGATCAATTCCTTCCCATTTATCACATGTAGCCCCCTTAAAGAGGTAGGTGGTTCTTTATTGTTCTAGGACAGGTCCCTGAATGCTTTTAAAAATGAATGGAGAAATAAAGTGTGTACTTGCCTATTAAAGCCTCACTGCTTCTGTATAGTGCAGCTTGGTTCTTCAGAGCTTCATTTTCTGTTAGCTGGCCACCTGTGTACATTATGTTCTGGTTGTGCGGACATCGGCGCCTGCAGATCACTGGCCTCGCCGTGACACTTAGATCTGTACATGCTGTACTAATCATCAGGATATTTGATGGTTGCGACCAATAATTGCATGCAGTGGTGATGATTTGGTCACTGCTGCAGCAATCACATGACCATGAGATTGCAGCTTCTCCACAGTCACAGGGAGTAGGTAGGTAGCCGCAGCCAATCAGTGCCTTCAGTGACGAGGGGTTGGTCACTGTTGCTGTGGTCACATGACCATGAGATTGCAGCTTCTCCACAGTCACAGGAAGTAGGTAGGTGGCTGCAGCCAGTCAGTGCCTTCAGTGACGAGGGGTTGGTCACTGTTGCTGTGGTCACATGACCATGAGATTGCAGCTTCTCCACAGTCACAGGGAGTAGGTAGGTGGCTGCAGCCAGTCAGTGCCTTCAGTGACGAGGGGTTGGTCACTGTTGCTGTGGTCACATGACCATGAGATTGCAGCTTCTCCACAGTCACAGGAAGTAGGTAGGTGGCTGCAGCCAGTCAGTGCCTTCAGTGACGAGGGGTTGGTCACTGTTGCTGTGGTCACATGACCATGAGATTGCAGCTTCTCCACAGTCACAGGAAGTAGGTAGGTGGCTGCAGCCAGTCAGTGCCTTCAGTGACGAGGGGTTGGTCACTGTTGCTGTGGTCACATGACCATGAGATTGCAGCTTCTCCACAGTCACAGGGAGTAGGTAGGTGGCCACCGCCAATCAGTGCCTCCAGTGACGAGGGGTTGGTCACTGTTGCTGTGGTCACATGACCATGAGATTGCAGCTTCTCCACAGTCACAGGGAGTAGGTAGGTGGCCGCCGCCAATCAGTGCCTCCAGTGACGAGGGGTTGGTCACTGTTGCTGTGGTCACATGACCATGAGAAAACTCAGAGAATGGTGCTGAGGAAGAGCAGCAGGGAATTGGTAGGTGGCTGCAGCCAATCTGTGCCTGCAGTGGTGACAAGTTGGTCACTGCTGCAACGAGCACATAGACCCATGAGAAAGTTTGGAGAATGGCGCTGTGTAGGTGTGGCAGAGAATCGGTGGGTAAGAAAACTTTTTTACAGGTTTGCAGCAGGCTGGACTCTCTTGTAGAAATGTAAAAAGAGGCGGACAATTACTTTTAATTGAGGCATGAGACACACTAACCTCCAGTCTTGAGATCTAATTTATGTTTTTTTTTTTTTTAATGTTGCAATGAAGTGAAACCTTCCATCCAGGATGTAATTACATTCAGGAACATGGTGATTTCTTGTCAGACTTGTTCTGAATTCCCTTCCAAAATGTATCGCACCATCGTGTCATTCAGCATACAAGGCGTTGTTTCATGAAGGACCCAGACATGTGGATCATGCGGATAGCCGTCCTAAACTGGGTGACAACCAACATGGCTGTCTTTACAATGTCCAGTTTATCAACCCTTGCAGGCTTCTTTTTAAAGTTTTTGTTTTTCCCAATGCCATTAAACACCACCTTTTTTTCTGGACTATATGCAGTCGTTCCTGGGAGCGGCCATCCACATCGGAGGTATATTTAGGCACAGTGAATGAGCGACATATGAGAGGGAGAGAAGATTCAGCGTTGGGGGAGGACGAGAGGATGTTGGTTTTCTCGCAGGATTGTGTGTTGTGGTTTTGTTGCACACCAGTCTCTGGATGGCGTGGGCCGACAGTCACAAGCTTCACGCTTAAGGAAGGGTTTCTACAGCTCTGTGGTTTCTACTAAAAGTACAGAAGAGAACCAGCGACATAAACCTATATACAGTGGCATGTAAAAGTTTGGGCACCCCTGGTCAAAGTTACTGTTACTGTGATCAGTTAAGAAAGTTGAAGATGAAATGATCTCTAAAAGGCCTAAAGTTAAAGATGACACATTTCCTTTGTATTTTAGGCAAAAAAATAATAATATATTTTTATCTTTTACATTTTAAAATTACAAACAAGAAAATGGGCCAATGCAAAAGTTTACGCACCCTGCATAGTTAGTGCCTAGTTGCTCCTCATTTTGATAGTATCACAGCTTGTAAACACTTTTTTTAGCCAGCCACGAGCCTTCCAGTTCCTGTTTAGGGGACTTTCATATTCTTCCTTGGAAAATTCTTCCAGTTCTGTGAGATTCCTGGGTCGTCTTGCATCCTCTGCTATTTTGATGTCTAGCCACAAATTTTCATTGATGTTCAGATCAGGGGACTATGAGGGCCTTTGTAAATCCTTCAGTTTGCGCATTTTGAGGTTGTCTATTGTGGATTTTGATGTGTGTGTTTAGGATCATTATTAATTTGTAGAAACCATCCTCTTTTCAAATTGAATTTTTATTTTTACCGATGGTGTTATGTTTGCATCAAGAATTTGTTGACATTTCATTGCATCCTTTCTTCCCCCTACCCGTGAAATGTTCTCCTTACCTTTAGCTGCAAAGCATGATTGATCCACCACCATGCTTAATGGTTGGCGAGATGTTCTTTTCCTGAAATTCTGTGCCCTTTTTTCTCCACACATACCTTTGATCAATGTGGCCAAACAGTTCTATTCTAACCTCATTGGTCCACAGGACTTGTTTCCAAAATGCCTGAGACTTATTGAGATGATAATTTGCATACTTATGACACTGAATTTTATGGTGAGGACGCAGGAGAGGTTTTCTTCTGATGACTTCCATGAAGGACAGTAGAACAATGTACCACATCTCTAGAATCTGAGTTACCTCAATAGCAAACCTACAAGCATCTATCTCTGAAATTTTGCTTGGTCTTCCAGAACTTAACTTGACCTCCACTGTTAATAGTAACTGCCATTTCTTAATTTCATTTCAAACTGAGGGAAAGGAAATGTGAAAATGCTTTCTATCTTCTTATAGCTTTCTCCTGCTTTCTGGGCCTCTACCACCATTTTCAGAGTGCTAGGCAGCGGCTTAGAAGAATCCATGGCTGCAGTTTTTTGGCACGAGTAGAGGAGGCTGGGTTACTATAAAGCTGGCAAATTTGCTTCACCTGGCTTTTAATAACGATAATGGTGAACAAGCCATAACCCTAACAGGGTAATTAAGGTCTGAAAGCTTGATCAAAGTTATCTGAGCCCACAAATCTAGGCTTTTTAGAGATCATTTCATCTTCAACTTGCGTAACTGCTCACCATAGCAGTAATTTTAACCATATATTTTAGTGGGTATAAATGCCACTGTTTTGAATCTGGTAATACTTTTCTGGTTTTCCTGCGACTCTCTCTGTTCCTGAACTATGGCCCCCTCTTCCCTACAAATAATTCTGCTGTATTTGTACAACTGGGTGTGGCCATCAACTTTTTTGTGATTGTCTTCTTGTGTACCACGCCCAGTTGGCTTAAACAAATAGATTTATTCACATGGAAGAGGAAGTCATATCTCGGGAACGGCGAGACACAGGAACTAAATAAATACCAAGCTGAATTCAGAAGAATGTAGGAATTTACACCAGATAAAACACATTTATGGCAAGCGATGAGTCCTCTTTAAAGGGGTCCTCTGTCAAATAACATTATTTATCCACATACATTTATTATCTGTGGGTTGCAAAGTGCTGAGATTACACTGCCTCGCTACTGCGCCATGCGCAATACATTCTCATGATCAGTCCCAAAATGTAAGTTTGCGATTATTTGATCTCACAGCATTTCTGGTTTTTGTATGTATAGATTCATTTTTTGTGCTGCATACAAAGGGCGCCACTTACTCGGCATATGGAGAACAGGTGCTGTAAAAGGCTTCACAGCTGAGAAGTGTGCGTCTCTTGCATCATCCCCCTCCTTCGTCCAGTAGGTAGCCTGTCGTCTTCTTCCTTTTTAGGATCAGGGGAGAGTGGTCTGACTCGGGCCCCCTGTTCTCCTGATAAGAGCAGCTCCTTAAAGCTGGATCGTGGGAATCCAGTCCTCTGCTCTCTGCTTTCACAGGCTCCAAGATGTTGTCGCGTCTCTGGGAAGGTTATTCCCGGGGCCATGGGGCATCTCGATGGCATTTTTCTCACGTTAATCCATTCTGGTGAAACCCTGGTCCTCCCACTGTGGAGAGATGGGTATGAGCTATGGAGAAGCAAGTATCACTGAAAGCGAGCGAGAGATGTATCGAATGGACCCTTTTATAAGTCCTAATCCAGGTTGTGACATGGTGCACCCCAGTATTGTGAAGTTTAGGCAGTCTTTAGCCCCCAACAAACTAATTTGACCTACATTATTGACTCTCTTTAACTCCATGAACTAAGTAAAAATTTATATTGTGGTGTTTTATGCCTCACTGACATTATGGATGTGTTGCTTATCTGTATGCTGAAGTTGAACGCTTTTTTCCTTTTTTGTTTTTATGCGATCCTGTAGTTGAAAGGGTTAAATCCGTGCTTCTCTCTTTCCAATCCTGGATCTGGACATGTCCAATTTGTTCTCAAATAGCAATATCTGTGAATCTTGGATTGTTTCAGTTCCTTTGGGACCGGTTCGAAAATATGTTACCGCGTCCTGAGCTTGACCTCGAAAAGTCCAAAAACGAAACAATGAATCGCAATAAGTCATTTCATACATGCTCAGCTGGATAAAGAATGTGTGTAACCATGGTCATTTTGTACACACTAACATTTTGCAGGGTCAGACCTCTGTAGAGGTTGCAATGGTCGAAATAAATGGTCTCCATCCAAAATCGGGTTCCTCATAGCTAAAACGCCCAAAATTTAAAGGCCAAAAAGGGGAAAAGAATGTTTGTCGGGGCCTGAATCACTCTTTTTTTTTTTTTTTTTTTTTTTAATCCCTTACTGTGATATTTACTAATTTTTTGTGACAGTGAATGAAGGATGAGGATTTCTATATAATTTTTGTTAGCCCTTTATGTACCACAGGTCTATGGTAATGAGCATGCTCTGCGCCTTTTGTCATGGCCCAGAAGAAATGCTTTATATCTCTTGTCACTGCATTTATTTCACTTTAATTCTTTGTGCCTCTTGTCACTGCCCACGAGGAATGCTTTGTGTCTCTTGTCACTGCACAGGATGAATGCTTGGTGCCTTTTGTCACTGACCAAGAGGAATGCTTTTCGCTTTTTGTTACCACTTATGAGGAATGGGTTGCACCCCTTGTCACCGCCCACGAGGGATATCATGCGCCTCTTCTCACCGCCCAAAGCTAATTCTTTGTTACCTTTGTTCACCACCCTTGAGAAATGCTTTCCATCTCTTTTCAACACCCAGGAGGAATGCTTTGCGCTACTTGTCACCACCCACAAGGAATTCTTTGCTTCACTTGTTCCCACTCATGAGTAATGAGTTGCGCCTTCTTTGTCACCACCCCCAAAGAATTCTTTGTCACTTCTCACAAACGATGTTAACGGGTCAACATTTACTAACATATAAATCTTGCATCACAGGGCAGTTTTAGCCTGACCTCTAAAGGCACAAGAAGGAATCCTTTTTGTGCAGATTAGCATAAATTCAGCTCATTTTATGGTCCAGTTTGTGGAACTAGAAATATCAGGACTATTAGGTGAGGGCACTTTTGTTTCTTTTGACAAAACCCTGACAGGCCAGACAACCATAATTTGTCAGTTTTTACAGCTTAATCTTGGACTGAAGAAGCCAGACTTTGTCTTGTACTTTGATGGTTTTCTAGCTATGGGGCAACTGGGTTTTCCTCTGTTCACTGCTATCTTAAAAATGTTGTTTAGTCACATATCCTTTGGTTTTTGACTTCGTCTTAAAGAGGCCTTCCAGGAAAAAAAATATTCTATGTTGTATCTGATTCTGGGAAAGCTGTGCTGTGTAATAACCTGTGCTGCAATTAAAGCTCCCCAAGGGCTTATAACCCAGAAGCCCAAAGGGCTGTAGTCAAATTCATATATGGAAATTGGTTGGTTGCTCTATATAACTGGTCAAATTTGCAGTATAGAAGTCTGACAAAGATGGTTAGGACTGTACTAGTTGTCACTAAGCCTTTCACTTCATTCAGAGTTACAGAAACCTAATTACTCCACTTATGCATGTTTAGTCCTTTGGGTCCTTAGATTTCGCTCTTTAGGCCCTTAGATTGGGTGAATATATGATTAGTTGGGATCTTCTCCATATAATATGTATTTTGTATTACAGCTCCTTAGTGGGCATTGTCAAACGGCATCGACATTAATAATGGATCAACTAATAATATAGCTGCAGACTATGCTGCCTGAGTGCTATATCTAAGGAGTAAATAATTCACAGTTTGGGTTCTGCTATGATCCATTTCCTCCTCCCCAATGACCGACTGAGGCTAATGACCTCAGAAAGTACCCTTGAACTTTATACACCGTATA
The DNA here is from genome assembly GCF_032444005.1 of Ranitomeya imitator. Lineage (NCBI taxonomy): Eukaryota > Metazoa > Chordata > Amphibia > Anura > Dendrobatidae > Ranitomeya > Ranitomeya imitator. Next base: position 643,096,230 of record NC_091282.1, on the reverse strand, counting down.
TTGATCATGGTGCACCTGTGCCCCTCGCAATTTCCCACGCATGTATCTGGTAGTACCTTAGTACCGTGTGCAGCCATCTATGTCCGAGGGCACGGGAGTGGTGAAGCTGTGAACTTATGTTCCAAATATCACTAAAGCTTTGTTTCCACACACACACACACACACACACACCACACCACACCACACCCTCACACTCACACTCACACTCACACACATATATATATAATATATGCAGAAGCCGGCTCAGCAAGGAGACAGATGAAACGGGCAGCACGGTGGCGCAGTGGTTAGCACAGCAGCCTTGCAGCGCTGGGGTCCTGGGTTCTAATCCCACCCAGGACAACATCTGCAAAGAGTTTGTATGTTCTCTCCGTGTTTGCGTGGGTTTCCTCCGGGCACTCCGGTTTCCTCCCACATTCCAAAGACATACTGATAGGGATTCTAGATTGTGAGCCCCATCGGGGACAGTGATGATAATGTGTGCAAAACTGTAAAGCGCTGCGGAATATGTTAGCGCTATATAAAAATAAAGATTATTAACCCCTTCCCGACCCATGACGCCACGTAGGCGTCATGAAAGTCGATGCCATTCCGACCCATGACGCCTATGCGGCGTCATGGAAAGATCGCGTCCCTGCAGATCGGGTGAAAGGGTTAACTCCCATTTCACCCGATCTGCAGGGACAGGGGGAGTGGTAGTTTAGCCCAGGGGTGGTGGCTTCACCCCCTCGTGGCTACGATCGCTCTGATTGGCTGTTGAAAGTGAAACTGCCAATCAGAGCGATTTGTAATATTTCACCTATTATAACGGGTGAAATATTACAATCCAGCCATGGCCGATGCTGAAATATCATCGGCCATGGCTGGAAATACTAGTGTGCCCCCACCCCACCGATCGCCCCCCCAGCCCTCCGATCTGGCCGGTACACTGCTCCGGCTCCCCTCCGTCCAGTGCTCCGCTCCCCCCCGTGCTCTTGTCCGCTCCCCCCGTGCTCCAATCACCCCCCCTGCACTCCGATCCACCCCCCTCGGTGCTCCGTTCCACCCCCCCGTGCTCCATTCCAGCCCCCCCGTGCTCCGTTCCACGCCCCCCGTGCTCCGTTCCACCCCTCCCGCACTCCGATTCCCCCCCCGTGCTCCGATCCCCCCCCCCCGTGGTCCCCCCCACCCCATCATACTTACCGATCCAGCCGGGGTCCCGTCCGTCTTCTCCCTGGGCGCCGCCATCTTCCAAAATGGCGGGCGCATGCGCAGTGCGCCCGCCGAATCTGCCGGCCGGCAGATTCGTTCCAAAGTGCATTTTGATCACTGAGATAGATTATATCTCAGTGATCAAAATAAAAAAAATAATAAATGACCCCCCCCCCCTTTGTCACCCCCATAGGTAGGGACAATAAAAAAAATAAAGAAATTTTTTTTTTTCCACTAATGTTAGAATATCGTTAGGGGTAGGGTTAGGGCTAGGGGTAGGGTTAGGGGTAGGGTTAGGGTTAGGGGTAGGGTTAGGGTTAGGGGTAGGGTTAGGGTTAGGGGTAGGGTTAGGGCAAGGGTTAGGGTTTCGGTATGTGCACATGTATTCTGGTCCTCTGCGGATTTTTCCGCTGCGGATTTGATAAATCCGCAGTGCTAAACCGCTGCGGATTTATGGCGGATTTACCGCGGTTTTTCTGCGCATTTCACTGCGGTTTTACAACTGCGATTTTCTATTTGAGCAGTTGTAAAACCGCTGCGGAATCCGCACAAAGAAGTGACATGCTGCGGAATGTAAACCGCTGCGTTTCCGTGCAGTTTTTCCGCAGCATGGGCACAGCGATTTTTGTTTCCCGTAGGTTTACATTGAACTGTAAACTCATGGGAAACTGCTGCGGATCCGCAGCGTTTTCCGCAGCGTGTGCACATACCTTTAGAATTAGGCTATGTGCACACGGTGCGGATTTGGCTGCGGATCCGCAGCAGTGTTCAATCAGGTTTACAGTACCATGTAAACATATGAAAAACCAAATCCGCTGTGCCCATGGTGCGGAAAATACCGCGCGGAAACGCTGCGTTGTATTTTCCGCAGCATGTCAATTCTTTGTGCGGATTCCGCAGCGTTTTACACCTGTTCCTCAATAGGAATCCGCAGGTGAAATCCGCACAAAAAACACTGGAAATCCGCGGAAAATCCGCAGGTAAATCGCAGTGCCTTTTACCCGCGGAATTTTCAAAAATGGTGCGAAAATATCTCACACGAATCCGCAACGTGGGCACATAGCCTTAGGGTTAGGGTTGGAATTAGGGTTGTGGTTATGGTTAGGGGTGTGTTGGGGTTAGGGTTGTGGTTAGGGGTGTGTTGCGGTTAGGGTTGTGTTTAGGGTTATGGCTACAGTTGGGATTAGGGTTAGGGGTGTGTTGGGGTTAGTGTTGGAGGTAGAATTGAGGGGTTACCACTGTTTAGGCACATCAGGGGTCTCCAAACGCAACATGGCGCCACCATTGATTCCAGCCAATCTCGTATTCAAAAAGTCAAATGGTGCTCCCTCACTTCCGAGCCCTGACGTGTGCCCAAACAGTGGTTTACCCCCACATATGGGGTACCAGCATACTCAGGACAAACTGCGCAACAATTACTGGGGTCCAATTTCTCCTGTTACCCTTGAGAAAATAATAAATTGCTTGCTAAAACATCATTTTTGAGGAAAGAAAAATGATTTTTTATTTTCACGGCTCTGCGTTGTAAACGTCTGTGAAGCACTTGGGGGTTCAAAGTGCTCACCACATATCTAGATAAGTTCCTTGGGTCTAATTTCTAAAATGGGGTCACTTGTGGGGGTTTCTACTGTTTAGGCACACCAGGGGCTCTGCAAACGCAACGTGACACCCGCAGACCATTCCATCAAAGTCTGCATTTCAAAACGTCACTACTTCAATTCCAAGCCCCGGCATGTGCCCAAACAGTGGTTTACCCCCACATATGGGGTATCAGCGTACTCAGGAGAAACTGGACAACAACTTTTGGGGTCCAATTTCTTCTGTAACCCTTGGGAAAATAAAAAATTCTGGGCTAAATAATTATTTTTGAGGAAAGAAAACGTATTTATTATTTTCACGGCTCTGCATTATAAACTTCTATGAAGCACTTGGGGGTTCAAAGTGCTCACCACACATCTAGATAAGTTCCTTTGGGGGTCTAGTTTCCAAAATGGGGTCACTTGTGGGGGGTTTCTACTGTTAAGCCACATCAGGGGCTCTCCAAACGTGACATGGTGTCCGCTAATGATTGGAGCTAATTTTCCATTTAACCCCTTACCGGCATCGGACGTACTATACCGTCCGATGCCGGCTCCCCTGCTTTGATGCAGGGCTCCGCGGTGAGCCCGCACCAAAGCCGGGACATGTCAGCTGTTTTGAACAGCTGACATGTGCCCGTAATAGGCGCGGGCAGAATCGCGATCTGCCCGCACCTATTAACTAGTTAAATGCCGCTGTCAAACGCAGACAGCGGCATTTAACTACCGCTTCCGGCCGGGCGGCCGGAAATGACGTCATCGCCGACCCCCGTCACATGTCCGGGGGTCGGCGATGCGTCTCCATTGTAGCCATAGAGGTCCTTGAGACCTCTATGGTTGCTGATTGCCCGTCGCTGTGAGCGCCACCCTGTGGTCGGCGCTCACAGCACACGTGCAATTCTGCTACATAGCAGCGATCAGCAGATCGCTGCTATGTAGCAGAGCCGATCGGCTTGTGCCTGCTTCTAGCCTCTCATGGAGGCTATTGAAGCATGGCAAAAGTTAAAAAAAAAAGTTTAAAAAAATGTGAAAAAAATAAAAAAAACATAAAAGTTTAAATCACCCCCCTTTCGCCCCAATCAAAATAAATCAATAAAAAAAATATCAAATCTACGCCTATTTGGTATCGCCGCGCTCAGAATTGCCCGATCTATCAAATAAAAAAAAGTATTAACCTGATCGCTAAACAGCGTAGCGGGAAAAAAACTCGAAACGCCAGAATTACGTTTTTTTGGTCGCCGCGACATTGCATTAAAATGCAATAACGGGCGATCAAAAGAACGTATCTGCACCGAAATGCTATCATTAAAAACGTCATCTCGGCACGCAAAAAATAAGCCCTCAACCGACCCCAGATCACGAAAAATGGAGACGCTACGAGTATCGGAAAATGGCGCAATTTTTTTTTTTTTTAGCAAATTTTTTTTCACCACTTAGATAAAAAATAACCTAGTCATGTTTGGTGTCTATGAACTCGTAATGACCTGGAGAATCATAATGGCAGGTCATTTTTAGCATTTAGTGAACCTAGCAAAAAAGCCAAACAAAAAACCAATGTGGGATTGCACTTTTTTTGCAATTTCACCGCACTTGGAATTTTTTTCCCGTTTTCTAGTACACGACATGCTAAAACCAATGATGTCGTTCAAAAGTACAACTCGTCCCGCAAAAAATAAGCCCTCACATGGCCAAATTGACGGAAAAATAAAAAAGTTATGGCTCTGGGAAGGAGGGGAGCGAAAAACAAACACGGAAAAACGAAAAATCCCCTGGTCATGAAGGGGTTAAAAAGCCAAATGGCGTGCCATCCCTTCCAAGCCCTGCCGTGCGCCCAAACAGTGGTTTACCCCCACATATTGGGTATCTGCGTACTCAGGACAAACAGGACAACAATATTTGGGGTCCAATTTCTCCTATTATCCTTGGCAAAATAGGAAATTCCAGGCTAAAAAATCATTTTTGAGGAAAGAAAAATTATTTTTTATTTTCATGGCTCTGCGTTATAAACTTCTGTGAAGCACCTGGGGGTTTAAAGTGCTCAATATGCATCTAGATAAGTTCCTTGGGGGGTCTAGTTTCCAAAATGGGGTCACTTGTGGGGGAGCGCCAATGTTTAGGCACACAGGAGCTCTCCAAACGCGACATGGTGTCCGCTAACGATGGAAATAATTTTTCATTCAAAAAGTCAAATGGCGCTCCTTCCCTTCCGAGCCTTACCATGTGCCCAAACAGTGGTTTACCCCCACATGTGAGGTATTGGTGTACTCAGGAGAAATTGCCCAACACATTTTAGGATCCATTTTATCCTGTTGCCCATGTGAAAATGAAAAAATTGAGGCTAAAAGAATTTTTTTGTGAAAAAAAAAGTACTTTTTCATTTTTACGGATTAATTTGTGAAGCACCTGGGGGTTCAAAGTGCTCACTATGCATCTAGATAAGTTCCTTGGGGCGTCTAGTTTCCAAAATGGGGTCACTTGTGGGGGAGCTCCAATTTTTAGGCACACGGGGGCTCTCCAAACGTGACATGGTGTCCGCTAAAGAGTGGAGCCAATTTTTGATTCAAAAAGTCAAATGGCGCTCCTTCCCTTCCAAGCCCTGCCGTGCGCCCAAACAGTGGTTTACCCCCACATATGAGGTATCAGCGTACTCAGGACAAATTGGACAACAACTTTCGTGGTTCAGTTTCTCCTTTTACCATTGGGAAAATAAAAAAATTGTTGCTAAAAGATAATTTTTGTGACTAAAAAGTTAAATGTTCATTTTTTCCTTCCATGTTGCTTCTGCTGCTGTGAAGCACCTGAAGGGTTAATAAACTTCTTGAATGTGGTTTTGAGTACCTTGAGGGGTGCAGTTTTTAGAATGGTGTCACTTTTGGGTATTTTCAGCCATATAGACCCCTCAAACTGACTTCAAATGTGAGGTGGTCCCTAAAAAAAATGGTTTTGTAAATTTCGTTGTAAAAATGACAAATCGCTGGTCAAATTTTAACCCTTATAACTTCCTAACAAAAAAAAATTTTGTTTCCAAAATTGTGCTGATGTAAAGTAAACATGTGGGAAATGTTATTTATTAACTATTTTGTGTCACATATCTCTCTGGTTTAACAGAATAAAAATTCAAAATGTGAAAATTGCGAAATTTTCAAAATTTTCGCCAAATTTCCGTTTTTATCACAAATAAACGCAGAATTTATTGACCTAAATTTACCACTAACATGAAGCCCAATATGTCACGAAAAAACAATCTCAGAACCGCTAGGATCCGTTGAAGCGTTCCTGAGTTATTACCTCATAAAGGGACACTGGTCAGAATTGCAAAAAACGGCAAGGTCTTTAAGGTCAAAATAGGCTGGGTCATGAAGGGGTTAAAGATTATTATAATGTGCCCCTGGGGAATCTGCCGCTCCGCACTGCACATCATGTCATGTGCCGCTAAAACGAGAGAATGCAGCTCAGCAACTTGTAAGTGCATACTGCTGAGAGAGTAGATGCTCCTTATATTAGTGGGGGGTACAAGTGAACACATGGCACAGCAGATATTTTCGGTTTATGAGTATTTTTTTTTCCATAAAAGTTTCTACACATATTAGGTTTTCATTTTCTGTAGAGAAATCTCTTTATTGTAATTGGAAACTGTCAGTAAGCTGCCTGTGACTGATCAGCTATTGCTCATTGGAGCACAGCAGCACAGACTATTTCAGGAAAGGAGAGTGCTGATCTTCTGGGATGGTAGAAGGCCGCGTTACTCCAGCCCAGTGAGTAGAAGGAGGTGTCCTATACTATCATTAGCCGCATCCATGTATCATAGAGCGTAATCCCAGTTCTGGGAGTGCAGATATTTATAAAGCTCCATTGGCCGGAGACCGTACCATATTTCTTTCCCGTCATAGAGGGAGGACTGTCTCGAATTTCTCGAGTGGCTACACCTGGCAGGCCTATGAGCGAGGAGAGGGCAGCATGTCTCCTTTCTGTCGTCCGCTTGCCAGTTCACGGATCAATGTAGACAGGTGTTTGGGGTCTCTCTGGGTGGCAGCGGGCTGCAATTTTAACGGTTATCACCTTGGCACATACATGGGCAAGCCTGGACCACTCAACCGGTTTGGCCCTGTGTTTACAGTAGCGGTTGACACCGACTTTAATTTACGGTGTATTTTTAACTATGTTTGTGAGATATAAAAGTGAATAAAAATGTAAAAATATCAAAACAAACAAGACTTATTCCCGGAAATAGACGCCACTGCTGACAAAGTTCACACAGTCCTATTTTTCTGAAGATTCCTCATTAGGATGGACTGTATGGTCACCCCTGACAACGGAATGTCTCTTGTGCCGGTGATTCATAGTGTTCTACAGGCTATGACTAATCTCACATCCTTTGGAGACTCGGCACTGTTTTCTCAAGACCATAGCCACAAGGTACGAAGCAAGTGGGCCGGAGACCATCGGCCGCTGTTCATATAAATATGCTGATAATGGTTCATCCAAAAGAAGTGGGCTCTTGAAAGCCTCTGCTGGGAAAGTTGAGCTAGTGGTTCTATTGCTGACTTGCCAGTCCACAGAGCAGTGGATCTTCTCCCCCAACTCCTTACAAACATCACTCTTTTTTTTTTTTTTTTGGCTATAAGGAAGTCTGTCATGCGTTTCTTGTTAGTGTTGGTGATTGACCTTACAGAGGAGCGGTGTTTTTGTCAAACTCCACTATATGAATAAAAGTAGTGGGACACCTCCACATTACACCTAAAAGGGCTTTTCTGACCTCCCATTCTACATCCATAGGCAGTAACATGGGGTCAGTCCCTACTTTGCATCCATAACAGTCTTCACTCTTCTGGGAAGACTTTCTACAAGATTTTGGAGGAGTCTGTGGGAATTTTTGACCACTTGTGAGGTCAGACATTGGTGTTAAAGGAGAGGGTTTTACTCACAATCTCCAGTTTAGGTGTTGAATGGGTTTTAGGTCTGGCCTCTGTGCTGTAAAGTATGTTATTTCACACCAAACTCCCCTCACCATGGCTTTATGGTCCTTGTGCATCAGGTACAGTCATGGGAGACCGAATAGAGCCTTCTCCAAACCATTCCCACAAAGTAGTTCAGAATGTTTTAGATTTCCCATCACTTGGGCTAAGGTCGAGGTTTATTTCTTAAAAACAAGCCCATAGCATTATCTCTCCTTCACCAAACTGTGGCTGCAATGGAGTCAGACGGGTAACATTCTCCTGGCATCACCAAACCAGATTCGTCCATCAGAAAAGTGTAATTTTCACTCCACTGAACAAGTTTCCTACAGAATCCATTGGTTGCGGCTATACCCCACTCCATCCGATGCTTGGCATTGTGCCTGGTGATTTATGTCTGCATTCAGCTGATCAACCATCAAACTAGAATGAACCATTCATTATTAACTTTTGAAAGTCAGACTTCATGTCTAAGGGGCTAGAGTTTATACACCTTTGACAATGGAACTAAAGCCTGAAATAATTGACTAAGAGGTATATTCCAAAACCTTTGTCCATACGTTGTATTTTGCCCCCATGACTGGCATTTTGTAATCGATTTACTGGGTGTAGTGAGGTCTGACGTGGCATTCTGCTCATTTAAAACTGTGAATGTGTAATACTTACTTTGGGGAAAATAAGTATTTGGTACACTGCCGATTTTGCAAGTTTTCCCATCTACAAAGTCTGTAATTTTTATCGTAGGTACACCTCCACTGTGAGAGACAGAATCTAAAAATAAAGTAATAAAAAAACAGAAAATCGCATTGTATAATTTTTACATAATTAAATTGCATTTTATTGCATGAAATGAGTATTTGACCACCTACAACCAGCAAGAAGTCTGGCTCACACAGACCTGTTAGTTTTCTTTAAGAAGCCCTCCTCTTCTGCACTCATTACCTGTATTAATTTCACCTGTTTGAACTCGTTACCTGTATAAAAGACAACTGTCCACACAATCACTCTCCAACCTCTCCACCATGGCCAAGACCAAAGAGCTGTTTAAGGACACCAGGGACAAAATTGTAGACCTACACAAGGCCGAGATGAGCTAGAGGACAATAGGCAAGCAGCTTGGTGATAAGGAAACAACTGTTGGCACAATTATTAGGAAATGGATGAAACCTAAGATGACTGTCAATCTTCTTCGGTCTGGGGCAAGAATCTCGCTTTGAGGGTTAAGGATGATTCTAAGAGAGGTCACGAATCAGCCCAGAACTACTCAGGAGGACCAGGTCAGTAGCCTGAATAGACATGGGACCACAGTCTCAAACATTACTGTTAGTAACACACTACGCTGTCATAAATTAAAATCCTGCAGGGAACGCTAAGTAGGGGACTCAACACCAGCACATGTCAGATGAGACCAAAATAGAACTCCACTCGCTGTGTTTGGAGGAAGAAGGATGAGTACAACCCCAAGAACACCATCTCAACCATGACGCTGATGCATAGTGGGGGAAACATCATAATTTGGGGGTGCTTTTCTGCAAAGAGGGCAGGACAACTGCATCTTATTGAAGGGAGGAAGGATGGGGTCATGTATTGCAAGATTCTGGCTAATAACCCCCTTCACTCAGGGCATTGAAGTTGGGTCGTGGCTGGGTCTTCCAGCATGACAATGACCCGAAAGACACAGCCAGAGCAACTAAGGAGCGGCACCGTAAGAAGCATTTTGTGGTCCTGGAGTGGCCTAGCCAGTCTCCAGATCTGAACCCAATAGAAAATCTTTGGAGGGAGCTGAAACTCAATGTTGCCCAGTGACCGCTACAAAAGATTTGGAGAAGATCTGTATGGAGGAGGGGGCCAAAATCCCTGCTGCAGTGTGTGCAAACCTGGTCAAGAACTACAGGAAACGTCTGACATCTGTAATTGCAAACAACGGTTTCTGCATCAAATACTAAAAAGCAAATTAATTATGTAAAAATCATTATAAATTTTCTGGATTATTTTTTCAGGTTTTGTTTCTCACAGGTGAATCTTACCTATGATATAAATTACAGACCTCTCCATTCTTTGTCGGTGGGAAAATTTGCAAAATCGGCAGTATATAAAATGCTTATTTTCCCCCGTGTAGTTGTCACTAGTTCCCCAATCTCTCCACTGTGATCAGTAGAGGCCAGTCACAAAGGGTAGACCTCCCTTTATTGTCCCAGAATGCCATTATAAGGCGTTTCACAAGGACTTGCCTTAACTAAAAATCCCCATTATCCAAAAGACCAAATGTTGATGACGATTCCTGGACAACCTTGAAGACCTCAACATTTTAACTCAACCTCCTGTCTAAGAATTATTCAAGACACAGAAGCGCCAACTTCTTATGCAGTGTTCCTTTAAGAGCTGTCCAGCTCTTATGAAACTCTGAATACCTGAACGCTGTATCAGCAAGATACCCGCTGCAAAAACTTGTAGCTCGTGACTATAGGACAAGGGCCCGTTTGTAAAGATGGCAATTTACATGGACTTTTGGAGCTGCTACACTCCCAGAATTTTCATGATTTTTTTTTTTTTTTTTTTAAAGGCACATACAGTGCCTTATTACTTTTTTTTTGATCTGCTGCTGTAATGTCATTGTACATACAGAAGGAAAGGGTTAAAGTTTTCAGTTTGGGTGAATTTTCTTGGAAAATAGAAAATCTGTCAGGGAGTGTCTTTGGGTTATGAACGTCTTTAGGTTATTGACTGCACTCACATCAAGAGCTGAAATCTGAATTCTGATGGTTTCTTTTTGCTGCATGGCACACAAAAATGATCAGTTATGTTGTTTAAAAAAATCTGATGCATAGTAACGCAAGGCTATTTATGATCTCCAATAACTACCGTAAGTCCCTGAGGATTTGAGGAAAGTTTGTAAATTCAACTTTGGATGTGATTGGAGTATGAGAGTTGCTATTTCTTTTTGTATCAGGATTTTGGAATAAATATCCTGTACTAGATGTACCGTATGTCTTCATAGAAAATCTTACCCGGCCCCTTGGGTACGCACAGAACCTTTCATTGCCTTTCTTTGGGGATCCTGAAATGCGTTGTTCTCGCTTTGCACAACCATCAGATGCTTTGAGATTTTACACATAGCGTTGCATTATTAATAGTCTGTTTTGTTCTCTGTCCCAGCGACTGTGATGCTCCTTTGACTTAATTAATCTGGATATGTGGAACTCATTTTATGGAATTCATTTTAATATATGAGACCAGAAAGTACCAGCAAGAATTATGGAGCCCATAATGCTACAAGTACCTGAACCTGAAGAATTCTGACCAAATGAATCAAAAAATTCATGTGTGAGAAACTCCTCTCAGAAGGCAATGTTCATATTTAATTTCCCATTGCATGACCTATAAGTCTCCTTACATTGGCATGTCACTCTCCAGGGAAAATTACATGTCACCAATAAGGACATAGACACCATAGATTAGTGGTAGACCGTTTAAAGTGCAGACCACAAAGGGAAACATTGACTAAAAAATGAGAGATGCCACGCCAAGCCAACGAGCTTCATACCAATATTCTTCCGTGGTGGAGATAGAGGGTGTGAAGACCTAAATAGACTTCGGACCACACTAACCTTCCAGTGATAACCACACGAAGACCTATCGCCTGTTTTAATCCAATTTTCTCATGGAAATCTGTTGTTGAGATGGAGGATGTAGGCGACCATTGGCCTCTAGTGAATACATCATAACAACCTGGATACCCAACACGTGTTATACTCTAGTTTTCTTCTGGGGATCTTCTATGGCGGAAGATAAAAATATCTAAATGGACTTCAGACCACCCCACGCTTCCAGCAATAAACACCTAACAAACATTTTAGGCCGGATTCAGACAGGTGTATTTCTTGGTCCGTATATGAATCGTAATGTCACGGATTTTCGGACCCCAGCTAACAGCTTCATGTGTCTAAGTTATGGATCAGTCCGGGCATTAGTCCACTTTTTTTTGGGGAAGTACTGAGATAGAGGCTGCGAATATCTAAGTAGCCTTCAGACCACCGTAGGTTTCCAATGACCTCATCCTTTTTTCTGGAGAAGTGAAGTCTTGATTAGGTTTCCACCATCCTTGCCACAAGGAATTAGACCAGCATAAATTAGACCACCCCAACCAATAGGGTGGCACTACAAAGCATAATCTCTTGGCATGTCTTGTTTGGGATGCGGATGTGGCCTTCGACATTGAACATCGCATTGAGGAATTGAAGGCTGAAGTCTTCTAAAAGCTTGGAAAGGCAAAACCAAGATGCCATGACTTTCTGTGAGTGTGGCCCCACCTCATGGACCACCATAACATTTATGACCACAGTCACCATATATCAAGGAATTGAATGATCTTTTTTGGGTTCTCTGGTTTCCTTCCTCTTTTAACAACCAACACCTTAGTTTTGGCTTCATGAACAGACTATGCTGATCCTTATCTCACCTATTAATGGTGATTCTGACAGATTTTCTTCTTCTTTATGGTCACATTTAAATCCAGGAAAACAAGATATATCTTTAAGCCTGACAGCTATCTCGACCACAGGCCCCGTCCTTTAAACCTACTTAGGGCGAGGTGAGATGATTTAGATCTGTTGGCTTTCAGATGAGAGGAAAAAAACAGCTCCGTAGCTGAGCAATCACTGAACCGGGCCAGAATGCATTGGTTGTAGTTGCATCTTAGGCTGCTTTCACACATCAGGTTTTTTGTTTCAGGCTAAATTCGGCTCTCGGGAGAAAAACCGGAAAAAATAAACCGGATCCGGTTTTTCCCCCCATTGACTTGTATTAGTGCCGGATTGTCCCGGATGGCCCAGCGTTCCTTCAGGTTTGATGCTGGATCCGGCGTACACTCGTTTCCGGCGCCTGGAAAAAACATCTACTGTAACGCTTTTTGTCTCCGGCAAAAAAGCCTGAAGCGCCGCTTCCGGCTGTTTGCTAGAATGTAAGCCTATGGGAGCCGGATGCAGAAAATGGCGGATCCGGCGGCCTGATCCATTTTTTTAAACTGAGCATGCTCCAATTTTTTTTTATCCAATAATCTAGATAGGCTAGCCGGATCCGTAAAAAAAACGGATCCGTCGCATCAGTTTTTCACAATCTGCGCCGGATCCGGTTTTTCCAACATTCGCCGGATTTAGCCTGAAACAAAAAACCTGATGTGTGAAAGTAGCCTTTAGGTGATTCTTTTTTTTTTTTTTTTCTTCTTTTTTTTTTTTTACTGTCTGGTTGCTTCCTGAATCCTTGTTTTTTTTTTTTTTTTTGTTCATATAGATATTTAAGAGGACTCGTCTTGTATAGGAGTGGATTATCCTCTTGTGTGAAGAGTCATCTGAGAAGGTTGTTCCAGGATTACAAAAACATGGTTCCTTTTTTCCAGTACCAGCGCCACTCCTGTCCATGTGTAGGGCCCGGTATTGCTGCTCAGCTCCATTGAAATAGATGGGGCTGAGCTGCAATACCTCTCAAAGCCAGTGATTAGATGGGGTGCTGTTTTAGGGATAAAAGTTAGACTTGTTTATCCTATAATAAACTTTTACATAATGGACTCAAATAACAGGTGAGGTGTGCAGTATGCCAATTACCGTATATAGGTGCAGATGGCGCTACAAGGGTCTTTATGCTATCTATGTTCCATCCTGCCATAGTGCTGGTCAAGTATCTATCTTGGGGTCCACCAAAATGTGTATGTGGATGCAGCAATCAGCGCTTACTTGCGAGCAGGGTGTAGTGGCCACATCGCTGACCTCATCCTTGAGACTCATCTAAGCCCCTATACACTTCTGGTTTCTTTTCTTATACTGGGACCCTCACCCTAAATGCACAAAGCCATTAATAACCCTAATGTAATAGTTTCACAGATTTCGAGATGGTCACAGGAGGTAGACGGAGACTTTTTTTTTAACAGTTCACAGGGAGAAAAATCACAACAACGCAAGGTATTTCAAAAGGGAGAGATGTGTGCTGAACTTTGGGCAAGTAGCGAACTTCTTGGATGGCATGGAAATGCTGCAACATTCACCCACTTTTAGTGGCCATCTTCTGCATATATGACAAATATTACCTTTTTCTTTGAGTGCTGACTGACGTCTTATAATTACTGGCAACTAATCTCTTTTTACTTTTTTTTCCAAGAAAGAACTTCCTTGTGTGTCTGACATAGGAAGTTCTTTAAAGAAGCATTTTATTGTTTTCGGGTCACCACACAGTTACCCTCCAGGGAGGTGGCAGCTTTGTGTAAAACTCATGTAATTGCTTAAATAACAATTTTGTCATAATATCAGTACTGAAGTAGTCCTTGACGATGGGACAATTTTGCCCAGTGTTAATTATTTTGGTGTGGGTACTGGCGGTACTAATTCCTCCATAAAGTTGGGGAGGCATTGACTATTTTAGCCAGTTTTGGTTGGAACGGTTTTTGTGGTGGATCATATACCATAGACATTGAGTTGTTAGAAGACCCTACTAAAATTGACCTATCTCATGATAATGAGTGATGAAATGATCTGTAGTCAGTCATTAGAACCTCCTGACCATGGTTGGTTTTCTTTGGGTGTTTTTGCCATTCTTAGAAAATCGGTGCATAATCTCCCAAGGGGCTATTCTGTCAAATAAGATACAGTATAAGTAGCTTAATTAACGAAAGGCGTCCATCAGCTCTACTTCTGGCCTGTGCTCTACATAGGAGAGAGCTTCCTGTGACCAGTGCTATGTGTGAAGGGGGTTGGCTAATGGCTCTTTCCCCTACCTAAGCCAGTGTCTGTTTATCATCTGTGACAGAGTAGGGGGCTGGCTTAGATATTGAAATGAGAAGTCAGCCCCCTCCATACACTGCACTGATGATTTGTGTCTTCCACAAGGCCTGGAACGAACCAAATATAAATTTTTTTTATTTTTCCCAAAAATGTATTAGCATGTTTTGTACAGTAAAATCCATCCCTTCCTGCGGGACGGCGTTAGATATATCACACGTATATATGCATCATCCAGCAAAGTGTGGGTCTTAAGCAAATAGTCTACATTAGAACCTGCGAAGAAGCTACCCAGACACATGAAAGGCTTGTAGAAACAGCTATTGTCACCTTCTGAATGTTCCCCGTCAGAATGTTTTCTTCTTTGTTGATTATGCTTTACACCTCAAAATCCTTAAAATTGATTGGGTACTCGGCATAATCTAAAAAGACCAGCTAACCAAAGAGGCTTCTAAAATACCGGTGGTCATGGAAATTAAATTATCAGAACATTTTTACCAAAATTGGCAAAACTCTCCAACAAGTGTCAGTTGTCTATGGCCAGGTGCCAAGTAATTATTTCTAATGGTTAAGTCTAACTAGGTGAGTCCAAATTTTTTAAATGGCTTAAAGGGAATCTGTCACCGCATATAAGCTGCGGCCACCGCCATCAGGGGCTTATCTACAGCATTCTGTAATGCTGTAAATAAGCCCCCGATGTAACCTGAAAGATAAGAAAAACAACTTAGATTATACTCACTTGGGGAGTGGTCCGGTGTGTTCCAGTCCGATGGGTGTCGCAGGTCCGGGTCTGGTGCCTCCCATCTTCATGGGATGACGTCCTCTTCCTTGGTTCTGTCGCGGCTCCTGCGCAAGTGTACTGATTTGCCATGTTGAGTGCAGATCGAAGTACTGCAGTGCTCAGGCGCCGGGAAAGGTCTGAGAAGCCCAGCGCCTGCGCACTGCAGTACTTTACTCTGCCCCCAACAGGGCAAATCAGTAAGCCCGCACAGGAGCCGCTACAGAAGCAAGGAAGAGGGCGTCATCGCATGAAGATCGGAGGCACCGCACTCGGACCTGCAAAGCTCATTGGACCCGGACCGCATCGGACCGCCTTTGGGTGAGCCAAATCTAACTTGTTTTTCTTATGTTTCAGGATACATCGGGGGCTTATCTACAGCATTACAGAATGCTATGGATACGCCCCAAATGGTGGTGGCGACAGCTTATATGCAAAAAATGAGGTGACAGATTCCCTTTACGAAAAATGATGAGGGGAAATCATTAAAGTAGCCTCCAAAGACGCCTTAGGACTTGTGCCATAATGAAACCTCACTCTTTCTCCATAGAAATGCAGCCATTAATTTTTTAATTTTTATTGGACTTAATATCTCCTCCATTCTCTGATCTCTTTCCCTGACAGATTATCGAAAATCTTGTTCTGCATTTGGTCAACATTTCTCCTTGTTTAGTTTCTTATTTCCTCCATATTTACTGCCTGCTGCGGCATCATCATAACAGAAGGAGGGCCAATTTAATCTAGCATATGGTGGGTCTTTTCTGAGGTTCCTAGTTAAGTTAGTCTTCTACTAGCTTTGGTGGACTTTTTACAAAGTTCTAGCTTAGGTTGGTCTTCCACCAGTTACAGTGAACTTTCTACCAGGTTCCCATTAATTTTGGTCTTTTAACTACTTTAGAGAGTCTTCCACGTCCATGTTCTGATGGGTGTGTCTAAAATTGGCTTTGGGGTCTTTCTAGGTTTAATTAAGGTGTGTACTGGACTAGCTTTGGTGGGTCTTCTACCAGTTTTTGAGAGTCTTCTCAGTCTTCTCCCATGTTCTAATAGGTATGTCACCAATTTGCCTTGGTGGCTGTTTTACGAGGTTCAATTTAGGTGGGTTTTCTACCAGCTTCGTTCAATTACCAGATTTATTGGGTCTTTTATGAGCTTTGGTGGATCCTTTACCAGCTTTGCGGGATCTGGTTCATTGCTCTCATCTAGCTCCACTAGACAGGAGCCCTGTGAACTGACTTTTACTTGACTGCATCCCTGTCTCTTTTGATTATCCGGCGTGGCGCAATGTCATTGTTAAGGCAGGTTGAGTCTTCAGATATCTTTTTGTGGGTCTGTTACCACGTTGCACTTTAGGTGAATGTTCTACCAGTTTTAGTAGGTTAATAATCAGCATTGGTATTTCTATTTCCAGCTCTGGTGTTTCCTTACCTGTGTTATAACTTGTGGTAAGTCGTCTTCAAGTCGCTTTGGTGGGTCTTCTCCCAGCCTTGGTGTTTTCCCCCTACATTCTAACTTATGGCTCACTTCCATGTGCGACTAAATTGGACGACTGCAATCCAATTAAATCCTCCTACGAGAGGATCGAAGCACAGAGCAGTCATACTCTGCTCCTGCTCGCAGCAGAGCAGGAGCCGAGTGTCATTAGTATGGATGTGATTCGCTAGTGGTACCCTGGCCTTAGGTGTGTCTTGAGCCTTAAGGCCACTTCACATTTAGCGACGCTGCAGCGATACCGACAACGATCCGGATCGCTGCAGCGTCGCTGTTTGGTCGCTGGAGAGCTGTCACACAGACCGCTCTCCAGCGACCAACGATGCCGGTAACCAGGGTAAACATCGGGTAACTAAGCGCAGGGCCGCGCTTAGTAACCCGATGTTTACCCTGGTTACCATGCTAAAAGTAAAAAAAAACAAACGCTACATACTTACCTACAGCCGTCTGTCCTCCAGCGCTGCGCTCTGCTTCTCTGCTCTCCTCCTGTACTGTCTGGGAGCCGGAAAGCAGAGCGGTGACGTCACCGCTCTGCTTTCCGGCTCACAGCCAGTACAGGAGGAGTGCAGAGCACAGCGCTGGAGGACAGACAGCGGTAGGTAAGTATGTAGCGTTTGTTTTTTTTTACTTTTAGCATGGTAACCAGGGTAAACATCGGGTTACTAAGCGCGGCCCTGCGCTTAGTTACCCGATGTTTACCCTGGTTACCAGTGAAGACATTGCTTGATCGGTGTCACACACGCCGATCCAGCGATGTCTCCAGGGAGTCCAGCGACGAAATAAAGTTCTGGACTTTAAGGTACTGTCACACTAGACGATATCGCTAGCGATCCGTGACGTTGCAGCGTCCTCGCTAGCGATATCGTCCAGTGTGACAGGCAGCAGCGATCAGGCCCCTGCTGGGAGATCGCTGGTCGGGGAAGAAAGTCCAGAACTTTATTTCGTCGCTGGACTCCCCGCAGACATCGCTGAATCGGCGTGTGTGACACCGATTCAGCGATGTCTTCACTGGTAACCAGGGTAAACATCGGGTAACTAAGCGCAGGGCCGCGCTTAGTAACCCGATGTTTACCCTGGTTACCATCGTAAAAAAACAAACAGTACATACTTACATTCAGCTGTCTGTCCCTTGCCGTCTGTTTGCTGCACTGACTGCTGGCCGCAAAGTGAAAGTGAAAGCACAGCACAGCGGTGAGTCACACAGCGGTGACTCACCGCTGTGGCTGTGCTCTGCTTTCACTTTGCGGCCAGCAGTCAGTGCAGCAAACAGACGGCAAGGGACAGACAGCTGAATGTAAGTATGTACTGTTTGTTTTTTTACGATGGTAACCAGGGTAAACATCGGGTTACTAAGCGCGGCCCTGCGCTTAGTTACCCGATGTTTACCCTGGTTACCGGGGACCTCGGGATCGTTGGTCGCTGGAGAGCGGTCTGTGTGACAGCTCTCCAGCGACCAAACAGCGACGCTGCAGCGATCCGGATCGTTGTCGGTATCGCTGCAGCGTCGCTTAGTGTGACGGTACCTTTATTCAGCGACCAACGATCTCCCAGCAGGGGCCTGATCGTTGGTCGCTGTCACACATAACGATTTCATTAGCGATATCGTTGCTACGTCACAAATAGCAACGATATCGTTAACAATATCGTTATGTGTGAAGGTACCTTAAACCTTAAGTTAATCTTAACTTAAGGTACTGTCACACTAGACGATATCGCTAGCGATCCGTGACGTTGCAGCGTCCTCGCTAGCGATATCGTCCAGTGTGACAGGCAGCAGCGATCAGGCCCCTGCTGGGAGATCGCTGGTCGGGGAAGAAAGTCCAGAACTTTATTTCGTCGCTGGACTCCCCGCAGACATCGCTGAATCGGCGTGTGTGACACCGATTCAGCGATGTCTTCACTGGTAACCAGGGTAAACATCGGGTAACTAAGCGCAGGGCCGCGCTTAGTAACCCGCTGTTTACCCTGGTTACCAGCGTAAAAAAACAAACAGTACATACTTACATTCAGCTGTCTGTCCCTTGCCGTCTGGTTCCTGCCTTGACTGCTGGCCATAAAGTGAAAGCAGAGCACAGCCACAGCGGTGAGTCACCGCTGTGTGACTCACCGCTGTGCTGTGCTTTCACTTTCACTTTGCGGCCAGCAGTCAGTGCAGGAACCAGACGGCAAGGGACAGACAGCTGAATGTAAGTATGTACTGTTTGTTTTTTTACGCTGGTAACCAGGGTAAACATCGGGTTACTAAGCGCGGCCCTGCGCTTAGTTACCCGATGTTTACCCTGGTTACCGGGGACCTCGGGATCGTTGGTCGCTGGAGAGCTGTCTGTGTGACAGCTCTCCAGCGACCAAACAGCGACGCTGCAGCGATCCGGATCGTTGTCGGTATCGCTGCAGCGTCGCTAAGTGTGACGGTACCTTTAGCCTTAACCTTAACTTAGGTGTATCTTCTAACCTTGATGTTTTATATTGTACTTTCTAACTTAGGCAGGCCTTCAGCTTGCTTTGGTGGGTCTCCTCCCAATCTTGGTGTTTTCCCCTCTACATTCTATCTTCGGTGTGCCTTCAGCCAGCTTTGGTAGGTCTTCTCCCAGCTTACGTTCTGGCTGAAAGTCCGCCTAAGCTAGTTTTGGTAGGTTTTCTCCCAGCTTACGTTCTAACTTAGGCGGCCCTTCAGCCAGTTTTGGTGGTTCTCCCAGCTTACGTTCTAACAGATGTGCCTTCAGCCAGCTTTGGCAGATCTTCTTCCAGTTTACGTTCTAACTTAAGCGGGCCTTCAGCCATCTTTGGTGGGTCTTCTCCCAGCTTTACGTTCTTGGAGGAGGTCTTACGGTATTTTAAGGGCTCTTCAAATCAACTAATGCTTTTGATCTAGCAAATATTACTATGTATTAGACTCACTATGTAATTGGCACGGAAGATGGGCTTTCCCAGCATGCTTCGTTCTTGTTCCCAAATGCGCAATATTATTAAAAGTTGTTAGGACTTCTGCCATAGAACATAAAAACAGTTTATAAAGCCTTTACTTTAACCCGCCGGCTGCTTAACCACATGAATAATGAATGACAATAAATTGTTTTTCTTTTTTTCTTTTTTTTTTTTTCTGCTCCCTTTAAATTTTCATTTATTGATGAAGGCGGGAACAGCCCGGAGACTATCTGCCTCACAAATATAATGACATATTGTAAAATAAAATGCCGGTCTTGGGACATTTTGTATCCTCCCCCAGGATGTGCATGTTTGCCTCTTGAGGTTACGCTATAGGTTTACCTCCGTGAATACATATGCTTACATATGCTGTAGACATATTTTCCTTTTTATAACTTTTAAAATGTAAAAGATGAAAATATTTTTTTTTTTTGCCTAAAATACAAAGGAAATGTGTCATCTTTAACTTTAGGCCTTTTAGAGATCATTTCACCTTCAACTTGCTTATCTGTTCATAATATCAGTAATTTTGACAGGGGGTGTCCAAACTTTTACTTACCACTATATCTGTGAACTATGTATATATTAAAGGGTTTGTCTACAATTACAATGACCCATTTAAAAAGTTTGAAATGGTTGTAAAAAATTTGCAATTGACCGCCGCCAATTTTCATTGTGAGATAAAAATAACCTGACTTCATAAGAAAGTGGACTTTTATGGATGCAGCAATACCGATAGGCACATGGACCACTGTGCCCGCAGACTGCACACCTTAAATGGGATTGAGAGTGGCATTTAAGGGGTTGACAGAAGCGAGTGGAGCTCGGCTCTGATCACTGCTGTTAGGGGCACATCCAGCATCTACCGAGAGTGATGCAGCTTCAGCTCCTGAGCCCTCATCATACATGGGAATCTGATATTAGTGTTACCAGTACATTCAATGTCAGTCAGCGATTCAAAATAATCTCTTGTCTTTTAGTTTACTGCTGGTCACCTAGAATCCCGACCACCTCTGCAGTCTATTAGCGGTGGCTGCTGTACTAGACATGAAGCTTGGCAAGCAGAAAACCAAGAGGCAGTGGAGCAGTGCGCTCCTGAAGAAATAAGATTTCACAACCCCTTTTAAAGGCGCCATAAGGGAATTTTGAGTCAGTAAAGAAGGTCCTCATTTCTTGGCCAGAGTGAACAAGTCGACAGCCCCTTTAAATTAGCATATTGCCTTGGCACATTAGAATGTCAGCCAGGTTCATTTGTGAACATTCTCCCTCTCATACTTTTTAAAAATGAACCACCCCCTTACGTTTCAGCTGCTTTTTTCTCATCGTGCTCGAAACGGTGCCAGTAACCAAACACATCAACAGAGGCCGTAACTTCTCGAGAAGATTGGTTAGGTGCCCACTCATGGATGCCCACCAGTGACTGCTGTTCTTAGGGGAAGACATGGTGAACTGAGGCCACCTGCGGTCTCCGTTTTTGAAAAGGTGACATGGGTGATTATGATAAGGGGTGCTAAGAACTGCATCGGGGAGCGGTTTTCCACTTGAGTTTTTGATGTGTGTGAAAAGTAATTGGTGCAGACTCATGATTGTTACCATGGAAAATCTTTGACATAAAAAGAGTTAATGAGCCGCGAGGAGACAGGAAAAAAAACACCCTTGCACCGTGTCACATGGGCATCCTTTTGTTTTCCTAACTGTGCGCAGTGACAGGGCACTGCGTGCTATCAGCTACCAGGCTTTGATGTGGCAAGCCGCAGCTATTTGGAGTACAGT
Organism: Ranitomeya imitator; assembly: GCF_032444005.1. NCBI lineage: Eukaryota > Metazoa > Chordata > Amphibia > Anura > Dendrobatidae > Ranitomeya > Ranitomeya imitator. The sequence continues at coordinate 643,074,776 of NC_091282.1, read as the reverse complement.
ATAATCTATTGCAATGACACACAGGCACTTTTGTTTCCCAGTCAGACGAGGTTGTCATAGATTAGAGGAGGTCCCAAAAACCGTTTTTCTGAAAAACTTCGGCCCGGTCTAGATGGTAACTTTCACTACCCAAACTAATGTTGGTTACTGCTGACTTTTTGGTGTGACATAGTCCTACAACCAAATTCTTGGCACTCCCTTCCTTTGGAGGTTTACTCAAGCAGGGTGCCTTATAGGAGCTTGGACCTTTTTGAGGAATTGCTCTTTAGTCTTATTGATTTAACGGGGTTGCACCATAAAATGTATGCGTGGGATAAGTGAAAAATGTATGATCATTGCTGGTTCCAACCAAAAATCTGGAGAACGGGCATCCCTAGAGAGCATGCCCGACCACTGTGGCATTTAATATCCATAGTGGTGGTCGCACATGCTCTCTAGTGCTCCTTTATATCAGTAGACTTTCTGTACCCCTCCTACATTCTTGTCTTCTTCAGCAGTTGGACCCCCAGTGATCAGAAATATATCATCCCGATGAGCAAATTAATTAGAAGGAACCCGGGTCCAGTGGCCACATCGGTAGTCCTTGGCAGTCAGACCCTGACTCCCGCTAACTAGGCCTGGTGCACAGTCATCTATGTGTTGTGCTGCAACTATATGGTGGAACTCCAAAGGTCCATTTGCAGCATACAAAGTCTCCAGTATCATAAATAGCAAATTGGGGAGCATTGGTGTCAGAGGACTTCACTAACTCTTTGCCATTTTCAACAAACTGGCGGTCTTATCCCGATGGCAGACTCGTTTTTAACTCGTTTTTGCATACCTAATTAGGTCAACATGGTGGCATTGAGGAGGGCATTTCTTTCAGTTGTAGGCAGTTTACACACTGGCGAACACGCAGAACTTGTCCTCTCCATCGTCCGCGGGTTAATGATTACTCTGCTCCCTGTGCTGTTTCCGCAGGTATCTCAGCTTAGGGTTGCTATGTACAAGAGAAATTAGCTGGGAACACAATCTGGTAATTATTTCCGTTAAATACGGATCGAGTGCTTACTTTCTTAATTAGCAGTGTGCCCGAACTTTTAACCCGTCAGTATTGAGGCTCTTAGTGTGAGCAGCAAACACTTCACTGCTGAAGCGAAGCTGAACAACATGGCCGCCGTCACGGGCGTAGCGTAGATCTATCTGCTTACCTCCAACCTTTGATCAATTGCAAAAAGGTTTTGGCCGAGATACATGTCTTCTACATATCCCCGGATGTACAGGAGGCAGGAGCACAGACTATAGGTGAATTCTGACATATTTAGGGTCCTCTTGCTAGCTGAGGTCCATAGGATCCCCCCTTACAGCCAGTTTGATCCTCTTTATGTCGCCATATTGACCTGAACCTTAGATTTTGGAATTGAGGGTCCTGCTCCTGATTTCTTGCTTCCCTGTATGGCACTGTATGGAGGTGCAGGTATTCTCATTGTGGCTTCGGACCTCCACTACAATCGCCGACTCCCTTTTTTTTTTTTTTTTTTTTTTTTTTTTTTTTGCTGTTTTGCATGGTTGTCTTTATCACCCCCATAATTTTACACGTTCAGACTTGTATCCCCCGCATCCTCACTCGTCAAACATCTGCCAGTTTCACTTCCCTCTGTACAGAAAGGAAGTTGGACAGTTAAATCGAAAGTGGCGGCTCTTAACGGTCACAGTGTCAGGGTCCGGGACTATGATGTCCCACGGTATTTTTGGGGTGCTGCATACATCACGCACACCGAGGGTTAAGACGTAACCAAGAAATGATTTCTCAATAGTTCCTCCATCGCCTTCTCCGGTTTTGGCAGTATTGATTCTTTGTGTACTCCAAATTTTCCAGTGCACAGATAACCAAAATCTCAAATCTTTAGTTTTATCTTGGCCATAATTGGGATACCGTATATAGCTGGCACCATTGTGGAGCAGGCTGTGTGAATAGCTTTGTTTTAGCTTGGGCTTTGTTTTCACTGTTGTGGGGGGGTTATGTCTGTAACTAATGTGGGTGGACTGTGGTTGGCACTGATGTGGTGGGCTGTTTTCTAAAGAAAATGATTGGAATTACTGGTTTCACTGTGGCTGGCATGGTTTGGATAGCTCTGTGGCTTATGCCTGTTCTGTCACTGGCTCCAGTTAGCTAGTCTGTGGCTGATGTGAATATGCCAGTTCTGTCACTGGCACCCTCTGGCCAGTGCTATAGCAGGCGCCCTCTGGCCAGTGCTGTGGCAGGCGCCCTCTGGCCAGTGTTGTGGCAGGCGCCCTGTTGGCCAGTGCTGTGGCAGGCGCCCTCTGGCCAGTGCTGTGGCTGGCGCCCTCTAGCCAGTTCTCTGGCTGGCGCCCTTTGGCCAGTGCTCTGGCTGACGCCCTTTGGCCAGTGTTGTGTCCTACACCATTCATGGGTACTTTCTCACCACAGTAAATTGCAGTGACACGGGGCTTAGTCTGTGCGGAGCTGTGTTGTAATGGCATTGCATATAATGCATATACTATATAATCTATTTATCTGAAGGTGTCGGTGTGTGATCAGCAGAAGAACTAGTCCTAGCACATAAGCAATCAGGTGTTTCGGCGCCTCCCTTCTTTCTCAGCTCCTTTCTTGGTCTTCCATGTCTCTTTCTACCACTTGTCACTTGGCGTCTCGTTATTTCTTGCTCCTTTCTTCCTTGTTTCCTCTCGTCTCATACAGTTTTTTTTACCATTCCCCTTTGTTCTTTCATTATTTTCTTTTTCCTCCCTCATCTTCTTCACCAAGTTACCGTAGCTTGTATTTTTCCGTTTCTTGTTCCCAAGGTTTCTTTTTCCTCTTCTGCTGCTTCTTAAAGGAAACAGGATGTGATGTAAAATGATGGTACGTTAATACATAAACAAGTATCTGCCATTACTCTTGGTGATGGATCCTGTGGTTTGGATCCACGCTCCTGACAGAACTCATCGATCGGCGTGGATAAGACTTGGACCTGTAACCTCAACCCATCATCTCTCAATGGATTAATAATGTCCACCTGTTTATTGTAAAAAAGTTTTTTCCTAATCTTCGACCTGTAGTTCTCTTCTTCTTTTAAATAAATGTTTTCATAAGTTAACCTTTATCAATCACACCGTTACAATTGTGATTGGTCTTGCTGTTACTTGCCTTGCTTGCGGTTTGACATAATGGATTGGACTAGATAAAAAGAAAAAAGACTTGATCAATTTGTCAGTTTTTTCAGCGATTGCATAAGTTTGTATGTCCATTGCAGTTTCAGGTCAGGCATCATCAACCTCTTCTATGACGAAAACCGGTTCCTGGTAAAGTAGATCACAACCATGGTCGCCCCCTCAAAAGCTCCCACAGCCACTTTCTTAGACTTCAGAATGGCGTATAGGCTCTTTAACACAGGCCAATTGTCCTCTGCATGATCCTCTGTAACTGTGCAGTAAATATTATCTGACCATGTCTTCCAGCATTTCTAGGCCTACTGGCCATTTAGGAGTCTGGGAGGTCAGGTTGGGTGGTCTTCGCCACCCTCTCTGCAGTCAATCATGAGTGGAAACTGAATTGTAATATATCTTTGTGTGCTGCCACCATACACTTAGAGGTTTGTAAATGTGGCTGTCTCACACTGTTTATCTCCACCATTCCCCTTCCTTGTCTTATCTTATCTCCTGCCCTGACACCCAATAGTGTGAATTCAGGCAATGGCTCCTCACTTTGTTTAGTCTCCTAGGAAGACAGGTTATGGCTCTTATCCAAGTGAGCCATGATGTTGATTTGTCAGTGTTCCAATTTAAAGAGGTCTTCTACTACTTTCCTAACCTATAAAGGTACCGTCACACTCAACGACGCTGCAGCGATATAGACAACGAGCCGACCTAAACTAGATCGCTGGAGCGTCGCTGTTTAGGTCGCTGTAGAGACGTCAAACACAGCAACTCCAGAACGATGCAGGAGCGATCCAGTGACGTAACGGCGACTCACTTCTCGTTCTCGCTGGTTGTTAGCTCCATGTCAAACAGCCGGAGTGTACCGATCTGACACACATCTAGGGGCCCTATGCTCGTTGCTGGCGTCGTTGCTTTTGATGTCAAACATGACGATACACGCTGACCTGGCGACAAAATAAAGTTCTGGACTTCTAGCTCCGACCAGCGATACAGCGGGATCCAGATCGCTGCTGCGTGTCAAACACAACAAGATCGCTATCCAGGACGCTGCAACGTCACGGATTGTTGTCGTTCTCTTTGCAAAGTTGCTGAGTGTGACGGTACCTTAAGTCATCAATATGAGATTGGTGGGGTGTGCACCAAACACCCCCACCGGTCAGCCACTATACAGTTGGCAGAGCTGTGCTGCTCTTCTCCACAGCTGATACCTTGAGCAGCTGACTGGTGGAGGTGGCGCATAAGTAATCAATAAACTGTACAAGTAGTAGAGAACACCTATAAGCCAGGCCCACTTACATTTGACCCTACTGTAAACATCCTACTACCACAACCGGTCTGGTACATGGGGCAGGCCCGATTTTATAGTAAGCCATGATACCGATGACCCACCTTAACTAAAAGACCAAGAAAAGGGGCATTAGGTGCAGCTGGCCTCCTGTGCTCCTCCCATTTGTGAGTTTGTCCAAGACGGATCATACAAAATCCTGACACAGTTTTAGAAACTGGAAGCTGTGCTTGAGCAAACTCGGCTAATAGGAACTTTCTTGAGTCACATGGTACAAATACTCAGCTAATAGGAACTTTCTTGAAAGTCACATGGTACAAATACTGGTAGTGTTGATTTATTTTTTGTCCAATTTGGTGATTGGGATGACTTTTGGGGTAATTTAATGGGTACCGTAGCATACTTTTGATATGGCATCCAACAAATGAAAAAAAAGAAGCCTGTCGTGGTGATGTTTCCCTTTAAAGCGATGCATTCTTGACCTCTGCTCTATTCCAAGCCCCTCCTGAGCATGTGGGGCGGGGAAGGACTGGTGACGGGCCCTCAGCATTTGGATCCTCATCTTCCAGGAAACTGGTGATAAATGCCTCAAGCTGGAATAGCCCTTTAATTCGTGAGTTTCTCCTAAGACCAATAATAACCTTCAGTAAAGGACGGCATTTTCCAGGTGTCGTTATGTGTAAAGCAAACCGTCTTCTCTTCACCATTAATTGAGAAGCGCACACAGGAACAACTTAGGAGCCATTAAAGGTGCGGAAATCAATCTAGCTGAGGAGACAATTTTTATATCCGTGATCCGAGGTTTGTTTAACATGATCCTCCGAGCAGTGAGATATCACCTTCTACCCGTGTGTCACAGCCTGTGCTCCAAGCAACGGGAGCCAAGAAGTCTATAAGGGGCCGATGTGAGCAACGTCCCCACAATCGCAAACAGCATAATCTGACCTAACCAATTGGCAATTCCCTCTCAGTCCCAAAAAAATATTAAGAAACTATAATATAACATATTGTAAAGTAATACAATTAAAAAAACAATATAATCTAAGAGTATGATCGATTTGATTAAAAATCATTTTGATGGTCTTTTGTTGCATTCTTGCCAGTTCATTTTTGCTGATTTATAGGGCCTCTTAAAATTACAAGTCCATATCTTGCCAGCAAGCCCGAGGGGGTGTAGTATGAAACAAGGATTCCTAGCTAAGCACTGCTCCTGCGGATCCTGAACTTGGCATAACATAGTGTATCAGTGTTTTCCAGAGTGTTGCTTTGATTGTCTATCTGTCTGTTCACTTACCATTTCGGGGAGACCTTAACTCAGTGCGTACTGACTTTTAGGGCTATATAGCAGCTGCAGAGGTAATCTATCGAAACGTATAGAATTGATTAAATATGGGAATCTGTTCTCGGTAATGTCAGATTATGTGGTAAATGGTCCCATCCTCTTTTTGCAGATTTCACGCTATGTGCTTGGCTCTTTTGGTAAGTGAGCCATGTATCAGCATTTGTCGCTTATTTGCATACATGCTTCCTCATGTATAGTAAGGCTTTTGCAGGCATTTGTGTCTTACTAGACCTAAAATTTATGAAAGGGTTGGACATTGAACAACAGCTTCCATACCTCACCCACACACGATACTTCTACCCAAATGGCTGTTCTTTGCCCACCACAAAAGTTGGCATAATGGGGTATTATCAGCTTACACAATTATGGTATATCCATAGGATATCCCGTATATAATAGATGAGCGTTTCATCAACGGGGATTGGAACTGTCTCGAGAACGGGGTCCTGATATGTTCCACTGTCAGTGTAGAGGTATTCCCATTCATTTGTATGGAAACTCAGACACCGCTTTCAGTGGAGAGGTGGTCTATCGGGACTCGATCCACAACATGGCTGCGGTACCTATTGATGAGACCCTCATCTACTATCTATTTTAATGGGACATTCTGTGGATAAACCATAATTGCACAAGGTGTAGCAGGTTCATCAAAGTCTTGGAAGAATATGTCAGCCAGTTGGTGGACCAGGAGTTGTCCATAGACTTGAGATGAAAGTAACATGTTTAGCCTACTGTAGTGTTTCTAACAACTTGACAGAAATACAAGACTATACACATTAAGGTACCGTTACACTAAACGACTTACCAATGATCACGACCAGCGATACGACCTGGCTGTGATCGTTGGTAAGTCGTTGTGTGGTTGTGTGGTCGCTGGGGAGCTGTCACACAGACAGCTCTCTCCAGCGACCAACGATCAGGGGAATGACTTCGGCATCGTTGAAACTGTCTTCAACGATGCCGAAGTCCCCGGGTAACCAGGGTAAATATCGGGTTACTAAGTGCAGGGCCGCGCTTAGTAATCCGATATTCACCCTGGTTACCATTTGAAAAAGTTAAAAAAACAAAAAAACAACAGTACATACTCACAGTCCGTTGTGTCACGTCCCCCGGCGTCAGCTGTTTTTTTTTTTTTTTTACTTTTACAATGGTAACCAGGGTAAATATCGGGTTACTAAGCGCGGCCCTGCGCTTAGTAACCCGATATTTACCCTGGTTACCCGGGGACTTCGGCATCGTTGAAGACAGTTTCAACGATGCTGAAGTCGTTGGTCGCTGGAGAGAGCGGTCTGTGTGACAGCTCCCCAGCGACCACACAACGACTTACCAACGATCACGGCCAGGTCGTATCGCTGGTCGTGATTGTTGGTAAGTCGTTTAGTGTAACGGTACCTTAACTGTGTCAGCGCCGGTCGTAAAGCAGAGCACAGCGGTGATGTCACCGCTGTGCTCTGCTTTACGGCCGGCCGGCGCTGACAGTCAGTGCGGGAAGCTGACGCCGGGGGACGTGACAGACAACGGAATGTGAGTATGTACTGTTGTGTTTTTTTTTTTTTTTAACTTTTACCATGGTAACCAGGGTAAATATCGGGTTACTAAGCGCGGCCTTGCGCTTAGTAACCCAATATTTACCCTGGTTACCCGGGGACTTCGGCATCGTTGAAGAAAGTTTCAACGATGCCGAAGTTTTTCCCCTGATCGTTGGTCGCTGGACAGAGCTGTCTGTGTGACAGCTCCCCAGCGACCACACAATGACTTACCAACGATCACGGCCAGGTCGTATCGCTGGTCGTGATCGTTGGTAAGTCGTTTAGTGTAACGGTACCTTTAGACAAAAGTCTGCCGAACCCATGATGTGTGTAAGGGTCTCCCAACTTTCCACCGACACATGATTTCAATGATCAAAAGGATCCAGGCTTTGGATTTCCAGTGGAGTTGGCACCGATGGCTGTGAGCCAAATGATATTTTGTGCATGCGAGTTTTAAGTGTCCTACAGAATTTTATTTAGCTCAGGGATGTCAAACTCAAATATACAGCGGGACAAAGTTAAAAACTTGGACAAAGTCGCAGCCAACCTTGATATTTATAAAAAATATATATCTACAATTGAGGAAGTTTTTCCTTATCATCAAATATAACAATTAATTTTTTTTACATGGAAACAAACTTAAAGGGGTTGTCCCATAAACAAAGTACATTTTAAATAATAGATCTTAGAATAAAATATTGTAATACTTTAATATGTTACGTAAGAGCAGTAAAAAGCATATTGCTCAATGGCCTAATTTAAATATGTAATAAAGGATAAAAAAATTGAATAATACAGATAAGGTATGATGCCAACAAAAGTGCCCCCAACCACAGTATGATCTCCCCAGATTGAATTCCTCCACAGTACCCTCCACACGCATGGTATGATGACACTGCTGTACCTTTCCTTCAATCACCCCTGACAAAGAATGGTGACCCCATCACCGTATGATTTTTCCATCCCCACACAGCTCTCCGTACAAAATAATGGGCACAAAAAAGCGCTTCATAGAGTATAATGGGCCCCACGTAGTTGTCCATACAATTTAACGGGGCCCCAGCATTGCCTTCAATACAGTATAACGGCCACACATATTGCTCAGTACAGTATAATGGGCCCACATAATGCTCCATACAGTATAATGGTCTCACATAGTGCTCCATACAGTATTATGGGGATCACATAGTGCTCCATACAGTATAATGGGCATCATATAGTGCTTCACAGAGGCGTAGCTAGGGTTTCAACTTAGGGGGGGCGAAACATCTGAGTGGGCCCCTAACCAGCTAACCCTGATTACAGCTACGGTTGCGCACTCTAATTATGACTATAGTGGAACCTCAGAATATGACCGCACTGTTATTGAAAATAAATCTATATACAAAAACGAACATCGACTTTACCGCCATATTGTGACCATATGCAACTTTGATGGTCACAATACTCTGAGTGCCCACTTAATATTTAATAATGTCCCCTAAGTTCCCCCATGTACTGCTCCATTATGCACAGTATGGTGAGCTCAAAGCTTCCATATACAGTCTAAGGCTCCCACAGCTCCCCTATACCCAGTATGATGATTCTATAACTCCCTGATACACCATATGATGTTCCCACTGGTCCCCTATAGATAGTATGAGCCCAATGCTCCCCTATACACAGTATAATGCTGACAGAACTCCACTATAGAAAGTATAATGTCCCCCAGAGCTCCCCTATATGCAGTGTAATGGGCCAACAGCTCCCATATGCACAATATGCCTTCACAGTTCCCTATACACAGTATGATGGGCCTGCAGCTCCTGTCAAACAGTATGATGTCCCCCACAGTTCCCTATACACAGTATGATGGGCCCGCAGCTCCCTCATACACAGTATGATGTGTGCACAGCTCCCTTATACACAGTATGATGGGCCCACAGCTCCCTTATACACAGTATGATGGGCCCACAGCTCCCTTATACACAGTATGATGGGCCCACAGCTCCCTTATACACAGTATGATGGGCCCACAGCTCCCTTATACACAGTATGATGGGCCCACAGCTCCCTGATACACAGTATGATGGGCCCGCAGCTCCCTTATACACAGTATGATGGGCCTGCAGCTCCCTTATACACAGTATGATGGGCCCGCAGCTCCCTTATGCACAGTGTGATGGGCCCGCAGCTCCCTTATACACAGTATGATGGGCCCGCAGCTCCCTTATACACAGTATGATGGGCCTGCAGCTCCCTTATACACAGTATGATGTGTGCACAACTCCCTTATACACAAGATGATGGACTCACAGCTCCCTTATACACAGTATGATGGGCCTGCAGCTCCCTTATACACAATATGATGGGCCCGCAGCTCCTTTATACACAGTATGATGGGCCCGCAGCTCCCTTATACACAGTATGATAGGCCCGCAGCTCCCTTATACACAGTATGATGGGCCTGCAGCTCCCTTATACACAGTATGATGGGCCCGCAGCTCCCTTATACACAGTATGATGGACCCGCAGCTCCCTTATACACAGTGTGATGGGTCCGCAGCTTCCTTATACACAGTGTGATGGACTCACAGCTCCCTGTCATGATTTGGATGTCCCGGTCATTTACTCATCCTCCGGCTTATTTACTATTTTGTGGCACTGCTGCAGTGCCGCTGCTCAAACTTATGAGCGCAGCTTCTGACTGGCCAGAAGTTAGACGTTATGTCACAAGTGCTCAATGTAAGACTATGAGGCTATGTGCACTTGTTGCGGATTCGTGTGCGGAATTACCGTAGATTTCCTGTGTTTTTTGTGCAGATTTCACATGCATTTTTACACCTGTGGATTCCTATACAGGTAGGTGTAAAACGCTGCAGAATCCGCAAAAAGAATTGACATGCTGTGGAAAATACAACGCAGCATTTCTGCACGGTATTTTCTGCACCATGGGCACTGCAGATTTGGTTTTCCGTAGGATTACATGGTACTGTAAACCAGACGGAAAACTGCTGCGAATCCACAGTGGCCCATCCGCAACGTGTGCACATTGCCCGAGAGTGAGAAAGAGGCCAGAATGAGGCTCCCACAGACTCACAATGATTAGTGACCTCTGTGCTGCTCCATGAAACACTGGAGCTGCGGACAGGCCACAAACTGCAGGAGACGGAGCCGAGCGGAGACAAAAACAGATGAAAGCGCCAGAAGGCGAGTATCAGACAGGGGGCAGGGGACGTGGATTTTCAGCACCGCTACAGCAACGAAATAAAAATAATGCTGGAGAGAGTGGTGCTGTAAGGCCATGTTCACACAGTGCGTTTTTTACCGCGGAACCGCGGCGGTTTTGCCGCTGTGGTTCCGCAGCTGTTTTCCATGCAGGGTACAGTACACTGTACCCTATGGAAAACAGGACACACTGTGCACATGGTCCGGAAATTGTAAAAAAAAAGACGCGCTGAATAGCTCCCGGAAAAAAGAAGGAGCATGTCAATTCTTTTTCCGGAGCCGCAGCGGTTCTGCACCCATAGACCTCCATTGTGAGGTCCAAACCGCAGTAAAACCCGCAGATCAAAAATATATCTGCGGGTTTTACTGCGGTTTGATGTGCAGAACCGCTGCAGCAGGAAGTGCGGGGAGCGGGCGGAAGTGCGTGGGCGGAGTGTGGCTGCCCCCCCCCGTGTTCCGATCCCGCCCCCCCGTGCTCCGATGCCCCCCCCCAGTGCTCTGATGCCCCCCCCGTGCCCTAATCTCCCCCCTTATACTCACCCGGCGTCCCGGTGTCCGTCCGGCCGTCTTCTCCCTGGGCGCCGCCATCTTGCAAAATGGCGGGCGCATGCGCAGTGCGCCCGCCGAATCTGCCGGCCGGCAGATTCGTTCCAAAGTGCATTTTGATCACTGAGATATAACCTATCTCAGTGATCAAAATAAAAAAATAGTAAATGACACCCCCCCCCCCCTTTGTCACCCCCATAGGTAGGGACAATAAAAAAAATAAAGAATTTTTTTTTTTTTTTTTCACTAAGGTTAGAATAGGGGTAGGGGTAGGGTTAGGGTTAGGGGTAGGGTTAGGGGTAGGGTTAGGGGTAGGGTTAGGGTTAGGGGTAGGGTTAGGGGTAGGGTTAGGGTTAGGGGTAGGGTTAGGGGTAGGGTTAGGGTTAGGGTTAGGGTTAGGGGTAGGGGTAGGGTTAGGGTTAGGGGTAGGGTTAGGGGTAGGGTTAGGGGTAGGGTTAGGGTTAGGGTTAGGGGTAGGGTTAGGGGTAGGGTTAGGGTTAGGGGTAGGGTTAGGGGTAGGGTTAGGGGTAGGGTTAGGGGTAGGGTTAGGGGTAGGGTTAGGGTTAGGGGTAGGGTTAGGGTATTTTCAGCCATTTTAACCCTAAAAAAATTCCTAGAAAACACACAGACTCTGGCTAGAAAACTGCATCAAAAAAACGCATCAAAAAACGCATCAAAAAACGCATCAAAAACGGACCAAAAAAGGACCAAAAAAAGGACCTGCGTTTTCTGCCAAGAGCTGCAGTTTTTTAAAAAACAGTCAGGAAAAAAAAAGGATGGAAATCCTGAACGTGTGAACATACCCTTAATGTGATGCAGGTCTTGGTTCCTGTATGCGGGCTCCTTATACTAATACTCATAAAAGACTTAGGTGGTGCGTATCAAAAGCCCCCTACCCCCCATCTCCAGCCTCCCCAGACAGCAAATATTACATGTGATGGAGCACATATAATATCATAATAAAACATTATAATATTCAGCCCCCAGTGCCCTGTCCCCCCTCCCCCACTTCAGCCCCAATACCGCCATTATTTCACATCCACCCCTCAGTGCCCTGTCCCACCTCACCCACCTTCTGCCCTCACAACACACCCATGGTCTCACATTCACCCCCCAGTGCCCTGTCTCCCCTCCCCCACAATACCCCCATCATCTCACATTCACCCCCCTGTACCCTGTCCCCTCTCACTCACTTTTAGCCCCCACAATACCCTAACGGTGTCACAGTGGCATAACTGAATTTAATAAACCTAATACGTTCCATCCCCACTTACTGATAAAGTTTGCACTGCAGGCAGGACCAGGAAGTAAGTGAAATGCAGGTGGGCACTAGGACCCAGCGTGCCTGAGTCAATCCTAGGTGCACAGAGTGGAGAAAAACTGCAGCCAGGAAAAGTTTCAGGATCAGGTCAGACGGGCGAAACCATTCACTGCAGGAGGGGAGACTGCAGCCGGCCACTGTGCTAGCAGCGTGCAGACATCAGACGGGAGCAGACATTATACTGCTCTGCTCCTATGCGGTGTTCTGCTGCCTCGTCACAGAAGTGGCCCTGCCCTGGCTCCCAGTGGACCCCTTCATGTGACAGGGCCCGGTGCGATGGCCCCCTCTGCCCCCCCAGTAGCTACGCTACTGGTGCTTCATACAGTATAATAGACCCACATAAAAAAATACTCCTCTCTGAACGTTCCCCTGCTGCTTCGGTCTCTTTGTGCTCTCTTCAGATCCTTTTACACACCTCGAAACATTGGGCGCCATGTAATGACGTCATTGCACCTGCTGCGCCTAGAAGTCAGACGCAGACAGGGAATGATGGGAGAAGGAGTGTCATCTGACGCTCCCTCCTCCATTATTGATTTCAGCTGTATCAGCATCTACTTGCCGATATAGTTTAAAGTGGTTGAAAGTGCCATGCCCGGGTGTAAGATTCCCCCCAGCGTTGTGCACCAAGTAAACTCTGGGGACCCACCTTGGGTTGTGAGCCAAATATACTCCGGGGATCTGTGAGGCGTTGGGGGCCAAATATACTCACCTTTCGGGCCAGAGTTTGACATATGTGATCCAACAGTATCCAAAACAAGTGTTGATCACTGACGAATTACCTGGGAAATCCAACTTGGTGGAACTTTTATGCCGCTTAGGTTGGATAGGACTTTATTACTATAGGCTTTTCATCACTTACCATATTTTAGGACAACACAATGGAGAAAACAATGATTTCAGAAAGGAATAATAATATAGGAACTTTATTTCAAAGAGTTTTATGCCAACTCGGTTGAAGAGCCTGTGAAGGAAAGTGTCAAGATAGGAACTGTGAGAAGTAGTTCGTTTAGAAGAGATGATGAAACCTTTAGGCAATTTGTCAGAAGATGAAGCAAGGAGATGGACAAGCTCATCAATGGTCCTGGCCTATGTCGTCTACAATATCTGCTACACTGATATGGTTGCTGATTCTGAACATGACAAATGAGAGCCGACTCTCTAGATAAAAATCCCATTATTCTCTTACTTAAATCTTGGGATGTCAAATATCTGTTCAGAAGTTTGGTAGGACAGAACAATACTATGTTTCCTGTCAAGGTTGGTGAAAAGCCGAGACTTGGAACTTTTGGAGTTCTTCCCCTCCTTTCTTGGTTTGTAAATGCCATTCTGTACCAATACAAGGAGTGCCCCTTGACTTGTTAAACAGCTTAAGGTCTTGAAGACTCATCGTGGATGAGCGGGCCGCGCCGTGGGCTCTGCATTCCCCATCGATTATCGCCTCAGCTCAGAACAATATTACACAACTGAAAAGAGAAAACCTTTCACTTGGAAACAAGAACATTGCTCTGTCAGGCACGAGAGGCCCAGGCTCATCCATTGTTTAATAATTTAATTCACTTAACAGGCTCTATCGGATTTTATTTTTTACTTGATTGGGCAAACAGGATTTTGAAACCCATGGGTGGTGCCACGAAAGAGAATTTAGGAGGAGGGAATGAGCATAGGAAAGCTGGCAGAGCACTGGGGAATAGAAGAGAATGGAGTGCACTACCGAGCTTATACTGAAGCTTCAGCTGTATAGCCCCCTATTCTCCAACCTCTGCATCTTCACACCAGGGCTACTGGCGGTTAAACAGGAAAGCTACGCACAATTCACATTGACATCAATGATACAGTTATGTTTTCTTAAGACAGAAATTAGTTTTCCTATTTTGAATGTCTCCCATCATCAATAAGGAAGGACCACAGATTTAATATTTTTTTTCTAGCATGATGAAAGCTCTCTAGTATAATGTTGGTTTGATTTAACAGCAACTATAATACTACAATTAAGAGCACACCCTGCGCTCGAATGCATAAGAAGAATTCCCTGTTTTTTCCCTTATGGATTTTTTTTTATGAAATTATAGTTGCCATACGTTTTAGCCACACAAGAGTGCTGGACTTCACTTTTCTTGTTGCTGTTGGAAATTTCTGTGCACCTGATCTCCCAGTGAGCTGACTAATCTACCCTTCCATGTGCTATAATACTGCCTACTACGTATAAGAATATCACTACTATAATACTGTCCCTATATACAAGAATGTAACACTATAAAACTGCTCCTATGTAGAAGAATATAACTACTATAATACTGCCCCTATGTAGAAGAATATAACTACTATAATACTGCCCCTATGTAGAAGAATATAACTACTATAATACTGCCCCTATGTAGAAGAATATAACTACTATAATACTACCCCTATGTACAAGAATATAACTGCTATAATACTACCCCTATGTACGAGAATATAACAACTATAATACTGCTCCTATGTATAAGAATATAACTACTATAATACTGCTCCTGTGTACAAGAATATAACTACTATAACTGTTCCTGTGTACAAGAATATAACTACTATAATACTGCTCCTATGTACAAGAATATAACTACTATAATACTGCTCCTATGTACAAGAATATAACTACTATAATACTGCTCCTATGTACAAGAATATAACTACTATAATACTGCTCCTATGTACAAGAATATAACTACTATAATACTGCTCCTATGTACAAGAATATTACTACAATAATACTGCTCCTATGTACAAGAATATTACTACAATAATACTGCTCCTATGTACAAGAATATAACTACTATAATACTGCTCCTATGTACAAGAATATAACTACTATAATACTGCTCCTATGTACAAGAATATTACTACAATAATACTGCTCCTATGTACAAGAATATTACTACAATAATACTGCTCCTATGTACAAGAATATAACTACTATAATACTGCTCCTATGTACAAGAATATAACTACTATAATACTGCTCCTATGTACAAGAATATAACTACTATAATACTGCTCCTATGTACAAGAATATTACTACAATAATACTGCTCCTATGTACAAGAATATTACTACAATAATACTGCTCCTATGTACAAGAATATAACTACTATAATACTGCTCCTATGTACAAGAATATAACTACTATAATACTGCTCCTATGTACAAGAATATAACTACTATAATACTGCTCCTATGTACAAGAATATAACTACTATAATACTGCCCCTATGTACAAGAATATAACTACTATAATACTGCCCCTATGTACAAGAATATAACTACTATAATACTGCCCCTATGTACAAGAATATAACTACTATAATACTGCTCCTATGTACAAGAATATAACTACTATAATACTGCTCCTATGTACAAGAATATAACTACTATAATACTGCCCGCCACTGCCCTCTTTTTTAGGTGGTCGGCTGATATACAAACTTACTTCTCATCCCTCATATCCTCCCTGTCCCACAACCCTAAACAGCTTTTCAACACTTTCAATTCTCTACTCCGTCCCCCCGCACCTCCTCCTTCCCCCCTCATTTCTGCTGATGACTTCGCCTCTTTCTTTAAACAGAAGATCGATACGATCAGAGAAAGCTTTGGCCCACAGCGCCCACTGCCCCTCTAAGCTGCTCAACCCTGCTCCTCCAAAACCAGCTTCTCCACCATGACAGAAGATCAGCTCTCCACCCTCCTCTCAAGATCACACCTCACCACCTGCACGCTTGACCCGCTCCCATCCCACCTCATCCCTAACCTTTCCACGGTCTTCATCCCAACCCTAACGCACCTCTTCAACCTCTCACTCACAACAGGTGTCTTTCCCTCATCCTTCAAGCATGCCAAGATCACACCCATCCTCAAAAAGCCCTCCCTCGACCCATCCTCTGTGTCTAGCTATCGCCCGATATCTCTTCTCCCTTATGCCTCCAAATTGCTGGAGCAACACGTCCATCTTGAACTGTCCTCCCACTTCTCCTCCTGCTCCCTCTTTGATCGGTTACAATCAGGCTTCCGTTCCCATCACTCAACTGAAACTGCCCTAACTAAAGTCACCAATGACCTACTAACTGCCAGGAGCAAGCGACACTACTCTGTCCTCCTTCTCCTGGACTTGTCTTCTGCCTTTGACACTGTAGACCACTCCCTTTTGCTACAAATCCTCTCATCCCTTGGCATCACAGACTTGGCCCTTTCCTGGATCTCGTCATATCTGACAGACCGAACATTCAGTGTTTCCCTCCCCCACACCACCTCCTCACTTCGCCCCTTGTCAGTCGGTGTTCCTCAAGGCTCTGTTCTAGGACCCCTACTCTTCTCCATCTACACTTTCGGCCTGGGACCGCTCATAGAATCCCACGGTATGCAGTACCATCTCTACGCTGACGACACGCAGATCTACCTCTCCGGACCTGACCTCTCCTCCTTGCTTACCAAAATCCCGCACTGTCTGTCTGCCATTTCAGCCTTCTTTTCTGCTCGCTTTCTACAACTGAACATGGACAAAACAGAATTCATCATCTTTCCCCCATCTCACTCTACCCCTCCACCAGACCTATCCATCAATGTCAATGGCTGCTCACTATCCCCAGTCCCACACGCCCGGTGCCTCGGGGTGATCCTCGACTCTGCCCTCTCTTTCAAGCCACATATCCAAGCCCTTGCCTCCTCCTGTCGTCTCAAACTCAAAAATATTTCCCGGATCCGTGCTTTCCTTGACCGCAACACTGCAAAAACGCTAGTGCATGCCCTTATCATCTCCCGCCTCGACTACTGCAACCTCCTACTCTCTGGACTCCCCTCTAGCACTCTGGCACCACTCCAATCCATCCTACACTCTGCTGCCCGACTAATCCACCTGTCCCCCCGCTATTCCCCAGCCTCTCCCCTGTGTCAAGCCCTTCACTGGCTTCCTATCGCCCAGAGACTCCAGTTCAAAACCCTCACACTGACATACAAAGCCATCCACAACCTGTCTCCTCCATACATCTGTGACATGGTCTCCCGGTACCTACCTACACGCGACCTCCGGTCCTCCCAAGACCTCCTTCTCTACTCCCCTCTCATCTCTTCTTCCCATAACCGCATCCAAGACTTCTCCCGTGCTTCCCCCATACTCTGGAACTCTCTACCCCAACACATCAGACTTGCGCCTACCATAGAAACCTTCAAAAAGAACCTGAAGACTCATCTCTTCCGACAAGCCTACAGCCTGCAGTGATCCTCAACCTACTGAACAGCCGCACAGCCAGCTCTTCCCTCTCCTAGTGTATCCTCACCCACCCCCTGCAGACTGTGAGCCCTCGCGGGCAGGGTCCTCCCTCCTTATGTACTCGTGTGCCTTGTTATCTGCTCATGTTTAATGTATTTGTCTATATTTGCCCCGTATTCACATGTAAAGCGCCATGGAATAAATGGCGCTATAAAAATGTATAATAATAATAAAATAATAATAATATCTCCTTTTGCTTAGACAGCAGCGGAAAGGAGTTACCTGATGATAATCCTATCAGACTGAATAGGATAATTATTGTCTATGCTCCTCTGTGGCGTGAGAAGATGAGCTCTGATGACCTGCGTGTAAAACTCATCTCTCTTATTCACAGTTAGTCGATAGATGTGTGGAGTTTTATGTATATTCTGCCCTTGGTGGCGAATCTTATCCTGTGTTACGAGCTGCCTTCCAGACTATGGGGGTCATATTTGTCTTTGGAATATCAGTATATTGGAATCTAAAATAAAGTACCCCCATAAAAGTTCCATGACACAATGTTTGGTATAATCCACCCTGTGTTTTCTTCACTTTACGTGAGTAATCCGAGCCAAGACCCCGGTATTCTCCGAGTCTCCATACAAAGATTGTATAACACAGTTTGAGTCATAGAGCCATCTGCTTTGACTTTTGTCAGAATGAGTAACCGTGCTGTGTAGACGCCAGTGCCTACCATTGCTTACCAACCAGTATAAACACTCTCTGCGGCCTTATGTCACTGAGATCTCGTCCCAGGTCTTGTCCCATAATCAGTAATGGAGGATGTAGAAGTGAGAGGATTGAATTGGATGTTCTCTATGGTTATCTGTCTTTAGCCTGGACCTTCCCTAAAGTACGACCAGCTCTGCCCTTGCCTATAGTAGCCTCACCCATCCCTGTAGATTGTGAGCCCTCACGGGCAGGGTCCGCTTTCCTTCTGTACCAGTTATAACTTGCGTTTTTTAAAGATTACTGTGCTTGTTTTTTTTATTATGTATACCCCTCCTCACATGCAAAGCGCCATGGAATAAATGCCACTATAATAATAAATAATAAAAATAAAGGAAATATTTAATCAGAAAATGACCCATTGTTTAAATCAGGGTTTCGTGTTTAAATGTTCTTCTCTGTATCACCGTCTTTATTAAAAATAAAAATGAGAAATGTTGTAAATCTCACACCGGCCACTAAGGTGTTTTTTTTCTTTCTTTCTTTTTTTAACGCTCTTCCTGTGCTTTTAGTAAACAACCACACGTACATTAGTTTCAATGGTCAGGCTCCACCCCTAAAATTCGTGTTTAATCATCTAATGAGCATGTGCAAAGTTGATTGTGAAGGCAGGGGGAGGCTGCATCATAATTTTTTGTGATTGGTGGATTCTTATCAGCTGCGTATTCATGTTTTCTTTACTAGTGTATTACTGAATCTCCTGATCAGGAAACTGTTTAAGGGTATGTGCACACGTTCAGGTTTGTTCGTGTTTTTTTCGCTATAAAAACGCATTAAAAGCGCATACATATGCATCCTATCATTTAGAATGCATTCTGCAATTTTTGTGCACATGATGCGTTTTTTTCCGCGAAAAAACGCATCGCAGTAAAAAAAAAAGCATCATGTTCATTAATTTTGCGGATTTTTCGCGTTTTTCCCGCTATTTAATGCATTGGGAAAAAACGCAAAAAAAAAACCTCACAAAACACGTGAAAAAAATGCTTGCGGATTTCTGGCAGAAATGTCCGGTTTTTGTCAGGTAATTTCTATTTCTATGTGCACATAGCCTTAAACTGTTCCTGAAAGTTATCCGTTTTGGTGCCGTGATTTTGCCATACTTACGTGGGAAAATTTTTCTTTTTAGTTCTAATCCTGATTCTGGTATCATAGACTTCAGTTATGTCTCCTGACCATACTTCTCATATATGCTAGAATACTTTTACGTGAGAACAAATTGATTCCTACGACTCTAGACATCAAATATCACCTAGAGGATTGTAGAGGTTTCTGTAAAAGTCCAAAAAGTTGAACAAACTTGGGACTTCATGAAGGATGTATCTTTATAGTAATTGTTGAGGGCCCCATGTTTTCCTCATACTACCATTGTCTAACATTCCTTTTGGTTGCAACGTGCCAAAATCGTTGACCATTTTGTGCGTTCTTGCTTTTGAGCAGTCCAAACAAGGTCAACATTTCTTGACTTGTCTTGGCTTAACTTGACTTAACTTTAGATGTGTTCCCTCACATGTTCTGTTTTTGGGCCAATAGAACAGCCAAGGAGACCTAATCTATCGAGATTCTTAATTTCCCAGTATGTGTGCTATGATTATTTCTTGGCGACATTGGCCAAAATATTGACGTGTCAATGGCCAGTTTTAGTTGAGTGTTGGTAGGTAGCTTACTTACGTTTGCTGGCTTTCAGGGTTAATACTGATAAGTAGTAAGGATTCGTTATCGAAAAGGAGTGTCACTTCTGAAATCGATATTTTGCACTTATTATTTAGAATTGAACGCTCATGCTTTCCTGCCCTGTAATGCAGATGACGCAAGATCCCACCATGACATTTCTCCATGCCTCCTCTTTCATCGTGACATTGTGTGAGACCTTTAATGGTTCAGGGGCCATGTCTAATAATGTGTAGCAATGTCCGTATTAACAGCATTTCATGGTGTCCCCAGGTCAGGAATATTTGGCATTGTTCTCGTAAGCTTCTTTTTTGTTGCCAATTAAACCATATCTCCACACGCTCGCCTCTTGCTTTGTAAACCCCATAGCGATTTGTAACACAGCTGACTCTATATGTTTCTTCTCTTCCAGATATTCCTTGTGGACTTTTTTTTTTTGCTTCCCTTGAATGATGAGCAAAGATCTTGGGAGGAAGCTCCAGGTAACTTTCGAACCATCTCTCGTTAATAATGGCTTTTTGTTATGTCTTTGTATGATGTCGCAGGGAAACGGGGCGCTAGAAAGGGTATCATTAGGACTTGTTATGTTTACTGCTAAACAGGTGACAACTGTAGCTGAAGACGCTACCAGCTGATAAATACTCTCGAAAGTCCAGAAATGGTGCAGGAGACACCTGTTTTCTTCAGTTATAGTGGCTGTAACCTCCTACCGGACATGGACACTCATTTCCCCATCATCAGAGGCAGTCAGATAGTCGTAGACTAAAATGGTAGCTTTAGGCTTTGGAGTACGGTATGTTGGATCAAGTTCAGAACTTCTAACAATCTTACGATGGCCCATGGAAGATCTGGGATGTGGACAACCATTGTGTTCCCACTGAAGCTCCTCTTACTATGGGAACCACTCTTGGTTGTTGACGCCACTTGGCTAATTAAGGACTAGATAATGCAGGTGAAGGAACCAATAGGGGTTGATTTTTACCTTTATTTATTTTTTTAAGTATTAAAAAAATTCGCAACGTCTTAGTCCACTGTGTAGAACCAAAAGTGTTTGTTTTTAAGGCTCTCCTTGTTTTTCCTATGTGATTGTTGCTAATTTTATTTGCACGGTTGTTCTTCTTGGCTCCTTGGATTATTCCAGGACTGCATTGGGGAGTTCAGTTATGTCGATGTTCACCATCTCTTGGACTTAGAACAACATGACTGTCTTCTGAAACAGCACCACCCCTGACCATGGGTTATGCCTGTTATTGCAGCTCTGTCCCATTCAAGTTCTTGGATCTAAACTTCAAGTTATGCGTTACATGCAGATTTATGGGGAGTCTGCTTAGTCTTGGAACCATGCTTAAATAGCTATTCCAGTGCACTAGGTTGTAAATGGAGTACCTGCAGTTCCATATTAGCCCCCCATTATGACAGGTGATATCATAGGATGTCATGCCAGAGGACACTTCATCTCTGTGTCGTCTGTGCTGTTCTGGAGTTACTAGATAAGCAGTTGTCTATTTTGTTGGTCAGTCCATTTGAAGGAAGTTGCTGGTGGAAGTCAGACTTTGGCTGATCTGAATGCAGCTTTAGTATAGGAGATTTTCAATATTTTTTTTTTTTCGTCCGCTTTCTCCCCTCTCAACCGTCTGGCCCAATTACATCAATCTGAAGCTCTTGTGGATTATTCCTCAACCAGAACATTACGTTCTATTCCACATGTGCCTCCCTGCGTCCATAACAGTGCCAGCCCCACAACAGCTGAGATCCCCCTCCTCCTTCTTGTTTCCAGCAAATGAATCTGTTCACCATTAATGCACATTGCTCTCTTTGTTGCTGCCACTGCTGCATGCTGCAATATGCACATATGCACACAGGTCATAAGCCTCGAAGGTTGCCAGTAGCCCGCTGGTCAGCTGCTGTATAGAGTATGCAGTGCATTTGCTGTTGCAGTGAGCCCAGCAGCCGATTTGACTTGGAGAAGAGGGGTCACACCAGGACATGTATCTAGGTCTATGGCCAGAACAACACAGATGATTTACGCCCTGCTCCTCCATGTAGCAGTGATGCATTGAAACATTGGGTGTCGTGGATCAATAATGTATTATGTTTTGGGGTTCAAAATGTTGATAAAAAGTATAAAGCACAGGTTTTTGAAAATCATGCATATGTATATGAGCTCCTTTGCATTGGCAAAACATTAGGTTTCTCCTGTATAATACCTCAGAGCTGCACTCATTATTCTGCCGATGCAGTCCTTGTGTACATACATTACGTTACTGATCCTGAGTTA
This sequence comes from Ranitomeya imitator, assembly GCF_032444005.1. Taxonomy (NCBI): domain Eukaryota; kingdom Metazoa; phylum Chordata; class Amphibia; order Anura; family Dendrobatidae; genus Ranitomeya; species Ranitomeya imitator. The sequence continues at coordinate 643,052,437 of NC_091282.1, read as the reverse complement.
CCTCCTGTATTATACTCCAGAGCTGCACTCACTATCCTGCTGGTGCAGTCACTGTGTACATACATTACATTACTGATCCTGTACTGATCCTGAGTTACCTCCTGTATTATACCCCAGAGCTGCACTCACTATTCTGCCGATGCTGTCATTGTGTACATACATTACATTACTGGTCCTGAGTTACATCCTGTATTATACCTCAGAGTAGCACTCACTATTCTGCTGGTGCAGTCACTGTGTACATACATTACATTACTGATCCTGAGTTACATCCTGTATTATACTCCAGAGCTGCACTCACTATTCTGCTGGTGCAGTCACTGTGTACATACATTACATTACTGATCCTGTACTGGTCCTGAGTTACATCCTGTATTATACCTCAGAGTAGCACTCACTATTCTGCCGATGCTGTCATTGTGTACATACATTACATTACTGATCCTGTACTGGTCCTGAGTTACCTCCTGTATTATACCCCAGAGCTGTACTCACTATTCTGCTGGTGCAGTCACTGTGTACATACATTACATTACTGATCCTGTACTGATCCTGAGTTACCTCCTGTATTATACCCCAGAGCTGCACTCACTATTCTGCCGATGCTGTCATTGTGTACATACATTACATTACTGGTCCTGAGTTACATCCTGTATTATACCTCAGAGTAGCACTCACTATTCTGCTGGTGCAGTCACTGTGTACATACATTACATTACTGATCCTGTACTGATCCTGAGTTACATCCTGTATTATACTCCAGAGCTGCACTCACTATTCTGCTGGTGCAGTCACTGTGTACATACATTACATTACTGATCCTGTACTGATCCCGAGTTACATCCTGTATTATACCTCAGAGTAGCACTCACTATTCTGCTGGTGCAGTCACTGTGTACATACATTACATTACTGATCCTGTACTGATCCTGAGTTACATCCTGTATTATACTCCAGAGCTGCACTCACTATTCTGCTGGTGCAGTCACTGTGTACATACATTACATTACTGATCCTGTACTGGTCCTGAGTTACATCCTGTATTATACCTCAGAGTAGCACTCACTATTCTGCCGATGCTGTCATTGTGTACATACATTACATTACTGATCCTGTACTGGTCCTGAGTTACCTCCTGTATTATACCCCAGAGCTGTACTCACTATTCTGCTGGTGCAGTCACTGTGTACATACATTACATTACTGATCCTGTACTGATCCTGAGTTACCTCCTGTATTATACCCCAGAGCTGCACTCACTATTCTGCCGATGCTGTCATTGTGTACATACATTACATTACTGGTCCTGAGTTACATCCTGTATTATACCTCAGAGTAGCACTCACTATTCTGCTGGTGCAGTCACTGTGTACATACATTACATTACTGATCCTGTACTGATCCTGAGTTACATCCTGTATTATACTCCAGAGCTGCACTCACTATTCTGCTGGTGCAGTCACTGTGTACATACATTACATTACTGATCCTGTACTGGTCCTGAGTTACATCCTGTATTATACCTCAGAGTAGCACTCACTATTCTGCCGATGCTGTCATTGTGTACATACATTACATTACTGATCCTGTACTGGTCCTGAGTTACCTCCTGTATTATACCCCAGAGCTGTACTCACTATTCTGCTGGTGCAGTCACTGTGTACATACATTACTGATCCTGTACTGGTCCTGAGTTACCTCCTGTATTATACCCCAGAGCTGTACTCACTATTCTGCTGGTGCAGTCACTGTGTACATACATTACATTACTGATCCTGAATGACATCCTCTATTATACTTCGGAGCTGCATACACAACACTGCAGGCTTCAGAGCTGAAATCAGGAAGCATTAATTATATAGTGTGTGCACAGACCTTGCTCTGGTGATTTTGTATTCTAGGTGTTGTGGCCCTGTACAATATCTGATTCTTTATCTCAGAGGTATTAGATCTGGCCTGGGGACAGTTGCTGAGGAGAGAGCGATATTCAGGCTGGAGTAGGATCCCCAGTCCCTACAGTGCAGCGCCTGCGGCCTGACACACGCATACAATGCACACACTGCCCCTTGGCCACGAACAATAGAAGCTGTCAGCTTTGGGGGCTATTAATTAAATACTCTTGTGGTTATAAGATCGGAAAATGACATTGTGGTGAGGAGATAGTGTTCACTGCGTAGTTGTGTGGCAACGTGAGGCTCATGTCTTGACTTGGGCACCCCATCTTAAAGGGACTGTATACCATTTACTGTATGGCTGTAAACAAGTCTGTTGTTCCTTGGTGACAACCATTGCTTTCCGATAGGGGTCGTTTAGTTACAAAATGATGTACAGGAGCGGCAATCTTACAGCAGCTGTCAACGTTTGGTTTGGCGCCCGTGTAAGGGGATAATTAGAGAACTGGATCTTTTTCTGATGGTAGTTATAGTAGTTACAATATGTTTTAGCCCCCCACCCATTATTTTATACAGTCACTCGTGACCACAGCGTTTTCTACCTCTCAGACAGAGACCGTCACAAGTACGGTCCGCGTACCTAAGCGGTGACAATCGAAAACGAGTCGGGAAACCATTTCTTACTTCCAGTCATTTGAAAACGATGAGAAAAAATACTGATGTGGTTTCACGTGGGAGATGGGGTGACAGACTCACTCATGTCTCGCTACTATTGAGTCTCCCACGACTTCTTCATGGACTGTAGTCACCGAGGACTCTGTAAGATCAGCTCCTTTCATCAGAGGTGATTAATTCTGATTGGTGCTGCTTCTCGCTGCTGGATCTCAGCTGATATGACATTGATAGCTTCCTGTAAAAGCTGTATATAACTTTTTTTTGTAAGAATTCTGTGTTGCAGGTGACACGCGTTTTGGGTCACAGAATGGATTGTACAACTGACCTCCATCTTCTGTGGAAATTTATTGCTTTAAGGCCCCCTAATCACATCCGCCTAACGTTGGCCAACAATTTAATGTGTATGAACGTCTCTCCTGACTTTCCATCCAACAGATGATGTTGGGGGAGAGGAAGGATCCAGCATGTCAAATGTCCACCAGCCAATGTTTTTGTTTTCTGGGAGATAAGCTGCCGCCAGAATGGTTTGGCAATGTATCTCTCAAGGAGTCCTCATTCTAGTGTATGGGAAACTGTGTAGAGAAACCTGTCTGCCAAATGATCGTTTGGCCAGAAGACAGTTATCAAATGTGTGTGGTGGGCTAAAGTCCCATATCCTGTACCGTTTCAGTCAGAGAAAGGGTTAACCTCATTTACCACATGCATGTCCCCTCTCTGTGTCTATTCATTGTCTTTAACACCTAGATACAGTCTCTGGTCACTGTATCTGAGGCTTTATCAGGTTCTATTTGCAGCACTGGTCAATGTACTCCATCAGGACAACAAGTGCTTGTTTATATAAAATGACCTGTAGACACCCCATGTGTTGGACAGTTGTATCCCACCCCCCTAGCTAAGAGATAAATGGTAAAGGTTTAGATAAAGTAATCTTCTTCTTGCCATTTACAATTTGATTTGTCCATTTTTGAACTTCCCATGTTGGGAGCATGATGTAGAGCAGAGCTCCTCCACTGGATGAGGATTACATATGTAGACTCCATTCTGAACATCTCCATTGACCATAATGTGAATTCACTTCACTCTAACTGGAAGGCGCTTGTTTCTGAACCTCCGAGGTGGATGAGGATATAAGGTTCCTCCACCCACTAACTCAAGACTACATGTGTAGGCTTCATTCTGAAGCCCTCCATGGACTATAATGACATTTTTTCCCAACTATTCATATAAACTTTACATATCCTGATATTTTTTTGCCAAATTGGTTGTCTAGGTTAGATTTCATTTGTCCTCAACAATGTAGATATTTTTTCCAAGAAGGTCATACTTCACTAGACCTCATAAGTTGAACTACTTGGAGTATTGTGTGATTTCTCGATCACCCATGAATGAGAAGATAATTTTTTTTATGGCCGTGATAAAATTGATTAAGTTCAATCTCTTGGTCCATAGGAAGTCAGAATGAAACCCTCAAGGACCCATTTGCCTTGCCTCAATTATTTTTCAAGGTCCTTAAATACGTTGGAGCAGTTTTTGATCTAAGGGGACTTTTTTATCTGTTATTGAAGATGTAAAGGTACCGTCTCATTAAGCGACACTGCAGCGATTTAGACAACGATCCCGATCGCTGCAGCGTCGCTGTGTGGTCGCTGGAGAGCTGTCACACAGACAGCTCTCCAGCGACCAACTATGCGAAGTCCCCTGGTAACCAGGGTAAACATCGGGTTACTAAGCACAGGGCCGTGCTTAGTAACCCGATGTTTACCCTGGTTACCAATGCTAATGTAAAAAAAAACAAACACTACATACTTACATTCCGGTGTCTGTCCCCCGTCGCTGTGCTTTCCTGCACTGACTGTGACCGCTGTAATCTGCTTTACGGCCGGCCGGCGCTGACAGTGCAGGGAAGCAGAACACCGAGGGACGCGACAGACACCGGAATGTAAGTATGAAGTGTTTTTTTTTTTTTTACATTTACACTGGTAACCAGGGTAAACATCGGGTTACTAAGCGCGGCCCTGCGCTTAGTAACCCGATGTTTACCCTGGTTACCAGTGAAGACATCGTTGGATCGGCGTCACACACGCCGATTCAGCGATGTCTGCGGGAGATCCAGCGACGAAATAAAGTTCTGGACTTTCTGCTCCGACCAACGATGTCACAGCAGGATCCAGATCGCTGCTGCGTGTCAAACACAACGATATCGCTATCCAGGACGCTGCAACGTCACGGATCGCTAGCGATATCGTTGTGAAGTTGGTCAGTGTGAAGGTACCTTTAGGCCACCTTAACATTCTAGACCAGTGGTGGGCAATTAATTTTTCCAAGGGGCCACATGAGAGACCGTGACTGTTGTGTAGGGTGGAACCAATAGGCTGACATTAATTCTGATCAATATTAATAACGATATATTATAATTATATTATTGATATTTTATTAATATTAATTGTATCGTTTTATATTGAGCAGAATTAAATATGCTGACATCCCCCTATTTATCGTTTGAACCCTAGTCTTGCCCCTTCTGTATATCGTATGAACCCCCCACAGCCCCTTATATGTGTCTTGAGCCCCACACTGCCTCCCCCATATGCGTCATGAGCCCAACACAGCCTCTCTATATACAGCATGGGCCCCACACAGACTTCCTATATACATTGCATGAGCCCCACACAGCCTCCCTATATACACTGCATGAGCCCCACACAGCCTCCCCATATACTGCATGAGTCCCAAACAGCCTCCCTATATACACTGCATGAGCCCCAAACAGCCTCCCTATATACAGTATGAGCCCCACACAGCCTCCATATATACACTGCATGATCCCCACGCAGCCTCCCTATATACACTGCATAAGCCCCACACAGGTTCCCCTATATACCCTGCATGAGCCCCACACAGCCTTCCCATATACACTGCATGAGCCCCACACAGCCTTCCCATATACTGCATGAGCCCCACACAGCCTCCCCATATACACTGCATGAGCCCCACACAGCCTTCCCATATACTGCATGAGCCCCACACAACCTCCCCATATACACTGCATGAGCCCCACACAGCCTACCTATATATACTGCATGAGCCCCACAGCCTCCCTATATACTGCATGAACCAAACACAGCCTCCCCTATATACTGCATGAGCCACACACCGCCTCCCCATATACTGCATGAGCCCCACACAGCCTCCCTATATAAATAATAATAATAATCTTTAATTTTATATAGTGCTAACATATTCCACAGCGCTTTACAGTTTGCACACATTATCATCACTGTCCCCGATGGCTCACAATCTAAAATTCCCTATCAGTATGTATTTGAAATGTGGGAGGAAACCGGAGTGCCCGGAGGAAACCCACGCAAACACGGAGAGAACATACAAACTTTTTGCAGATGTTGTCCTTGGTGGGGTTTGAACCCAGGACTTACGCGCTGCAAGGCTGCTGTGCTATCCACTGCGCCACCGTGCTGCCCCAATATACACTGCATGAACCCCACACAGCTTCCCTATATACAGCATGAACCCCACACAGCTTCCCTATATATTGCATGAGCCCCACACAGCCTCCCTATATATATTGCATGAGCCCCACACAGCCTCCCCATACACTGCTTGAGCCCAACACGGCCTCCCTATATACATTGCATGAGTCCCACACAGCCTACCCATATACACTGCACAAGCCCCACACAGCTTCCCCTATATACCCTGCATGAGCCCCACACAGCCTCCCCATATACTGCATGAGCCCCACACAGCCTCCCCATATACAGCATGAGCCCCACACAGCCTCCCCATATACACTGCATGAGCCCCACACAGCCTCCCTATATATACTGCATGAGCCCCACACAGCCTCCCTATATACACTGCATGAGCCCCACACAGCCTCCCTATATATACAGCATGAGCCCCACACAGCCTCCCTATATACACTGCATGAGCCCCACACAGCCTCCCTATATACACTGCATGAGCCCCACACAGCCTCCTATATATACAGCATGAGCCCCACACAGCCTCCCTATATAAACTGCATGAGCCCCACACAGCCTCCCTATATACACTGCATGAGCCCCACACAGCCTCCCTATATATACAGCATGAGCTCCACACAGCCTTCCCATATACACTGCATGAGCCCCACATAGCCTCCCCATATACAGCATGAGCCCCACACAGCCTCCCCATATACACTGCATGAACCCCACACAGCCTCCCTATATATACTGCATGAGCCCCACACAGCCTCCCTATATACACTGCATGAGCCCCACACAGCCTCCCTATATATACAGCATGAGTCCTACACAGCCTCCCTATATACACTGCATGAGCCCCACATAGCCTCCCTATATACACTGCATGAGCCCCACACAGCCTCCCCATATACACTGCATGAGCCCCACACAGCCTCCCTATATACACTGCATGAGCCCCACATAGCCTCCCTATATATACAGCATGAGCCCCACACAACCTTTCCATATACACTGCATGAGCCCCACATAGCCTCCCCATATACACTACATGAGCCCCACACAGCCTCCCCATATACACTGCATGAGCCCCACACAGCCTCCCCATATACACTGCATGAGCCCCACACAGCCTCCCTATATATACTGCATGAGCCCCACACAGCCTCCCTATATACACTGCATGAGCCCCACACAGCCTCCCTATATATACAGCATGAGCCCCACACAGCCTCCCTATATACACTGCATGAGCCCCACACAGCCTCCCTATATATACAGCATGAGCCCCACACAGCCTCCCTATATACACTGCATGAGCCCCACATAGCCTCCCTATATACACTGCATGAGCCCCACACAGCCTCCCTATATACACTGCATGAGCCCCACACAGCCTCCCTATATATACAGCATGAGCCCCACACAGCCTTCCCATATACACTGCATGAGCCCCACATAGCCTCCCCATATACACTGCATGAGCCCCACACAGCCTCCCCATATACACTGCATGAGCCCCACACAGCCTCCCCATATACACTGCATGAGCCCCACACAGCCTCCCTATATATACTGCATGAGCCCCACACAGCCTCCCTATATACACTGCATGAGCCCCACACAGCCTCCCTATATATACAGCATGAGCCCCACACAGCCTCCCTATATACACTGCATGAGCCCCACACAGCCTCCCTATATATACAGCATGAGCCCCACACAGCCTCCCTATATACACTGCATGAGCCCCACACAGCCTCCCTATATACACTGCATGAGCCCCACACAGCCTCCCTATATACACTGCATGAGCCCCACATAGCCTCCCTATATATACAGCATGAGCCCCACACAGCCTTCCCATATACACTGCATGAGCCCCACATAGCCTCCCCATATACAGCATGATCCCCACACAGCCTCCCCATATACACTGCATGAGCCCCACACAGCCTCCCCATATACACTGCATGAGCCCCACACAGCCTCCCTATATATACTGCATGAGCCCCACACAGCCTCCCTATATACACTGCATGAGCCCCACACAGCCTCCCTATATATACAGCATGAGCCCCACACAGCCTCCCTATATACACTGCATGAGCCCCACACAGCCTCCCCATATACACTGCATGAGCCCCACACAGCCTCCCTATATATACTGCATGAGCCCCACACAGCCTCCCTATATACACTGCATGAGCCCCACACAGCCTCCCTATATATACAGCATGAGCCCCACACAGCCTCCCTATATACACTGCATGAGCCCCACACAGCCTCCCTATATATACAGCATGAGCCCCACACAGCCTCCCTATATACACTGCATGAGCCCCACACAGCCTCCCTATATATACAGCATGAGCCCCACACAGCCTCCCTATATACACTGCATGAGCCCCACACAGCCTCCCTATATACACTGCATGAGCCCCACACAGCCTCCCTATATACACTGCATGAGCCCCACATAGCCTCCCTATATATACAGCATGAGCCCCACACAGCCTTCCCATATACACTGCATGAGCCCCACATAGCCTCCCCATATACAGCATGATCCCCACACAGCCTCCCCATATACACTGCATGAGCCCCACACAGCCTCCCTATATATACTGCATGAGCCCCACACAGCCTCCCTATATATACTGCATGAGCCCCACACAGCCTCCCTATATACACTGCATGAGCCCCACACAGCCTCCCTATATATACAGCATGAGCCCCACATAGCCTCCCTATATATACAGCATGATCCCCACACAGCCTCCCCATATACACTGCATGAGCCCCACACAGCCTCCCTATATATACTGCATGAGCCCCACACAGCCTCCCTATATATACTGCATGAGCCCCACACAGCCTCCCTATATACACTGCATGAGCCCCACACAGCCTCCCTATATATACAGCATGAGCCCCACACAGCCTCCCTATATATACAGCATGAGCCCCACACAGCCTCCCTATATATACACAGCATGAGCCCCACACAGCCTCCCTATATATACAGCATGAGCCCCACACAGCCTCCCTATATACACTGCATGAGCCCCACACAGCCTCCCTATATATACAGCATGAGCCCCACACAGCCTCCCTATATATACAGCATGAGCCCCACACAGCCTCCCTATATATACACAGCATGAGCCCCACACAGCCTTCCCATATACAATGCATGAGCCCCACATAGCCTCCCCATATACACTGCATGAGCCCCCACAGCTTCCCCCATGTGCATCATGTCGCTCCCATATGCAGAACCGTGTCACGCCCATGTGCAGCACCATGTCACCCCCTTATACTTCCCATGCCCACTCAAACAGCCCATACACATGAGAAAAAAGAAAAGACCACCACATACTCACCTCGGTCCCATTCCTTGGCACTAGGCTTCTCTCTTGGCAGGCACAGTACTGTATAAAGACTGTGCCTCTGACTGCTTAGCCCCTATGGGAAAATTAGAAGGAAACACTGTGCAGTGCCCAATTCCCCCCTCCCACTGTTCCCCAGGTGATGGAGTAATCTGGGATGCCCAGCTGACCAACGGGAAGAAAGAGGAAGGGGCGTCTGGCCACACCCACAAGGGTTAAATTCATGTGCCCGGGGTCAGTACCTTTTTCTCCCCGTCTGACCCCAGCAGAAGTGTAGAGAGGGGCAAAGGTTCGTAACTGCTCATTGGCTGCCCGCTTGTCGGTCGCAGACAGGGCCTTCGGCTGTGGGCCCCTTGCGAAACGTAATTGCCCCTCTCTGCTTGCTAAATTAATAAACTGTGACCGACCTGTTAAACCCATCTAGGCCTGTTTGTGCTGTCTTTACGGGCTTGGTGGGAGGGAGAAAGGCACTGTTTACAACACACGAGTCTTACGGATAGTCTTGTCTCCGGTGCGCAGACTCTCCAGACAGAGCGCAGTGTATGAAACAGCTGACGTGATGACATCATTTCATCACGACAGCTGTTTCACACACTGATTGGGGAGGAAGTGGCCAGCAGCCCCTCCTCTGCCAAAGGAGTCAGCGGTGCAGCGCAGAGCAGCAGATGGAAATAGCGAGTGTGCGGGCACCGTGCGACCCGTGGACCTCAGATTTCCAGCCCCACGGCTGCCTTATAGTCCCTCTATGCACAGTATGATCCCCCACGTAGCCTCCCTATATACAGTATCAGCCCCCACATAGCTTCCCTATATACAGGATGAACCTCCACATAGCTCTTATATACAGTGTGAGTCCACACACAGCCCCCTATATACAGTATAAGCCCCAATAGCCCCTTCTATATACAGTATGAATCTCTACATACAGTATGAGCCCTCACATAGCCCAGTATGTACAGAATCAGAGCCCACATAGTCCCCTAGATACAGTATTAACCTTCATTCAGCCCCCTATACAGTATGTCTTTACATAGCCTCTCTATATACAGTATAAACCCCCATATAGCCCCCTATATAAAGCATGATCCCCCATACAGCTCCCTATTTACAGCATGAGCCCCCACCTAGTCTATGAGCTCTCACATAAGCCACCTACATTCAGTATGATGCTTCACAAAGCCCCCTGTATAAATGTACACATCCCATACACATAAAAACCACCAAAAACGAAGTCACTACGACTTTGCTCCTGTTCCCTGGGCAATCTGCTCCAGTTTCTGGTGCACTCACTCGCTGCACAGTAGCGCTTCTCAAGGACTTAACCCCTTTATGACCGCAGCGTTTTTGTTTTTTGCTTCCCTTCTTCCCAGAGCCATAACTTTTTTTATTTTTCGGTCAATATGGCCATGTGAGGGCTTTTTTTTTGCGAGACAAGTTGTACTTTTGAATGACCCCGTTGGTTTTAGCATGTCATGTACTCGAAAATGGGGGAAAAAAATTCCAAGTGCGGTGAAATTGCAAAAAAAAAGTGCAATCCCACACTTTTTTTTTGTTTGTTTTTTTGCTAGGTTCACTAAATGCTAAAAGTGGCCTGCTATTATGATTCTTCAGGTAATTACGAGTTCATAGACACCAAACATGTCTAGGTTATTTTTTATCTAAGTGGTGAAAAAAAATCCAAAGTTTGCTTAAAAAGAAAAGAAAAAAAAGTTGTGCCATTTTCAGATACCTGTAGCGTTTCCATTTTTTGTGATCTGGGGTCGGGTGAAGGCTTATTTTTTGCGCGCCGAGCTGACTTTTATTAATGATACCATTTTGGTGCAGATACGTTCTTTTGATTGCCCTTTATTGAATTTTAATTCAATGTCGCGGTGACCAAAAAAAGTAATCTGGCGGTTTGACTTCTTTAATCACTACGCCGTTTAGCGATCAGCTTAATCCTTTTTTTTTTATTGATAGATCGGTCGATTCTGAACACGGCGATACCAAATATGTGTAGGTTTGATTTTTTTTTCTTGTTTTATTTTGAATGGGGCGAAAGGGGGGTGATTTAAATTATATATATATATATATATATATATATATATATATATATATATATATATATATATATATATATATATATATATTTTTTTTAATTTTAGCATGCTTCAATAGCCTCCATGGGAGGCTAGAAGATGCCACAACTTGATCGGCTATGCTATATAGAGGCGATGCCCAGATCGCCCCTATGTAGCTGAATTACTGCATTGATATGAGCGCCGACCACATTGTGGCTCTAATAGCAATCCGGCATCAACAACCATAGAGGTCTCATGGAGACCTCTGGTGGTTATGTCGACGCATGGATGACCCCCAATCACGTGATGGGGGTCACTGGTGTGCGCATTTCCGGACGGAAGCGCTTGTTAAATGCCGCAGTCAGAGTTTGACGGTGGCATTTAACTAGTTAATAGGCGTGGGCGAATCCCGATTCCGCCTGCGACTATTGCGGGCACATGTCAGCTGTTCAAAACAGCTGACATGTCCCCGCTTTGATGCGGGCTCACCGCCGGAGCCCACATTGAAGCGGGGGGTCTGCCCTCGGACGAAATAGCAGAAAGGGGTTAAAGATTTGCCCCAATCCAAAAAGATTTTGGAGGACTATCGTCATGTAGAATGCTTCTCACAACCTGACAGGGGCCTAATGTCTCAGCTGGTTAGCCCCCTTCCCTTACGTCAACCCCCCCCCCCTTATGGAATAAAACATTAAAGAGACAGTAAACGTCTTTTTTATTGATTCTTGCAGTCTCCTATGAGGACCCCCTATGGGTTACAGGCTTGTTTTCAATGACTAGAAATATCCTTATATGTGTCATACATTTTGCAATATTGGAAAGGTTGTTTTTTTTTTTTTTTTAAAGAAAAAAAAAAAAAGAGGCTCCCACACCATTGTCCTTCACGCCAATCGATCATACAGTTCCATGGCTGTCTGCTCATTATAAAGGGTATTCGGTAACATTTAGTGGCACGAAGCAGTAGTAAGATAATCCATCACCAGCGCACCTTCAAAGCCAATCATGACATGACACCGCCCCACCAACATGACTGCAGTTGAGTATGTAGACAGCTGAAGGGCAGCATTCGCCACCAGGCAGGACTTGTAAAGTCATTACTAAACACCGGGACGTGAATTAACAAGTATTCCCCTTTTTAAAAATAAATTCTATCCTTTTTTGGGGGAATCTGGGTGAGAAGCCGTGTGGCCATCACCCCCCTTTTTGGAGCCCTGAAGGACAGGTATTACTAAGGAGAATCTGGAATAGGAGACATATTGGCTGTTTCCCAGAATTCCTGATGCTGAATAGTGTTTTTTTTTTTTAATTAGAAATGTCATTATATTTTGGTGACAAAAATAATCATGTCCAATATTTTCCCAGTTCACCATGTCATCGTATCAGTAGGTCATCCCCATCCTCCACAATACTGTGTAATTCCCACCCAGGCTTGATTTGCAAGATTTCCAAAAACATCCTGGTGGGGTAATTAGCTGCAGACTAATTTGGCCCTAGCATATGTGGGATGGCAGGAGGGTGGGGAAGTCAATGGTGTGGCTGAGTGCTGCCTTGATTCAGCTCGGAGTAAGTACTACCTCCCACGCCACAGCTCCAAATTTGGGGTCTCGGAGGGGGTAACTAAAAAAATTACCTATTGCAGATCTTCTAATTGTTAGTTAAAGACTTCTTCTACCGGGGAGGGACCAGTTAAAGTCACACTGGAAAGGAAATAAACTCAGCGGCTTTCTTTTCAACAGCTGTTTTTAAGGCAGGAGGCATCCCCTTCCCTCCCCCTCAAACCATACCCTCCTCTCGCACTCACACATTCAGGCAGCCCCCCTCCCCTCCTTACATCTGTCACTGCCCTTTACCCGCTGACGGCAGAGGTCCTCTCTGTCACTCAGGACAAGCCGTGTGAGTGAGTGAGTGAGTGTGGTGGGGGGGACCTTCCACACTGTTTAGTGACAAACTGGGGATACTACTTCTTCACTGGTCTTGGTGGCTTCAAGAGACGGAGACCGAAAGGCCACTTCTTCTCCTACTCCGCACTCCCCTTTTTCGCTCCTGTCTCCGGGGCCACTTCCCGAAGGAAGCGGGCCAGGAAAGACAGTCATCGTGGCTCCATGCTTGTAAGTACATCCTGCTTTTTTTCTCCCTCTTCTACAGCCAGCACAATCTGCAGGCTTAAGGGGTCTCGTCATTATCACTAGCTGAAAAGATTGTACACGCGCTCCTTATAAGGCATGCCTTATGGTATACAGTTCAGGAGCCTATGCTTGCCGACAAGGCCTCTTGTTTTATGCCCCCTCTGGTCACCCAGCTTTGGCTTAAAGCGAGTCCCCCGTCTCCTCTGGATAGTGGGGGGTTGACGAAGGAAGACAGCCCAGGAAACGCAACGTCTTGTTTATAATCCTCGAGAACCATGTTTCCTTGTTGTAACGGAGACCATATCCTGGACTCAACTTCCCGAATCTTGAAAACTGTATTTCCTTCTCTCCCCACCATCACGACCACCACCACCATGTCATCCAGGACGTAGAATTACATGATTGTCCTTTTTTGATTATATCATGGATGTTCCTCATTCAGGAAACCCATGTAGGTGAGCTTTGTGCTCCAGTCACTGGTCCCTATTATCGAGGACCATGTTCCATCACAACAGCCCCAGTTGGGAGGTTACTCCTCTGTTGCGAAGCATTGGATATGCTCCCTAATATATACACATCCCCACATGTGGTTTGTTTGCTCAACCTGTGTGACATCCAGGGAAATGAGACCTGGATGTAGGAGTTGAGGTGTTCTCATGTGCCGTGTGATGGAAGATGATGTGCCAAGGCTTGGTCAAGTGGTTTTGTCAAAGTGTTAAGAGATGAAAAAAAATTTCCATTCCGACAAAAGAGGAACTTGTATGTAAATATCTGGATAGGCCAGCGGGTTTAGTTTCCATAATCTCATGCGCGTGTTTGATGGTAGACAGCCTTGGTATGTTTCTTGTAAAAGTTTGTCAATTTTTACATAAGTATTGTTTACTCACAAAACCGCATAACTCAATGTTATGCCTCAGCTTTTTATTTTTTTTGTGAAAAATAACAGAGCTTTGATGTCTAAAATGAAGGTATCGCTCAGGGACAGGGCAGTGTGGTTATGGCCCAGATTTAGTTAATGCTCAAGTTTTTGGATAATTTTCAGTTTGATGAGCACCAGATGGAGGAGATGTGAGGTCATACAGCACTCAACCAAGTTACAAATAAGTCACACTTGTGGTCATATGTAAGTTGTTTTTTCAGTCCAGTTTACAAAAAAGGATACAAAAAGCAAGTGTCTGATTGGTTACAGAATTGGCAATATTGGTATTTCTTTTTATTACTTTATGTATTTTTAGTGAGTTTTTGTAGACCTGTATTTACAAAAAAAGAGGCTAAAAATAGACAAATTAGACCATGTTGTTGACCATAATAGCATAGTGATTTTTCTTGTGTATGAATTATACAGACAACTTTTTGTTTTTGTGGTTTTTTCTTTTGGCATAATTTATATGTCTGGACAATGTGATGTCCCATACTTTTACCTAAAGTGACAGAGCCTAGTTTTTGGGACTCAAGAGAGGGTCACGGTCCCAACTTGGGTGATTGTGCACAGGTAACAGTATGCACACCTTTGGTATATACAGTGAGCTTGTATTTTTGAATTGTAACGGAAATGTTTTTTTTCGCTGACTTATTCAGGGACTGTTTTGAATGGACTATAGTTTTATTAGTGGAAATTACTGGTTTGAAAAAAGCAAAGTGGTTGTACAATTGGGTGATTGGTGGAAAAGTAATAGATTCAAAAGGGTTCTTCACTAGTCATCACAGGAAAACATTAGGTCTCACTTTGATATGGCCTGTCCAGTATGCCTGTTGGATCTCCATTGCTTGCCTCCTAGGCAGATATAATTGAGTCACGGTTGAGTAAGACTTATGCAGATGTTTCCATTGGGTCTCCACTTGCAATTCTTTGCAATTATGTCCATTGGGTCTTAGTTGGTTGCTTCATCTTGGTTCCTCATTGAATATGTCTTTTGTCATGTCATTTACTCTCTTGGGTCTGTATTGATTCCTTTCTATGCTAATACTTCTTTCATTTTCACTGGATATGTCCCATGTAGTTGCAGCAGTCTGGTCTCTCTGTTCTCTGTCTTTATTGGGGTCTTCTTTGCCAATATTTCAGTTGGCTCTTCATTGGTTTTGTTCAATATAGATAGTTTGCTTTTGTTGTCATTAGTTCAGTCCTATGTAGACTCTTTCCTTGGCTCTTCATTAGTTTTACCCTATGGACATACATCAGTTGGGTCTATATTTCTTTCAACACAGATATTTGATTTGTGTCGTTGTTAATTTCATCCCAAGCACATACTTCGTTTGAGTCTATATTGGGTACTTCTTATGAAGTTATCTCAGTTGGGTCTTAATTAGTATCATTCCATGCACATACTTTGGTTTATTCTATTCTGGGTACTATACATGCAGATAATTCAGTTGTGTTTTGATTGGTTTCATCACATTCACATACTTAGGTTCGGAAACTTTTGGATCCTTCCTATGCAGATACTTTGGTTACGTCTATGTCTATATCATCCCATTCACATACTTTGGTTGTGTCTCTTGGGTCCTTCCTATGCAGATACTTTGGTTGGGTTATCTTTGTTAATCCCATGCACATACCATACTTTTACATGTGGATCTTCACTAGTGATGAGCGAGTATACTCGTTGCTCGGGTTTTCCTGAGCATGCGAGCATGCTCGGGTGGTCTCCTGAGTATTTGTGACTGCTCGGAGATTTAGTTTTTGTTGAGACAGCTGCATGATTTCCAGCTACTAGCCAGCCTGAGTACATGTGGGGGTTGCCTGGTTGCTAGGGAATCCCCACATGTAATCAAGCTGTCTAGTAGCCGCAAATCATGTAGCTGTGGCAAGGAAGACAAAATCTCCGAGCAGTCACAAATACTCGGGGAAAACCTGAGCAACGAGTACAGTCGCTCATCACTCTTCACTTTTATCCTATGTAGATACTTTAGCTGGGTCTTCATTAGTTACATCCCATGTAGATACTCTGGTTGAGTCTTCTTTGGGTACTTTTTATGCAGATATAATAGTTTAGTCTTCATTCGTTTCATGCTATGTAGACACTTTAGTTGGGTCTTCATTGGTTTCATCCCATTCACATTCTTTGGTACGGTCTATATTGGGTATTCCTATGTAGATACTTAGGTTAGGTCTTCAGAAGTTTCATGCTATGTAGATATTTTAGGTGGGTCTTCATTGGTTTCTTGCCATGCACGTTCCTTTCGTCATCTTGCATAGATGCTTTGCTTGGGTCTCTATTGGATATTTCCTATGTTGAATTCAATAGTTTGGGTTTTCATTGATTTCATTCCTCCATGCATCTACTTTTTTGTGTCCTCATCAGTTTCTTCTTATGCAGATGCTTTTCTTGGATTCATATTGTGTACTTTGTATTCCGAAACTTCACTTGGGTCCCATTTACATTTGTTGGTTGGGTCTATATTGATTACTTCCCATGTAGATACTTTGGTTTAGTCTCCATAAGTTTCATGCTATGTAGATATTTTAGTTGGGTCTTCGTTGGTTTCTTTCCATGCATGTTGTTTCGTTGCGTACTTGGCGGTTTCATCTTGTATAGCTGGTTCGCTTGAATATAAATTTGTTACTTCCTATCCTGATACTTTAATTGGGTCTTTATTGGTTTTGTCCCATGCACATACTTTGTATGGGTCTGTATTGGGTATTTACTGTGTAGATGCGTCGGTTTGGTCGATAAATGTTTCATTTCTACTTAGATTCTTCAGGTATGTCTTCATTGGTTTCATCCCATCTACATATTTCAAATGGGTCTTCATTGGATCCTAGCTATTGATAACTCAGTTGGGTCTTCATTGGTTTTGTCCCATGCACATACGGTCTGTATTGGATATTTATTATGTAGATGCTTCTGTTTGGTAGTTATAGGTTTCCTGCTGTATAAATACTTATATTGGATCTTCATTGGTTTTGTCCCATTCACATACTTCGGGTGGGTCTACATTGGGTCCTAGCTATTGATACCTCAGTTGGGTTTTTATTAATTTGGTCCCATACAGAATAATATGTAAGTAGATATGTTTGTTGGGTTTCTGTTCAGTATATCTTTTACTGTTACGTCACTTGGGTCTTTTATCATTTATTGGGTAACTTTTGGGTTCACCAGCACCTGCTATTATGAACCCATGGTGAGTATTGTTGGTATCTGTAAAGTATTGGTAGATAATTGGCAACAACTATGCCCATTTAAGTTCCATAGTATGTGCTGTAAAAGTCTGATCATACCCTCACCCCCAGTGTTCTGTTATGGTATTCTCCTGCCCTCCCCCCACACTTTTGCAGAGGAAGCGGTGCTGAGCGAGGTCTTAGTGCATGTATACAGCATGCATCTTAGTTCCTTTTTTCTGCTTCTGGTGTAAAACACAAGTCATCAACTCTTTGCATTTTTTTTATTTGTTTTTAGAAACCGGTATATCTCCGCACAAATCTAGTCAATCAACCCACTACTACCACCACCACCAATGCATTGGTATAATGTTCGTTTAAGGCCGCATGCATCTATTGAATGTTGCTGATTATTAAAGCAGATGGACATAGAAATAAAGTTTATTACAAAGCTGTCCTTAAAGTGATAACCTCCTGTAGGGCCTCATATATCTAACAGGTGGTTCAGAGTTCAGCTTTCGTTTTATTCTGGACTTGAATAATGAGACAAGGGCTATGGTTGCTAAACAGTTGTGGAGAACCTCTTTAAATAATGGAGACAGTGGTGGTCCAGAGCAGTTGCTGGATTAATGGACCCGTTATCTGAGCACAGTGACCGTTATTGTCCAATATGAGGTCAATTGTGTTTACTTGCAAAATGCTTGTGAAGTTACTCATAGGCCAACTGCCATGTTGCTGAGAAAGTCCATCCCGTATCTCATGTCACTTCTGAGGCTACCCTACCTAGCTACACTGAAAATAACGCTATCATTATAGAAAAGTGCATCCAGTCCCCATAAAGAGAGATGTTTCCAAGATGGCAGATGAAACCTGTACCAATTTTTTTTTTAGAATGTGGCAAAATTAGGTGGTAAAGACTCAGTGATTCTCGTGACGCTGGGCGTTGGTTTTGCTGTTGATGTATTGTAAAAAAAATGAAATGACTTTTGTTAGCTCGATGGATAGAAATGACAGGTGAAGGGTTAATCCATCCAGGGTGTTAAATAGACTGGTTTTGTGTTTTCGTATAGATGTACGAGCGGGCGACAGTCGGCAGCTGAGAGGCAGCTGTCTAGTCATATCTCAACGGCTGCCCAGCCCTGTGCTGGCACGAGCTGTGAAAAGAGGCACTGTGTGAATGGGATGTGTGCAGTGGGTGAAGTTTTCTTTCCTCCCCCTCTCCCTCCTTGATGATTGGAGAGCTTTTCACTTGGGCCCAAATGGCCCCCAGCATCTGGTAAAATTGCTTTATTATGCATCTGCTCATTGTCATCTCCACAGCTCTAGATCCAGCATAGAGGACAAGGTGACCTTCACAAGGTCATGGAGCCATCTCCCTGGGTATGAGAAGTAGGCTTCAAGGAACACTTCATTTAATAATGTGACTGTGAAGCCAAGTGTCCCGACCAGCAATTGACCTTGTAGGAGGCATTATTCCTGAATTTTCCGGGCACAATTCGCAGGCTTGTCATGTATATTCTACAGATGGGAAGTTTTAAGTCACACTCTAGCCAGGAGGACACCACTAAGCATAGGGGACATTTACATGTTCTGCATCCCACACAGCCACCCCGGCAAAACTTGGGACCACACGTGGACATCTGTTACGTGACAGCAATTGTTAGGTATGGGACCCAAAAACATTTCTTGCGTGCGGCAAATTTACTGCTGCAATTTTGCTGTAAACGATCTTAACTAAATTTCAAATATGTCACATGGCATGGCATAGAAGTATATGGCAAGTGAGTCTTTCCAAAGTTGCCATGTAGCCCAAAAATTACAGTGAAAAATGGTGTTTTCCTCAATTGCCGTGCCAAAATAATTGGTAACTTAAAAATCTGTTATAACAAAATGTGATGGAGATTGGTGGATATCTTGAAACAAGTGGCTTTTTGGAGATGTGTATAGATTCATCAAAGTGTTGCCCTGGTGGTCAAATTATTATGGAAATTAGCAATCACAGCAGTCTTCACTTGGTACGGTATCCATTTCTGAAAAAGCTGGGTGTCATCCAATTTTTGTGAGATGAAAACAACATGGCTGCCGTCACCACATTATCTCGGACACATTCGAGTGCGGACATTGGCCGTAGTCTGTCTACGTTTTCCTTATTAAACATAACCCCTCGTTCAGATGTGGAATCGGGTTTTGCCTTCATGCCAATCACATCTCCTTGCCTGGTGCGGCAAAAAAACAAGGCCCCGGCTTCTCCTCACAGCCAATATTTTTTTTTCTTTTTTCTGGCTGGATGAGCAGGAGATGCTGAGGCAGCAAGTCAATCAGAGCCTCTCCTTGTCTGTGCGACTGAAAACATATCACATGGCTGCCAGCCCTGCTCCACTGTGCAGCTCTTTTCCCAGTGTCAGCAGCGGCACCCCTCTATGCAGGAGCTGATGCCACAGTTTACCTAGACATAGGCCATGACTTTGCTTAAAAACAAACACAATTATTTAATTGGACCACCTTACCTAAAAATTAGCCACCCTCCATTAACTATGTCCTTGAGCCTTCCTCTCAGGTTAGGGAAATTTTTTAATTTTTTTCTGTCAATCTGAGTGACAACCAATATGGCTGAAGCCTAGTGATCGGTTTTCTATTAAGAAGCCTGGGTACGGCAATGGCTTCTCTTACGTAACATGTGAACAAATGGGTGCCATTAAAGAAGTGTGCCTTTCAGGAGTATGGGAAAGCTGAGTACAGTTTTATAATAATAGTCAATTATTGATATGTAAAAAAAAAAAAAAAAACTCGATCCCAGAAGTCAGCCATTGTCTGCCACTAACAGAGAAAATGGACTCCTGTGATCGTCATCTTGGAGAGACCACCTCAGAGCAGAACTAAAGTACTCATTTGGTCATTGGTATTGATAGTGCAGCTGTTATCTCTGACGTGGCGCTTGTTAACTCCTTAGCTGAATAATCATTCTAAGGCTGCGGTCACACTATCAGTATTTGGTCAGTATTTTACATCAGTATTTGTAGCCAAAACCAGGAGTGGAACAAACAGAGGGAAAGTATAATAGAAACACATGCACCACTTCTGCATTTATCACCCACTCCTGGTTTTGGCTTACAAATACTGATGTAAAATACTGACCGAATACTGCTAGTGTGATGGCAGCCTAATTTTTTTTTTTTTTACAGTGTTATTCAACTCATTCAGTAACCATCACTGGTTTCTGTGCGGGTAGCCCTACATGACAAGTAAATGTGCAGTAAAAGGATGACACAAGGGTAATCCTATGGACACTGACTTTTTTGTTTTTTGCCGCTTCTGGGCATTCATCAAACGTATATATATTAAAAAAAAAAAAAATCTCACAAAAATGAACATAAAACAGACAGCTGTGTATATTAGAAGGAAAGAAGAAAAAAAGGACTTTTATATATCATAATAATATAAAAGTATTATAAGAAGAACATCTCAGTTGAAAAAAGAAATACGGTACTTTTAAAAAAGTAATTTAAAAATCTAAAAAAATAAACTCTGAATTATCAATACAAAAATCAAAATCAAACCCGTGTATATCCATAGATGTCTGCATATGAACTTTCTGTCATGGAGGATTCTTTGACCTGTTGTATCCCAGAAGCCATTTTGTTTCCAGCCTCCAGGAGGGCCCTTATTAAATATTTAGGCCTCCGATGTGCGTTGGGCCCAACGTGCTATGCGAGTGTCACCGGCAGGTTTGGTGCTTGTTTTGCTCATTTCGAGAGGTAAATGAGTTTCATAGCCCGGAAATGTTGGACCCTCATTGATATTAACCCCGTAGGTTTTACATCTCTGCCCTGATACATTTTGTGCCCTGGCCCTGAGCTGCAGAGCGGCGCGTCTAGATCTTCGGTTTATATCAGCTATCTGCAGAAATCTAGGTCACGAACATAATTTCTCCCCTCTGGGAGGTTGCCAGAATCAGACCTCAATTTTTCTTTGTAGTCTCGGTAGGATTTTCCTTAGATTGTACCTTCTCCTCACAGGAAGCTAATTGAGATGAGCGATGGAGACTGTGATTGAAACACCTGGCGGTAGGAGGCGATATCATTGACCTCCATTTTTCCTTCTCCTGTGCTTTCCTTTACCATTTAGCCCAATCTGTGGTAACAAACACTAAGATTTTTTATTGGGCCCCTTTGAATCCATCCTTGAGTCCTTTAAGAAAGCCTGGTTGCTATAGAAACTATGCTTAACAACCAGCATATACAGTACAGACCAAAAGTTTGGACACACCTTCTCATTTAAAGATTTTTCTGTAGTTTCATGACTATGAAAACTGTAAATTCACACTGAAGGCATCAAAACTATGAATTAACACATGTGGAATTACACACTTAACAAAAAAGTGTGAAACAACTGAAAATATGTCTTTTATTCTAGGTTCTTCAAAGTAGCCACTTTTTGCTTTGATGACTGCTTTGCACACTCTTGGCATTCTCTTGATGAGCTTCAAGAGGTAGTCACCGGGAATGGTTTTCACTTCACAGGTGTGCCCTGTCAGGTTTAATAAGTGTGATTTCTTGCCTTATAAATGGGGTTGGGACCATCCATTGTGTTGTGCAGAAGTCTGGTGGATACACAGTATTATGGCAAGAAAAAAGCAGCTAAGTAAAGAAAAACGAGTGGCCATCATTACTTTAAGAAATTAAGGTCAGTCAGTTCGAAAAATTGGGAGAACTTTGAAAGTGTCCCCAAGTGCAGTGGCAAAAACCATCAAGTGCTACAAAGAAACTGGCTCACATGAGGACCGCCCCAGGAAAGGAAGACCAAGAGTCACCTCTGCTTCTGAGGATAAGTTTATCCGAGTCACCAGCCTCAGAAATCGCAGGTTAACAGCAGCTCAGAAGAGAGACCAGGTCAATGCCACATAGAGTTCTAGCAGCAGACACAACTCTACAACAACTGTTAAGAGGAGACTTTGTGCAGCAGGCCTTCATGGTAAAATAGCTGCTAGGAAACCACTGCTAAGGACAGGCAACAAGCAGAAGAGACTTGTTTGGGCTAAAGAACACAAGGAATGGACATTAGACCAGTGGAAATCTGTGCTTTGGTCTGATGAGTCCAAATTTGAGATATTTGGTTCCAACCACCATGTCTTTGTGCGACGCAGAAAACGTGAACGGATGGACTCTACATGTCTGGTTCTCACCATAAAGCATGGAGGAGGAGGTGTGATGGTGTGGGGGTGCTTTGCTGGTGACACTGTTGGGGATTTATTCAAAATTGAAGACATACTGAACCAGCATGGCTACCACATCATCTTGCAGTGGCATGCTATTCCATCCGGTTTGCGTTTAGTTGGACCATCATTTATTTTTCAACAGGACAATGACCCCAAACACACCTCCAGGCTGTGTAAGGGCTATTTGACCAAGAAGGAGAGTGATTGGGTGCTATGCCAGATGACTTGGCCTCCACAGTCACCAGACCAGAACCCAATCGAGATGGTTTGGGGTGAACTGGACCGCAGAGTGAAGGCAAAAGGGCCAACAAGTGCTAAGCATCTCTGGGAACTCCTTCAAGATTGTTGGAAGACCATTCCCGGTGACTACCTCTTGAAGCTCATCAAGAGAATGCCAAAAAATGTATTTGGTCCAGTAAGGCCCAGCATAGGTATAACTTTCAAATTCAATTAGTCTTTCTGCATGACTAATGGAATGACAAGTATAAGACTCAGGAAAGACATCATGGCTGCCGTTCACGTCATTCTTGTGTAATGTTGTGTTGTGATTTTTTTCTAATACAATGAGTAACAGAATGTTTTTTTCTTTTTTTTTCTCCGTTTACGTTCCCTGAAGAAACAATAGATTTTCTCCTAGATATGTGTGGGTACAGAGTCGTCATCCCGATGCATTGCATTTAAGCGAAAAAAAAAACCCGTAAATCGCACGTAAACAGTGGGGGCGACGCATGATTAAGCTTTCGGCCTTCGTCGTACTGCTGTTATCTGGGACTGCATCTGTTTTTAAGAGGTGAAGTTAAGAAAGAATGGAATAATTTGAAGAAATCCCTCGGCAGCCCAATGCACCATTTATAAAGGGTTGGCGGGAGGTGTCTCACCCTTTGTCAGCTGGGCAAGCAGGGTGATTTTAATGGAGTCTAGTGTCTGTCGGGGTCTGTTACTGAAAAAGTTGGGAGATGACCAATATGGCTGCCATTTCAGCCCCTCTAAGGAGTAGAAGGACAAACTTGGTTATTCAGGGGAGGTAATTTATGTGACGACACTGGGAAAGCTGGGTGACAAACTTTATGCTGGATATTACCGTAATTGTCACCCAGCTTTCCCAATGTCATCACATATCAGTTGTCACCAAGCTTTCCCAGTGACTCCACATATCAGTTGTATCTCAGCTTTCCCAGTGTAACCACATATTAGTGGTCACCCAGCTCTCCCATTATCGCAACATATTAGTTGTCACGCGGCTTTCCCAGTGTTTCCACATATTGGTTGTCACCCGGCGTTCCCAGTGTCCCACATATTGGTTGTAACCCAGCTTTCCCAGTGACTCCACATATTGGCTGTCACCCGACTTTCCCAGTGTCTTCACATATTGGTTGTCGCTCTGCTTTCCCAGTGTCTCCACATATTGGTTGTCACCCAGCTTTCCTAGTATCTCTACATATTGGTTGTCACCCGACTTTCCCAGTGTCTTCACATATTGGTTGTCGCTCTGCTTTCCCAGTGTCTCCACATATTGGTTGTCACCCGGCTTTCCTAGTATCTCTACATATTGGTTGTCACCCGGCTTTCCCAGTGTCTCCAGATATTGGTTGTCGCTCTGCTTTCCCAGTGTCTCCACATATTGGTTGTCACCCAGCTTTCCTAGTATCTCTACATATTGGTTGTCACCCGACTTTCCCAGTGTCTCCACATATTGGTTGTCGCTCTGCTTTCCCAGTGTCTCCACATATTGGTTGTCACCCGGCTTTCCCAGGGTCTCCACAAATTGGTTGTAACCCGGCTTTCCCAGTGTCTCCACATATTGGTTGTCACCCGGCTTTCCCAGTGTCTCCACATATTGGTTGTCACCCGGCTTTCCCAGTGTCTCCACATATTGGTTGTCGCCCTGCTTTCCCAGTGTCTCCACATATTGGTTGTCACCCGGCTTTCCTAGTATCTCTACATATTGGTTGTCACCCGACTTTCCCAGTGTCTCCACATATTGGTTGTCACCCAGCTTTCTTAGTATCTCTACATATTGGTTGTCACCTGGCTTTCCCAGTGTCTCCACATATTGGTTGTCACCCGGCTTTCCCAGTGTCTCCACATATTGGTTGTCACCCGGCTTTCCTAGTATCTCTACATATTGGTTGTCACCCGACTTTCCCAGTGTCTCCACATATTGGTTGTCGCCCTGCTTTCCCAGTGTCTCCACATATTGGTTGTCGCCCTGCTTTCCCAGTGTCTCCACATATTGGTTGTCGCCCTGCTTTCCCAGTGTCTCCACATATTGGTTGTCACCCAGCTTTCTTAGTATCTCTACATATTGGTTGTCACCTGGCTTTCCCAGTGTCTCCACATATTGGTTGTCACCCGGCTTTCCCAGTGTCTCCACATATTGGTTGTCACCCGGCTTTCCTAGTATCTCTACATATTGGTTGTCACCCGACTTTCCCAGTGTCTCCACATATTGGTTGTCGCCCTGCTTTCCCAGTGTCTCCACATATTGGTTGTCGCTCTGCTTTCCCAGTGTCTCCACATATTGGTTGTCGCCCTGCTTTCCCAGTGTCTCCACATATTGGTTGTCGCCCTGCTTTCCCAGTGTCTCCACATATTGGTTGTCGCCCTGCTTTCCCAGTGTCTCCACATATTGGTTGTCGCCCTGCTTTCCCAGTGTCTCCACATATTGGTTGTCGCCCTGCTTTCCCAGTGTCTCCACATATTGGTTGTCGCCCTGCTTTCCCAGTGTCTCCACATATTGGTTGTGGCCTTCTTTCCCAGTGTCTCCACATATTGGTTGTCGCTCTGCTTTCCCAGTGTCTCCACATATTGGTTGTCGCCCTGCTTTCCCAGTGTCTCCACATATTGGTTGTCGCTCTGCTTTCCCAGTGTCTCCACATATTGGTTGTCACCCGGCTTTCCCAGTGTCTCCATATATTGTTTGTCATTCATCACTAGAATGGACCATAGATGATCTTTTTGATCGGAATATTTTGAGGCATTAATGAAACATCATGAGTGCGCATGGTTTACACTTGTGGTCAGTGGTGATCCCGCCCTTGTCAGCAGGGTGACATGGACCCGACAATATCTACAGAGGAATCTCTTGGCCCGTCATTCGACATTCCTGCCACCTACACGTCATTGCTCATCAAGCGCTAAAGGTCTCTTTCACGAGACATGAGAGGAACAGGTGAGGCGCTCTGTCGCCGTCACCACTGTTTGCATCTGCCGCCATGGTAACAGCTGCAGATGTCCCTGCGGTGGCCATAATTGGGACAAGCATTACAATCCCAGACCTCTGCACAAAATGTACTTCAGCGTTCAGCTGGGTCAGGGCTTCCTTTCTTTCATTTCTAGCCGGTCCACACTCGCTTTTCTCCTCTGAGGAAATTGTTGTTTCATTACCGAAAGCACGAAAAAGCCGCCTCGCCAATTAATGATGGTGTCAGCACCTTATTACAAGGACTATTAATTAAATTGTCCAGAGATGTACCTCCCCGCTGTTCTACCTTAGACGTTTAATTCCACTGTGGTTTGTTGCTCCACCGATATTTTGTTGGGAATCCTTGCATGAAGCCACCCTAAAGGGGTAGGGCAATGACGGACATTTTTATAAGGGTAATCAAAAAATTTAGTCTGTAGTCAGTGATGAACCAACAACACTGAGGGGCATACTTGCTCAGGGAGAGAGAGTAATTTTAAACCCCTCCTTTATTGCTCCATTTTCACATTTTGTAGACCGCCATCTCCAACTATGCCGATTCTGAAAAACAATGATGGAGCCGATCGATGGTTTGAGATTTTTTTGATGGCTACATATGACACTGTTGTTCTTTATGCTTATGTGGTATTTTTCATAGCAACAAGTGTGAAAGTGAGGAAATCCTACATCACCCGCCCCCAAAATGCACCGCTACTAAGGGGCATGTAAGACCTGGTGCCTTATGGAGACCACATAGGGGGACGGCAATAACATACAGGTGAATATTTAGGGAACAAAATTTGGTGGGGCTCAGAAGCTTCAATCTCTTCTGCCGTTAGTAATTTTAACATTTTTCTCAAGAATCTATTGGTTTGTGCACACAGTTCTTTGATAAGTCTTTTGGGTCCGTTCTGAAAAACATTTCACAAGAGGATCAAAAGACCCATCCTATTCATTCCTACTGTAAAACCACTTTGACGCTCATATGTTCAGTTGTTTGAGCAAATTTTTTTTCCCCCGCTTTAGGTTTTGAAAAGAAAGCTCAGGTCACTTCATTGAAGCTTCTGTTGATGGACAATGCTCCAAATTTGCCATTCTGTAATCAAAAGGCTGCAAATAACGCTTGAAAAATGTCAAAATTGCTCCAGGAAACAAAAAACTTCTCCAAAAACTCTCCAAATAAGGAAGCAGTTTCTACTAGAAAACTAGTCTTATTTGGCCACCTAAAAAAAAAAAAAAAACAAAAAACCCAAAGGGTATGTGCACACTGACTTTTTGGTGCAGAAACTGAGTGGAAACTCCCAAGATTTTGAGGAGGATCTGCTTTTTCCACATGTAAAAACTGCTTTTAAATAACGTGATTTTTGGTGTCCTTTTGTAAAAACTCTTTTTTATGCTGCCTGTCATGATGAGTTTTTTGCCACTTTTTTTGCTGATTTAGATGAGATTTTTTTTATTCCAATATGGGATATATATAACAATATGTTGTGTTTATGTCATTGTTTCCGCTGCAAAAAAACTCTAAAAGCCGGATAAAAAATGCGCAAAAAAACTTGCATTTTGTGTTTGTTTTTTTATTTTTTTATTTACAAGCTGCAGCAAAAAATTTGACATTTGCACTATAGATGCGCTTCCTTGTTCAAATGATTGGGAAGCTTGTTGTAAGCAGATTTGAAGCCTTTTTTTTTTTGTGGATTTAGGCGTGTTTTCTGAATAATAAGTGTCAAAAATGTCAGTGTGAACATACCCTAAGAGAAGGTAAAGTTTGAGCACCAAGCCTAACAAATATGCAATATGCCTTTTCAGAGGTCTCCAGTACCACCCATTGGACGTGATAGTAATCCTATAAGTTAATACCGACCCTTTTAAGAGCCTTGCCATATGACGTAGGGGAAAGCTAAACCAGAAACTCCACTTGCAGACACATGTTTCGGGGTTATTCCCACCTCATCAGTGCAAAGTAGAAGTGGTCAGCGGGGTTAGATGCTATATAATTATATTGTAGTCTGGCATTAAACATTTCAATGTGTTCATATTATTTTTTACTAATAATGATAATCCTAGGGGCTTGTAGAGGGTTGACATGTCGGGGGCGGCAATGCCCCATGCTGGGGTGGGCTCCCCAGAGGTTTGCTGCTCCTTCCTGCTGTCTTTCCTCTGCCTTTCCCACCTCTTGGAGCATCAAGGAGTCCAAGACCTTGGAGCTGTTGCATGGTGATAGTTGCCATGGTGACGGGTTCACTGTATCCATGTGCTGAGCATGTCGGTATCACTTTGTGTCTGGCTCTAAGTGAAGCACGATAACAGGAGAATGGGGGATGACAGGAAATGCGCGCAGCCACCGCTGACAGCCGCAACGTTATTTGTGTCATTAATCTGTGCAATATAGGTGGCGTGGTGTCACCCTGACGTAATGGAGGGGCCATGTATGTGCACATGTGGTCGTAGTATGTGTTTTTTTTTATAGCCCTATATATATATATATATATATATATATATATATATATATATATATATATATATATATATTTTGTTTGGGTTGTTCATGGCAACACATCAAACTTCAGCTATTGGCTGATAATGAAATGAAAGCAAAGACGTGGTTGACTGTCTATAGCACTTCAGATTTACAGTCTACCACTGGTCCTTTTGGCCTCTGTCGGGCCATTATTGCATAGAGTCTGGCGTAGTAGCCGCCACCTCACACATACACCCGAGTGGTTACTCATTGGCTTTTTCCGCCAGAGGAAGTTGGAGCTGATGGGCCTAGTGGACCGCTTATCGTCAGGGAAGATTTATCGAGTGTATTTCCTGACATGTTGTCTGTGTACTACCTTGACAGATGCCAAAACCATACTTCTGTGACCTCTGTCGGGTAAAGGGGGCCGTATGGATGCACTTGATGTATATACCAGGCCCAAAAGGGATGAAAGGGCTAATGTGGGTCAGGGGATATGACGGGCACTCTGGGTCAGGGGATATGCCGGGCACTCTGGGTCAGGGGATATGCCGGGCACTCTGGTTCAGGGGATATGCCGGGCACTCTGGGTCAGGGGATATGACGGGCACTCTGGGTCAGGGGATATGACGGGCACTCTGGGTCAGGGGATATGACGGGCACTCTGGGTCAGGGGATATGACGGGCACTCTGGGTCAGGGGATATGACGGGCACTCTGGGTCAGGGGATATGACGGGCACTCTGGGTCAGGGGATATGACGGGCACTCTGGGTCAGGGGATATGACGGGCACTCTGGGTCAGGGGATATGACGGGCACTCTGGGTCAGGGGATATGACGGGCACTCTGGGTCAGGGGATATGACGGGCACTCTGGGTCAGGGGATATGACGGGCACTCTGGGTCAGGGGATATGACGGGCACTCTGGGTCAGGGGATATGACGGGCACTCTGGGTCAGGGGATATGACGGGCACTCTGGGTCAGGGGATATGACGGGCACTCTGGGTCAGGGGATATGACGGGCACTCTGGGTCAGGGGATATGACGGGCACTCTGGGTCAGGGGATATGACGGGCACTCTGGGTCAGGGGATATGACGGGCACTCTGGGTCAGGGGATATGACGGGCACTCTGGGTCAGGGGATATGACGGGCACTCTGGGTCAGGGGATATGACGGGCACTCTGGGTCAGGGGATATGACGGGCACTCCGGGTCAGGGGATATACTGGGCGCATAT
This sequence comes from Ranitomeya imitator, assembly GCF_032444005.1. NCBI lineage: Eukaryota > Metazoa > Chordata > Amphibia > Anura > Dendrobatidae > Ranitomeya > Ranitomeya imitator. The sequence continues at coordinate 643,022,615 of NC_091282.1, read as the reverse complement.
TTACTTTTTTTATGGACATGTTTTCGATGAAGCGCGCTTGGCATCCGCTTGTCAATATTGCTCTGGTTGCTCTGGGCACAAGCGCACATGAAGTTTTAGTTTTTTTGGCTGGAATTTATAAGCATTTTCTGACTGGACTAAAGGGGAAGAAGGAACGCTCATAAATGAGGACCTGAAGAGTTACACTGTGCTGCACTTCGACGTGGAAGTTGTACTGTGCTTCTGACATTATGGCAGTGCCTTCTGTCGAATTCAGAGGAATTTGAGAATCCATGACACTTGACGGTGGCCATGGGGGGTGGGGGGGGGGCGAGGTGGCACTTTCAATTATTAATGCTTCCACTATGAAATATTGTGAATTATGGCTTCCTATGGTCCTGGTGTTACTGTGGGGGCGGGGTGGGGGGCTATCATGTCTCAGCATACACAAAACAAAAAAAGCCAGCGGAAGACTCGATATCCTTAGGTTCCCAGCACTTGATTGAGTTGACAGGAACCTGAAACGTAGCGCGCTTCCTGCCTGGGGGAGCCATATTCCCTGTCATTAACAGGAGAGCTCGTTACACCACGCAGGACACAAGTCTTTTACATGGCATACGTGCTGCCTGGGTAAGCCGCAGTGTTCTGTGAAGTGAGCCACTGCGCTGAAAGGCATCACTGCCTGCAAACCATTATATACTATTTTTTTCTTAATTATTGTTTTAGTTTTTTTATTTATTTTTTGTTGTTCTATTAATATTTTTTATTATTATTATTTTTCTAATGACTTTTGGGTTGGTGGAGGACACACTGAGGCTTGATTCTTATTTGTTATGGCCATAAAAATGGCCACTAAAAGGCATCACAACCATCAAACCTGCTGTCAGTGAAAAGGCATCCTTAATGTACCGTATTAACGTATTTTAGCAGAAGATATGACAGTAGTAATAGTTCTTTATCTCAGCATCCCGTGTAGCATAGTAAGAAGGTTACATCTGTGTGTGTGTATATATATATATATATATATATATATATATATATATATATATATATATATATATATATATATATATATATATATATATATACACACAGTGGGGCAAAAAAGTATTTAGTCAGTCAGCAATAGTGCAAGTTCCACCACTTAAAAAGATGAAAGGCGTCTGTAATTTACATCATAGGTAGACCTCAACTATGGGAGACAAACTGAGAAAAAAAATTCCAGAAAATCACATTGTCTGTTTTTTTTTAACATTTTATTTGCATATTATGGTGGAAAATAAGTATTTGGTCAGAAACAAAATTTCATCTCAATACTTTGTAATATATCCTTTGTTGGCAATGACAGAGGTCAAACGTTTTCTGTAAGTCTTCACAAGGTTGCCACACACTGTTGTTGGCCCATTCCTCCATGCAGATCTCCTCTAGAGCAGTGATGTTTTTGGCTTTTCGCTTGGCAACACGGACTTTCAACTCCCTCCAAAGGTTTTCTATAGGGTTGAGATCTGGAGACTGGCTAGGCCACTCCAGGACCTTGAAATGCTTCTTACGAAGCCACTCCTTCGTTGCCCTGGCGGTGTGCTTTGGATCATTGTCATGTTGAAAGACCCAGCCACGTTTCATCTTCAATGCCCTTGCTGATGGAAGGAGGTTTGCACTCAAAATCTCACGATACATGGCCCCATTCATTCTTTCATGTACCCGGATCAGTCGTCCTGGCCCCTTTGCAGAGAAACAGCCCCAAAGCATGATGTTTCCACCACCATGCTTTACAGTAGGTATGGTGTTTGATGGATGCAACTCAGTATTCTTTTTCCTCCAAACACGACAAGTTGTTTTTCTACCAAACAGTTCCAGTTTGGTTTCATCAGACCACAGGACATTCTCCCAAAACTCCTCTGGATCATCCAAATGCTCTCTAGCAAACTTCAGACGGGCCCGGACATGTACTGGCTTAAGCAGTGGGACACGTCTGGCACTGCAGGATCTGAGTCCATGGTGGCGTAGTGTGTTACTTAGGGTAGGCCTTGTTACATTGGTCCCAGCTCTCTGCAGTTCATTCACTAGGTCCCCCCGCGTGGTTCTGGGATTTTTGCTCACCATTCTTGTGATCATTCTGACCCCACGGGGTGGGATTTTGCGTGGAGCCCCAGATCGAGGGAGATTATCAGTGGTCTTGTATGTCTTCCATTTTCTAATTATTGCTCCCACTGTTGATTTCTTCACTCCAAGCTGGTTGGCTATTGCAGATTCAGTCTTCCCAGCCTGGTGCAGGGCTACAATTTTGTTTCTGGTGTCCTTTGACAGCTCTTTGGTCTTCACCATAGTGGAGTTTGGAGTCAGACTGTTTGAGGGTGTGCACAGGTGTCTTTTTATACTGATAACAAGTTTAAACAGGTGCCATTACTACAGGTAATGAGTGGAGGAAAGAGGAGACTCTTAAAGAAGAAGTTACAGGTCTGTGAGAGCCAGAAATCTTGATTGTTTGTTTCTGACCAAATACTTATTTTCCACCATAATATGCAAATAAAATGATAAATAAACAGACAATGTGATTTTCTGGATTTTTTTTTCTCAGTTTGTCTCCCATAGTTGAGGTCTACCTATGATGTAAATTACAGACGCCTCTCATCTTTTTAAGTGGTGGAAATTGCACTATTGCTGACTGACTAAATACTTTTTTGCCCCACTGTGTATATATATATATATGTATATATATATATATATATATATATATATATATATATATATATATATATATATACACACACATATACATATACACATATACATATACATATACACATATATATATATATATATATATATATATTATTTTATTTTTTATACATTTTTAGTTTATTTATTTTTGGACTTTTTTTATACTACTTTTTATCAAACATTATTTGTAGTCTCTTTATTTTTTATAACTTGTTTTTTTTTTACTGTTATTATAGAAAAAAATATTTGTAGTTTTCTTTCTTTTTTTCTATAACTTTTTCTAAAATTCCCCTACTTATCAAAAATTATATTTATATTTTTTTGTGCTGTAACTTAAATTTTTTTTTTTTTACACATTTTTATTCATTTATATGTTCGATAAGTTGATTTTTTTCCCCCTTTTATATTTATTTTTTTCCCTGTCCGTTTCCCTTTTTTTTTTAACAGCAGATAGTGAGTACTAGGATGTAAGAAGAATTAAAAAAAAAAAAAAAAAAAAAAAAAGCTTCTTTTGGTAGAGCCACTAAAACACAAAACCAAATGACTTCTGTTTCCCTTATTTTAGCAGTTGAGTGTTTTTTTTGTGTGTGTGTTTATTCTGTGACTACTACTCTCAGCAGCTCTCCGATTCCCTCAGTAGCCCCACATTAAGGGGTATGAATAATTCATGTCTCATTTGGCGGTGGAACTTTTTGGGAGGCTGGCTCGTCGGTGGGAACATGGTGTGCTGGTGAAGGATGAACTGGAACACTTTTAATAACTGGAATCCAGCTCGGGGCTCGGCAGCTCCCATCCTGCGCTCGCCACGACAGGGCTTTCATTTTTGCTGCTGTTTGAAGTGGCCTGTAGTGTTTTCATGGTGTCTTTTAGAACTGATGTGTAATCTGTAATAAGCTGACCTTTGAAGTGGGAAGTGTATTGGCAGAGGAGGTGGGCTTAGGTGCCACCGACGACTTGAGCAGTACAGGGTGGGTGCATGGAGGTGTCAGGAGGATGATAGGGCTGTAGAACATAGGGAGAAGAATTAGTTCTGCTGGGACCCTCTTATATTTTCACTACCATATGGTTAGTTCCATTGATAAAAGCGATGCCTTTTATATTACATAGGACTGCTGGTAAAACGACTAGTAGTTTATTTATTTATTTTTTAAATTCTTAATCTAACCCCAATTTTTACAAAATATTATTATTATTATTATTATTATTCCAGCGCAAAATAGTCACTGACACACTCAGCCCTGCTACATCTTACGTATACAGTGTATAAGAGCCCATAGTTATTGTTTATTATGGTGAGAATGTATATAATATGCCTGGTAATGATATCATGGAGTATATAGATGCCCCCCACCCCATTCCCATTAGTAGCTGTGCAGCTGCAGAGCATTATGGGACATTCCCAGAGGCTTCAGACCATTTTATGCAGATTAGTGCATGTTAATGAGGTGCCCACGGCCTAGTTCAGGGGGAGGTGAGAAGACAGGAGGAAGTAGTTTGTCTCCTCCAATATTTCTCTATAGTGTGATGAGAGGTGCAATGTTAACCCCTCCGTCATGTCACTACCTTCCCTCCTTATTTATGTTCTTGTGTAGACGGGTTATGCAATGCAAATTTGTTTAAAACCATTTTGGTTGGGTTGGGGTTCTACCTCCTAATCACTGAGCTAATGTACAATCTGTAATGCGTTGTAGATCCCCTCACTAGGGTTGAGCAAAACGGGTCGTTCATTTTCAAAAGTCGCCGACTTTTGGCAAAGTCGGGTTTCATGAAACCCGATCCGACCCCTGTGCGGGGTCGGCCATGCGGTACGCGACTTTCGCGCCAAAGTCGCGTTTCAATGACGCGAAAAGCGCCATTTCTCAGCCAATGAAGGTAAACGCAGAGTGTGGGCAGCGTGATGACATAGGTCCTGGTCCCCACCATCTTAGAGAAGGGCATTGCAGTGATTGGCTTGCTGTCCGCGGCGTCACAGGGGCTATAAAGGGGAGTTCCCGCCGACCGCCATGTTACTGCTGCTGATCTGAGCCTAGGGAGAGGTTGCTGCCGCTTCGTCAGAAGCAGGGATAGCGTTAGGCAGGGTCCATTAACCACCAAACCGCTTGTGCTGTAGCGATTTCCACTGCCCAACACCACCTTCGGTGTGCAGGGACAGTGGAAGCTACATTTTTTTTTTTTTCCTCAGCGCTGTAGCTCATTGGGCTGCCCTAGAAGGCTCCCTGATAGCTGCATTGCTGTGTGTACGCCGCTGTGCAAACCAACTGCTTTTTTCAAAGCACAAATCCTCTTGTTCCTTCCTTTCTGCACAGCTATCTTGTTTGTTTGTCCACACTTTTTATTTAATTTGTGCATCAGTCCACTCCTTATTGCTGCCTGCCATACCTGGCTGAGATTACTGCAGGGAGATAGTAATTGTTGGACACTCCCTGTTTTTTTTTTTTTTTTTGTGGGAGATTAAGATTGACATTTCTGCTAGAGTGCCATCCCTGTCTGTGTCATCTCTCACTCAGTGGGCCATAGAAAGCCTATTTATTTTTTTGCTTGATTTGGGTTATAAAATCTACCTGAAAAAATCACTACATCATTCAGTGGGAGAAAAATATTGGCCTCAGGGCTTGTGTGCCACTCTTAACTCCTGTGTGCATCATCACTCACTCAGTGGGCCATAGAAAGCCTATTTATTTTTTTGCTTTATTTGGGTTCTAAATTCTACCTGAAAAAATCAATAAATCAATCAGTGGGAGATTAATATTGGCCTTTGGGCTTGTGTGCCAGTCCTAAGCGTGCCATCTCTCTCTCTGATAGTGGGCCATAGAAAGCCTATTTATTTATTTTTTTTTTTTATTGGGTTTATAAATTTTCCCTGGAAAAAAAAAAAAAAGTGGGAGATTAATATTGGCCTCTGGGCTTGTGTGCCAGTCCTGAGCGTGCCATCTCTCTCACAAATAGTGGGCCATAGAAAGCCTATTTATTTATTTTTTTTTGGTTTTATAAATTCTCCCTTAAAAAAAAAAAGGGAGATTAAGATTGGCCTTTGGGCTTGTGTGCCAGTCCTAAGCGTGCCATCTCTCTCTGTCTCTCAGATAGTGGGCCATAGAAAGCCTATTTATTATTTTTTTTATTGGGTTTATAAATTTTCCCTGGAACAAAAAAAAAAAAGTGGGAGATAAATATTGGCCTCTGGGCTTGTGTGCCACTCCTGACTCCTGTGTGCGTCATCTCTCACTCAGTGGGCCATAGAAAGCCTTTTTTTGTTTTATTTGTTTTCTAAATTCTCCCTGAAAAAATCATTTTATTTTATTTGGTTTCTAAATTCTTCCTGAAAAAATCATTTTATTCTATTTTTTTTTTCCTAAAGTCTCCCTGAAAAAAAAACAAAAAAAACACAAATCAGTGGGAGATTAATATTGCCCTTTCTGCTTGTGTGCCAGTCTTGACTCCTGGGTGTGCCATCTCTCTCTCTCTTTCCAATTGTGGGCCATAGAAAGCCTATTATTTTTTTTAGCTTGATTTGGGTTCCAAAATTTACCTGAAAAAATCACTACATCAATCAGTGGGAGATAAATATTGGCCTCTGGGCTTGTGTGCCACTCCTGACTCCTGTGTGCGTCATCTCTCACTCAGTGGGCCATAGAAAGCCTTTTTTTGTTTTATTTGTTTTCTAAATTCTCCCTGAAAAAATCATTTTATTTGGTTTCTAAATTCTTCCGGAAAAAAATCATTTTATTCTATTTTTTTTTTTCCTAAAGTCTCCCTGAAAAAACAAAAACAAATCAGTGGGAGATTAATATTGCCCTTTCTGCTTGTGTGCCAGTCTTGACTCCTGGGTGTGCCATCTCTCTCTCTCTCTCCAATTGTGGGCCATAGAAAGCCTATTATTTTTTTAGCTTGATTTGGGTTCCAAAATCTACCTGAAAAAATCACTACATCAATCAGTGGGAGATAAATATTGGCCTCTGGGCTTGTGTGCCACTCCTGACTCCTGTGTGCGTCATCTCTCACTCAGTGGGCCATAGAAAGCCTTTTTTTGTTTTATTTGTTTTCTAAATTCTCCCTGAAAAAATCATTTTATTTTCTTTGGTTTCTAAATTCTTCCTGAAAAAATCATTTTATTCTATTTTTTTTTTTTCCTAAAGTCTCCCTGAAAAAAAAAAAAAAAAATCAAATCAGTGGGAGATTAATATTTACATTTGTGCTTCAGTGACAGTCCTGCGTGTGTGGCATCTCTCTCATTTGTTGCCACCAACAACAGAGTGTGTAACATTGTGCCTGATTTTCGTTGTGGTCTCACTCACCTGTAAAGGGGTAGCTAAATCATACTGAAGTTATAGCTCACCGTGTAATTTGTGTGACAGCAACAAATACCGTTAGTTTGTTTACGTTTTTAAAACAATGAGGAAGTATGGTGGAAGAGGTCGTGGCCGGGGGCGTTCATTGTCAGCTGGTAATGAGGGTAGTGGTAGTGGTGGAGCATCAGCTGGTCGTGGGAAAAAAAATATTGCACCTAAGTCTGGAGCTGTGGAGCCAGGTTCGTCGTCTGGCTACACAAGGCCTCGAACGCTCCCTTTTCTGGGAGTAGGAAAACCGCTTTTAAAGCCGGAGCAGCAAGAGCAAGTTTTGGCTTATCTTGTTGACTCAGCCTCTAGCTCTTTTGCCTCCTCTCGTGAAACTGGTAAATGTCAAAGCAGCGCGTCGTTAGTGGATGTTCACGGTCAGGGACAAGTCGCTTCCTTGTCCTCTTCAGCAAAAACAACAACAGAGAAGAATGCAGCAGGCGACACAACGGGTTACTCCATGGAGCTCTTTACACATACCGTCCCTGGCTTAGAAAGTGAAGCAGTTAACAGTCCATGCCCATTACAAGTTGAATCTGACATGGAGTGCACTGATGCACAGCCACAGCCAGACTACTATCCTGGTCCTTTGACTCAGACCACAACATTGCCATCGCAGGGTGCTGATCAAGAATCAGACCCTGATGAGACTATGTTGCCCCATCACGAACGCTATACCACCGACCGACACGGTGACACAGACGAAGTTGCACACGAGCTACAAGAAGAGGTAATAGATGACCCAGTTCTTGACCCCGATTGGCAGCCATTGGGGGAACAGGGTGCAGGCGGCAGCAGTTCTGAAGCGGAGGAGGAGGGGCCGCAGCAGGCATCAACATCGCAACAGGTTCCATCTGCCGGGCCCGTATCTTGCCCAAAACGCGTGGCAAAGCTAAAACCTGTTGGAGGACAGCGTGGCCATCCGGTTAAAGCTCAGTCTGCAATGCCTGAAAAGGTATCCGATGCTAGAAAGAGTGCAGTCTGGCATTTTTTTTAAACAACATCCAATTGATCAGCGCAAAGTCATCTGTCAAAAATGTTCAACTACCTTAAGCAGAGGACAGAATCTGAAAAGTCTCAATACAAGTTGCATGCATAGACATTTAACCACCATGCATTTGCAAGCCTGGACTAACTACCAAACGTCCCTTAAGGTTGTAGCACCCTCGGCCAATGAAGCTAGTCAGCAACGCAACATCCCTTCCGGCAGTGTAGGGCCACCATTTTCCGCACCACCTGCAGTATCTGTACAGGTTTCTTTGCCAGGCCAAAGCCGTCAGGGTCAGGGAATCACCAGTTTCGTAGTAGGAAACACTGCATCTAGGGCACCGGTGGCAACAATACCATCTCCCACCGTCTCTCAGTCTGCCATGTCCACCGGCACCCCCGCTAGTTCCACGATCTCCAGCTCTCCAGTCCAGCTCACCCTACATGAGACTATGGTTAGAAAAAGGAAGTACTTAGCCTCGCATCCGCGTACACAGGGTTTGAACGCACACATAGCTAGACTAATCTCGTTAGAGATGATGCCCTACCGGTTAGTTGAAAGCGAAGCTTTCAAAGCCCTGATGGACTACGCTGTACCACGCTATGAGCTACCCAGTCGACACTTTTTTTCCAGAAAAGCCATCCCAGCCCTCCACCAGCATGTTAAAGAGCGCATCGTCCATGCACTCAGGCAATCTGTGAGCACAAAGGTGCACCTGACAACAGATGCATGGACCAGTAGGCATGGCCAGGGACGTTACGTGTCCATCAAGGCACACTGGGTAAATGTGGTGGATGCAGGGTCCACAGGGGACAGCAAGTTTGGGACAGTTCTGCCTAGCCCACGGTCTAGGAAACAATTGGCTGTAGCCGTTCGCACCCCCTCCTCCTCCTCTTCGTCCTCCTGCAGAAGCGAGAGCTCGTCCACAGACCGCAGTCGCACAACCACTCCATCCGCAGCTGCCACTGTTGCACACCAGGTCTCCCATTATGGGGCAGCTACTGGCAAACGTCAGCAGGCTGTATTGGCTATGAAGTGTTTGGGCGACAACAGACACACCGCGGAAGTTCTGTCCGAGTTCTTGCAGAAAGAAACGCAGTCGTGGCTGGGCACTATAGATCTTGAGGCAGGCAAGGTAGTGAGTGATAACGGAAGGAATTTCATGGCTGCCATCTCCCTTTCCCAACTGAAACACATTCCTTGCCTGGCTCACACCTTAAACCTGGTGGTGCAGTGCTTCCTGAAAAGTTATCCGGGGTTATCCGACCTGCTCCTCAAAGTGCGTGGACTTTGCTCACATATCCGCCGTTCGCCCGTACACTCCAGCCGTATGCAGACCTATCAGCGTTCTTTGAACCTTCCCCAGCATCGCCTAATCATAGACGTTGCAACAAGGTGGAACTCAACACTGCACATGCTTCAGAGACTGTGTGAACAGAGGCGGGCTGTTATGTTTTTGTGGGAGGATACACATACACGGGCAGGCAGTAGGATGGCAGACATGGAGTTGTCAGGTGTGCAGTGGTCGAAGATTCAAGACATGTGTCAAGTCCTTCAGTGTTTTGAGGAATGCACACGGCTGGTTAGTGCAGACAACGCCATAATAAGCATGAGCATCCCCCTAATGCGTCTGCTGATGCAAAGTTTGACGCACATAAAGGATCAGGCGTCTGCAGCTGAGGAAGAGGAAAGCCTTGATGACAGTCAGCCATTGTCTGGCCAGGGCAGTGTACAGGACGAGGTAGCGGGCGAAGAGGAGGAGGAGGACGAGGAGGATGATGGGGATGATTATATTTTTAATGAGGAAGCTTTTCCGGGGCCACTGGAAATTGGTGGCGCGGCAAGGCCGGGTTCTGGTTTTTTGAGGGACACAAGTGACGTGGATTTGCCTGAAACTGCCCCTCAACCAAGCACAACCGCAGATTTGAGAACTGGAACTTTGGCCCACATGGCGGATTATGCCTTACGTATCCTCAAAAGGGACACACGCATAACTAAAATGATGAATGATGACGATTACTGGTTGGCCTGCCTCCTTGATCCTCGCTATAATGGCAAATTGCAAAATATAATGCCACATGAGAACTTGGAACTAATATTAGCAACCAAACAATCAACTCTTGTTGACCGTTTGCTTCTGGCATTCCCTGCACACAGCGCCCGTGATCATTCTCACACGAGCTGCAGGGGCCAGCAGACCAGAGGAGTTAGAGGGGCAGAAATCAGAAGTGGCGTTGGCCAGAGGGGTTTTCTGACCAGGTTGTGGAGTGATTTTGCTATGACCGCAGACAGGACAGGTACTGCAGCATCAATTCAAAGTGACAGGAGACAACATTTGTCCAGTATGGTTACAAACTATTTTTCATCCCTTATCGATGTTCTCCCTCAACCGTCATTCCCATTTGATTACTGGGCATCAAAATTAGACACCTGGCCAGAATTGGCAGAATATGCATTGCAGGAGCTTGCTTGCCCGGCAGCTAGTGTCCTATCAGAAAGAGTATTCAGTGCTGCAGGTTCAATACTAACAGAAAAAAGGACTCGTCTGGCTACCCAAAATGTAGATGATCTAACCTTCATTAAAATGAACCACAACTGGATTTCGAAATCTTTTGCCCCACCTTGCCCGGCTGACACCTAGCTTTCCTATGAAAAGGTCTTGCCTGTGGACTATTCTGAATGCCTTTTCCAATCTCGTAATTTTCTGCACCTGATTGTCCAGCATACGACATGTTTACACCTCACTAAATGGCCAAACTCCCCACACGGGGCCGTGGTATCGACACTTGGCGACAGCACCCGTGAGAGTGCAGTTTGTCTGAAGAGGTGGGTGAGCCCGCTTTTGGTCGACGGCACTGCCACTGGGTCACTCCTAGTACAATAAAGTGTCTCTGGCGGTGGTGGTGCGCACCCAACGTCAGACACACCGTTGTAATATGAGGGGCCCTGGGCCTGTACCGCCGGCCACAAGACAGTTTCCCCCCCACCCCAGCTCAAACAGTGCTCTACCACTTGCAAAATTATCTCACAGCTCCACCAATGTTTAGTCTATGCGCTGACATCCTTCAATGCCTGCCACTGACAATACCATTGTATTGACATTTTTGTTATGTTAGGCCTTCGATGCCTGTCTGTGGTCACTCCTTCCACTAGGCCTCCACTGACCACACCACTGCTGCCCGTGTACCCCTGTAACCAATTTAAAATTGCCTACAGCCATGTGTTATTATTTTAGGCCTTCGATGCCTGTCTGCGGTCACTCCTTCCACTAGGCCTCCACTGACCACACCACTGCTGCCCGTGTACCCCTGGAACCAATTTAAAATTGCCTACAGCCATGTGTTATTATTTTAGGCCTTCGATGCCTGTCTGCGGTTACTCCTTCCACTAGGCCTCCACTGACCACACCACTGCTGCCCGTGTACCCCTGTAACCAATTTAAAATTGCCTACAGCCATGTGTTATTATTTTAGGCCTTCGATGCCTGTCTGCGGTCACTCCTTCCACTAGGCCTCCACTGACCACACCACTGCTGCCCGTGTACCCCTGGAACCAACATCAGAAAATATAAAAATAAGTATTTTGCTTATAAAAAAGAAAATACTGGAGAGATATCAAATGCAGACATTTTAACATTAAAAACAAACACATACAACAAAAATCTGGTACAGTACTAAAAATGGCCACTAGCTACAATAACTTTCTCCTGCAAGTAGTTAACTGAAAGGTTTTTTCAATTTTAAACACAGATATGGCATCCACCGAGTGTTGTCCTGTCGCGTCTTCTTTATATTATTGCCAAGAAGATGCAAAACAATGAAAATAATAAAATCATTATTTACCAAAAAAATAGAGTAAGTCAAAACCACATTGCAAATAAACATTCATTACAAATAAAGAAGCAGGTATATACTCACCCTCGGACGCGCCCTGCTTCTTTCCGACAGCCTTCCTTCCTAAGAATCAGCCCTTCCGTGGTGTAGAGAGATGGTGTGTTCCACTCCAAGGTGTTCCCCAGGTTGCCTTTCCTGAGCTTCGATCTTCCGGCTCTCGTTTAGTAGTTGTTGGAAACTACGCTGCATTAGGCCTACAAATTGGGTATGGGGTGTAGAGAGATGGTGTGTTCCACTGTAGAGAGATGGTGTGTTCCACTCCAAGGTGTTCCCCAGGTTTCCTCTCCATTGCTTCGATCTTCCGGCTCTCGTTTAGTAGTTGTTGGAAACTACGCTGCATTAGGCCTACAAATTGGGTATGGGGTGTAGAGAGATGGTGTGTTCCACTGTAGAGAGATGGTGTGTTCCACTCCAAGGTGTTCCCCAGGTTTCCTCGCCAATGCTTCGATCATCATGCTCTCGTTTAGTAGTTGTTGGAAACTACGCTGCATTAGGCCTACAAATTGGGTATGGGGTGTAGAGAGATGGTGTGTTCCACTCCAAGGTGTTCTCCAGGTTGCCTTTCCTGAACTTCTATCTTCAGGCTCTCATTAAATTGTGGTTAAACGGAACAACTGCATTTGGCGTACTAGTTGGTTTGGGGCCTACTATCGGTGTCTGCCGCTCCTTGCTGTTCTCCTGGTTTCCTGTCCTGAAATTCCGTTTTCAGGCGCTCGTTAAGTAGTTGTTAATGTTAGACTGCATTTGGCCTACTAGTTGGGTTGGGGCCTACTATCGGTGTCTGCCACTCCTTGCTGTTCTCCTCCACTGAACAAAGCTGTGCCGCCTGTTTACTACTGTTGCCAATTTTGAACTGCATTTCGACTACTTACTGATTTGGGCCTACTCTCTGTGTCAGCCTCTCATTCCAGTTGTCCTCCACTGCAATGCCCCCTGATTAGTCCTGTGTTACCAATTTTGAACTGCATTTAGCCCACTTTATTCTTTGGGCCTATATCTGTGTTTCCTCCTCATCCTGCCCATTGCCCAGCCAGTGATAGATGAGTCTGCTGGTACATTGACCCATAACGCAACATTTCCCGTGCACGCTACACTGCAAGATTGTGACCCTGCTGAAAGTCAGGTCCCCCTTCCCGCATACCATACCACCTTACACGGGGACAAACAGGAAGGTGCACATGAAAGTGCAGGTTCCTTCATCAGGTGGGGGGAGGAATACTAGTTGGCGACGTCACTGGCACAGGGCCTCTCATGGTACGCAAAAGTGTTGCTGCCGGTGGGAGACGCCCCCGCCGTGCAAACACACCGCTGTACTTTGAGGGGCCCTGTGCCAGTGCCAATGCCAACGAGTGGGCCCCCCTTGCTTGCTCAGGTTCACAGCACTTGCAAAGTTGAAATACTTACCTCTCCCTGCTCCACTGCCGTGACGTGGTCCAGATTTCCTGGGCCCACTAATTACTTGAACCAGCCCTACCCACCACAACTTTAGCCAAATGACCCCCAATTTCAAATGCCTTCCAATTATTATAAGGTAAATTACGCTTGACAAGCTTCATTAAGAAGAATGGATGGTTTTGACATTAAAATGGGCACTCTAGGTGTTTTCCTGGCCCCCAGTCACTGCCGACTATGCTGCCCCATTGACTTGCATTGGGTTTCGTGTTTCGGTCGATCCCGACTTTACGTCATAATCGGGCGATTTCACTCGACCCGACTTTTGAGATAGTCGGGTTTCGCGAAACCTGGCTCGACTCTAAAAAGGTCAAGGTCGCTCAACTCGGCCCTCACACCTCCCCATATTTTTTTCTCATTACTTTATTGGATAAATCATTGACAAAATTCAGATGTGCCTTGGTAGTAATCAGTGCTCTTACCCACTGAGCCAGTGTTCAATTTCTCCCTTTCAATTAAAAAAAATAAATCATAACTTCTGCCCCAATAGGTACCTACAATCATACACTCTCATTTCCTTCATATATAATTTCTCGGGTACAGCACTGGGATATCCGGTTCTTGTAACCTTTTGTAATGATTTACCCTTCTTTTTCATTTTTTGGGTTTCTTCTCCTTAACTCTGTGAAATGTGGGACCATAGTGTTATTAAAAACCTCTTTCTTATCTCACTGCATTGTGGGATCAATATTAGGAAGTGTTATATTCATTAAACTGTTTAGTCTTCTGTGCTCTTACCCACTGAGTCAATGTTTTTTTCTCTCTACAATTCTTTGTCATCTTTAAAAAAAAAAATAAAAAAATAAACAATAAACCCTCGACCCCCAAAGGAATTTTACAATCGATCATCACTCACCTCCTTCACCTAGAATTTCTCAGATAAAACGGAGGTATTATCTGTTTTGCCCACTGAGTCAAACTCTGCACATCCCAGTATTCCTTTTAAGCTTTAATTAAGCATCCTTCCGTCCCTGACTTTCCGGAGACATGCCGGAATGAGGCCCGCTCATGGCTGCCATTCGTGTCGTCCGTCCGGTCCAGACCGGAGCGCGGTGACAGCACTTATCGTGTCAATTGTGCATGTAGAACTCACAATGGGAATTGACAGACGGGCGGCCTTGTAATTGGCCTGATCTGAAAGACAAGACCCTTATGGCGTACGGAAATCAGCCGGGTGAATAGGGAGCTCAGTGGGGCTGCGATCATTGCCAGTAGTCTCATGTCAGGAGGAGCGGGTGGCTTTTTTTTGTGTTTCGTGCTCCATCTCCATCCCCCACCCTGACATTCCGTCGCTTTGAAGAGGAACGTTCATCCGCCAGAATTTTCTCTTATTGCAAACATTGACATTTGCTGTCATTGCCTTTTTAACTTTCCTGTCTTTGGATCTCCTTTTTCTAGTGTCTCCTGTTCTTCTAAGTTCCACTGTTCTACTTCCCATAGCAACAAGAATTTAAAATCCGCTTCCTTAGTAGCCGTTGCTAAGGGTGGAGGGCCATAGTAACAGAGCTGGTAGCCGTAAACAGTGGGAACTGACCAGGAGATCCGTATAGACAGTGCCTTAACATCAGGGCTTAGACTGGGTGGGCGCCCTATTAGCCGAGGTGTCAGTCTGGCTCCTCTGCGCCTGGTGACGACCTTGGTATTTAACAAAACTGATGTCACATCCTCATCCTGTCTGAGCAGAGAAATTTTCCACCTTGTAGAAAAATCAGGACTTAGATCTCAGACTTCTTCCTGGCTGCTGTCTTTCCGCTTGTGTTTGGCACACATGCTGGCGCCATTGATGCCCGGCATGCCTTACTCTGGGGATGTTAGTGGGAAAAATAGTGACAAGTGGCACAAAGGTCACCGTCGTCCTCTAACCTTTATCCTCATTCTGGTTGCATTTCAGGAATTTATACTATTCTCCATCAGTGTGTTGATTGGGCCAATCAATTAGAGGCAATAACATTAAGCCCCACCCACATGACCTCTGACAGCTCTACACTGAATGGTCATGTGACAAATTTCTGCCAAGAAACAGGAAGTCTAAGATGGGTGGGGCTTAACACTCTGCTGTAGGAGCCATTCGTTAGGGGCGTGAGAAGTCATGTGACTGATTTCCATGATCTCCAGAAAGTCCAGCAGAAATGGCTTCGCCGGTAAGTGTAGGCTCCTGGTGGGATGGAGGCCGTTTGGAGGTGTCACCGACTGTAGCAGTTTCTTAACATGTTTACAGTCCCACCTGACTGACGATTGGAAGGATCCATCTCTGATGTCTCTCTGAATCTGCATACTCCAGGTATGTTAGGATCAGGGGGAGTAGATTCCTATCGTTAATTTTGTGAATTTGGCTTACAAGTCAGGATATTGCAGGATATTGAAAGACAGGATCTGTGTGCAATAACTATGGGATCTGATTCATGGTTAACAGGATTCATTTTTTCTCTTTTAACTATTTTTCTCAAGTTTCATATGACTAGCTGTAGCTGTCAAGTTAAATGCATTTCATTGTTCTCTGTTATCAGCCATTGTCAGTAATGCTGAGAGATCTACAGTGGGCTAGAGAATACTTTAATCTCACTTATGTATAGTTCTGGGAAATGACTTACATACAGATATATGTGACTGAAATCAGCTGCTGTACTTTTATATCCTTCAAAGCAAACACAAATCACTTAGTACATGTATATGACACTGCTTATCTACGGCTGTTATTAAGTGTCACCTTGAGTTACGCTCCAGAGCTGCACTCACTATTCTGCTGGTGCAGTCACTGTGTACATACATTACATCACATTACTGATCCTGTACTGATCCTTAGTTACATCCTGTATTATACCCCAGAGCTGCACTCACTATTCACTGTGTACATACATTACATTAATGATCCTGAGTTACATCATGTATTATACTCCAGAGCTGCACTCACTATTCTGCTGGTGGAGTCACTGTGTACATACATTACATTACTGATCCTGTACTGATCCTTAGTTACATCCTGTATTATACCCCAGAGCTGCACTCACTATTCACTGTGTACATACATTACATTAATGATCCTGAGTTACATCATGTATTATACTCCAGAGCTGCACTCACTATTCTGCTGGTGGAGTCACTGTGTACATACATTACATTACTGATCCTGTACTGATCCTTAGTTACATCCTGTATTATACTCCAGAGCTGCACTCACTATTCTGCTGGTGCAGTCACTGTGTACATACATTACTGATCCTGAGTTGCATCCTATATTATACTGCAGAGCTGTATTCAGGATTAGTAATGTAATGTATTTATGCATTAACTGCACTAGCAGAACAGTGAGTGCAGCTCGGGAGTATCATACCATATGTATCTCAGGATCAGTAATGTAATGTATGTACACAGTGAATTTACCTGCAGAATAGTGAGTGCATTTCTGGAGTATAATACAGGATGTAACGCAGGATTAGTACATGATCAGAAATGTAATGTATGTACACAGTGACTGCACCAGCAGAATAGTGAGTGCAGCTCTGGGATATAATACAGGATGTAACACAGGATTAGTACATGATCAGAAATGTAATGTATGTCCACAGTGACTGCACCAGCAGAATAGTGAGTGCAGCTCTGGGATATAATGCAGGATATAACTCAGGATCAGTACAGGATCAGTAATGTATGTACACAGTGACTGCACCGGCAGAATAGTGAGTGCTGCTCTGGAGTATAATACAGGATGTTACTCAGGATCTGTAATGTATGTACACAGTGACTGCACCAGCAGAATAGTGAGTGCAGCTCTGGGATATAATACAGGATGTAACACAGGATTAGTACATGATCAGAAATGTAATGTATGTCCACAGTGACTGCACCAGCAGAATAGTGAGTGCTGCTCTGGAGTATAATACAGGATGTTACTCAGGATCAGTAATGTACGTACACAGTGACTGCACCAGCAGAATAGTGAGTGCTGCTCTGGAGTATAATACAGGATGTTACTCAGGATCAGTAATGTATGTACACAGTGACTGCACCAGCAGAATAGTGAGTGCAGCTCTGGAGTATAATACAGGATATAACTCCGGATCAGTAATGTAATATGTGTACACAGTGACTGCACCAGCAGAATAGTGAGTGCAGCTCTGGAGTATAATACAGGATGTAACTCAGGATCAGTACAGGATCAGTAATGTAATGAATGTACACAGTGACTGCACCAGCAGAATAGTGAGTGCTGCTCTGGAGTATAGTACAGGATGTAACCCAGTAATGTAATGTAATGTACGTACACAGTGACTGCACCAGCAGAATAGTGAGTACAGCACTGGAGTATAATACAGGATGTAACTCAGGATCAGTAATGTACCGTAATGCATGTACACAGTGACTGCACCAGCAGAACAGTGAGTGCAGCTCTGGAGTATAATACAGGATGTAACTCAGCATCATTATAAGATTAGTGATGTATCTGTAAAGTGATTCGCAGTTCAAGAATCTGTTAATTATTATTATTGCTACCCTTGGACCCAAGCGCTGACCCCGACTGTTTGCATTCTTTTGTCTACCAACATAATGGGCATCCCAGGTGGTTTATTGCTATATGGCCATTATATTTCTGTATGCTGCAGATATATGGAGATCCGTAGTATTCAGTGATTTATGCACGTTGTCTCTGTTATCAGCGGTACATTGTTGGAAATGTAGCTCGGTGACACTCACAGTTCCATGACAGATGATTGTATGTCATCCACCAGATAAGTAGGAGCAGGTCCATCTCCACATTATTTGTGATAGCCATTTGCAGGCTGATGCTGGATATTACTCTCATGTCATAGGGCAGGGGATGCACAGCATTTTTTTTGTTCCAAAGGCCACATTGCCACATTGAATCAATCCTAAGGGCCACAATTTTTTTTAAAGGGAATCTGTCACCCTAAATATCGTTTATGAGCTAAGGCCACCGGCATGAGGGGCTTATCTACAGCATTACAGAATGCTGTAGATAAGCCCCCGATGTAGCCTGAAAGGTAAGAAAAACAGGTTATATCATACTCACCAGGGGCGTTCCGGTCCGATGGGCGTCGTGGTCCAGGTCCGGCGTCTCCCATCTTCTTACGATGACGTCCTCTTCTTGTCTGCCTGCCTCGGCTCCGGTGCAGGCGTACTTTGCCCTGTTGAGGGCAGAGCAAAGTACTGCAGTGCGCAGGTGCTGGACCTCTGACCTGTCCCGGCGCCTGCGCAGTGCAGTGCTTTGCTCTGCCCTCAACAGGGCAAAGTACGCCTGCACCGGGAGAAGAAGAGGACGATATCGTATGAAGACAAGAGGTGCCAGACCGCGACGCCCATCGGAGCGGACCGCAGCGGGACCGCCACTGGGTGAGTATAATATAACCTCTTTTTCTCATCGTTCAGGTTTCATCGGGGGCTTATCTACAGCATTACAGAATGTTGTAGATAAGCCCCTGATGCTGTTGGCCTTAGCTCATATACGATTTTTGGGGCGACAGATTCCCTTTAAAGAGATACATAAATGAATACATTATAAGAACCACCATTAGTACATTAAGACAACACCGAACCAAATTTTTAGTATTTGAACAGGATTTGTAGAGTTTCTCCTCTCAAAAACTCAGTGTGAACACAAGTTAACTTAAAAAGAGTTATTTAGAGTAGAAACTTGCTAAAGCCTACTTTTAAACTTACATATGTAAGTTTTATCATCGCCATGAAACACGTTATGGATTCCTACATGTGTACATGATCAGAACCACTGTTGGCACATGAGTGCAGCACTATAACCACCATCATTAAATTAGTGCAGCACCAGAACCACCATAAACACATGAATTACCGTAAATGCCAGAAGCACAGTCAGTACATAAATGCAGCACCAGAACCACCTTGAGTACATGAATGCAGCTGCAAAACCACCGTGAGATCATGAATGCAGTGAAAGAACCTCCATTTGTACGTGTTTGCAGCAGCAACCCTAACCCCCCACACTGCCTTTTTCCAAAATTTCATACCTACATTGCCCCCTCTATAATACCATCTCACACACTGCCCATCTCCAAAATGCTCCACCATACTGCCTCTCACACACTGTCCTTCTCCAAATTATCCCCCAACTTTGCCCATCTGTATAATATTTCCCCGACACTGCCCCTCTTTATAATCTCCCCAGCGCAACCCCTGTTCCCCCACAAACTAACTGTTTCCATATCTCCCCCAAACTGCACTTTTCCAGGTCCCCCAACCCCACTGCCCCTTGTTATACTAAACCCCCTTTCACAATCTCCCCTATTGCCCCATAATGTCCCCCTTAATGCCCCATGTTGGCAATAATGTTCCAAATTGCCCTATAATTTTCCCCATAATGTCCCAAATTGCTGCATTATGTGCCCTTGCAGTAACACTAACCTTTCCTCCCCTGGCCCGTCATCTAAAATGACATGACACTTCATATTCGGCTCCTTGATGAAGCGCTTACTAGTGCCTGATGTCTCATGTGCAGGCCTGTCTTAGGCCGATTTCACACGTCAGTGGCTCCGGTACGTGAGGTGACAGTTTCCTCACGTACCGGAGCCACTGACACACGTAGACACAGTGAAATCAATGCATCTGTGCGGATGTCATTGATTTTTTTGCGGACCGTGTCTCCGTGTGCCAAACACGGAGACATGTCAGTGTTCGTGGGAGCGCACGGATTACACGGACCCATTAAAGTCAATGGGTCCGTGTAAAACACGTACCGCACACGGATGTTGTCCGTGTGCCGTGCAGGAGACAGCGCTACTGTAAGCGCTGTCCCCCCCCCCCACTGGTGCTGAAGCTGCGATTCATATCTTCCCTGCATCAGCGTTTGCTGTAGACAAGATATGAATAATCGTGTTTAAAATAAAGATCCATGACCCCACCCCCCTCCCACCCCCTGTGCGCCCCCCCGCTGTTATTAATATACTCACCCGGCTCCCTCGCTGGCTGGCGCTGCTTCCTGTCATGGCCGCACCTTCTACTGTATGAGCGGTCACGTGGGGCCACCCATTACAATCATGTATATGCGGCTCCACCGCCCATAGGGGTGGAGCCGCATATTCATTACTGTGCACAGGGGGTGGGAGGGGGCAGATTACTGGCAACTTTATTTTATAAACAAAAAAAAAAAAAACAAAAAAAAGATTATTCATTCCTTCTTTCCAGCAAACGTTCTGGAGAGAAGGGATGAATACCGGGTTCAGCACCGCACGCAGGGGACAGCGCTTAACTCTAGCGCTGTCTCCTGCACGGTCCGTGTGGTCCTCAGTCAGCACACGGGCGGCACACGGCTGCCGCACGTGTGCCACACTGATGTTCAACGTAAGCACACGGACACGGATAATTCCGGTACCGGAATTATCTGGACGTGTGAGACTGGCCTTATGGGAAGATTTGGTCTCATGGTTATCCCTGGTTACGCACATATTCATGTAGCTGAATCAAAGTGGAGGTGTGGATGTAAGGCTGGATGTTCTTAGGACCTTAGAAGCTACCAGTAGAACTGCTATACCAGACACCGCCCTTCTAGACAGTAAAATAACTTTTCTGAATCCTGGACTAACCTTCTAATGAGTTATTTCATTAACTTTTTTGTTGGTCGGTGATGAATGTTTGATGATTGAACTTGTCTATTTATGCCCCTTTTTTCACATGTAAAGCGCCATGGAATAAATGGCGCTATAAAAATGAATAATAATAATTAGCAGGGGATCAAGTGGTTGGCACCCCCATGGGTCATGAAATTGTGAATGCGTTGTTCTGCGCATGCGTAACCAGTTCTCCTTTCACTGCCTATGCGCATGTGAACTACCACTGCATTCACACTGGTGGGGAGGGTGGACAGTTTTTTTCTCCCCCCTGACCTATCTACATAGATCAAATAACAGTTGTGGTCAAAGAGAATTTCTCAATCGCCCCATTTGGGAAATCGTACATCTCCGGCCCAAAAGGTGGGCCTGGCCCATAGCTGTGTCCCCAAGATCGCTAGACATTCATTATCTTGTCACTAGAGTACAGGAGGATAGCAGTGGATGGAGGGGTTCCTAGATGCCATCACTTAGGTGTAAGATGGCCCATACATAGGGGGGAAAAAGCCCCTTTTCTCGATCAGTGGGTCGCCTTGTATTCATCTGGTGAATAGGAATTGTGGTGTGTGTTAAGACAAAGTGTCTCACATAACATTTACTGGCTCATGGTGGAAGTGAAAGAAGCTCTTTTTTGGCCTTTATAACTTGGGCCCTGTGGTCTCCGCTCGGTCAAGATCCTGGGTTAGTTTAATAAAGACGGCGTACAACTCTGGCCCAGCCGCGAAGTCAAACCTTACCCCCTCCTAAGGTAATAAACTGCCCATAGTCAGGCTGCAGGGCTCCAGAATTCCCTTTACTCCTCACGACAGTATTAAAATATCTGGAAAATAAACATTTGGGTTTCAGGAACCTTATAAAACACACAAGAAAGGGGGGAGTCCTTCTGGGGGAGAGACGGGTCTCCTCCTGTGCCGGACTGCACCCTGGCAAAGACCAGTCTACATCAAGGGTCAGGTAGTAAATCTGCGTGCCCCTGCAATGTTTGCTGTCATCACAGTCTCATTTTTTAGCATTTAGTTATGACTTTTTTTTTATTTACTTGTTTGTGTTTTAGATCTTAATGTTTTTATTTTAGTTTTATTATTATTTTTTAATATAGAAAAAAAAGAGACTACCAGAAGAGCCAAATCGTCAATAAGAAAAATCATTGAGTTTTGTAAATGTTCTTCTAATATCTTTCCAATTCTGCTAATTTACACAAAAATTACTGTCTATATCATTTTCTATAATAAATTATCCAAAAAGGGGTCCAATATTTATATCGTGCCTCGGTCAACTTGAAGTGTAAACTTCAAGGCTCTAAAAAGTTTACTCAGATCGCTATTTTAATATATTTTAATATTGGGTTTGGGAAAAATATTTTTCAAAGTGAATATTTTTCTTATTTTGAGACATCTTGTCCATTGATTATTTCTATTTTTTTAAATAGAAACGGGCACATTCCTGTAAATATAGGGCAAAAAGTAAAAAAGCAAGTCAATAAAAAAATATATAAAAACCGTGCCTTTCTTTAAAATATTCTCCTGTTTGCTGTCGGCAATATTTTTTTTTCTCTTCATTTTCTTCTTGTTATCCTTGCCAAATAAAATTGCCAGAACAGCGGGGCAGGTCCTTTTATCAAATATTTGTTACTATACGCAAATAAAAAGAAAAATCTGCATTTTGACCTTTGACGGGTTGATGAGGACATAAAAATCTGTTTGAAAATGGTAATTTTGTACATTAAACATTTGTGCTTTTCTAGATGTTTTTAGCAAAATGTACAGACTCTGCCCAGGGTAGTTTATTTTGTAAAGGGAAATCCATCCAGTTACTGAGTTACTTAGGTAGGTCGTAGGATTTTTTCTTTTTTATCTCCATACATATGTATATATAGTTACATACCCCCTCGGGGGTGGGAGGAATGAAAAAAAGGAAAACAAAATGTGTGTGTGTGTGTGTGTGTGTGTGTGTGTGTGTGTGTGTGTGTGTGTGTGTGTGTGTGTGTATATATATATATATATATATATATATATATATATATATATATATATATATATATATATTGACAATGATGACTCCAGAATTCGCGGCAGACTGTGCCTGTCGCTGATTGGTCGAGGCAACCTTTATGACATCATCGTCGCCATGGCAACCATTATGACATCTACGTCAATACTGTGCCCGTCGCTGATCGGTCGAGGCCGCCAGGCCTCGACCAATCAGAGACGCGGGATTTCCAGGACAGACAGAAAAACCCTTAGACAATATATATACGATCAGAGACGCGGGATTTCCAGGACAGACAGAAAAACCCTTAGACAATATATATATATATATATATATATATATATATATATATATATATATATATATATATATATATATATATATATATATATATATATATATATATATTGTCTAAGGGTTTTTCTGTCTGTCCTGGAAATCCCGCGTCTCTGATCGGTCGAGGCCGCCAGGCCTCGACCAATCAGCGACGGGCACAGTATTGACGTAGATGTCATAATGGTTGCCATGGCATACATGACTGTATGTCTTGGATTAGTATTAAAGGGAACCTGCCCCCCACGAAAATCGCGGGTGAGGTAAGCCCACCGGCATCAGGGGCTTATCTACAGCATTCTGTAATGCTGTAGATAAGCCCCCGATGATTCCTGAAAATGGAGAAAAAGAAGTTATATTATACTCACCCAGGGGCGGTCCCGCTGCGGTCCGGTCGGATGGGCGTCTCTGGTCCGCTGCGGCGCCTCCTATCTTCATTCCAAGACGTCCTCTTCTGATCTTCAGCCACAGCTCCGGCGCAGGCGTACTTTGTCTGCCCTGTTGAGGGCAGAGCAAAGTTCTGCAGTGCGCAGGCGCCGGGCCTCTCTGACCTTTCCGGCGCCTGCGCACTGCAGTACTTTGTTCTGCCCTCAACAGGGCAGACAAAGTACGCCTGCGCTGGAGCTGTGGCTGAAGATCAGAAGAGGACGTCTTGGAATGAAGATAGGAGGCGCCGCAGCGGACCATAGACGCCCATCCGACCGGACCGCAGCGGGACCGCCCCTGGGTGAGTATAATCTAACGTCTTTTTCTCCTCTTTCAGGTAACATCGGGGGCTTATCTACAGCATTACAGAATGCTGTAGATAAGCCCCTGATGCCTGTGGGCTTACCTCACCCGTGATTTTCGGGGTGACAGGTTCCCTTTAAATGCCAATATCTAATGTGTGGCTTGTGCTTTGTGAGATGCACGATGCTCCTGAGTCCTGATGCCTAGTGCGGCTTCCTCATCACTTGCCTATTTTGAGCCTTGTGTCATGGGGATTTTGTTACTCGGCTCCAAGGGATGTAGCTAATTAGAGAAAGGAAGTAGATTTGAGAAAGGGAAGTGCTAAGAACACAGAGGTGTAAGGTTCAGTAGGAGTACAAGGATGTGGTAGGATGTACAGTAAGTGCGCTGCCTCAAAACACAAACCCGCCAAGAACTGTGCGGTGACCCTATTTGTCGTCACCCAGATTCCTGAATTACAAATCTTCTTAATTAGACATTTCAGCCATTACTGTATCACCCTGTACTTTTTCTTTGGGAAACCTAGATAAAATTAGTGGCCACAATTCTTTTTTCTTGCTACATTTTATGTCAGTTGAAAATTTTATTTTTAAAATTGTTTACCGCCCCTTTAAGATCTTCTCCAGGAATATACAAAAAATGAACACATATAATAAAAAAAAAAGCACCACCCCTGTCTTCAGGTTGTCTGTGGTATTGAAACTCTGTTCTGTTAAAAGTAAATTGAGCTTAGCCACAATACCAAGCACAACCTGTGAACAGGAGTGGCGCTATTTTAAAATAATAATACTTTTCTAAACCTGGAGAAACCCCTCTTATCTCGATTAGATGCTTAGAATAAAGCACTCTGTCGAAAATGTCATCGTTTTTTTCTCTCACAGGTAGTGTTTTTTCCCTTCCTTGCTAAAGATAGATCGTTAGATTTTTAATTAGCAGATGGAGCAACACCGACATAATTTCACGTGGTTAAGTCGTGAATGGGTGTTCTTGTGAATTGCAGCACTTGCATGGAGGGCCACGCGCTAATGCGCGACTTGCACTCCTCTATCATCAGGAGATCATACATATTAATACAACCCAGCTTTACTCCACGGGTAACAGGCTGAGGGAATGAAGTAAAAAATGTTCCACTCTCTATAGTTGTCCTTTACTCAGAAAATCTGGAAATACTTAATAACATATAGTATAGTCAGTCTTTTATGTTTTCAATTTTGGTGTAAGGTTAATTTGAAGGAGGAAAGGACAAGTTGTATAACATAAAGCTGTCACTTGTATAGAATGTAGACTGGCCACCATGGACAATAAGATTCTAGCTACACTTACGTACAAGAATACTACTATAATACTGCTCCTATGTACAAGGATATAACTACTATAATACTGCTCCTATGTACAAGAATATAACTACTATAATACTGTCCCTATATACAAGATTATCACTACTATAATACTGCTCCTATGCACAAGAATATAACTACTATAATACTGCTCCTATGTACAAGAATATAACTACTATAATACTGCCCCCTATGTACATGAATATAACAACTATAATACTGCTCCTATGTACAAAAATATAACTACTACTAGATGGTGGCCCAATTCTATATAACTACTATAATACTGCTCCCTATGTACATGAATATAACTACGATAATACTGCCCCAATGTACAAGAACATAACTACTGTAATACTGCCCCTATGTACAAGAACATAACTACTATAATACTACTCCTATGTACAAGAATATAACTACTATAATACTACTCCTATGTACAAGAATAGAACTACTATAATTCTGCTCCTATTTACAAGAATATAACTACTGTAATACTGCTCCTATGTACAAGAATATAACTACTATAATACTGCTCCTATGTACAAGAATAGAACTACTATAATTCTGCTCCTATTTACAAGAATATAACTACTGTAATACTGCTCCTATGCCCAGGAATGTAACTACTATAATACTGCTCCTATGTACAAGAATATAACTACTATAATACTGCTCCTATGTACAAGAATATAACTACTATAATACTGCTCCTATGTACAAGAATATAACTACTATAATACTGCCCCTATGTATAAGAATATAACTACTATAATACTGCTCCCTATGGGCAAGAATATAACTACTATAATACTGCCCCTATGTACAAGAAAATAACTACTATAATACTGCTCCTATGTACAAGAATATAACTACTATAATACTGCCCCTATGTACAAGAATACAACTACTATAATACTGCTCTCCATGTACAAGAATATAACTACTGTAATACTGCTCCTATGTGCAAGAATATAACTGCTATAATACTACTCCCTATGTACAAGAATATAACTACTATAATACTGCCCCTATGTACAAGAGTACAACTACTATAATACTGCCTCTGTGTACAAGAATATAACTACTACTAGATTGTGGCCCGATTCTAACGCATCGGGTATTCTAGAATATGCATGTCCCCGTAGTATATGGACAATGATGATTCCAGAATTCGCGGCAGACTGTGGCAACCATTATGACATCATCGTAGCTGTGCCCGTTGCTGATTGGTCGAGGGCTGGCGGCCTCGACCAATCAGAGACGCGGGATGTCTACGTCCTTTATGACATCATCGTCGCTGTGCCCGTCGCTGATTGGTCGAGGGCTGGCGGCCTCGACCAATCAGAGACGCGGGATTTCTACGTCGATACTGTGCCCGTCGCTGATTGGTCGAGGCCTGGCGGCATCGACCAATCAGGGACGTGGGATTTCCAGGACAGACAGACAGACGGAAAAACCCTTAGACAATTATATATATAGATAATACTGCTCCTATGTACAAGAATATAACTACTATAATACTGTCCCTATGTACAAGAATATAACTACTATAATACTGCCCCTATGTACAAGAATACAACTACTATAATACTGCTCCTATGTACAAGAATATAACTACTATAATACTGTCCCTATGTACAAGAATATAACTACTATAATACTGCCTCTATGTACAAGAATATAACTACTATAATACTGCCTCTGTGTACAAGAATATAACTACTATAATACTGCTGGTATGTACAAGATTATATTGACTATAATGCTGCCACATGCCATATCCTGTACTCCTGAGGAGTGTCCTCCCCAATAAGTGGTTATGCTGTTTCCACACAGCAGCGGTAGTTTCCCCTCCATGTTACATTTCTCTCTGCTCCCAGCTGCTTTTCCAAAACACATTTCGGGAATCTGACCTGTTCCAACTTTTTTTTTCTCTCCCTTGCTCTCAGGCTTTTCCTGGCCTGAGAATCTTACAGTGGAAAAGCTATTTTTATACCGAGCCTTGGCTATTTTTGGGACAACAAGTGTAAAATTCCTCCTCTCAAAAACAATGGCGTGCGCAGCAAAAAAAAAAAAAACAATTTGCAGAGACGGCGGGGCCTTTGTCGTTCCTTGGCTGCCCTTGCCGCGCACACACATCTCACACTCGGGGTCCTGTGCTGCGCCATCTTAACGCTGTGACTCATGCGTTTTGCACAGGATAACAAAGTCGGCTTCCTGTTTTTCATGTACGAGTGCAATGGAGAGGTTCAGCTGTGGACCATGTCAGGGTAAACCAAATGTTATTGTATTTATTTTTTTTTAATCATTTTTTTTTTATTTTCAGCAAGTATGATCAAAAAGATACAACCTTTTTTTGCACTTATCTGGCCACTAGGGAGAGAGATTTTTTTAAATTTAGATTAGATGATTGTTTTTTATATATAGCAAGTGGCCTTAAATAGTTTTAAATAGCCTGTGATTTAATAATTGTCACTTTTTGGTAAATTAAAAAAAAATAGTGCAAAGAAAAAAATATTACTTTTTTTTTTTTTTTTTAGAAATATGGAGATTATTCCATATATTTCATTGCGTCGTAGATGGTAGTGATGGCTCTTATCGGAGATGAAAGGATGGATTGTTAAGGGAACCAGGGGCCTGATGTACTGTGGACCCAGCAGAATCGGCACTAGCCCGGGCTGCATCTTCCAGCACTTTCTGCCCCCATCAGCATATTGTAGGGGGAGATAATAAGACAGATAATACATGATTGATTCTAAACCATTAGACCGCTTTGGGGAGAGTTTCTGCTGCTGAACAATGTCGGTGGATTTCAGGATATTATCCCCAAGGGGATGTGATTTAACAAGGCTGAACTCTGTCTGATGGGAAACATGCCTTTCACATGCTCTTTCTCTCTCTTCTCTCTCTCCCCTCATCTGTAGAACTGAAGGCGGCGAAAACCCCTGCGAACATCTGGAGCCCGTGGACAAGTAACATGAACTGAAGGGAGACGAGCGCGGGGGACTGTTTGCAATTGTAAAGAGAGGGGGGATCAAAGACGGGAACCCATTCTCCGCAAGGTCTTCGCTTGGACAGTGAGGATTTACAGGCATCATGGGCAGGAAAAAGATTCAGATCCAGAGGATCACCGATGAGCGGAACAGACAGGTCGGTAGCAGCAGGAGTTTTGGTGCTCCAAGTGGCACCGCAGCTAAAGCTCCTAACATATTTTACGCTATAGGTTTGTCACTCGCAGGAGCTCACAAGCTATTCTGTGTAGTTGGGTCTTAAATAGTAATTGTCATAGTTTTATTGTTCTGTTCTTTTGTTATTTGTCAGGCACATTACTTTTTATCTGTAGAAATCAGAAGTGAAATTAGTTGGCCACCACTTAGACCCCTTAATAGACACTCTGAAAAATGGCTGCTGTCTTGTGTGTGTGTGTTGTAATGGACTAAATCATATCTAACTTGCTCTTAGTCACGTCAATTTTCCTCAGATTGGACCAGTATGTTGATGTGCTTGAGTACTGTAAAAAAAAATTCTGCCCTTATGTATAAGAATATAACTACTATAATACTGCTCCTATGTACAAAAATATAACTACTATAATACTGCCCCATATGTATAAGAATATAACTACTATAATACTGCCTTCTATATACAAGAATATAACTACTATAATACTGCTTCTATGTACAAGAATATAACTACTAAATACTGCTCCTATGTACAAAAATATAGCTACTATAATACTGTCTCCTATATACAAGAATATAACTACTATAATACTGCCCCTATGTACAAGAATATAACTCCTATAATACTTCTCCTATGTACAAGAATAGAACTACTAAATACTGCTCCTATGTACAAAAATATAGCTACTATAATACTGTCTCCTATATACAAGAATATAACTACTATAATACTGCCCCTATGTACAAGAATATAACTACTATAATACGGCCCCTGTATAGAAGAATAGAACTACTATAATACTGCTCCCTATGTACAATAATATAACTACTATAATACTGCTCCCTGTGTACAAGAATACAACTACTATAATACTGCTTCCTATGTACAAGAATATAACTGCTATAATGCTGCCCCTATGTACAAGAATATAACTACTATAATACTGCCCCTTTGTACAAGATTGACTACTATAATACTGCCCCTTTGTACTAGAATATGACTACTATAATACTGCCCCTATGTACATGAATATAACTACAATAATACTGCCCCAATGTACAAGAACATAACTACTGTAATACTGCTCCTATGTACAAGAATATAACTACTGTAATACTGCTCCTATGTACAAGAATATAACTACTATAATTCTGTCTCTATGTACAAGAATATAAGTACTATAATACTGCCCCTTTGTACAAGAATATAACTACTATAATACTGCCCCCTATGTACAAGAATATAACTAATATAATACTGCCTCCTATGTACAAGAATATAACTACTATAATACGGCCCCTATGTACAAGAATATAACTACTATAATACTGCTCCCAGTGTACAAGAATACAACAACTATAATACTGCCCCCTATGTACAAGAATATAACTCCTATAATACTGCTCCTATGTACAAGAATATAACTACTATAATACGGCCCCTATGTACAAGAATATAACTACTATAATACTGCTCCTATGTACAAGAATATAACTACTATAATACTGCCCCTATGTACAAACAAGAATATAACTCCTATAATACTGCTCCTATGTACAAGAATATAACTACTATAATACTGCCCCTATGTACAAGAATATAACTACTATAATACTGCCCCTATGTACAAGAATATAACTACTATAATACTGCCCCTATGTACAAGAATATAACTACTATAATACGGCCCCTATATAGAAGAATATAACTACTATAATACTGCTCCCTATGTACAAGAATATAACTACTGTTATACTGCTCCTATGTACAAGAATATAACTGCTATAATGCTGCCCCTATGTACAAGAATATAACTACTGTTATACTGCTCCTATGTACAAGAATATAACTGCTATAATGCTGCCCCTATGTACAAGAATATAACTACTATAATACTGCCCCTTTGTACAAGATTGACTACTATAATACTGCCCCTTTGTACTAGAATATAACTACTATAATACTGCCCCAATGTACAAGAACATAACTACTGTAATACTGCTCCTATATACAAGACTATAACTACTGTAATACTGCTCCTATGTACAAGAATATAACTACTATAATGATGTCCCTATGTACAAGAATATAAGTACTATAATACTGCCCCTTTGTACACGAATATAACTACTATAATACTGCCCCCTATGTACAAGAATATAACTACTATAATTCTGCCCCTATGTACAAGAATATAACTATTATAATACTGCTCCCTGTGTACAAGAATATAACTATTATAATACTGCTCCCAGTGTACAAGAATACAACAACTATAATACTGCCCCCTATGTACAAGAATATAACTACTATATTACTGCCCCCTATGTACAAGAATATAACTACTACTAGGTGGTGGCCCGATTCTAACGCATCGGGTATTCTAGAATATGCATGTCCACGTAGTATATTGCCCAGCCACGTAGTATATTGCCCAGCCAGATAGTATATTGCCCAGCCACGTAGTATATTGCCCAGCCACGTAGTATATTGCCCAGCCACGTAGTATATTGCCCAGACACGTAGTATATTGCCCAGCCACGTAGTATATTGCCCAGACACGTAGTATATTACCCAGTCACGTGGTATATTGCCCAGCCACGTAGTATATTGCCCAGCCATGTAGTATATTGCCCAGCTACGTATGTAACAAGTTAAAAAACAAAGAAGAAACATATACTCAACCTCCGAAGGCCCCTTGTAGTCCTGTCTCCTGTGTGCGGTGCACACGGCAGCTTCCGGTCCCAGGGTTGGTATGAGCGCAGGACCTGTGATGACGTCGCGGTCACATGACCGTGACGTCATGGCAGGTCCTTGTTGCATAGCATCTTTTGAATCGGAACCTGCCGCTTGCACTGCCGAGGACACTGCGCACGTCGGAGGGTGAGAATAACCTTTTTTTATTATTAATATTATTATTATTTTTAACATTAGATCGTTTTACTATTGATGCTGCATACGCATCATCAATAGTAAAAAGTTGGTCACACAGGGTTAATAGGTGCGTAACCGGAGTGCGTTACACCGCAGTCCGGTAACGCTGGCATTAACCCTGTGTGAGGGCTGACTGGATGACTGGAGGGGAGTATGGAGTGGGCACTGACTGCGCGGAGGAAGGAGTGGCTATATTGCCGCCGGACTGTGGCCGTCGATGATTGGTCGTGGCAAAACGCCCATGACCATTGCCACGACCAATCAGTGACTTGGATTCCATGACAGACAGAAGCTGCGACCAATGAATATCCATGACAGAAGGACAAACAGAAAGACGGAAGTGACCCTTAGACAATTGTATAGTAGATAATACTGCCCTTATGTACAAGAATATAACTACTATAAGGCCATGTTCACACAGTGCGTTTTTTACTGCGGAACCGCAGCGGTATTGCCGCTGCGGTTCCGCAGCAGTTTTCCATGCAGGGTACATAACAATGTAACCCTATGGAAAACAGTCACTGCTGTGCACATGGTCCGTAATTTCGTTTAAAAAGCCGCGCAGAATAGCTGCGGCAAAAAAGAAGGAGCATGTCACTTCTTTTTCCTGAACCGCAGCGGTTCTGCACCCATAGACCTCCATTGTGAGGTCAAAATCGCAGTAAAACCCGCAGATCAAAAATATATCTGCGGCTTTTACTGCGATTTGATGTGCAGAACCGCTGCAGCAGGAAGTGCGGGGGAGCGGGCGGAAGTGCGTGGGCGGAGTGTGGCTGCCCCCCCGTGCTCCGATCCTGCCCCCCCGGTGCTCCGATGCCCCCCCCCGTGCTCCGATGCCCCCCCCGTGCCCTAATCTCCCCCCCTTATACTTACCCGGCGTCCCGGTGTCCGTCCGGCCGTCTTCTCCCTGGGCGCCGCCATCTTGCAAAATGGCGGGCGCATGCGCAGTGCGCCCGCCGAATCTGCCGGCCGGCAGATTCGCTCCAAAGTGCATTTTGATCACTGAGATATAACCTATCTCAGTGATCAAAATAAAAAAATAGTAAATGACACCCCCCCCACTTTGTCACCCCCATTGGTAGGGACAATAAAAAAATTAAGAATTTTTTTTTCTTTTTTTCACTAAGGTTAGAATAGGGGTAGGGTTAGGGGTAGGGTTAGGGGTAGGGTTAGGGGTAGGGTTAGGGTTAGGGTATTTTCAGCCATTTTAGCCCTAAAAAGCTTCCTAGGAAACACACAGTCTCTGCATAGAAAACTGCATAAAAAAAGGATAAAAAAACGCATCAAAAAACGCATCAAAAAAGGACCAAAAAAAGGACCTGCGTTTTCTGCCAAGAGCTGCAGTTTTTTAAAAAAACTGTCCTGAAAAAAAAAGGATGGAAATCCTGAACGTGTGAACATACCCTAATACTGTAATCATTGTTGGTAACATGCTGTTTAACTGTTGCTGTGCATTATGGAAAGACTTGACTATCCCTTTAAGTCTCTCTGTGACGAGCCCAGGGGGTTGAGGCTTTAGAAAGCCAGAGTTAAAAAGGCAAACCGTATCAGTGTAGATTGTTTGTCCGGGGACTACAATAGGTTCAAGATGTCCTGCGTTGTGATTCTCTGAAATATAAACGTCCAAATTCTGTTTACAAGACGTAATTATGCCGCCATATGGTTTCTGGCCGATATTTGTTTGATGTCACATAATACGCTGGATGACTTTCAGGTATGTTGAGTAACAACGTTACCATCCGGCAAACAGAATCGTGCGAGTTCAGCCCACCACTGGGAAGCCATGATAAAAATGACTGTTTATTTTGCCAATTGTCACAGCAAATGCAGTGCAATATCCAAATCCTGAGCAACATCCCTGACTGGCTGCAACTTCTTCCTCTCCCTATTGAATGACATGAACAGTCGCTTGAGCTGAGTGTGCATTTTTTGGGGGGAGTTATGAAAAGTTACTGTTTAGCTTATAGCTATCTGCGTTCTATAGTCATCTCTAGATTGTAAAGGTGGTGCTATTGCTTTGGCCACTAGGCGGAGAAAATCCTGTTATCGCCCTTCCACATGAGTCAGCTGGGACCCCGCAGATGGCAGGATAGGGAAATGCCCTGTTGTAATGAATCGTAGGCCACTTATTGGCACAATCACTCCATTCACTGACTATGGAACTACAAAAGGTAGCCAAGTTCAGTGTCTGCCTCCTGCAGTCCCACAGACGATAGTCAGCGGTCGTGCACATGTGCAGTCACTGCTTTACTCCAGCGTTCCGTACCCTTCTTTGTAGTCCATAGGAGGCCATAGTGGTTTGACTCCCACCGATCTGCCAGTTATCACTTATCCACCTAGTCCCGCCGCTTTCTCCTGCATAGCCATGGACAATATTGGAGCTGTAGTACGCATGCGCTGTCACTACTTTTCCCGACGGGTCATCACAACTCCCTGTTTTCAGCTTTTACTAGGTCCCAGTGGCCCTTGTGATGTTTATTAATGGGGGTCCGACCACCGCTAGAACCTCCAGGACACTGAGCATTGTGATGTGTGATATCAGAATAGTCGTGACGGTGCATTTGTTATTGGGAGAATAGGAGAACGCAGCTATACTACCTAGTCTGATAGGCGAGTGCCTGCTGATCGCTGGGGTCCGGCCCCTGAGCACTCCTTTTGTACAAGGGCCGCGTTCTGATGACAGCCCGTGCCCTCGTTATGGTAACAGTCACCGGTGGCTTCCTTTTGGTCACAGTCACCTGGGCTGTAACAGGAGTCACCTCTATAGGGGAACCAATGTAAGAAGAGGTGGAGGAGCAGATTAAGGCTTTGGGTCGGCGGATCACTGTGGGGGGGCGTGAAGGCGCCTGTGAATTTTTCTAGAAATGGCAAAAGAAAGCCTCGGTGAGCGAACAGTGTTACGGTGCAGCCGCCCACATGGTGTACAATGTATACAATTGTTTTGGAAAGATAAAAGCCCCCGGCAGTTGTCCTTGTCACCGCTGCTTAGCTATTAACGCTGAACTCGCTCTCATCGTGCCTGTGGCTGTGAGACACGATGCCTGCCCCCCTGTTATAGCTGACTAGTCTCCTGACAAGCGGCAGTCTACGCGGCTCATTCCTGCAGCGTGGGAAATAGCGGGACTGAGAAGCTGGAAGCCGGAGCCAGCCAATCACAAAGCCCTTTTCAGCGCTGGCATTGGATTGGTTCTTTAGGTGGCCATATAGTGAGGGTATGTGTGCCCTTTAGCTTAGCTGTAATAGGATAGCACACAGATGCCGTAACCCTTACCCTTCTATACCTGTGCCCTCCAGCATTGCCGCTGTAATACGGAGCCGTGGCGGTCCTGCCAATACAAGGCCTTGATGAACACCGCTAACAAGCGACATCTTTGTCCCAATATGTCGCCCTCCAGCTTCAGCAGAATGATGATTGGCGACTGCATTTTCCAGCTCCATGGTCACAGCACCAAGCAGCTGTCAGCGTGAAGGCTAGCTCTCTGACAGGAGGCCACATGCCAGACACTGTCTCCTACCGTCGAGCTAGGGCCGCTTTGTACCTCGCTCTCATCAGCGTGAGCACACGGCCGTCTTTTGTCCCAGAGATGCAGCAGAGCGTTTGGAAAGTTGGGGTCAGGAGACTGCCAAGGTCCTTGTCGTACGCACAGATGCCAGGAAGCGTGGGAGAATCGGACCGCTTCACCAGGAAATCTGACTTCCTGCCGCTCCTCAGTTCTGCATCTTGGAGCCTCCTTTCATTCATGGCAGATGCAGCTTATTAATATGTTGGATCAGCCCAGCAGAATCCACCCCTGTAGCTGTGCCCAAAGACATGGCTGACCAATGTGCATGCTGTGCAGTACTTCTCCCACTAAAATCCATTTTTTTCCTTGAACAAACTTGTGTAATCTGAGCAGAGAAAAAAATGCTAAAAAAAAGTTCACTAATTAAATATTAAAAGGGTTTTCTGAAGCCTTTGCATAAAAATCATGGGTCCCCTAGCTCACGCACATGTGTTGTTTTACATGTCCCCTGCCTCCAGTATTCATGTCATTTTCTATTTGCTTTTGCATGATATTGTCCCTGAGAGCAACACATCACAGTGGTTTGTATGTGCCAGATACCCACAATGCATTGCACCATGGTGGTTTGTATGTGCCAGATACCCACAATGCATTGCACCATGGTGGTTTGTATGTGCCAGATACCCACAATGCATTGCACCATGGTGGTTTGTATGTGCCAGATACCCACAATGCATTGCACCATGGTGGTTTGTATGTGCCAGATACCCACAATGCATTGCACCATGGTGGTTTGTATGTGCCTTATACCCATGATGCATTGCACCACAGTGGTTTGTATGCGCCTTATACCCACAATGCATTGCACCATGGTGGTTTGTATGCGCCTTATACCCATGATGCATTGCACCACAGTGGTTTTTATGCGCCTTATACCCACAATGCATTGCACTATGGTGGTTTGTATGCGCCTTATACCCATGATGCATTGCACCACAGTGGTTTGTATGCGCCTTATACCCACAATGCATTGCACCATGGTGGTTTGTATGTGCCTTATACCCATGATGCATTGCACCACAGTGGTTTTTATGCGCCTTATACCCACAATGCATTGCACTATGGTGGTTTGTATGCGCCTTATACCCATGATGCATTGCACCACAGTGGTTTGTATGCGCCTTATACCCACAATGCATTGCACCATGGTGGTTTGTATGTGCCTTATACCCATGATGCATTGCACCACAGTGGTTTGTATGTGCCTTATACCCACAATGCATTGCACCATGGTGGTTTGTATGTGCCTTATACCCATGATGCATTGCACCACAGTGGTTTGTATGTGCCTTATACCCACGATGCATTGCACCATGGTGGTTTGTATGTGCCTTATACCCATGATGCATTGCACCACAGTGTTTTGTATGCGCCTTATACCCACGATGCATTGCACCATGGTGGTTTGTATGTGCCTTATACCCATGATGCATTGCACCACAGTGTTTTGTATGCGCCTTATACCCACGATGCATTGCATCACAGTGGTTTGTATGCATGAAGCATACCGTTTGTGTTTCTGGTCTTCTCCTATCGGGCATCAGTAATGAGCATGTATAGGAAGAAGACGAAGGCAGTATGGGCAATAGATTGGGTCAGCATCCTCGAGAAATCGAACAGGGACAGGCCTGAATATTTTTGGCAGTGCACTTTAATTTAAAAATGTCGTCTTTTTGCAGGTGTAAGGGGTTGATCATTAGATGATTGGTTATTGAAAATCTCTTTTAATATCAAAATGAGAAATATTGCAAAAATGGCACAGAAGTAAGGGCAAATAAAAGAAAATGATAAAAGTAAAAAAAAAAAAGACCTGAAACATGAATAATGACAATTAGTTGGTGTGAAGTGGTCGGTAGTCTGTAGCCTCCTGGCCTCAGAGGCTTGTCTTTTGGCTAGCTGACCTGGCGACACATCATCGTTTTGGGCATGAGAAGCGTGATATTGCACCAAGACAGCTAATAGGAATGGGAGCCACGGATGGTGGGGGGCAGGAGGCCGCTCTCAGGGGTCTCTATCCAAGGCTACAGGTTACAACCCCATTATGTGAATTCATTTTCATCAACTCGAATGACCATAATAAAAAAGCAAAATAAATGTATATAACCCCAACCCCAGAATATGAAATATACTATAATACCACCAGATGTCATCTGAACTAAAAAAATTCATATTATTAATGTTGGGTTTATGCCCAGGTTTCCTGGGTCTTCCGGAGGTGTACTGTGCCCACTCAGCGAGAATGTGAGGCCATTACAATGAAGTGTTAATGATTCAGTAATCCTTCCTAATAAGCGGCTCAGCAGGACAGCCCCCTCCCCAGGAGATTGTATGGCAGGAGACATTAATTAGCCTAGGCCTGGATAGTGTAATCAGATACTGTGAATTACTGAGGTGCTGTTATCAGCCTGTGGGTGCCTGCCCTGCAGTGTCACCAGGGATCTGTCTGGGGCTCTGCCATCACTTGTCACTATGAAGAATGCCCATAGATGGCATGGAGGAGGATAAGATGCTGAGTGGCTATGTATGAGGAAAGAAGCCGACCCTGGAGAGTGATGGTCCTATATAATACCCCTCCACCTATCTGATG
Source organism: Ranitomeya imitator (assembly GCF_032444005.1). Classification (NCBI taxonomy): domain Eukaryota; kingdom Metazoa; phylum Chordata; class Amphibia; order Anura; family Dendrobatidae; genus Ranitomeya; species Ranitomeya imitator. Next base: position 642,984,998 of record NC_091282.1, on the reverse strand, counting down.
CTGGGTTTCCTCCTGCCATCTCCTTACTTAAATTACATGTGTGATACTGTCTGCTGAGCTAGTGTATCTAATCCTATCCTGTGTGATACTGTCTGCTGAGCCGTGTATCTAATCCTATCCTGTGTGATACTGGCTGCTGAGCCGTGTATCTAATCCTATCCTGTGTGATACTGTCTACTGAGCTGTGTATCTAATCCTATCCTGTGTGATACTGTCTGCTGAGCTGTGTATCTAATCCTATCCTGTGTGATACTGTCTGCTGAGCCATGTATCTAATCCTATCCTGGGTGATACTGTCTGCTGATCCGTATATCTAATCCTCTCCTGTGTGATACTGTCTGCTGAGCCGTGTATCTAATCCTATCCTGTGTGATACTGTCTGCTGATCCGTATATCTAATCCTCTCCTGTGTGATACTGTCTGCTGAGCCGTGTATCTAATCCTATCCTGTGTGATACTGTCTGCTGAGCCGTGTATCTAATCCTATCCTGTGTGATACTGTCTGCTGATCCGTATATCTAATCCTATCCTGTGTGATACTGTTTGCTGAGCCGTGTATCTAATCCTATCCTGTGTGATACTGTCTGCTGAGCCATGTATCTAATCCTATCCTGTGTGATACTGTCTGCTGAGCCGTGTATCTATTCCTATCCTGTGTGATACTGTCTGCTGAGCCATGTATCTAATCCTATCCTGTGTGATACTGTCTGCTGAGCCGTATATCTAATCCTATCCTGTGTGATACTGTCTGCTGAGCCATGTATCTAATCTAATCCTATCCTGTGATACTTTCTGCTGAGCCGTATATCTAATCCTATCCTGTGTCATACTATCTGCAGAGCCGTGTATCTAATCTTATCCTGTGTGATACTGTCTGCTGAGCTGTGTATATAATCCTATCCTGTGTGATACGGTCTGCTGAGCCGTGTATCTAATCCTATCCTGTGTGATACTGTCTGCAGAGCCGTGTATCTAATCCTATCCTGTGTGATACTATCTGCAGAGCCGTGTATCTAATCCAATTCTGTGTTATACTGTCTGCTGAGCCGTGTATATAATCTTATTCTGTTATACTGTCTACTGAGCTGTGTATCTAATCCTATCCTGTGTGATACTGTCTTCTGGGCCATGTATCTAATCCTATCCTGTGTGATACTGTCTGCTGAGCTGTGTATCTAATCCTATCCTGTGTGATACTGGTTGTTGAGCTGTGTATCTAATCTTATTCTGTGTGATACTGGCTGCTGACCTAAGCTTATCACGTGGAAACCACTCAGCATTACTTATTGATACCGCGTTAGCAGGGTAATTAACATTGTGGGCCGGTGGGGCGACCTCTGGGTGTGATGAGGGTGATGGCTCGGAGTGATGAGGGTGATGGCTCGGAGTGATGAGGGTGATGGCTCGGAGTGATGAGGGTGATGGCTCGGAGTGATGAGGGTGATGGCTCGGAGTGATGAGGGTGATGGCTCGGAGTGATGAGGGTGATGGCTCGGAGTGATGAGGGTGATGGCTCGGAGTGATGAGGGTGATGGCTCGGAGTGATGAGGGTGATGGCTCGGAGTGATGAGGCTGATGGCTCGGAGTGATGAGGCTGATGGCTCGGAGTGATGAGGCTGATGGCTCGGAGTGATGAGGGTGATGACTCGGAGTGATGAGGGTGATGGCTCGGAGTGATGAGGCTGATGGCTCGGAGTGATGAGATGGAGATGGCTCGGAGTGATGAGATGGAGATGGCTCGGAGTGATGAGATGGAGATGGCTCGGAGCGATGAACGTTATGGCTCGAAGCGATGAACATTATGGCTCGGAATGATTAGGGTGATGGCTTGAAATGATGAGAGGGTGATGGCTCAGAATGATGAAGGTGATGAGATTACAGAGCAAATCCTATGTTTGGGGAAAGGTTGCTAATACCAATGAGGTCACATCCAGGGTTGAGGGACAGTGGTAGATCCCTAACAGTGACTCATCTATACCCATCAGCCTACTAGAGACCCATTTTTTCTTAAAATGGGTCTAAACGTCACCCATAACCATTGGCTTTTTAATGGAATTCGCTCCAGGAAATCCATCACCCTCTTCAGTCTGTCAAAGAATTAGTCCATGGCTCATAGGAGTCCACGTGTGAGTCTAGACTAGGGTCTGGACTGGCAGGCCTTCTCCTGAGACCTGCCATCAGTGCTTTCAGGCAGGCTCCTACCTTGAGATTAACTCCAGACACCAGTAAGGCTCTCAGATACCGTGTATTTGACAAGTGATGGGTTCAGATACTGACAGACATGTAGAAGCTGTGTGCTTGGCATAGCGAGGCCTTGATGCTGCAAGTCGCCCCCGCCATCTCTTTGGTCATCAGCAACTGTGACATGATGAAATTAATATATACAGAAGCCAGAAGTAAAACTAAGCACAGACCAGGACCTGCCGTCCGACCATTCTCAATGATGAACAAGCCTTGCCTACCTGACTGCTTTCCGCCAAAGCTCTTTGTGTCATGAGACCCTTTCTGACACTTTTTCTGGACCCTCGTGGTCCTATGAGCATTTTTGTTCATATAAAGGACCTTTATGGAATTAGACGGTAAAGCCTTTCCCTTGCCATAAACCCTAGATGTTTGCCGACTCCCTCACGATGGTCGCCGTAGGGTGCTGCAGCTCTGGAGGTTCATAGATCTCTGCCGCCGTGGCTGTCTTTTAGTTTGTAAGCAGATTGTTGCGGTGCTTGTGTGCACAAGATGTTCGCTGTTCAGAGCGTTACCGTGGCAACTGTCACATCACATAACACTCGGGTGAAGGATGAATTATAGGGCATGTTCCTCGTGAGCGCACACGTGACCACTGTCAGACCGCGCAACGCAAAGACCCCACTGTGAGCGGGCATTGCGCTTTGCTGTTCGCTTTCTTCCATACTTGCTTATAAAATAGGTTATTTGCGTTGCCTTCTGTTTCATACAGAGTCCAGCTAAAATTCCAACACTCTAAGGTTGGAGGAAATAACTCCTTTAAATTTTAAAGGGGTTGTCCCATATAAAAGCTATATAACCTTTTCTTGTAATAGATGATAAAAGTATAATTGGAAGGCATCCAGGTCCTCAGATTCCCCACTGATCTCGTAAAAGTACCTTGTGTGAATGGAGCAGTAGTGCGCATATGCAGCAGTAAATGAAGAAGCGGTTGCACATGCTCAATACAGCTTCGTTCACATGAGACTTTGGGACCACGTTCTTGTGATCAGTACAGGTTTCAATGGCTGGGCCACCAGCGTTCATGTACTGGTCATGTATCCTTTGGATAGGTATATCTTGGTTATGGGACAACCTTTTTTTTTATTACTAGAACTAAGTCCGGGATCTCCGTTGTCAAAGGCAGAGGGTGAAAATGAAAATGTTTTGCATTAATTAAACAGTCATTGAGCGCAGAGCGGATTGGAGCAAGCAGGTTCTCAAACACCAGACCGGGAGATGGGGACTTCAAGTGTAAAGATGAAAGTTAAAAGGCCTATCACACATCGCATCAGGCCGCAAAGCAAAGAGCTCTGTATATAGGGATTCAATTAGGCATCCTCTCCACTCAAGCCATAATTAATCTACCAGCTGAGCAATGTGCACGCCAGTCTCAATCCATGTACAGTGCCGACATTTTCTTTCTTCATGTCCTGCATAGTTCTGCAACAGGAACCTTTTCCATTTAAATGTCCATGCTGGTCCATTTTTGGTCTGTCATAAACCATGCCACAAGCAAAGGAAAATGTATGGCATTTCAGTGCAAGCAGAACAAAGTGACCCGTTCTTAACTAAGGCTGGGTTCACATTAGCATTTGGGGACTTTGTGGAGGGCTGCATACGTCCTCTGCTAAGCTCCGCCTACTTCTGCATTCGTTCTGCGTACCTATCTTTAACATTGGGTACGCAGGACATGCAGATGTATGCGGATGCGTCGTTTTGACGCACCCGCCGTCCGCACAAAACTCATCTTGTTGCTTTCGCTCTAACAGATGATATCATAATGTGTCCACCTCCCACTTTATGGCCAAGCATTCCTTTTCTACGATGGAATAATTCTTGCCACATGACCACAGCTTCCTGCTCAGGTAGAGTTGTAGGCATGTGGGAAGGGCATATCCTGCCCGTGTATCTCCTGAAAAAGGACTGCTCCTAAATCGACTTCTGAGGTGTCTGTCGGGAGTACAAATTCCTTCTAAAAGTCGGGGTCAACCAGAATTGGCTGCTTACACAGACATACTTTCAGTTCTTGAAAGGCTGTCTCCCTCTCTGAAGTCCATTTTGCCATAGGTGATTTTGTACACTTAAGGAGGTTTGTCAGAGGTGCGGCCATTATGGCAAAGTTCAGACTGAAACTCCTGTAGTACCCCACGATTCCCAGAAAGTATCTAACTTGGTTCCTTGAAAGTAGTCTCTGCCAGTTTTGGATTGCATTTACTTTATTGATCTGGGGTTTGATCTCTCCCCTACCTACTCAATATCGTAGGTATATTGTCTCTTCTTTCCCTGTGGCATTTTTTTTTTTTTTAGGATTTATCAAACCCTGTCTTCCTAAGAACATCAAACACTGCCTGGACTTCCCCATGCAATATAGATTACAATAAATTCAATACAATAAAGATTACAATATAGTCCAGGTATTCCGCAGCCTAATTCTTATGGGGTGAGAAGATCCAGTCCATGGCTCTCTGGAAGGTGGCCGTGGCTCCCTGCAGTCCAAACAGCATCTAGATGTATTGGAAGCATCTGTCGAGCGTAGCAAATGCCGTCTTCTCCTTGGCTTCATGTGACATGGGGATTTGCCAATAACTCTTAGTTAAATCCAAGGTGGTTATGTACCTCGGATACGCGTTAAACTTGGAGACGTCATTCAGCTTCCTATAATCGTTACAGAACCTTCATTCGCCATCGAGTTTTGGAACCAAGACTGTCAGGCTAGATCAACCGCTATTGGATTCCTCAATGACTCCAAGATTCAACATACACCTTACTACTTTGGAGATCATCTCTCTCTCCGGGCCTTGGGAATTCGATAGGGATTCAGGTTCCCCCGCACATGGGTTCTGTCAGAACCTTGTGTTCTATGACCCTTGTACACCCCGGCAAATCTGAGAACAGGTCCCTGTTCTGCTGCAGCAACTCCAACACTGCTGTTTTTAGGTCTTCAACAGATTCTTCGCTATTGCAACTCCTTCAATATCTTCTTCTGCCTTGACCAGCAAAAAAGGAATTTCAGCAGTTTCCCTGTCTTGCCACAGCTCAATAAGATTGACGTGGTACACTTGGTATGGGTTTCGTCTTCCTAGTTGATGAACCTTGTAGTTAACTTCACAAAGTTTCTCCACCAAATTATAAGGGTCCTGCCATTTGGCCATGAACTTACTCTCCACTGTGGGAGTAAGTACGAGGACTCTGTCCCTGGAGCTTAACTGCCTCACCCTTTCTGACGGGTTGTAGACCCTAACTTAAGCCTCTTGTTCCTGGAGGACATATCCTTTTATAATAGGCATCACCTACAATAGGCAATCCGATGCGGTTCGGTCTGATGAGTGTCGCAGGTCCAAGTCCGGCGCATCCCATCTTCTTGCGCCGCCGCCATTTTGTTTGCTTCATGGCTCCCCTGCATCACGCTCCCGCGCAGGCGTACTTCTCTGCCCTGTGTCAAACAAACAGACTCCATTTTACCCTGTGACCACACCCAAGGATGGGGTCTGTGTCAGGCAGACCCACCTATCTCTCAGGCTGCCTGTAAAATCTGGCCCAGATTCACCAAACAAGCTTCCTAGAACTATGTGCACTAGAGCAATAATCCAGGTTTACATTACAGAGGACAACCACCTCTGTATACATAGCTCCCATCAACAATGTGTCTGCTAGCCACCTTACAATAGGAATATTTATATTATTGTACATAAGAGCAGTATTATAGTAGCTATATTCTTGTACATGGGGCAGCATTATAGTAGTTATATTGTTGTGCTTAGTGGCAGTATTATAGTAGTTATATTCTTGTACATAGGATCATTATTATAGTAGTTATATTATTGTACATAGGAGCAGTATTATAGTAGTTATATTTTTGTACATAGGGCAGCATTATAGTAGTTATAGTCTTGTACATTGGAGCAGTATTATAGTAGTTATATTTTTGTACATAGGGCAGCATTATAGTAGTTATATTCTTGTACATAGGAGCAGTATTATAGTAGTTATATTATTGTACATAGGAGCAGTATTATAGTAGTTATATTCTTGTACATGGGGCAGTATTATCTACTATATAATTGTCTAAGGCCATGTTCACACAGTGCGTTTTTTACTGCGGAACCGCAGCGTTTTTGCCGCTGCGGTTCCGCAGCTGTTTTCCATGCAGGGTACAGTACAATGTACCCTATGGAAAACAGGAACCGCTGTGCACATGATCCTGAATTTAAAAAAAAAAGCCGCGCTGAATAGCTGCGGGAAAAAAGAAAGAGCATGTCAATTCTTTTTTCGGAGCCGCAGCGGTTCTGCACCCATAGACCTCCATTGTGAGGTCAAACCCGCAGTAAAACCCGCAGATCAAAAATATATCTGCGGGTTTTATTGCGGTTTGTGGTGCCGAACCGCTGCAGCAGGAAGTGCGGGGAAGCGGGCGGAAGTGCGTGGGCGGAGTGTGGCTGCCCCGATCCCACCCCCATGCTCCGATGCCCCCCCTCCGTGCTCCGATGCCCCCCCGTGCTCCCATGCCCCCCCCTGTGCCCTAATCTCCCCCCCTTATACTTACCCGGCCTCCCGATGTCCGTCCGGCCGTCTTCTTCCTGGGCGCCGCCATCTTGCAAAATGGCGGGCGCATGCGCAGTGCGCCCGCCGAATCTGCCGGCCGGCAGATTCGTTCCAAAGTGCATTTTGATCACTGAGATAGGTTATATCTCAGTGATCAAAATAAAAAAATAGTAAATGACACCCCCCCCTTTGTCACCCCCATAGGTAGGGACAATAAAAAAATTAAGATTTTTTTTTTTTTCCCCACTAAGGTTAGAATAGGGGTAGGGGTAGGGTTAGGGGTAGGGGTAGGGTTAGGGTTAGGGGTAGGGTTAGGGTATTTTCAGCCATTTTAACCCTAAAAAACTTCCTAGAAAACACACAGACTCTGCATAGAAAACTGCATAAAAAAAAAAGGATCAAAAAAACGCACCAAAAAAGCACAAAAAAAGGACCAAAAAAAGGACCTGCGTTTTCTGCCAAGAGCTGTGGTTTCAGTCCTGAAAAAAAAAGGATGGAAATCAGGAACGTGTGAACATACCCTAAGGGGTACTTCCCTCTGTCTGTCTGTCCCGGAAATTCTGCGTTGCTGATCGGCCTATGCAGCATCAATAGTAAAAACATATGTTAAAAATAATAATAATAATAATAATAAAAAAAATTCGGGATATTCTCACCTTCCGTCGCCTCCGCAGCAGCTTTTCCTGCAGCTCGCGATGCTCTGGTCCCACCACTTCGCTGATTGGTTGCGGCCAGCCGGCGCGACCAATCAGCGACATTGGCACGGGATTTAAATTACGCTTCGCTGATTGGTCACGGCCAGCCGGCGTGAACAATCAGTGACATTGGTGCGGGATTTAAATGGCCAATTTGGCGCCGGACTGTGCCCGTCGCTGACAGTCCGACCGAGAATTAGTCCCTACCTAGTCCCCAGCCGTCAGTGCCTGCTCCATAATCCCCTCCAGTCAGGGCTCACAAAGGGTTAATGGCAGCGTTAACGGACCGCGTTATGCCGCGGTGTAACGCACTCCGTTAACGCTGCTATTAACCCTGTGTGACCAACTTTTTACTATTGATAGAGCTATCTGCACAAAAGCTGTTCTACCCTGTATGCACATATGGATTTTTCCTCTCTGAACCCTGTTCACACAGGTTATATACAGATGATCAGGTTTTTAAATACATTAGATAGGGATTGCATACATTAGTTAGGACTGCTCTGATAAGGGTATACCGTGAAGTTTGGTAGAGCAGCTTAGTATACATTTTTTGCAAAAAACGTATTAACCAAATACCCTGTTTTTTACATCTTTTACTAGCACTTGCGGATTACTGCAACATTTTTTCAAACTGAGTGTTTTTGGTTTTACTATTCTCTTTTGTGTCTTCAGGTTTCTTGGTGGTGTGTGAACATGATCATACAGACTTGTTCACTGTGCAAGTAGCCCATGTGTTCCTGTTTCCATACTATTGATGCTGCCTATGCATCAGTAGTACAAAGATATAATGTTAAAAATAATAATAATAATAATAATAAAAAAATCTTTATATACTCACCCTCCGTCGGCCCCTCGGATCCAGCCAAGGCCTTTCCCGCTCCTCGCGATGCTCCGGTGACTGGTCCATGCATTGCGGTCTTGCGAAATGATGACGTAGCTGTCTCGCGAGACCGCTATGTCATCATCTCGCGAGACCACAATGGACTCTTGGGACCGGAGCGTCGCGAGGAGCATCGGTAAATGCCTCTGCTGGATCCGGGGGGCCGACGGAGGGCGAGTATATAATGATTTTTTATTTTAATTCTTTTTTTTAACAGGGATATGGTGCCCACATTGCTATATTCTACGTGGGCTGTGTTATATACTGAATGGGCTGTGGTATATACAACATCTCTGTGCTATATACTGTGTGGGCTGTGCTATATACTATGTGGGCTGTGCTATATACTATGTGGGCTGTGCTATATACTACGTGGCTGTGATATATATTACGTAGCTGGGCAATATACTACATCGCTGTGCTATATACCGTACTACGTGGCCTGTGTTATATACTGCATGGGCAGTGTTATATACTACGTCTCTGTGCTATATACTACGTGGCTGTGCAATATATTACATGTCTATGCTATATACTATGTGGCTGCTATATACATACATACATACATACATACATACATACATACATACATACATATTCTAGAATACCCAATGCGTTAGAATCGGGCCACCATCTAGTAGCACTTATATTCTTGTACATAGTGGCGATATTATAGTAGTTATATTCTTGTACATAGGGGCAGTATTATAGTAGTTATATTCTTGTACATAGGAGCAGTATTATAGTAGTTATATTCTTGTACATAGTGGCAGTATTATAGTAGTTATATTCTTGTACATAGGAGCAGTATTATACAGTGGGGGAAAAAATTATTTCGGCAGCTACCAATTGTGCAGGTTCTCCCACTTAAAAAGATGAGTGGCCTGTAATTGACACCATAGGTAGACCACAACTGTGAGAGTCAAAATGAGCAAACAAATCCAGAAAATCACCTTGTCTGATTTGGCAAGATTTATTTTGCAAATTATGGTGGAAAATAACTATTGATCACCTAAAAACATGCAAGATTTCAGGCTCTCACAGACTTGTAACTTTTTTTTAAGAGGCTCCTCTGTCCTCCACTGAGTACCTGTAGTAATGGCACCTGTTTGACGTTATCAGTATAAAAGACACATGTCCACAACCTCAAACAGTCACACTCTAAAATCCACTATGGTGAAGACCAAAGAGCTGTCAAAGGACACCAGAAACAAAATTTTAGCCCTGCACCAGGCTGGGAAGATTGAATTTGCAATAGGCAAGCAGCTTGGTGTGATGAAATCAACTGTGAGAGCAATAATAACAAAATGGAAGACATACAAGACCACTGATAATCTCCCGCGATCTGGGGCTGCACGCAAGATCTCACCCCGTGGAGTCAAAATGATCTCAAGAACGGTGAGCAAAAATCCCAGAACCACACGGGGGGACCTAGTAAATGACCTGCATAGAGCTGGGACCACCGTAACAAAAGCTACCATCATTAACACACTACGCCGCCAGGGACTCAGATCCTGCAGTGCCAGATGTGTCCCCCTGCCTAAGCCAGTACATGTCTTGGTCTCTCTGAAGTTTGCTAGAAAGCATTTGAGTTATCCAGAAGAGTATTTGGGAGAATGTCATATGGTCTGATTAAACCAAAGTAGAACTGTTTGGTAGAAACAATATTCATCGTGTTTGGAGGAGGCAGAATACTGAATTGCATCCAAAGCACACCATACCTACTGTGAAGCATGGGGGTGGCAACATCATGCTTTGGGGCTGTTTCTCTGCAACGGGACCAGGATGACTGATCCGTGTACATATTCTTGTATATTGGGCAGTATTATAGTAGTATAGTAGTTATATTATTATACATATGAGCAGTATTATAGTGGTTATATCCTTGTACATAGTGGCAGTATTATAGTAATTATATTCTTGTACATAGTGGCAGTATTATAGTAGTTATAGCCTTGTACATAGTGGCAGTATTATAGTAGTTATATCCTTGTACATAGTGGCAGTATTATGTGGGATGGAGGCTTCACATGATCTCTGACACGGCTAACACTTTATCTTCCTCCACAGGTGACGTTCACAAAGCGTAAGTTTGGCTTGATGAAGAAGGCCTATGAGCTCAGTGTCCTGTGTGACTGTGAGATAGCTCTCATCATCTTCAACCACTCAAACAAACTGTTCCAGTATGCCAGCACCGACATGGACAAAGTTCTTCTGAAATACACAGAGTACAATGAACCCCACGAAAGTCGGACTAATGCAGACATTATAGAGGTGAGCACACCATCCCTATACCAAATCACACGTTCAACAGTTGAAACGAGAAGTTTCCATACACTATATAAAAAGACAGACTTGAATGTTTTTCTCAATATCTGACATGAAATCCGAATAAACCTTTCCCGTTTTAGGGCAATTAGGATTACCATAATTATTAAAATTTGCCAAATCCCAGAATGATGAAAGAGAGAGAATGTTTTAAAGGGAAGGTGCCACCAGTTTTCTTGCATTTTGTGTTTTTTTGTGAAATTAAGCTTAAAATAGTAATTAAAATGTATCAATGCAATGTTTGCACTGTTTGCAAACATTTCTATATGAAAAATATTATATATTTTTTTTTACAAATATACATATTTACCACTAGGGGGAGCATTTTCCATTTTAGACCTCAAGCTGCTATAGTAAGATTTACAAGCTTTACTGTTAGCAGCAAAATTGGGGCAGTAACTGCTGACATCACCATTTCCCTCCCCTTTTGGGTGGTCTAATATCCCTGGGGCAGAATGAAGAGCAGCATCACAGGGCAGCACCATTTTGTGTGTGACTGCCCTGTGACCTGTTACCAGCAGTTACTGCATCAGAGGCACAGCTTGTTTACAGAGGAGCAGAACACATTGGGCTCAGCAGCATTTTTTGTGAATAACATTCTTGCCATCCCCCTTCCCCCACCTTAATCCCTGTCCTGTCAGCTGCCCTGCTTTCTCTCTCCAGGTGTCCCCTCCCTCTCTGCAGGCTGTGAGTGCAGCTTACCAGAGATCACAGGGACTGTGTGTGAGGGGGAGGCAGAGACACAGCAGGTGAAGCACACAGGGCAGCTTGTGAGGAGCAGAGGGTGTCTGCCTGGAGTACAGAGGAGCAGTGAGCGCTTCTTCTGTCCTGCGATAGAGAGTAAGTGGAGCTCGGCAGATAGCACAGGGCTATAATAAAATGGCAGCTAGTCACACCTACACCAGAGTCACACCTACAGCTAGTCACACCTACCCACAGAGGCGTGCCCAGCTCACTGCTGATGCTGCTGCTATGTTACAGATAGGGTCAGCGCTAGGTCTATTATCTCCTATGTCCATGGGGTGCCGTAATCTGACACTGATAGTGCCCTGCTACTGCTGCAAAACCAAGGTGTCAGCCCCCAGTGCATTCTTTAAACTCATATAACACATGAAATCTGTTTCACTTGCATTTCAAACTTGCTTATAGCAGCATGTTATGCTACATTACAGTGATTTATTAATGACCTACAAACACGGTACCTTCCCTTTAAGGCATTTTTATTACTTACTGCAAAGTCAAAAGTTTACATACGTTTCATTAGTATTTGGTACCATTGCCCTTAAACTGAATTATTTGGGTCACACGTTTGGGATATCTTTCCACAAGCTTTGGGCCCATTCCTCCTGACAAAACTGGTGTAACTGATCAAGGTTTGTAGGTCGCCTTGCTCACACTGGCCTTTTCAGCTTTGCCCGTAAATTTTAGTAGGACTGAGATCAGTGCTTTGTGATGGCAACTCCAAAAAATAGATTCCAAAACGGAAAGGTCAGAGAGACGTCTTGTAATGAAGATGTGGGGCGCCACAGCGGACCGGAGACACCCATCCGACCTAACCAGCAGCGGGACCGCCCCTGGGTCAGTATAATCTAACGTCTTTTTCTCCTCTTTCAGGTAACATCGGGGGCTTATCTACAGCATTACAGAATGCTGTAGATAAGCCCCTGATGCCGGTGGGCTTACCTCACCCGCGATTTTCGGGGTGACAGGTTCCCTTTAAGCCACTTTGTTACGATTTTGGCAGTATGCTTTGGGTCATTGTCTATTTGGGTGACCCATTACTGCTCAAGCTTTAACTTCCTGGCTGATGTCTTGAGAAGTTGCTTCAGTGTTGCCACATAATCTTCTTTTCTCATGATGCCATCTATTTTGTGAAGTGCACCAGTCCCTCCTGCATCAAAACAACCCCACAACATGATACTGCCACCCCCATGTTTCACAGTTGGGGTGGTGTTCTTAGGCTTCCAAGTTTCTCCCTTTTTCCTCCAAACGTAACGATGGTCATTATGCCCAAAAAGTTCCATTTTTGTTTCATCAGACCACAGAACAGGTCTCCAAAAATTAAGGTCTTAGTTCCTGTGTGCATTTGCAAACATTAATCTGGCTTTTTTATGTTTCTTTTGGAGTAATGGCTTTTTCCTGGCAGAGTGGCCTTGCAGCCCATGTTGATACAGTACCCGTTTCACTGTGGATATTGACACAATTTCACCAGCTTCCTCCATCATCTTCACAAGGTGTTTTGCTTTTGTCCTTGGGTTGATATGCAAATGGCGGAGCAAAGCACGTTCTTCTTTGGGACACAGAACCCGTCTCCTTCCTGCGCGGTATGATGGCTGGACATTCCCATCTTGTTTGTACTTGCATATAATTGTTAGTACAAATGAATGAGGAACCTTCAGGTATCTTGACATTGAACCTAAGGATGAGCCAGACTTGTGCAAGTCCACAATTCTCTTCCCGATATCTTGGCTGATTTCTTGAGACTTTCCCATGATGCTACACAAAGAAGCAGTGTGTTTCAGGTGTGCATTAAAATTCATTCACAGGTGAGTCTTTAATTAATTCTGATGCTGCCAAGAAACCTATCAGAAGCTTCCAAACACAATACAGCATCATATGGGCAGTCTAGAATTGTTTAAAGGCATAGTAATCTTTGTGTGTGTAAACCTTTGACTTTGCAGTAAGTAATAAAAATGCCTTAAAACATTCTCTCGCTCATTATTCTGGAATTTGGCAAATATTAATAATTATGGTAATCCTAATTGACCTAAAACGGGAAAGGTTTATCCTGATTTCATGTCAGAGATTGAGAAAAACATGCAGATGTGTCTTTATATATAGTGTATGGAAACTTCTGGTTTCAACTGTATGTCTTAATGGGACATTGACTCTATCCTAAAGTTACTCTTATGTGTTGGAAGAATATGTTCTACTGTTCCATGTCATCAGCCATGTCATGCTTCGGAAAGGCAGACAATAGTGTCTCCATTGGCTCACTTATTACTTATTCCTGATAGTATTGGCTTGTCTTATATTACGTTGCCATAAAGGAACAGTTCCTTCTAAAGTGATATTATTGTCTTAAAACGTGATGTGATCCATTGTTTTGGGCACAGATTGAGCGGCAGGTTATCAGAGTCCGCCTGTGACCCAGGAACTGTGTCTAGTTACATCATGTAGGAAATTCCAGGGACGTTCCGCCGGTCAGGAGATGGTTAATCATTTGCAACATATTGCTTTATGGTCTGCAGTGCCCTTTGTCCCATGGCGTCACTTGGCGAGAACAATATTTTTCATGAGGTGATAGATAAGCCTGAATTTAGACTGCACCAGGCGCCCCCAAAGTGGCCATTTTGTATCTAATCGCCTCAGCCTTTTAGAGCCCCCCCCCCCGGGGCTATGGAGGCCGCTATGTAAGTGGTAAGGCTGTTATTGTAAAGATACAGAGCGGTGGGGCCTTATCTGACTGATAAGCAGGCGATTACCACCGTGTCCTGTGGGGGAACATGGCGGCCTCCTGCCTTATATAGGAAGAAGGGAAATCGCCCACTAATCTGTGTTACCAGGGCACAAGCCACAGTTTATTACTTTGCATATTTATGTCTAAAGAAGGTTATTGACTAAAACGTTATAATGAAGCGAAGGCTCCAAAATGGAGGGCGACTCTCTATAAAGGAGAAGAGTTGAGTTTAATCAGTCTTTTGTAATGGAAGCAGCAGTAAGACTTCTAACCGTCCGATGCAAAACAGTAACACAAACCGCTCTACCTGTTTGCAACTACCTTACTGTGTCCAAGAATATACAGCTCTGGCAAAAACTAAGAGCCCACCACATCAAAACCCTGTCATGGCCAGCCCAATCTCCAGACCTGAACCCCATTGAAAACCTCTGGAATGTAATCAAGAGGATGATGGATAGTCACAAGCCATCAAGCAAAGACAAACGGCTTACATTTTTGCACCAGAAGCAGTGTGAAAGACTGGTGGAAAGTATGCCAAGACGCATGAACGCTGTGATTAAAAATCATGGTTATTCCACAAAATATTGATTTCTGAACTCTTACTGAGTTAAAACAATTTACATTTTACTAAACAATATACATATAATGAGAAAAATCAGACAAATTGAACATTTTGCAGTGGTCTCTTAATTTTTGCCAGAGTTGTATTTACATCGGAAGAGCAGAGAGAGGCCAAAGGTTTACAGGAAGACCTCAGCATGTCTGACTCACTGGAGAAGAATATATCAGACTGGTCTTCTAGATAAGAAAGGAGGAACATAAGACTGAGAATAATATATCAGTCCCTGGTTAAAATTCATTAAGCGTTCAACTGTGTAACGCGCAGTATTGTAGTTATATTCATATACAGGGCAGTATTATAATAGTTATATTTTTATACATAGGGGCAGTATTATAGTATTTATATTCATGTATATAGGAGGCAATATTATAGTAGTTATATTCATGTATATAGGAGGCAGTATTATAGTAGTTATATTCTTGTACATAAGGGCAGTATTATAGTATATTCTTGTACATAGGGGGCAGTACTATAGTAGATACATTCTTCTTCATATAGGTCAGTATTATAGTAGTAATATTCTTGTACATAGGGGCAGTATTATAGTAGTTATATTCTTGTACTTAGGGGGCAGTGTTAAAATAGTTATATTCTTGTATATAGGGGCAGTATTATAGTAGATACATTCTTCATATGGGTCAGTATTATAGTAGTTTTATTCTTGTGTAAAGGGGCAGTATTATAGTAGTTATATTCTTGTACATAGGAGCTGTATTTTAGTAGTTATAGCCTTGTACATAGAGGGCAGTATTATAGCAGTTATATTCTTGTACATAGAAGTATTATAGTAATTATATTCTTGTACATAGGAGCAGTATTATAGTAGTTATATTCTTGTACATAGGGGCAGTATTATAGTAGTTATATTCTTGTACATAGGAGCAGTATTATAGTAGTTATATTCTTGTACATAGGGGCAGTATTATAGTAGTTATATTGTACATAGGGGCAGTATTATAGTAGTTATATTCTTGTACATAGGAGCAGTATTATAGTAGTTATATTCTTGTACATAGGAGCAGTATTATAGTAGTTATATTCTTATACATAGGAGCAGTATTATAGTAGTTTTATTTTTGTAAATAGGGGCACTATTATAGTAGTTATATTCTTGTACATAGGGGCAGTATTATAGTAGTTATATTCTTGTACATAGGAGCAGTATTATAGTAGTTATATTCTTGTACATAGGGGCAGTATTATATTAGTTATATTTTTGTACATAGGGGCAGTATTATAGTAGTTACATTCTTGTACATGGGGAGCAGTATTATAGTAGTTATATTCTTGTACATAGGAGCAGTATTATAGTAGTTATATTCTTATACATAGGAGCAGTATTATAGTAGTTTTATTTTTGTAAATAGGGGCACTATTATAGTAGTTATATTCTTGTACATAGGAGTAGTATTATAGTAGTTATATTCTTGTACATAGGGGCATTATTATAGTAGTTATATTCTTGTACATAGGGGCAGTATTATAGTAGTTATATTCTTGTACATAGAAACAGTATTATAGTAGATATATTCTTGTACATAGGGGCAGTATTATAGTAGTTACATTCTTGTACATGGGGAGCAGTATTATAGTAGTTATATTCTTGTACATAGGAGCAGTATTATAGTAGTTATATTCTTATACATAGGAGCAGTATTATGGTAGTTTTATTTTTGTAAATAGGGGCACTATTATAGTAGTTATATTCTTGTACATAGGAGTAGTATTATAGTAGTTATATTCTTGTACATAGGGGCATTATTATAGTAGTTATATTCTTGTACATAGGGGCAGTATTATAGTAGTTATATTCTTGTACATAGAAACAGTATTATAGTAGTTATATTCTTGTACATAGGGGCAGTATTATAGTAGTTATATTCTTGTACATAGGAGCAGTATTATAGTAGTTATATTCTTGTACATTGGAGCAGTATTACAGTAGTTATATTCTTGTACACAGGGGCAGTATTATAGTAGTTATATTCTTGTACATAGGAGCAGTATTATAGTAGTTATATTCTTGTACATAGGGGCAGTATTAGGCTGTGTGCACACGATGCAGATTTAGTGCAGATTTAGTGCAGATCTGCAGCGATTTTTCTGCGCAGAAACGCTGCAGATCTGCACTGTGATTTACAGTACAATGTAAATCAATGTGAAAAAAAAAAGCTGTGCACATGGTGCAGAAAAATCTGCGCAGAAGCGCTGCAGATTTCAAAGAAGTGCATGTCACTTCTTTTGTGCAGATCTGCAGCGTTTCTGTTACCCCTCCATTAATAGAAATCCGCATTGGTAAAAACTGCAGAAAATCTGCGTAAAATCCACACAAAAGCGCACTAAAACCGCATAAAAACCGCAGCAAATCTGCAGCTGCGGATTCTGCCAGGAGATGCGGAGTTTGTGCAGGAAATTCTGCACCTCTTTTCTTACGTGTGCACATAGCCTTATAGTAGTTATATTCTTGTACATAGGAGAGCAGTATTATAGAAGTTAAATTCTTGTACATAGGAGCAGAATTATCGTAGTTATATTCTTGTAGATAAGGGGCAGTATTATAGTAGTTATATATATATATATATATATATATATATATATATATATATATATTTGCACATGGGAGGAGTATATATATGTGTCAGATATATATGTGTCAGCATTTTTCTATCTAGAGCTCTTGCTTATAACAAAGGCTGAACAGAGATGGGTCTTTTAGTGAGTGGCAGAAAGAGTGAGTGGTTTCATATTCAACAAAAATATTGCTGGAACTTGTGCTAGAAGAGGTGAAAACCCATCCAGATATTCTTCCTTCAGGCCGTGACACTTCATGGTTGAGATTGCATGCAGGAGTCTCAGGGTTAAGTCGGTTCTTAAAGCTGGTTATCTAGTGGGCTGATCCACATTTACCCTTGCAGTCCCATCATCTGGCAGCGGATCAGTGGGGTTGTCTGTGCACGCGTGTAATCACCGCCAACCCCCCACCATCACTTTTCCACAGCCGGCACCAGTATATAAAGCAGCCCTTTGCTCTGCTCCCTCACCAGTAATTGCCTCCTACAATTCTTCTTACTCACTGCATTTTCAATGTCTCATTATATACATATGGCAGCCTTCGCTTTCCTGCTGTAAGATTAAAGGGAGCAGGCGCTTATTACTTGGGGAGGGCGGATTCCATCTCATATTTAAATATTGCTAATGCCGACACTCTCAGAAGGCCCTGAAATGATCAAACATTACATTTAGCGCTATTAGTCGGAGCTGTGGGCGGGATATTGTTTGCTGGCTGCGCTTGTTTATAGGGAAATATCAGCACCCCTCAGAGATTTCATGTAGAGGTATGGAGCATGTCTGTGCCATCGCTTGTAATCCCCTACTTTGTCGGGATTGCCAATCCACTGTGCAGCTACTGTCTAACTACTGTAGGTGACAATGGAGCTTGGTGACCTGCAAAGTACTTCACGCAGTTAGGCAAACTGAGTAGGCACGTCAACTCAACACTTCAAGAAAGCCACTAACCCAGATCTCTGGAGTCTCCGGAGATCCAGGTGTATGTTGTGTTGCAAATTGGCGTGTACTCTTACCGGAAAGGCAGGATCGCTGCTGACCTCACCCCATGGATCTACTGCAACATTGAGCACCTGAGAGTTGCGATATTGAAGTTATGGCTTTTGACCAAGTGCCTCTTCTAAAGTGGTTTACTTGCTTTTCCACCAGTGGGCTTTATTTTACCTTTGACACCTACTCTTATAAGATTAATAGAGTGTAAAAGAGTGTTTAGGCGAGATTCTCAGCTGGCGAAAAGAGGGTGCCACTGTTTAATTAGCACCCTCCTTCTCTTCCTCGGCACATTCCTGCTCCATCTGAATTTATGAAGAGCTCCCAGTTAAAATGTCAGATCCGAAGATGAAGACATGCAGATGGATGGATGACTGACGAGCAAGTGTGAAAGAGAGGTGTGGGGGTGTGCTGCTGAGGGGAGCGGGAGGCGGCGGGGGGGTTTGCTTGTGGAGTAGCGGTAGTATCTTTTCCGCAAATCTCGGCACCTGGAGTGAGTTTCCGTAGAGAGTCCATCCGTTGA
The DNA here is from genome assembly GCF_032444005.1 of Ranitomeya imitator. NCBI lineage: Eukaryota > Metazoa > Chordata > Amphibia > Anura > Dendrobatidae > Ranitomeya > Ranitomeya imitator. The sequence continues at coordinate 642,966,167 of NC_091282.1, read as the reverse complement.
GTATTATTTTCTCATTTCCTTTTCCCAAAGATCTCATCATTATCCAAAATAATTAGCATAAAATTAAGCCTTTTTGGCTAATTATCTGTCTCTCTAGATTTAGGTAGTCCATCTGTGGTATCAGGTGAAGGCCTCCATTTCTTCAGGATTGAACAGAAAACTTATTAGAAAATAAACCCATGATGGATTGACCTAAAAAGTGACCCATAGATCTTATGCTTCTTGGAATTTTCTTTAGAAATTTTGAGTCCCATCACTTTTTGACGCTTCAGGACTTCTTTTGACAATGGTGTCTTCTTGCCTAATTACTATGGTTAAGTGCTGTGATGAGGACAACACATACAGGAATTCACCGAAAAGCTTGGTTGTTGGCTTCTTGGGATTCTTTACATGGGACCAAAAATAATCATTTTTGCTGCCATCAATCCGTAATGGGTCTGAATGATCATTTCGGTCTATCAGCCTGATGGATTTGTTATATTATCGATTGAAACTTGTTATTGCAGTCTAATACCAGTATTTGTGGTCCTCTGCTAATTTCTAGTAATTGACCGCTTGGTGGGTATCTTTGGTGACCTCAGAGAGCTTGTGATATCCCCGGATGTAAATTTTAAGCGCTGATATTTCGGTTTCTACAGCCTTGGACATTAATGATTTGGGTTTTTTCAGAACGGTCTAGGCCTCATTTCTGCTTTGTGATGAAACGTTTTGAATGTCATTATTTGACCTTTCTCAGGTCACTTTAAAGGCAGGAGGATCTCCGCTCTCCCCTGGCAGTGGCAGGTTTAATTCCAGCGATCCGCTGCCAGTGACAAAGGTGGAATCATCTTCTATTCATTTCTTTTTCATGAGAAGTGGCCTTATCACTCTGTATGCAACCGGCTTGAATCACTGCACAGGAGCAGCATCAGACTGATCTGGAGAATCCAACCATCACTCTCCGATGACCTGCTCTCATGTGTGATTCAGGCATCCTGAAGAAGGCCCTTCATACAAGCAGGACCTGAACTTCTGAGCCCATGGGAGGAGTGTATTGAGTCCTCCCATTTTACTTCTCAGATTCCTGCTAAGATGTCTATCTCTGTGACCCTTGACTTTTTGCCTTTCCATAGATTTTCATCTATTTTTTTTTTAACCCTTTTCTAAATCCCCCCTCCCTCCCCCCATTGGTTTATTAAGTTAAGACTTTGTGTGTTCCCGTCCCGCCTCAGAGCAGCGCTGCACAGGCCGCTCTCTTCTGAGGTTTTCAGGCCATTTCTAAGTCACTAGGTACCATTAATAAAATTTGTGGTTAACCAGCACCCCCATCCCCCCCATTTTTTTTAAACTGTCAATGTCTCACACAGATGTTGTGGGAAATATATTAATCATAGCGCCCGCTGATTTCTTACTCATCAGCACAATTTGGTCACAGTGGCCTGGGCAGCAGCGATAACAAATCATCATCACTGGCCTACCTTTCATCTGGAGAAATAATTTAATTTTAGACAAGTTAACACATAAATATCACTATAAGTTGGAAATAATGATGGGATTTACTCAGTGTAGTCATTTACTACAGCAACTACAAATCCGAGATGTCTGCTGGGACCTCTCTTACAGCATACAGCATGCTCCATAAAATGTGTGTACATGCCAGCAGAATAGTGAGTGCAGCTCTGCTGTATAATGCAGGATATAACTCACGATCAGCACAGGATCTGTAATGTATGTACACTGTGACTGCACCAGCAGAATAGTGAGTGCAGCTCTGGAGTATAATACAGGATGTAACTCAGGATCAGTACAGGATCAGTAGTGTATGTACACTGTGACTGCACCAGCAGAATAGTGAGTGCAGCTCTGGAGTATAATACAGGATGTAACTCAGGATCAGTACAGGATCAGTAATGTAATGTATGTACACAGTGACTGCACCAGCAGAATAGTGAGTGCAGCTCTGGGGTATTATACAGGATGTAACTGAGGATCAGTACAGGATCAGTAATGTAATGTATGTACACAGTGACTGCACCAGCAGAATAGTGAGTGCAGCTCTGGGGTATTATACAGGATGTGACTGAGGATCAGTACAGGATCAGTAATGTAATGTGTGTACACAGTGACTGCACCAGCAGAATAGTGAGTGCAGCTCTGGGGTATTATACAGGATGTAACTGAGGATCAGTACAGGATCAGTAATGTAATGTATGTACAGTGACTGCACCAGCAGAATAGTGAATACAGCTCTGTAGTATAATACAGGAGGTAACTCAGGATCAGTACAGGATCAGTAATGTAATGTATATACAGAGTGACTGCACCAGCAGAATAGTGAGTGCAGCTCTGGAGTATAATACAGGATGTAGCTCAGGATCAGTACAGGACTAGTAATGTAATGTGTTTATAAATGCCTTTTGATACTTCGCACATAAGTAGTGGTGCACAGCCGTTCAGGTGATGTACCCTGTAACATTTTGCTCTGTGAGTTCCCACTATTCTCTGTGGTTTAGTAACTGCTGGCACCTGCTTAGACTCTAGTCTTGGTAGTTCAGCAGTCAGTGAGTGCACGTGGGGCTGCCGGCTAAGCACATGGAGGTGACTTGTCACCTGAGAGTCTTCCTTAGCGTTGTTCTTCTGCCTTCAGCAGATGTCCTGAGTCCATATGGCCGGCGTGCTTGGTGTGCGCTTATGCGGCTGAAATTAGAAAATCTGTTCACTTTGCAGTCTGCTGTGAATCTCGGCTGTTGTGATTGTTCAGAGCCTATATATAGCCAGTGTCTGGATACCTCCTGCCCCTTTAAGTCCTTCACAGTGGGAAAGGTCAGGCACAAGAAGGGCATCCTCTTTCCTTAGGAAATATAATCTCCAGGTAAAGCTCTGGCCTTGTCACAGACGGTCTACAGACGAGTGATGATGGACACGTTTGTATGGGGTTTTTGGACTTGCAGCACAACTGGAGAAAAAATGTCATGATGTGTTCATCAGAAACTTTTCACTTTGAGGCTGAGTACATCCTGCCCCGATGGCCAGACACAAAGCAGGATCTTGGTATCCTAAGTGCATATGAGGCGAGCTGAGCACCCGCTCATAAAATCCTAAATGCATTTAATCGCCATTTGCACTCTGCTTAAATGCTGGGTCACAAGCAACAGGAAACCATTAGAAGATTTTCAGAGATTCCGTGCCTGCCATTTAAGGTTGGCATCGCCAGAGCAACCTATAAATCTTATCCTGTAGAGCCCCCTACATGCCAGGAGGAGAACGTGGTGCCGCAGTCTGTTCCCGTAAGGACAAGGATGTATCGACTCCATGCGGCGGCCTGTTCTGTGTCTGTCGTGGTGGCACGGACCCTGGCATCTCTCATATGCACCAAGTATACTAAAGTAAGCATATATGTTTGTGTGCCCTGCTCCTTTGTGGCAATCAGACCGGGGCCGTCTTCACTTCTGTGTCCTCATCTCTGGCGCCTATTGTCATGATGTCGCGAGAAGTCTAATGACATGGCTTCATGTAACGTCCTCACAGGGGGCAGAAGCAACAACTGCCTCGTCCCGGCCGCCATGTAGGTCCGGACTGGGCACCACACCAGGGCAGAAGGGGATGGTGTCTGCGTTGTACCGACGGCACATTTTTGTGAAGTACCCTCCATCTATGGACACCAGAGTTACTCCTCTTTCTTCTGGGAAAGCTGATGGACAAATAATATGGCTGCCATATTTGTCTAGTTTTACTTGCTCAATAGATGGCACCTTTTATTTGTACTCAAATTTAACTTTCAAAAAAAGTTTCCCATTGATTTCATTATTGAAAGCATCCATTGTGCCCGGGGGGCTCCAGACAGGCTCCTTGTGACTACCATTTATTATAAGCCACCTCTGCATGTAAAAATAACCAAACTTACAGAATAGAAGAACTCGACAGCTGCAATTTTTTTTTCCAGTCAAGAAGCGGTGCAAGATTTCATTAGATTCTGTATATTGTCCCATCCAAGACGCTGTGCAGAAGCGGTGCCGAGACGGGTGGAAAGTAGTTTTTATTCTTCGGCGTCTGTCACTGGTGTTGTATGAGACGAGGTCCTAATTCATCCGTTATGTAGAGGAGAAGCGATGGAGCAGAACTGGCCAGAGGGGCCTAGACCTGTGGAGACGCCGCCATTCAGCCCTCAGACAGTCCCATATTGATGGTATAATGGTTTGTGTAACTGCGGCATGTGATTATGTGTGTATTAGTAGATGTTTCTGTACAATAAAGCTTGTTGAAACAGCCAGAAGATGGATATTTAGGTCACAACTTTCAGACGCTGGGGGAAGTAGGAGATTATGTGGCAGTATTATGTATGTCATGTGGCCAGGCCAGAGCACAAGGCACGATGTCCTGTGAGATTCCTCCGTTTAGGCATTTGGTAATCCAGAAAGTCAGATCCAATGAAACATTTTTTCCCTATACTATTACTGTATGACACTTATGTATAACACAGCGGTATAATGTGAGCACATGTAGTCTACAAAATGGCCGCCTCGAACGGAAATAATGGGTCCTTCTCCTTCCCTGCTGTCCCAGTGCGCGCAAAAAGGTTGAGAGCTGAATTTTCCTGGTTGTGATTTCAGACATTAAGAAAGAAAGGTTTTAACGGGTGTGACAGCCCCGAACCAGACGGGGATGACTCCATTGACCAGAGCCCTCTCATGGAAGACAAATATCGCAAAGCCAGCGAGGACTTGGATATTCTATTCAAACGCTATGGCGTAAGTACCCGGCCACTGACAACCGCTCTTCATCTCTCTTCTTCTTCTCTCTCTTTTTTTTTTTTTCCTCCCCATTTTGTTTGTTCTTTATTTCTACCGCCCCCGGGAAAAAAAAATGGCTATAAAAAAATTATAAAAATTCCCAAACCCCTCGCCCAATCCGGAAAAGCAGGCGCTGAACAAGAAGCACAGGGAGTACGAGAGCCCGGACGCAGACGAGGTGTTTGCGCTGACTCCACAGACGGAGGAGAAATATAAAAAGATTGACGAGGAGTTTGATAAAATGATGCAAAGTTATAGACTCGCAGTGAGTACCGTGGGGGAGGGAGCCACAGGCCAAAGCAGCACTGCACGTTCTGAGCGCCTGCGCTAACCAACATGGCCGCTGTGTCGACACCTACAACTTCCAGTTAGGCAGGAGCCAAAGTCGTGTCCCTTTCCTTCATAGTTGGAGGGAATGATAAGCCTGACTCCTCCCACCACGTGACTCCTGCCACCACTTGATCCCTCCCACCAAGTGACTCCAAGTGACTCCTCCCACCGGACTGCAGTTCACACATTCCACATTCCATCCATATCACAGTCTCGGGAGGTGAGGAAGATGGGACATGGGCTGTGTGATGGGACCCTCACGCTAGAGACCTATTGTCTCATTGAAATCCTGCGACTGAAATTTGGGGGGAGTAAGGCACTGGTGGAGTTAGGTTTTAATGTTTTTGGTTGCCATAGAAACCATTACAGCTATTCCTGCATGGTAACATTAGCCAGTAGGAGAACTCTACACTGCTAGGATGCTTCAAGCCATAGGTGTCAACCATCTTGTTGACATGTTGGGTAATGTATGCCGAGGTTATTGGGTGGTAATCAGTGACCCCTATTTCAACCACATTCTTCCCTCAAGTGCCAGGACTGTATGTCTTTGGCCACCCAAAACCCCTCAATAGAACAAATCCGATGACAATATGGAGAAATGTTGCCTCCAAAAATATAAAAAATCCTTCATTCATACAAGCACATGCATGACAGTCAATTTGGCCACCATTACAACTTCCGTACAAGACCCCCTTGTAGGGGGCAAGGCTGGGAACCTGCAGTGCTGCTTCATGTAAATCTAGACCCTGACCCTCCATCTCTGGGAAGGGTCAAAAGCACACAGATCCGAAACCCCATCCTGGAGCTGAGGGGTACTGGGCTGGTGGGGTGTGCGCTTGCATGGCTCTGCTTAACTGGCCTTGGTTACCTCACATAAGGAATATATACACAGGTTTGAGCCTGGACGTGGCAGAGTCGGCCATTTTGCCAGCTTGGCCAATATTCGGTTTATTGCTACATTGAGAATCTGCAGGAAATACTGATTGGGCTCCAAAATGGCCATGTTCTGTTATGTGTCGCAGATTACTGAGCCTTAATCCACCAGACTAATGAGGTAGGAGAAATAGGGGTCATGAACAAAATTGCTTCCATCCAATCCCTTTTATTAACAGATCCCTGAACCTTTAACCAATGTGTCCTAATATTGTGTGTGGCTTTATTTTTCCGACATCTGAAAGTCCCTAACTGGCTTCCATCCCTTCCATTGATTAACCCCTTAACCATAGAGCAGGAAGTGTCACCATCTTGAATTGTTTTCTGAAGGGATATGATGTAATAGCAGCCTGCTATTCAATGTCTGCCATGTTCTCTCTACTCCTAACGCATGACTTTTCTACCCTTGCTGTGGGATGTGATGATGATGCTGGATGAGGGTGTAGATGAGGTCTCTGGATGCCCGGTGTACCGCTCCTTGTGTTGTACATGATTCATTACACTTATTGACCTGTAAACCACTTGGCAATCCATGAGGTGTGGTCATTGGTTGCTTTGGGTTTCGGCACCACTTTCTGCAATCAGTTGTTGCTCTTGATTTCGCCTCTAATCTGGCTTTATGTCATCAGTCTGCAGTTCCCGCACCGAATTTCGCTATGCCAGTTACTGTTCCTGTGACTAACCAGAATGCACTGCAGTTCAGCAACCCAGGGGGGTCACTGGTGACACAGTCACTGATGACGGCCTCACTCACAGACCCCAGGCTCCTATCACCGCAGCCGCAATCTCTGCAGAGGAACACGGTGTCTCCAGTGCTACCTCAGAGGCCAGCCAGTGCAGGTGAGTGTATGCCAGGGCCGAAATGCAGTGTCAGTGTGCCATCTGCCTCGGCTGCATGTGACTGACCCACTCTCATATTTGCAGGAGCGATGCTTGGGGGAGACCTTAACAATTCTAATGGAACCTGTCCAAGCCCTGTAGGTGAGTGTGGCGCTGCCGATCCCGCACCGTTCTGGGTGGTTTTACCCAGCTAATAACAGGACATGGTGTGTGCAGTGTGTTCTGCCCATTTCCCCCAGTGACAGGGTAGTGTCTGACTTCCTGTTGTTCTGGGATCTTTCTTGGGTGGTCCTGACGAGCTGTGAACACAAACTCACTCTATTTTCTATTTCCCTGACTCGTGAAACTGAATACCAGCCGGTCCTTGCAGGTTAGACATGCTTCCTGAGCTGTGGTGCACCCTGTTACAGGAAACCTGGCAAAATAAAATGGAAAGGACCGTTTTTCAAACTCTTGCTCCAATGTTGAGATATTATCGTCTTCAGTTGCGGGCCCAAGGCCTGAGGCTGCACTACTGAGTGATTCCGATAAATCTGATTTCTATTCATTGCCAGTGAAGGGTTTTTATCGAGACTGTGTGTGTGGATACACCTGTCACCAATTCTTCATGACAGCACTGAAGCTGACACTCGTCAGAATGAGCAATGGTTTGTATGAGAATTACTCAGTAGTGCAGCCTCAGGCTTGGGGGCTGAAATTTCAAGAGATCAGGACGTGGTACTAAAAATTGGTTTTCAGTCTCTGTTGACTAAAGGGACTGTTTAATGTGCGCATGTGTTTAGAAGGGAAGCTCAGCATACGTGTGCAGTAATTACCTGTTTGAAAGTGGTTGTTTGTCCAGATATTAAATGGTTATTTCTGAATCCCCGATTTTCACCAGACGGACATGACACATAATTGGGACGCCGCTTTGATTAACGTGATATCATTAACAGTATTAGATTTGGTGCAGACCTAGGATCCCCTCTCCCTGGTACAGATGCCACTCCACTTTCACGGTGCTGTCTCAGGCACTCAAGTCTTCGCTCCCCTTAATTGTAGTGGACACGAGTACGCAGGTGACCCCCTCACGGGTGCCATGTGAATTTCCACTGCTTGTGCATAAGATGGGAGAAAAATTTTAAAAGAAGTAAAAAAATAAATAACTACCCGGCTGTAGCGTCAGCAGCCTGGCATCGTTATGGATTCGCAGTGATCTTACCATTGTGTCACCATTAGAAGCGATTGTATAGGACAGCATTGGGCTTTATTGTTCAGGTCCAGTACCGTTTACAAGATCTGTGCTTGCTGGAATGAAACTATCCAGATTGCCTACGCCAATACATTGTCACAGAGTGCGGCATATTATTGGGGCAGTGAGTCAGGGGTCTTACAGCGATCACTCTCCAGCCATGTTGAGTACAATCCTGACATATTGCGGAGGCAGCGGTGATGCTGGAGCCGGACCATCAGCTGTTGCAGATTGTGGCCGGGCTGGTTCTGTGAATGTCACCATTGACGTCACCCAGCATTCCTTGCATTCTTCCTGCCCGCTGCAGGAAACTGGAGTATGGCTTGTGCCGGAGGACCCTGAGGGGATGGCCCCTCTGCCTCCGCCTCATCTGGGCTTCTCTATTAAGCAGCCACTTGGAGCTGATTAAATCCTTATGGATTGCTCAAGGGTTATATAGGCTGCCCCTCCCCTGTCCACACTGTCAATAAAGTTATTGGGAAAAAAAAAACTCCTGGCTTGTCGCCATTACTAGCACACTGTATCATGTTCTTGCATTTATGGAGGCGGACATTTTGACTGGTGTTATCAAAAGTTAAACAATAAAAGCCTTCGTTAAAACTTAAGCTTTTTTTTTTCAATTTTGTAGGAAACGGTTACATAAGCGCTCGAGCCTCTCCTGGCCTCATATCGATATCGAATGGGAACACCCTGGGGAAAGTCATCCCAGCCAAATCCCCTACACCGCCATCCCAGAACAATCAGCTCGGAGCCAACAGCCGCAAACCAGACCTGCGCGTCATCACCTCACAAGGCGGCAAGGGGTTAATGCATCATTTGGTGAGTAATGGGATCGCAGTGACTAGCTTGTCAGGAAAAGGGGAAGAAATGTGCCGTCCTCCTGGGCCCCAAACGTCTCCCCCCACATCCTATATACCTTATTAGTATTTGGGAAAGTCAAAGAAACGGAAACGCAGAGGAAAACTAGAATTGTCAGTGATGTGGAGTTCCCCTTTAATTTTAAGGACAGTTGCGAGTATGCTTGAAATTCGTAGGGTGCTGTTTTCAGGACTCCTGGAAAGGATGGGAGAGTGTATAAAGTCATTGACACCATTCCTTCACTAATAGGGCAAGGTAGACGGGGAAAATCTAGTGCCGACGTCCCCCTTTACATGTCTGGTTAGAATGATTGTGGCCGCCTCCTCTGTACGTGCTCAGTTGTGTGAAGCATCCCTCTAACCAGCCACGTTTCTCTCTTTCTATCCTCTGCTTTTTGCCCCCAGGCGGAGGATCAGCTGGAAATGGTGAGTGTCCTTGCTTGCTGTGCTCTTCACTATTGGATGCTTTTACCTTTCTATAAGTAGTGACTGCTAGAACGGCGCCCCTAGTGGCCAGAGGTTGTATGGTAGGTTTTTCATGCCTCAGTAGCCATGAGATTCCCATGCCAGTGTCCAGGTCATCATGATTACGTACAGTTTTTCCATTACTGGCTGTCACATGGTTTCTGAATCGTGTCATGTCTGGAGGAAACAACCCTCCCTGCCGCCTTCACAGCAAGGATGTGTGACCTGACCCCGAACATCCAGAGGCATGAAAGGCTTATTGTCTGACCTTCTGGGGGAAGGAAACCTCTCTGCCCCGACCCTTTTTTCGGGTGGGCAGGAGGTCTGTGTGTTGTGTGCAGCTCGGACAGCCCCTCCTGCATGGTGTGGACGATGAGGGAAGTCCTTCTTCCCAATTATTATTATTATTATTCATTTTTATAGCTCCATTTATTCCATGGCGCTTTACATGTGAAATGAATCATGTCTTTTCTTCCCAGCAGAACGCACAGAGGCTAGGAGGAGTCTCCCAGGCAGCTCACTCCTTAACCACACCGGTTGTCTCAGTGGCGACCCCCAGTTTACTGTCACATCATGGACTGCCTTTCTCTGCCATGTCCACAGCGTACAACACAGGTTTGTCTGATATCTGTACATATCGCCAACGTATCGCACAGGGAGGGTCTGTAGTCTGCCTCTGGAGGACCTGTGCATTACACAGACAAACCACTGATATCAATGGACACTGTGTAATACTCCAGTTGTCCTGCGGAGGCACTGCAGGGACACCTATCACTTTCTACCAGCTTTGCCCAGATTACAGCTGATCACCGGGGGTCCCAGCAGGGGACACTTTATGATCCGTTTATTATTAGAAACCCTTTTAATATTTAGTGATTGGCCAAAGTGGAAGCTCCACTTTATCCTGTTGTTTTACCATGTGATCATGTAGATGTGGTTCATGTATGCCAAAGCCACTAACCGGGGCACTTCCTGAAAAGTAGTTAAAGGGGTTGTGCCGAAAACCATGGCTTAGTGTCACAGCTGTCCATTGGTCTTATCTAGTATTGCATTTCAGCTTCATTATAGTGAACAAGGCTGAGCTCCAATACCGCGCACAACCAGTAGACCAGGGTGGGGCTGTTATTTAAAGGGCTCCTGTCAGTAGGCCTCCAATAGAGGCTGTAGGTGGCAAATAGCTGCTGTCGTACACCGCACTGCCGTCACTCACGTGCCTGTATTGACAGCTTGTTTCGTCATTAAAGGGAACCGGACAGACTTGATTTGTGCAAGATCTCCTCTTCACACGCGAATGGCAGTGTGTACACCCAGCAGAGCAAGGGAGGGTGCTACTGTATCTGCAGAAAGTCACGTTATCCCTCCACTTCACAGACCCAGCTTTCCCGAGATGCAGAGGGCAGCGAATATCAGGCAGATAAAAGCCGAGAAAAAGGGGCATGAAGTGTCATAGAGCGCCCTCTGCTGGTCGGCTCATTATGAAATGTCATGGCTCTGCCTAGAGCGTCCTCTGCTGGTTGGCTTCTCTATGAAATGTCATAGAGCTGCCTAGAGCGTCCTCTGCTGGTTGGCTTCTCTATAAAATGTCATAGAGCTTCCTAGAGCGTCCTCTGCTGGTTGGCTTCTCTATAAAATGTCATAGAGCTTCCTAGAGCGTCCTCTGCTGGTTGGCTTCTCTATAAAATGTCATAGAGCTTCCTAGAGCGTCCTCTGCTGGTTGGCTTCTCTATAAAATGTCATAGAGCTTCCTAGAGCGTCCTCTGCTGGTTGGCTTCTCTATAAAATGTCATAGAGCTTCCTAGAGCGTCCTCTGCTGGTTGGCTTCTCTATGAAATGTCCTAGAGCTGCCTAGAGCGTCCTCTGCTGTTTGGCTCCTCTTTGAAATATCATAGAGTTCCCTCTGCTGGTTGACTCTTTTATGAAATGTCATAGAGCTGCCTAGAGCGTTCTCTGCTTGTCGTCTCTTGTATGACGTATATCATATCGCTGCATAGAGTGTCATCTGCTGGTTTGCTCCTGTGAGACATGTCATAGAGCTGTATAGAGCTCCCTCTGCTGGTCGGCTCATATATGATACATTGGGAGCAGGGTGTCCGGTGTGACCTTCCTGTTGCACATGTGTCTTGCTGTTACAGATGAGAGAGCCAACACGTGTTTCTGTCTCCAGCCATGTCCTGTATGAGGCTGCTCGCTTTTACTTTCTCCATCTCCCCAGTTGCCATCCGGAGAATCTATTTCTTATTGATACGTGAGAGCAGATAAAATGACAATACTAAGAATTGGAGAGAGGGAAAAAAGCGAACCTCAGCACCTTTTTAAAGATCTCTTTATGATGTCCGTGAATAGAAACTTGCCTACGTTTAGAGAGTCTTGAAACTTCCCCGATCTGACTGAGTGAGCAGCAAGGGGGTCATAGGAGATTTTCAGTCCCTGACAGCAAGCAGTGCGGCAGTGGGGCTGAAATTTGCTTAAGCCAGAAAACTAGGTTTCAGAATGACTACATAAAAGTAGAAAGCTGTCATTACAAAGAAGAGAATGTTCCTCATGGGCGGAGTCACATCCATTAGGGCAGCGTCTGCCCATGTTTCATAGCGCCCCCTGGAGACTTGGATCTGACCTGCTCTTAATCCTTTTCTTGCAGATTACCAGCTGACCAGTGCAGACTTATCTTCACTCTCCACGTTCAGCTCTCCCGGAGCCTTGTCACTAGGCAATGTGTCCGCCTGGCAGCAACAGCAGCAGCAGCAACATCACCAAGCGCAGCAGATGGTGCCGGTGTCGCTAAGTAATCTGGTGTACGTATCTGTTCCATTCTGCCCCCTACAGATGGTTTATGGCGGAGACAGATAGATGGAGGATGGTGGTCAGGAATGAGTAGAGCAGTGGTCCATGATCTGCTGATCCCTGCAGAGTTAATGTCTCGGATGTCTGCACATCATCCAGACATGACTATACACCCGTGGGGTCTCCTCACTCCTCAGAGGTGTTATGGTGGATGAGGGGGTTAATCTGCTCTTCAGCGCCTCCCATAGGGTATCAGAGTGAATGGACACCAGCAGTAGGTGCCTTTAATTGGCATTTAGTAAATGTCACCTCTTGCCCTTTCGGAGCTCTGGAGTCTCGTCTGCCAAGGTCTGTGTCTGCTGCCCAGGGAGGGGCCCGGGCGAATCGGGAGGGGCACAGATGACTACACGTCTCTTCTGGTTCTGCCAGTTTTATGTGTTCATAAAGAGGGCTAAATCCTCCTGTCGCTCACTCTAATCATCTACCATGTAACGCCAGTCACTTTGCTGCAGAAATCACATTTTCTACAAATTCTGTATCCTGTGCGAATACATTGTAGCAAACCCTCTGCCATGTTTATTTCATGTGACTATCTAGACTGTATACAACAGTAGCAAACCCTCAGCTGTGAGGATAAGGGACTATTACACCATTTTCTAAAATATCATTACAGGGTAGAAGTTTCTTTTTTACTGATACAGAGCTCCAAATCTCATGCAGAGATAGTTATGCAATAAAATTCTGACTTCATGCAGAGACCACTAAAGGGAGCGCTGGGGTGGTCCACATATTGCTTGTACATTGAAGCCAACACTAAAGCCGTATTCATTAAAGGGGTATACCCATCTCCAAGATTCTGTCTCAATGTGTAGTAGATGTAGTAATAATAATATTAGTAAATTCCTCCAATTAGAAATTTAGTATAGTTATTCTGATTCACTATGTCGTTTATCTGTAGGGCATTGCAGCTTAGGTATCCATGGTGATGACAACTCATATAGCGAATGTTGGTTATACAGCTCTTAGTGGTCGTAACCATGGCTACCTAAGCTACTACAATGCCATACATGAGGTAAGCGACACAGCGAATTAGAAGAACTGTACTAAATTTCTAATTGGAGATGTTTGCTAATATTATTATTACACCTACTACATATTGAGATAGAATCTTGGGAGATGGGAATACACATTTTAAGCTCCCTCTAGTGGTGGCCACCTGCACCAATAATAAAACCATACCCAGTGAGCTCCCTCTGGTGGTGGCTGCCTGCACCCATAATAAAACCATACCCAGTGAGCTCCCTCTGGTGGTGGCTGTCTGCACCAATAATAAATCCATACTCGGTGAGCTCCCTCTGGTGGTGGCTGCCTGCACCCATAATAAAACCATACCCAGTGAGCTCCCTCTGGTGGTGGCTGTCTGCACTAATAATAAATCCATACTCGGTGAGCTCCCTCTGGTGGTGGCTGTCTGCACCAATAATAAAACCATATCCAGTGAGCTCCCTCTGGTGGTGGCTGCCTGCACCAATAATAAAACCATACCCAGTGAGCTCCCTCTGGTGGTGGCTGCCTGCACCCATAATAAAACCATACCCAGTGAGCTCCCTCTGGTGGTGGCTGTCTGCACCAATAATAAATCCATACTCGGTGAGCTCCCTCTGGTGGTGGCTGCCTGCACCCATAATAAAACCATACCCAGTGAGCTCCCTCTGGTGGTGGCTGTCTGCACTAATAATAAATCCATACTCGGTGAGCTCCCTCTGGTGGTGGCCGCCTGCACCAATAATAAAACCATATCCAGTGAGCTCCCTCTGGTGTTGGCTGCCTGCACCCATAATAAAACCATACCCAGTGAGCTCCCTCTGGTGGTGGCTGTCTGCACCAATAATAAATCCATACTCGGTGAGCTCCCTCTGGTGGTGGCCGCCTGCACCAATAATAAAACCATACCCAGTGAGCTCCCTCTAGTGGTGGCTGCATGCAGTCAGAATTCTAAACTGTCTTTTTGGATTTGGAGCTGTGTATTAGAAAATGGACCTCCTACCACTATATTAAAAGTAAGTGTCCCAAATTTTAACCTTGAAAATGATTGATAGTAAAAAGGTGGCACTAGGTTTCCCTCAAACTTATTGAGTAGTTATACAGAACATGTCACCACCTCTGGGAACGTTTAATGACATAATCTTAATATTTATTCTTCTCTCCCCCTCTCCTTCCTTATACAGATCCAGTGGACATCTTCCACACACTGCCACGCTGACAGTCAACACCAACCCCAACATAAACATCAAGAAGGAACCTCCATCTCCCAACCGTGAGCGGAGCACAGGCACCCCTTTGACGTCCTTCCCCCACCAGCCCCGACACGAAGCTACCGGCCGCTCCCCTGTCGACAGCCTCAGCAGCAATGCAAGCTCTTTTGAAGGCAATGACCGAGAGGATATAAGGGTCGACTACACCTCGTCACTCGGGCTGCTCAGACCCACAGGCGACACGGAGGGCGAGAGCCCATCTGTAAAACGCATGCGACTTGACGCATGGGTAACATAACTGGTTCGGTGAATCCCCCTCCCCCTACCTCGTTCTTACGTCTGCAGCCATAGGATGAGGTGCCGACTGGGAGGGGGTGGGCAGACAGGAGCTAGTCACCAGTGAGGTTTATGCTGAAGGTGGGAACCTATCATTAACTGCCTGAGATATAGCTTTAGTATTTGGTAGGTATTCTTCCTAGTTCAGTGCTTCAGGCAATGTCTGCAGAGGACGTGGGACTCCATGGCTGCACTACAATCCTCCGCTCTGTACGACTCCGGCCAACTGCTCACCTTCTTGTCTCGTTGACCACAGCTGCTAAAGTCAATCTCGCCACTGCCCTCCATCCTCACTGATATTAGTCCCCTGTCCTCTGCCTCACCCTGCTCGCTACTGCAGCAGCTTTCACTATCTATTACCAGGTTGCTTGAAAGGGAAGCTGCAGACTCTGAATTTTTTTTTTTCTTTTGGTTTGGTTTCGGCTTTGATGAAACGGTTAAGTCCAAAGTGTCCGCCTGGCAGAGCAGCCCTCATTCACAAACTGGAAATTGAATTCCTAGCTGCTTCACAGACCTTTAATGGCTTTTACAAATTAACCATCGGCATATAATCGGGATGCTCACCATGGAGAGCCACCTTCCTCCCCATCCTCCACCCACCATGGACGCTCCCGCCTGTCTCCAATGAGTGACTCCACCGTCCAGAGATCAAGCTACTTCGACATATCTAAAAACTGTGACTGCACCGTCAGCCTCCCCCCACCGTCACCTCCGCAAGCCATGGAGCTCTAGCATAATGCAGACAATGCCTTTTTAAAAGAGAAAAGAAAAAAAATTTACAAAAAAAGAAATATATATAATATATACATATATATATATTTATTCTTTTAGATGCGGTTTTCTTATTTTGGAGGAAAGAGCTCAGCATATGATTTCACTTCTCAAAAGACAGGGATTCCCGCGTCGCTGCGGTCACATGATGGGCACAAATGGGATTTTTATGTACTACAAGGCAGTTCAACCACATGGTAGAGAAAAAGGCCCATCCATCCTCTCGCCCATTATCAATTCGGAAGTGAAATCATATTGATCTTTTATATTCTAAGCTGTTTTCTGGTTGGCGGAAAGGCTTGGAAACAAAGGATAATTTACTAAGGGGTCCACATACATCCATAGTAGCCCGCTCGTTGCCCAGTCAGTAACAGGACATTTGGCAGACACTGCCACCTATGGGAAGTGTTGAAGATTTCTGCTGCTCTCTTATTACAGTCTGATCCTAATTTTTGGGGAGCTCAGTACATTTTTGAAAATGTAAAAATAAAAATTAGAAAATTTTGTAAAAGTTCTTGTTTCCCGCCTCTCCTCCATAATCACCATTATATATGACCCTTAGTACATTTTAACCCTTTTTTTTTTTTTAATGATTTGGTAAGGAAATTCGAATTATACGAAGAACAAAAAAGAATATTCATCCCGCGGCAACCCTCTGTCTGCTTCTCTGAGCAGCTTCTTCCTCTACCTCCTTTTTTGCTGCAAGTAGGCCTCTAGCATCACAGGATGTGTCGTCTGGGATCCGAACAGCGCCTCAGACAACACATTTTATGATTTCAGAGGGCAAGTCTGCATCGGAAAATGAAAGAAGAGGTGTCTCTTGCAGTGGAGGAATAAAGAAGTGGGAGCCTGAGGGTGAGATGAGTAATTTTCTAAATATTTTTCACCCCATGGCAAGTATTGGAATTGGCAGTAATCACAAAAAACCTTCAAATTTAAGAAAAACCAAATTTTGGTTAACATTTTTGGGCGAATTGCATTTTTCTCTAGAACCTCATTTCTAGTACTTCACCGTAGTAATAATAATGCTCTCTTTTTTGGTCACATTGTTTGTAATACGTTTTTACATACTTATTCAAAAATACCAACACAAATGTAAAAAATAATAGCAGCAAAACCTCTCGATCTATGATTTTGGCACAGCAGGCTACTATGGCGTAGAGTGGACGTTAGAGGAAATTATTGGGCCCTTGGTAACTCAATTAGGTTCTTAGAGAACTGTTTTTAGGGTTTTTTTTCACACTGTAAATGAAAACTCATTAATTTTCAAGACAAGGAAAAAAAATGACAATCTTAAAAAATATATATATATATATATTCCCCGCACCCTGTTTTTATCTGTATAAATATTTGTTTCTGATTTTTAATATTATTTCTTGTGCTCATTTGTGCTGTTGACAGTTACATTGTGAATATTTTTTTTTATATTCGTAAATTTTTTGCGTTCTGTAGTGTAGTTTATTATTGTTCGGTTTTATTATTTTTTTTTCTTTAATTTTTTTTTTTCTTCCCTCATTTTATTAAGGGGTGTGGCAAAAACTTGCACGACACAAAACAATTACAAGTTAAATGCTGCAGTTTTTAGAAGAGTGAAAAAATATGAAAAAAAGGAAAAAAAAAGCATATTTATTCTCAAAATGCTAAAAAAAGGTGTAAAATGCATGAAGTAATATTTACAAAAAAAAAACACCAAAAACATTTAAAAAAAAGTCAAAAAAATGTAACCTCAACAAAATTGTAGCGTTTAAAATTTAAACAAAAAAAAAAAAAAAGCTAATATATTGTGTTTGGCTGGTTTGCTTTTATTTTGTTTTTAATGTTTTTTTTCATTAGGTTTTTTTTGGACATTGAAATATAATTGTGTATATTTTCATATAAGAAGTATGCACTGATATGTTTAAAATGATATCTTGCTTTTTAAAAGTGTGGTTACTTACCAAAGTGTCTGTCTATGCTTTTCCCTTCAGTATCCTGACCATTGGGCCTTCGATATCTACCACTGAGATGCTTTGGGTGCATTGGGGGAGGGACGCTTTTGGAGTGTTACTCCACATCCTGCTCCCTTTTCAGTATGTAGTATATTTCTCCATACTCTATCATTCTTCAGTCATTCATCTCGCTGCCATCAAAAGGCATAAAATTCCTTAAGAAACTTACATAATATAATTTCCTTTTTCAAGAATACTTAAGCATTAGCCAAAAATGGTCTAAGTGGACGAGGAAGACGCTAAGGTTGTACATGAATTCCCTACACCTTCAATGGAACATGCCACCATTTTGTGCGGGTGGATTCTATATAAATCCAATCGGAAACACCATTGATGGTTGGGTGTCTTATTATTGCTACTGTATCAGTAGCGTACTGCCTTGGGCATGTGGCCGTCATCGAAATCAAAAGACGCTTGTACTATGTGGTGGATAGTTAGCTCTTCAGCCACAACTTCAGAAATTCAGCCCCCTGGAGAATAATTCTTTTGTGACCTATGGTCCCGAAAAGTGGTCAACGTTCATTGTCTGTTGAAGTGTTATTCCTGCGACTCACACTTCCGCACCAGGCGAGCAGGGCCAGTGACCTCGTGTCTGTTCATGTATCAGTAGATCTGAGGTCACTGTTCACCTGCTGATGCGGAAATGAGTAGAACGGGAAGAACCCTTTAAGCTCATGGCTGGTCAACACTGACAATCCATTTTTTACCAGATTTTTTAAATCTTATTGCTGGTTAGACTTCGATTTAGTCAGGATTTTTTTGTTGTTGTTAGGCTACAGTTTACACAAATTGTGGTAACAAAAGTCTCCACATGGAAGTCAACTATGGCTGTTTTAAGTAACATAGTGGCCTTTTTTGAGGAAAAAAAAGGGAACAAAAACATTAGAACCCTTTTTGTAATCCTGGAAAACCCGTTAGTGAGTTTTTCAGAAACGTATGGCTAGAGTAACTTAGATAGAGCGTGGTGATATGGCTTCACAGGACGGATCCTAAACTTGTTTGCCTTGAGGAAACATTGAAGTTGTCCCAAACGAAATCTCTACGATTGTTTGATCCGATGTCACGTCGTCGCCCCTGCCTAAGAAACCAGCTAATGAAACATCTTTTGTTTAAACTTATGATGGGCACAGCCATTTCAGGCACTTAAATCTTATTTGCTTCATTGTCATAAAAATGTATCAGTTATCACAGTGCCGTAGACTTGACATACAAAATGGCCTTTTCTTCCATTCATAGTAGACGTGTGCTTTTTGATCAGTCATATAGTAAATTTGGAACTCCCCAAATTCTGTAGAAAAAGCCACTTAATACATAGAAAGATCTGAAATATTGGGCGAACATACCAATATGACACTCATCAATAAGGGTTGATGAAATGTAATGTGTTACAGGTAATTATAAATAGTCCTAAATCGGGATTTCGAAGCAAATGGTAGAGAGGATTATCCCAAAAATCTGAATATTGAAATATTCCCAAAGGCAATTTCACATTTCCCTCATATGTTCAGGCTCCTTTGACATTTTCACACCATCATAAATACAAAATCATCATCTTTTGGGTCAAATCCCTTAAGATATCAAAATGGGAAGATATACAGATTATTTCCATCTCTATCAACAGCCAGGGTCCCGAGACACTGCATAGGGTTCTTGGAAGATATCCATGACCCCAATCTTCTTGAAGAAGCTAGATATGGGGATGATAAAGGAAAAAAAGTCAACATATCTTGGCCAAAGCTTAGCTCATTGAGAATTCTGAAAGGTTTTACACAATCCCTTAACAAGCTTGGGGAGAAATAGTTGTTTCACTGCATCTGTAAAATTTTTGAGGTCTTCTCTCAAGACTGTAATTTACTTACTGTAAATGTGGTTTGGTCAAAGATGGTGGACGATTTTATACCTTATAGGGTTCTTCTACCAGGGACAGATGAAAGCTGTCACCCTCCTTTTTAGTGTTGTTGATATTCTAGATTTTCCCTCATAGCAGGAAAATAAAACAAAAATGACCATGATGAAATTTTCTATACACGAGGTACATGACCATTGCGCACCTTCATACTCAACCTTGACCAATGCATCTCATGGGGGTGGTAGGTTCTGTGTTACTCGACAAAATATATTAATACTAGACTCCTCGACTCATGTCATTTTTGGTTGTGGATAAAATATGGTCATAGCTTGGTGAGGTGTAGGAGATGGGTTAAGTGCCTTCTAAAATTGTCCTGGCATCTAATGGAGAAACGATGCACAGAAGTTGGTGGAGAAGTCAGCATTTCCAGCTTCTGAGAGGGGCAGGGCAGCCGTCACAACCATTGTCTCATATGAGGCTCCATTTCGAACAGTCACCTCAGATTCACTCTTCATGTTTACCTCATGACATCCTGAAGACATAATTTCCTCCAACTCGTGGTGAAAAAATAAAGGGTTGCAAGTCCTGACACTCTGTGGAAGACCAACTCAAGAACCAATGGTCAAGGGAAAAGATTTCTGGTTTGTGGAGGAACCATTAAAACCAAACTGGTTACGGGTTAGAAAGAAGATGGTCCCTTCTATGTCTTCATCCTCATGATCTTGCCAGATATTGCACGGTACTCGCATATGTACATTTATTTATGATCCATGCTAAGTGTACCCATAAAATACAATGGTTTTGCACCACATCGATGTCGACATCTAGCAGAATCATGGAGGTAGCCATATTATAGACTAAATTCTAATAAACCATGGAAATGGTTAACAACTGGAAAATTGTGGACAATTCTGTTCACGGAAAAGCTCTGTCTATTTTCTTGTATTTATTTCAGTTGTCAATAAAACTTAACCTTCCCTTAGTCATATAAAATGACAGCCTCCATCTCAAAAGACCACTGATGATTATTCATGAAAATTGCCCTGTTACCCCCACATGAAAGCCTTTTTGTGAACATTTGACATGAAAGCCTTTTTGAGAACATTTGTTGAGGGAGTTTTATTAAAAGGAGGCTGAAACATAGAATTCAGGGATGTGTCACTTTTCAAAGTGCTGCTGTAGTTTAGTAACTATAAAGGATTTACAGTAGGTACAGAATGTATTCAGACCCCTTTAAATTTTTCACTGTTTCATTGCAGCCATTTGGTAAATTCAAAAAAGTTATTTTTTTTCTCATTAATGTACACTCTGCACCCCATCTTGACTGAAAAAAACAAATGTAGAAATGTTTGCACATTTATTAAACAAGATAAAATGAATAAGTACTCAGACCCTTTGCTCAGACATTCATATTTAAGTCACATGCTGTACTTTTTTGTGATCCTCCTTGAGATGGTGCTACTACTGCATTGGAGTGGAGCTGTGTTTAAATAAACTGATAGGACTTGATTTGGAAAGGCACACACCTGTCTATATAAGACCTCACAGCTCACAGTGCATGTCAGACCAAATGAGAATCATGAGGTCAAAGGAACTGGCCAAGAAGCTCAGAGACAGAATTGTGGTAAGGCACAGATCTGGCCAAGGTTACAAAAGAATTTCTGCAGTACTCAAGGTTCCTAAGAGCACAGTGGCCTCCATAATCCTTAAATGGAAGAAGCTTGGGACCACCAGAAGTCTTCCTAGACCTGGCTGTCCAGCCAAACTGAGCAATCGTGGGAGAAGAGCCTTGGTGAGAGAGGTAAAGAAGAATCCCAAGATCACTGCGGCTGAGCTCCAGAGATGCAGTAGGGAGATGGGAGAAAGCTCCACAAAGCCAACTATCACTGCAGCCCTCCACCAGTCAGGCCTTTATGGCAGAGTGGCCTGACAGAAGCCTCTCCTCAGTGCAAGACATGAAAGCCCACATAGAGTTGCTAAAAAACACGTGAAGGACTCCCAGACTATGCGAAATAAGATTCTCTGGTCTGATGAGACGAAGATAGACCTTTTAGGTGATACTTCTAAGCGGTATGTGTGGAGAAAACCAGGTACTGCTCATCACCTGCCTAATACAATCCCAACAGTGAAACATGTTGGTGGCAGCATCATGCAATGGGGGTGTTTTTCAGCTGCAGGGACAGGACGATTGGTTGCCATTGAAGGAAACATGAATGCGGCCAAGTACAGAGATATCCTTGATGAAAACCTCTTCCAGAGTGCTCTGAACCTCAGACTTGGCCGAAGGTTCACCTTCCAACAAGACAATGACCCTAAGCACACAGCTAAAATAACAAATGACTGGCTTCAGAACAACTCTGTGACCATTCTTGACTGGCCCAGCCAGAGCCCTGACCTAAACCTAATTGAGCATCTCTGGAGAGACCTGAAAATGGCTGTCCACCAACGTTCACCATCCAATCAGACGGAACATGAGAGGATCTGCAAGGAAGAATGGCAGAGGATCCCCAAATCCAGGTGTGAAAAACTTGTTGCATCATTCCCAAGAAGACTCCTGTCTCTACTAGCTCAAAAGGGTGCTTCTACTCAATACTGAGAAAAGGGTCTGAATACTTATGACCATGTGATATTTCAGTTTTTCTTTTTTAATAAATGCAAACATTTCTACATTTGTTTTTTTTTCAGTCAAATGGGGTGCAGAGTGTACATTAATTAGAAAGACTTTTTTTCAGTTTACCAAATGGCTGCAATGAAACAAAGAATTAAAAATTTAAAGGGGTCTGAATACTTTCCATACCCACTGGATTACTAAGATTAACATTGCCAGACCAGTCCATCAACGCCCCCTCCTGTGATGAGTAGCTCATTTTCTATGGACTACAAAGACTCCAATGAGATCCTGGTGTGGGCGGGGTTAGCTGTAGTGTGGGTGGGGGCAGCTTTCTCAGCTCTGCTTCATTCCAAATCAAAAAGCTCTGATTGTGTGAGAATGGCTGCACCCAGTAAACTAAGCGATACATCGTTGGATTCAGCTTCTCTTTACCTAAATTGTGCTGCTCTCAGATTAGGTAGCAAAAATCTCCCGACAGATTCCATTTAACAGTGTTAGGCTTAGGCTACATGAAGATTTTTGTGGATAACCAAACCCTTCTTCAAAGAAGACCTGTCACTTGCCATATTTTTTTTACCTGGTATAAATGCTCTTGTTTTCTTGAATTTGGTGTTGACTCTTTTCTTTCTTCATCTCTTTATTCCCAATATATTGACCTCTTACCTCTTTACACAGGGGAAAGAGGTACAGGAGTATAAGAAACATCAATTTTAGGACAACACCAGGTAAAAAAAAAAAGCATATTTATGGCAAGTGACAGGTTATTTTTAAAGGGGAGTTCCATATTATTATATTTAGATAAACCATACAAATGGGTTTTGTAACCCGGGTGTCCAAACCCAATGTTTTTTCCTGGTTGGTTAGCTCGTACATGACAAATCACCATGGTTGACCCATGTAGACCTAGTCGGCAGTGGGAAGTAGGACCTTTCTATGAAGTCCAATTTTGATTTACCTTCACCGTTAAGTACTTACACCCGGGATGATTCCAGTATGAATCACGTTCATATTATTATAGCCACTATTTCCTCTATCTGTACACTAAATTTTACGCCCGTAGTGTTTTTTTCTCAGTGGTCCACCACATCTCCATCATTATCACGTCACCTTCCACATCCACACGTAAGCAAGACCTGACCAATTGTATATAACTAGTCCTGAAATGTTAGCAAATGGTTACAGTACAGGGAGATGTTTTTTGTCGTATTGATATGAGATGAAATTCTATTTTTGTCAGAGTATATTGTAATAACAAACTGAATATAAACCTGATGGTAACTGTACAGCTTCTTATTGTTATTTTTTGTTGTTGACTCGCCCCCTATCGCAGCCCTGTCCCTTCCTTCCTTTTCTCCTGCCTTTTCTGATTTTTCTCAAATTTAGCTGATTTTTTTGTAGATTCGTAGAAAATATATTCTAAACATGTAACTACTATGTCTAACGAAGCAATAGATGATAGGACTGATATTCCGTGTCAAGCTGATATGTAGTGTAAATATTAGATGCGGTCAGTTTTAACAACCGGTGTGGAAATGTAGTAGGTAGCTCGGTGCCAAAATAAGATTACCATAAAATAATGTTCTTTTTTAATTTTTTAAGATGGCTGATCAGTGGTAAACGTAATGGTCAAAAGGAATTTTTTAAGGATGGTTCAGAAAAAAAATTAGTGTTGTCCTTGGTAAGTGGCAAGGAAACTAAACACCATTTTTCTATTTTGTCCTCCTCCCCTCTTTTTTTCGAGAGGACATTAGTGGATGATCAGATGTATATAATCGATTGCCACATATGTGGCTGCCTACATAACAATTGGATAATGGCATCACATAAGCCAGTCTACCCCATATAGCAGGGTGACCACTAAAATCGCCATGTGGGTACAATTCTGACTTTGAAAAAGTTGGGTGGCTACCTATCGATAGCCAAAACGGTCTCCATTTCTCTCTAGCCGCCCCAGCTCCACATTAAGGTCTAAGTAATTATATAAAAGCCCCTCTCACAGAAACAGATTTTTTAATTTTTTTTTTTAAGCATCCTCTCTCCCTCCTAAGATGGCGGCCCGTAAGGCACCACTGAGCCCCTCACCACCACCCCTCCTGAATTTTTCTTTGTGCTGGATGGTGATGCAGTATTGTATATTCTATTATCAGAGACATCCACAAGGAGATAAATGAGTTTTGTTGGAAAACTCTCACTATATTTGTTGTAAAAAAAAAAAAAAAAAAAATCAAAAAGTTTATTATTAAAAGAAAAAAAAAGAGAAAAAAAAGTCACGTTTCTGATCTGGCGTCCGTGTCTTTCATTTCTATTTCTGCTCTGTCTTCCTGTGTAATCTGCAGTTCCGGGGCCCAGTTATTCATTACAATCCTACGACCCTAATGTGATACACAAGGCCCCTAAAGCTCAGCAGTAGTGATGAATGAATCCGATGAAAATTTGATCTGCTCGAAATTGGTCTGTAAATCCTTTTCACAATTTGCTGAGAATGTGTTATGCTCTCGGGTCTCTCCAGACCCCAGAGCATAACAAAAGCAGGATATTAAAAATACCTGGCCAGGCACTCACCGGTCCAGCCGCATCCCAGCAACTATGGCTCCTCGGCACTTCACTAGGCCTCAAAGCATCATGACATAGCGCGACACCTAGTAGGCCTCATGCGATAGAATTCTGCCTGAATAACGCATGTCTTGATAGGCCTCACACAACATCATGTTCGTGCGACAATGACATTTAGAGATCTAGTGAATTTTATTTTTTTACCCCTCCCAGATCCTTTGAATCCAGCATAATGGCCCTCAGCTGGTCAGTCTTTTTGATTCTCGTGAGGCGAATCACCCAAAATTCATATCTTGCTCAGGTATAAATTATATAACAACTGTAGTTTCCCACTTTAAACAATTACATCCGTTATGCCAGCATTGTACCACCCTTGAATATTAACCACACCCCCATAGCACTGCCCCGCCCACGCAGGGCTTGGTTTTGGCAGTATAAGTTGTATTTGTTTTAAATGCAACTATTTGATGTTTTATACAGTGTAAAAAATATTTTTTTCAGGGCAGAAAAAACAGCCTCCAACATTTTTTGGGGATTTGCTTTTTTTTAATGACTAAGTATGTGGAATAGGTCTGATGTTCAGTATGATTACAACGAAGTTGTATAGTATATTTTTCATTATTTATTACTTTTCTCATTTATTTTGGTGGTACCTTGATCTGATAGCCGTCAGTCTTATTTTTTTTCTGTAATAAATTTACTTATTTGACAAATGGGATGAATAAAAGTAACTTCTGAAATTGATAAAAAAAATTTTTTTACCGTTTATGGAAAATAAGATTTTTTTTTTTTTTAGCCTAGGCTGTTAGAGAAATGGCGATACCAATTATGTGGCATTGTGTGTCCCCTGGCTACCCCAGAAATTGTGTTATAGAAGTAGTGTAGGGGGGCTTCCGCTTACATTACACAGTCAGTATTGACCGCAGCATCTAAAATTTAATAGATTGGATCATAGTCGCCTCTTATCTTATCCTGGCCTTTGTATCATTAGAAGGTCAAAATTATGTGCACCCCCTTCTATTAGGCAGATTTTGCCCCACATCCACATTTCCATATTATCAAGCATATAGTTAGATATTGGTTGCGGGGCAAGCTGAATGATACCCAAATGCAGTTCTACTAGACTCCACAACAAACGTTACCCAGCAACACATGTTAAGCTTTCAGAGTGCTGCAAAATTAGCGAGTCTGGAAAGCTACAATTTGGGCCATTTTGGAAATCTCTTACCCCAAGGTAAACTCCCAAAACATGAATTCGGCTGACCAGAGTAATAGATAATTAATGTTACAATAATAATATGGATAGAGAAAAAAAGGTTAAATTGTGAATAAACTACTGTGTTTATAACGGGTAATCAAAATTTAAGGATATTTCTTGTGAAAAGTGCAATAATAGTTTAACCACAAGAGGGAGCTTCAAGCCTGCACATAACACATCAACCCTGATACCTGTAGCGGAGACACGTTTACATATGGCATAAAAAAATGTAAAGAAGTATTCCTGTGTATTGAGTGTAAATTAACCAATTTGTATAGACAAAGGAAGAAATTCTGTCATTAGAGCTCAGAAATCTCATTACTAGTACTGAGGACTGTTAAGAAGGGGTAACTGACCGGTGAGGAGGTCATGGGGTACAGACCTGGTGTCCTGGTAAAAGTTGAACTTTCCCTATTTGCCCCATGTTATATGTGGTACAGAATGGTAAGTATTATTGGCTTATGCTTCTAGGCAGATGTAAAAGCCATGGGAAAGGTAAAAGAGCCTATATTGAGACATGATATGGATTTCAGACTACTGCAGAACCCCATTACACAATGCTGCTAACAACTGGAATTACTGAACATAGAGTGTAAAACATAAGGGACAATCAGAACTATGCACCTCTGATGAGATAGCAGATGGATTACAGACTATTACTAACTTCCTCTAAGGCTGCCGTCACACTATCAGTATTTAGTCAGTATTTTCCATCAGTATTTGTAAGCCAAAACCAGGAGTGGGTGATAAATGCAGAAGTGGTGCATATGTTTCTATTATACTCTAATTGTTCCACTCCTGGTTTTGGCTTACAAATACTGATGTAAAATACTGACCAAATACTGCTAGTGTGACGGCAGGCTAATTGGAAAACATTTTGGACCACATTTCATCATCTGTTTTGCAATACCACAGAAAATCCTAGTTAATTACCTTGACCATGGTACAATTTAAGGTACCTTCACACATAACGATATCGTTGCTTTTGGTGACGTTGCAACGATATCGTTAAGGAAATCGCTATGTGTGACAGCGACCAACGATCAGGCCCCTGCTGGGCCATCGTTGGTCGCTGAACAAAGTCCAGAACTTTATTTCGTCGCTGGATCGGCGTGTGTGACACCGATCCAGCGATGTCTTCACTGGTAACCAGGGTAAACATCGGGTAACTAAGCGCAGGGCCACGCTTAGTAACCCGATGTTTACCCTGGTTACCATCCTAAAAGTAAAAAAAACAAACAGTACATACTTACCTACAGCTGTCTGTCCCCGGCGCTGTGCTCTGCACTCCTCCTGCACTGGCTGTGAGCGTCGGTCAGCCGGAAAGCAGAGCGGTGACGTCACCGCTCTGCTTTCCGGCCGCTGTGCTCACAGCCAGTACAGGAGGAGTGCAGAGAAGCAGAGTGCCGGGGACAGACAGCATTAGGTAAGTATGTACTGTTTGTTTTTTTTACTTTTAGGATGGTAACCAGGGTAAACATCGGGTTACTAAGCGCGGCCCTGCGCTTAGTTACCCGATGTTTACCCTGGTTACCGGCATCGTTGGTCGCTGGAGAGCGGTCTGTGTGACAGCTCTCCAGCAACCAAACAGCGACGCTGCAGCGATCCGGATCGTTGTCGGTATCGCTGCAGCGTCGCTTAATGTGAAGGGGCCTTTATACGGAAAACTGTCACGTCTGTCACATGTGCTCAGTGTGAACCAGCTTTCTGTGAAGAGCACAGGGCACCAGTGGCGAATTTGCCAATCCTGGTGTGGGAAATGCCAACCATCCTGCATGGTGTTGGGCTGTGAGTACAACCCCCATCTGTGGACATTGGGCACTCAGACAATCCTCATGGAGTCGGTTTCTAACTGTTTGTGCAGACACATGTACATTTGTGGTCTGCTGGAGGTCATTCTGCAGGGCTCTGGCAGTGCTCCTGTTCCTCCTTGCACAAAGGCTGAGGTAGCGGTCCTGCTGCTGGGTTGTTGCCCTCCTACGGCCCCCTCCACATCTCCTGGTGTACTGGCCTGTTTCCTGGTAGCGCCTCCAGCCTCTGGACACTACGCTGACAGACACAGCAAACCTTTCCACAGCTCGCATTGATGTGCCATCCTGGATGAGCTGCACTACCTGAGCCACTTGTGTGGGTTGTAGAGTCCGTCTCATGCTACCACGAGTGTGAAAGCACAACTAACATTCAAAAGTGACCAAAACATCAGCCAGAAAGCATTGGTACTGAGATATGGTCTGTGGTCCCCACCTGCAGAACCACTCTCTTATTTAGTGTGTCTTGATAATTGCCAATAATTCCCATCTGTTATCTATTCCATTTGCACAACAGCATGTGAAATTAATTGTCAAACAGCGTTGCTTCCTAAGTGGACAGTTTGATTTCACAGAAGTTTGATTTATTTGGAGTTACAATCTGTTGCTTAAGTGTTCCTTTTATTTTTTTTGAGCAGTATATATATATATATATATATATATATATATATATATATATATATATATATATATATATATATATATATATATACACTGCTCAAAAAAAATAAAGGGAACACTTAAGCAACAGATTGTAACTCCAAATAAATCAAACTTCTGTGAAATCAAACTTTCAGCATGCTGTTTTGCAAATGTAACACTGTAAACCTTAGGTTAGGCAGAAAGCAATTGCAGAGGATGTGCAAGTGATTGTAAAATTGGGGTTATTAGAGTCACACAGTGATGGTCCAGTCCTATCGACCTCATCCTGAAATCTGATGGCAGCTTACACTTCTGCAATGACTTTAGGAATATGAAACTTGTTCAAAGTTTCATGCTTATCCATTGCCTCGAGTGGACAAGAGGAATGACAGTCTGTGTGATTCCAGGTACTTCACAACATTAGATCTTACAACAAGCAACCAAGGCCAAAGAGTAAAGGGGCCCATTTCCACCTCCAAATCAAGTGGAATTGTAAATTATGATGAGCTGTTGGATTAAAAAATGGCCCATATACTGTTCGTGCACGGGAGCCTTCTTATGTCTGGGTCTGCCCGATTTATATTACAACCATTAGATTTCTTGTATTTCACATAGAGAAACCACTAGGTGGCGTGAAACTTGTATTCTACATTGAATAGGCACTTTATGGTGTGTACATAACATACAGCAGCCCCTAGATGGCATGTGATTTACATTGAGCTCCTAGATGGCGTGTACATTACATACAACAGCCCCTAGATGGCATGTGATTTACATTGAGCTACAAGATGGCGTGTACATTACATACAGCAGCCTCTAGATGGCGTGTGATTTACATTGAGCTCCTAGATGGCGTGTACATTACATACAACAACCCCTGGATGCCGTGTACATTACATACAGCAGCCCCTAGATAGCATGTGATTTACATTGAGCTACTAGATGGCGTGTACATTACACACAGCAGCCTCTAGATGGCGTGTGATTTACATTGAGCTACTAGATGGCGGGTACGTTACATACAGCAGCCTCTAGATGGCGTGCAATGTACATTGAGCTACTAGATGGTGTGTACATTACATACAGCAGCTTCTAGATGGCGTGCAATTTACATTGAGCTACTAGATGGCGTGTACATTACATACAACAGCCTCTAGATGGCGTGTGATTAACACTGAGCTACTAGATGGCGTGTACATTACATACAACAGCCCCTAGATGGCGTGTACATTACATACAGCAGCCCTTAGATAGCATGTGATTTACATTGAGCTACTAGATGGCGTGTACATTACATATAGCAGCCTCTAGATGGCGTGCAATTTACAATGAGCTACTAGATGGCGGTACATTAAATACAGCAGCCCCTAGATGGCGTGCAATTTAAATTGAGCTACTAGATGGCGTGTACATTACATACAGTAGTCTCTAAATGGCGTGTACATTACATACAGCAGCCTCTAGATGGTGTGTGATTTACATTGAGCTCCTAGATGGCGGTACATTACATACAACAGCCCCTAGATGGCGTGTACATTACACACAGCAGCCTCTAGATGGCGTGTGATTTACATTGAGCTACTAGATGGCGTGTACGATACACACAGCAGCCTCTAGATGGCGTGCAATTTACATTGAGCTACTAGAGGGCGTGTACATTACATATAGCAGCCTCTAGACGGCGTGCAATTTACAACGTGCTACTAGATGGCGGTACATTAAATACAGCAGGCCCTAGATGGCGTGTACATTACATACAGCAGCCCCTAGATAGCGTGTGATTTACATTGAGCTACTAGATGGCGGGTACGTTACATACAGCAGCCTCTAGATGGCGTGCAATGTACATTGAGCTACTAGATGGTGTGTACATTACATACAGCAGCTTCTAGATGGCGTGCAATTTACATTGAGCTACTAGATGGCGTGTACATTACATACAACAGCCTCTAGATGGCGTGTGATTAACACTGAGCTACTAGATGGCGTGTACATTACATAAAACAGCCCCTAGATGGCGTGTACATTACATACAGCAGCCCTTAGATAGCATGTGATTTACATTGAGCTACTAGATGGCGTGTACATTACATATAGCAGCCTCTAGATGGCGTGCAATTTACAATGAGCTACTAGATGGCGGTACATTAAATACAGCAGCCCCTAGATGGCGTGCAATTTAAATTGAGCTACTAGATGGCGTGTACATTACATACAGTAGTCTCTAAATGGCGTGTACATTACATACAGCAGCCTCTAGATGGCGTGTGATTTACATTGAGCTACTAGATGGCGTGTACATTACACACAGCAGCCTCTAGATGGCGTGTGATTTACATTGAGCTACTAGATGGCGTGTACGATACACACAGCAGCCTCTAGATGGCGTGCAATTTACAACGTGCTACTAGATGGCGGTACATTACATACAGCAGGCCCTAGAGGGCGTGTACATTACATACAGCAGCCCCTAGATAGCGTGTGATTTACATTGAGCTACTAGATGGCGTGTACATTACATACAGCAGCCTCTAGATGGAATGTGATTTACATTGAGCTCCTAGATGGCGTGTATATTACATAAAGTAGCCCCTAGATAGCATGTGATTTACATTGAGCTGCTAGATGGCGGTACATTACATACAGCAGCCTCTACTTGGCGTGCAATTTACATTGAGCTACTACATGGCGTGTACATTACATATAGCAGCTTCTACATGGCGTGCAATTTACAACGAGCTACTAGATGGCGGTAGATTACATACAGCAGGCCCTAGATGGCGTGCAATTTAAATTGACCTACTAGATGGCGTGTACATTACATACAGCAGCCTCTAGATGGCGTGTGATTTACATTGAGCTCCAAGATGGAGTGTACATTACATACAGCAGCCTCTAGATGGCATGTGATTTACATTGAACAACTAGATGGCGTGTACGTTACATACAGCAGCCTCTAGATGGCGTGCAATTTACATTGAGCTACTAGATGGCGTGTACATTACATACAGCAGCCACTAGATGGCACGCAATTTACATTGATCTTCTAGATGGTGTGTACATTACATACAGCAGCCACTAGATGTCACGCAATTTACATTGAGCTACTAGATGGTGTGTACATTACATACAGCAGCCACTAGATGGCACGCAATTTACATTGAGCTACTAGATGGTGTGTACATTACATACAGCAGCCACTAGATGGCGTGTACATAACATACAGCAGCCACTAGATGGCGTGTACATTACATACAGCAGCCCCTAGATGGCATGTACACTACATATAGCAGCCTACTAGATGGTGTGTACATTACATACAGCAGCCACTAGATGGCGTGTGATTTACATTGAGCTCCTAGATGGCGTGTACATTACATACAGCAGCCCCTAGATGGCGTGTACATAACATACAGCAGCCACTAGATGGCGTGTACATTACATACAGCAGCCCCTAGATGGCATGTACACTACATATAGCAGCCTACTAGATGGTGTGTACATTACATACAGCAGCCACTAGATGGCGTGTGATTTACATTGAGCTCCTAGATGGCGTGTACATTACATACAGCAGCCACTATATGGTGTGTACATTACATACAGCAGCCACTAGATGTCACGCAATTTACATTGAGCTACTATACGGCGTGTACATTACATACAGCAGCCACTAGATGGCACGCAATTTACATTGAGCTACTAGATGGTGTGTACATTACATACAGCAGCCACTAGATGGCACGCAATTTACATTGAGCTACTAGATGGTGTGTACATTACATATAGCAGCCTCTAGATGGCGTGCAATTTACATTGAGCTACTAGATGGTGTGTACATTACATACAGCAGCCACTAGATGGCGTGTGATTTACATTGAGCTACTAGATGGCGTGTACATTACATACAACAGCCTCTAGATGGCGTGTGATTAACATTGAGCTACTAGATGGCGTGTACATTACATACAACAGCCCCTAGATGGCGTGTACATTACATACAGCAGCCCCTAGATAGCATGTGATTTACATTGAGCTACTAGATGGCGTGTACATTACATATAGCAGCCTCTAGATGGCGTGCAATTTACAACGAGCTACTAGATGGCGGTACATTACATACAGCAGCCCCTAGATGGCGTGCAATTTAAATTGAGCTACTAGATGGCGTGTACATTACATACAGCAGCCTCTAGATTGCGTGCAATTTACATTGAGCTCCTAGATGGCGTGTACATTACATACAACAGCCCCTAGATGGCGTGTACATTACATACAGCAGCCCTTAGATAGCATGTGATT
The DNA here is from genome assembly GCF_032444005.1 of Ranitomeya imitator. Lineage (NCBI taxonomy): Eukaryota > Metazoa > Chordata > Amphibia > Anura > Dendrobatidae > Ranitomeya > Ranitomeya imitator. Next base: position 642,933,588 of record NC_091282.1, on the reverse strand, counting down.
TACATTGAGCTACTAGATGGCGTGTACATTACATACAGCAGCCTCTAGATGGCGTGTGATTTACATTGAGCTACTAGATGGCATGTACATTACATACAGCAGCCTCTAGATGGCGTGAAATTTACAATGAGCTACTAGATGGCGGCACATTACATACAGCAGCCCCTAGATGGCGTGCAATTTAAATTGAGCTACTAGATGGCGTGTACATTACATACAGCAGCCTCTAGATGGCGTGTGATTTACATTGAGCTACTAGATGGCGTGTACATTACATACAGTAGTCTCTAAATGGCGTGTACATTACATACAGCAGCATCTAGATGGCGTGTGATTTACATTGAGCTACTAGATGGCGTGTACATTACATACAGCAGCCTCTAGATGGCGCGCAATTTACATTGAGCTACTAGATGGCGTGTACATTACATACAGTAGTCTCTAGAAGGCGTGTACATTGCATACAGCAGCCACTAGATGGCGTGCAATTTACATTGAGCTACTAGATGGCGTGTACATTACATACAGTAGTCTCTAGATGGCGTGTGATTTACATTGAGCTCCTAGATAGCATGTACATTGCATACAGCAGCCTCTAGATGGCGCACAATGTACATTGAGCTACTAGATGGCGTGTACATTACATATAGCAGCCTCTAGATGGCGTGTGATTTACATTGAGCTCCTAGATGGCGTGTTCATTAAATACAACAGCCCCTAGATGGCGTGTACATTACATACAACAGCCCCTAGATGGCATGTGATTTACATTGAGCTACTAGATGGCGTGTACATTACACACAGCAGCCTCTAGATGGCGTGTGATTTACATTGAGCTACTAGATGGCGGGTACGTTACATACAGCAGCCTCTAGATGGCGTGCAATGTACATTGAGCTACTAGAGGGTGTGTACATTACATACAGCAGCCCCTAGATGGCGTGTACATTACATACAACAGCTTCTAGATAGCATGTGATTTACATTGAGCTACTAGATGGCGTGTACATTACATATAGCAGCCTCTAGATGGCGTGCAATTTACAATGAGCTACTAGATGGCGGTACATTAAATACAGTAGCCCCTAGATGGCGTGCAATTTAAATTGAGCTACTAGATGGCGTGTACATTACATACAGCAGCCTCTAGGTGGCTTGTGATTAACATTGAGCTACTAGATGGCGTGTACATTACATACAGCAGCCCCTAGATGGCGTGTACATTACATACAACAGCTTCTAGATAGCATGTGATTTACATTGAGCTACTAGATGGCGTGTACATTACATACAGCAGCCTCTAGATGGCGTGCAATTTACATTGAGCTCCTAGATGGCGTGTACATTACATACAACAGCCCCTAGATGGCGTGTACATTACATACAGCAGCCCTTAGATAGCATGTGATTTACATTGAGCTACTAGATGGCGTGTACATTACATACAGCAGCCTCTAGATGACGTGTGATTTACATTGAGCTACTAGATGGCGTGTACATTACATATAGCAGCCTCTAGATGGCGTGTGATTTACATTGAGCTACTAGAAGGTGGTACATTACATACAGCAGCCTCTAGATGGCATGAAATTTACAATAAGCTACTAGATGGCGGTACATTACATACAGCAGCCCCTAGATGGCGTGCAATTTAAATTGAGCTACTAGATGACGTGTACATTACATACAGTAGTCTCTAAATGGCGTGTACATTACATACAGCAGCCTCTAGATGGCGTGTGATTTACATTGAGCTACTAGATGGCGTGTACATTACATACAACAGCACCTAGATGGCATGTGATTTACATTGAGCTACTAGATGGTGGTACATTACATACAGCAGCCTCTAGATGGCGCGCAATTTACATTGAGCTACTAGATGGCGTGTACATTACATACAGTAGTCTCTAGATGGCGTGTACATTGCATACAGCAGCCTCTCGATGGCGCACAATGTACATTGAGCTACTAGATGGCGTGTACATTACATATAGCAGCCTCTAGATGGCGTGTGATTTACATTGAGCTCCTAGATGGCGTGTACATTACATACAACAGCCCCTAGATGGCGTGTACATTACATACAGCAGCCCCTAGATAGCATGTGATTTACATTGAGCTCCTAGATGGCGTGTACATTACATACAACAGCCCCTAGATGGCATGTGATTTACATTGAGCTACTAGATGGCGTGTACATTACATACAGCAGCCTCTAGATGGCGTGTGATTTACATTGAGCTACTAGATGGCGGGTACGTTACATACAGCAACCTCTAGATGGTGTGCAATGTACATTGAGCTACTAGATGGTGTGTACATTACATACAGCAGCCTCTAGATGGTGTGCAATTTACATTGAGCTACTAGATGGCGTGTACATTACATACAACAGCCTCTAGATGGCGTGTGATTTACATTGAGCTACTAGATGGTGTGTACATTACATATAGCAGCCTCTAGATGGCGTGCAATTTACAATGAGCTACTAGATGGCGGTACATTAAATACAGCAGCCCCTAGATGGCGTGCAATTTAAATTGAGCTACTAGATGGCGTGTACATTACATACAGTAGTCTCTAAATGGCGTGTACATTACATACAGCAGCCTCTAGATGGCGTGTGATTTACATTGAGCTACTAGATGGCGTGTACATTACATACAACAGCCCCTAGATGGCGTGTACACTACATACAGCAGCCCTTAGATAGCATGTGATTTACATTGAGCTACTAGATGGCGTGTACATTACATACAGTAGTCTCTAAATGTCGTGTACATTACATACAGCAGCCTCTAGATGGCGTGCAATTTACATTAAGCTACTAGATGGCGTGTACATTACATACAGCAGCCTCTAGATGGCGTGTGATTTACATTGAGCTACTAGATGGCGTGTACATTACATACAGCAGCCTCTAGATGGCGTGTTATTTACATTGAGCTACAAGATGGCGTGTACATTACATACAGCAGCCTCTAGATAGCATGTGATTTACATTGAGCTACAAGATGGTGTGTACATTACATACAGCAGCCTCTAGATGGCGTGTGATTTACATTGAGCTCCAAGATGGCGTGTACATTACATACAACAACCCCTAGATGCCGTGTACATTACATACAGCAGCCCCTAGATGGCGTGTACATAACATACAGCAGCCACTAGATGGCGTGTACATTACATACAGCAGCCCCTAGATGGCATGTACACTACATATAGCAGCCTACTAGATGGTGTGTACATTACATACAGCAGCCACTAGATGGCGTGTGATTTACATTGAGCTCCTAGATGGCGTGTACATTACATACAGCAGCCCCTAGATGGCGTGTACATAACATACAGCAGCCACTATATGGTGTGTACATTACATACAGCAGCCACTAGATGTCACGCAATTTACATTGAGCTACTATATGGCGTGTACATTACATACAGCAGCCACTAGATGGCGTGTGATTTACATTGAGCTACTAGATGGTGTGTACATTACATACAGCAGCCACTAGATGGCACGCAATTTACATTGAGCTACTAGATGGTGTGTACATTACATATAGCAGCCTCTAGATGGCGTGCAATTTACATTGAGCTACTAGATGGTGTGTACATTACATACAGCAGCCACTAGATGGCGTGTGATTTACATTGAGCTACTAGATGGCGTGTACATTACATACAGCAGCCTCTAGATGGCGTGTGATTAACATTGAGCTACTAGATGGCGTGTACATTACATACAACAGCCCCTAGATGGCGTGTACATTACATACAGCAGCCCCTAGATAGCATGTGATTTACATTGAGCTACTAGATGGCGTGTACATTACATATAGCAGCCTCTAGATGGCGTGCAATTTACAACGAGCTACTAGATGGCGGTACATTACATACAGCAGCCCCTAGATGGCGTGCAATTTAAATTGAGCTACTAGATGGCGTGTACATTACATACAGCAGCCTCTAGATGGCTTGTGATTAACATTGAGCTACTAGATGGCGTGTACATTACATACAGCAGCCTCTAGATGCCTTGTGATTAACATTGAGCTACTAGATGGCGTGTACATTACATACAGCAGCCTCTAGATGGCGTGCAATTTACATTGAGCTCCTAGATGGCGTGTACATTACATACAACAGCCCCTAGATGGCGTGTACATTACATACAGCAGCCCCTAGATGGCGTGTGATTTACATTGAGCTACTAGATGGCATGTACATTACATACAGCAGCCTCTAGATGGCGTGAAATTTACAATGAGCTACTAGATGGCGGCACATTACATACAGCAGCCCCTAGATGGCGTGCAATTTAAATTGAGCTACTAGATGGCGTGTACATTACATACAGCAGCCCCTAGATGGCGTGTACACTACATACAGCAGCCCCTAGATGGCGTGTGATGTACATTGAGCTACTAGATGGCGTGTACATTACATACAGCAGCCTCTAGATGGCGTGTGATTTACATTGAGCTACTAGATGGCGTGTACATTACATACAGTAGTCTCTAAATGGCGTGTACATTACATACAGCAGCATCTAGATGGCGTGTGATTTACATTGAGCTACTAGATGGCGTGTACATTACATACAGCAGCCTCTAGATGGCGCGCAATTTACATTGAGCTACTAGATGGCGTGTACATTACATACAGTAGTCTCTAGAAGGCGTGTACATTGCATACAGCAGCCACTAGATGGCGTGCAATTTACATTGAGCTACTAGATGGCGTGTACATTACATACAGTAGTCTCTAGATGGCATGTACATTGCATACAGCAGCCTCTAGATGGCTCACAATGTACATTGAGCTACTAGATGGCGTGTACATTACATACAGCAGCCTCTAGATGGCGTGTGATTTACATTGAGCTCCTAGATGGCGTGTTCATTACATACAACAGCCCCTAGATGGCGTGTACATTACATACAACAGCCCCTAGATGGCATGTGATTTACATTGAGCTACTAGATGGCGTGTACATTACACACAGCAGCCTCTAGATGGCGTGTGATTTACATTGAGCTACTAGATGGCGTGTACATTACATACAACAGCCTCTAGATGGCGTGTGATTAACACTGAGCTACTAGATGGCGTGTACATTACATACAGCAGCCTCTAGATGGCGTGTGATTTACATTGAGCTACTAGATGGTGTGTACATTACATATAGCAGCCTCTAGATGGCGTGCAATTTACAATGAGCTACTAGATGGCGGTACATTAAATACAGCAGCCCCTAGATGGCGTGCAATTTAAATTGAGCTACTAGATGGCGTGTACATTACATACAGTAGTCTCTAAATGGCGTGTACATTACATACAGCAGCCTCTAGATGGCGTGTGATTTACATTGAGCTACTAGATGGCGTGTACATTACATACAACAGCCCCTAGATGGCGTGTACACTACATACAGCAGCCCTTAGATAGCATGTGATTTACATTGAGCTACTAGATGGCGTGTACATTACATACAGCAGCCTCTAGATGGCGTGTGATTTACATTGAGCTACAAGATGGCGTGTAAATTACATACAGCAGCTTCTAGATGGCGTGTGATTTACATTGAGCTCCTAGATGGCGTGTACATTACATACAGCAGCCCCTAGATAGCATGTGATTTACATTGAGCTACTAGATGGCGTGTACATTACACACAGCAGCCTCTAGATGGCGTGTGATTTACATTGAGCTACTAGATGGCGTGTACATTACACACAGCAGCCTCTAGATGGCGTGCAATTTACATTGAGCTACTAGAGGGTGTGTACATTACATATAGCAGCCTCTAGATGGCGTGCAATTTACAACGTGCTACTAGATGGCGGTACATTACATACAGCAGCCCCTAGATAGCGTGTGATTTACATTGAGCTACTAGATGGCATGTACATTACATACAACAGCCCCTAGATGGCGTGTACATTACATACAGCAGCCCCTAGATAGCATGTGATTTACATAGAGCTCCTAGATGGCGTGTACATTACATACAGCAGCCTCTAGATGGCGTGCAATTTACATTGAGCTACTACATGGCGTGTACATTACATATAGCAGCCTCTAGATGGCGTGCAATTTACAACGAGCTACCAGATGGCGGTAGATTACATACAGCAGGCCCTAGATGGCGTGCAATTTAAATTGAGCTACTAGATGGCGTGTACATTACATACAGCAGCCTCTACATGGCGTGTGATTTACATTGAGCTCCAAGATGGCGTGTACATTACATACAACAGCCCCTAGATGGCGTGTACATTACATACCTCAGCCCCTAGATAGCGTGTGATTTACATTGAGCTACTAGATGGCGTGTACATTACACACAGCAGCCTCTAGATGGCGTGTGATTTACATTGAACTACTAGATGGCGTGTACGTTACATACAGCAGCCTCTAGATGGCGTGCAATTTACATTGAGCTACTAGATGGCGTGTACATTACATACAGCAGCCACTAGATGGCACGCAATTTACATTGATCTTCTAGATGGTGTGTACATTACATACAGCAGCCACTAGATGGCACGCAATTTACATTGAGCTACTAGATGGTGTGTACATTACATACAGCAGCCACTAGATGGCACGCAATTTACATTGAGCTACTAGATGGTGTGTACATTACATATAGCAGCCTCTAGATGGCGTGCAATTTACATTGAGCTACTAGATGGTGTGTACACTACATACAGCAGCCACTAGATGGCGTGTGATTTACATTGAGCTCCTAGATGGCGTGTACGTTACATACAGCAGCCCCTAGATGGCGTGTACATAACATACAGCAGCCACTAGATGGCGTGTACATTACATACAGCAGCCCCTAGATGGCATGTACACTACATATAGCAGCCCTTAGATAGCATGTGATTTACATTGAGCTCCTAGATGACGTGTACATTACACACAGCAGCCTCTAGATGGCGTGTGATTTACATTGAGCTACTAGATGGCGTGTACATTACATACAACAGCCTCTAGATGGCGTGTGATTAACATTGAGCTACTAGATGGCGTGTACATTACATACAACAGCCCCTAGATGGCGTGTACATTACATACAGCAGCCCCTAGATAGCATGTGATTTACATTGAGCTACTAGATGGCGTGTACATTACATACAGCAGTCCCTAGATGGCATGTACACTACATATAGCAGCCCTTAGATAGCATGTGATTTACATTGAGCTACTAGATGGCGTGTACATTACACACAGCAGCCTCTAGATGGCGTGTGATTTACATTGAGCTACTAGATGGCGTGTACATTACATACAACAGCCTCTAGATGGCGTGTGATTAACATTGAGCTACTAGATGGCGTGTACATTACATACAACAGCCCCTAGATGGCGTGTACATTACATACAGCAGCCCCTAGATAGCATGTGATTTACATTGAGCTACTAGATGGCGTGTACATTACATACAGCAGCCTCTAGATGGCGTGCAATTTACAATGAGCTACTAGATGGCGGTACATTAAATACAGCAGCCTCTAGATGGAATGTGATTTACATTGAGATACTAGATGGCGTGTACATTACATACAACAGCCCCTAGATGGCGTGTACACTACATACAGCAGCCCTTAGATAGCATGTGATTTACATTGAGCTACTAGATGGCGTGTACATTACATACAGCACCTTTAGAGCCCGCAGAAGCCTCCAGAGACCGGCCGCTCCCCCTTACCGAGGTCAGTGATGGACTGACAGGCCAGCCAATCACAAGTAGTGATGGAGCGAGAGCCGGGGCGGCCCAGCCAATGGTGTAGAGCACAATGCAGCCGAAGGGCGGGGCCAGGAGCTGCACAGTGTCTGAGGAACCGCCAATGGCGTCTGGCGGCTGGCCTAGTGGTGCCAGGGACGGCTGTCAGAAGTGACAGCTAGCTGGCGGGCCGTTCAAAATCATCAGGCACGCAATTTACATTGAGCTACTAGATGGTGTGTACATTACATATAGCAGCCTCTAGATGGCGTGCAATTTACATTGAGCTACTAGATGGTGTGTACATTACATACAGCAGCCACTAGATGGCGTGTGATTTACATTGAGCTCCTAGATGGCGTGTACATTACATACAGCAGCCCCTAGATGGCGTGTACATAACATACAGCAGCCACTAGATGGCGTGTACATTACATACAGCAGCCCCTAGATGGCATGTACACTACATATAGCAGCCCTTAGATAGCATGTGATTTACATTGAGCTCCTAGATGACGTGTACATTACACACAGCAGCCTCTAGATGGCGTGTGATTTACATTGAGCTCCTAGATGGCGTGTACATTACACACAGCAGCCTCTAGATGGCGTGTGATGTACATTGAGCTACTAGATGGCGTGTACGTTACATACAGCAGCCTCTAGATGGCGTGTGATTTACATTGAGCTACTACATGGCGTGTACATTACACACAGCAGCCTCTAGATGGCGTGTGATTTACATTGAGCTACTAGAGGGCGTGTGCATTACATATAGCAGCCTCTAGATGGCGTGCAATTTACAACGAGCTACTAGATGGCGGTACATTACATACAGCAGGCCCTAGATGGCGTGCAATTTATCACATACAGCAGCCTCTAGATGGCGTGTGATTTACATTGAGCTCCAAGATGGCGTGTACATTACATACAACAGCCCCTAGATGGTGTGTACATTACATACAGCAGCCCCTAGATAGCATGTGATTTACATTGAGCTACTAGATGGCATGTACATTACATATAGCAGCCCCTAGATAGCATGTGATTTACATTGAGCTACTAGATGGCGTGTACATTACACACAGCAGCCTCTAGATGGTGTTTGAATTACATTGAGCTCCTAGATGGCGTGTACATTACATACAGCAGCCACTAGATGGCACGCAATTTACATTGAGCTTCTAGATGGTGTGTACATTACATACAGCAGCCACTAGATGGCACGCAATTTACATTGAGCTTCTATATGGTGTGTACATTACATACAGCAACCACTAGATGGCGCGTGATTTACATTGAGCTACTAGATGGCGTGTACATTACATACAGCAGCCACTAGATGGCACGCAATTTACATTGAGCTCCTAGATGGTGTGTACATTACATACAGCAGCCACTAGATGGCACGCAATTTACATTGAGCTTCTATATGGTGTGTACATTACATACAGCAGCCACTAGATGGCGTGTGATTTACATTGAGCTCCTAGATGGTGTGTACATTACATACAGCAGCCACTAGATGGCACGCAATTTACATTGAGCTTCTACATGGTGTGTACATTACATACAGCAGCCACTAGATGGCGTGTGATTTACATTGAGCCCCTAGATGGCATGAACACTACATATAGCAGCCCTTAGATAGCATGTGATTTACATTGAGCTACTATATGGCGTGTACATTACATACAGCAGTCTATAGGTGGCGTGTAATTTACATTGAGCTACTAGATGGCGTGTACATTACATACAGCAGCCTCAAGATGGCGTGTGATTTACATTAAGCTCCTAGATGGCGTGTACATTACATACAGCAGCCCCTAGATGGCATGTACATTACATACAGCAGCCACTAGATGGCGTGTACATTACATACAGCAGCCACTAGATGGCGTGCAATTTACATTGAGCTACTAGATGGCGTGTACATTACATACAACAGCCCCTAGATGGCGTGTACATTACATACAGTAGCCCCTAGATGGCGTGTGATTTACATTGAGCTACTAGATGGCGTGTACGTTACATATAGCAGCCTCTAGATGGCGTGCAATTTACAACGAGCTACTAGATGGAGGTAGATTACATACAGCAGGCCCTAGATGGCGTGCAATTTAAATTGAGCTACTAGATGGCGTGTACATTACATACAGCAGCCTCTAGATGGCGTGTGATTTACATTGAGCTCCAAGATGGCGTGTACATTACATACAACAGCCCCTAGATGGCGTGTACATTACATAAAGCAGCCCCTAGATAGCATGTGATTTACATTGAGCTACTAGATGGCATGTACATTACACACAGCAGCCTCTAGATCAGGGGTGGGCAATTAATTTAGCCATGGGGCCGCATGAGAAATTGGGATGGTTTTAGAGGGCCGGACTAATATAATTAACTAATTTTAACCCAATACTGTAGTGGCCCCATATATTGCTGCACAAACATTATGGCCCCCATATAATGCTGCACAAACATTATGGCCCCATATAGTGCTGCACAAACATTATGGCCCCCATATAGTGCTGCACAAATGTTATGTCCCGGCTGCACCCCCCCCCCCCCCCCGATACGCCAATGCCAGTCACAGCCCCCCAGGACCAGTATAGAAGGGGAGGTCGCCAGTCACAGCCCTCCAGGACTAGTATAGATGGGGAGACCGCCAGTCACAGCCCCCCAGGACCAGTATAGAAGGGGAGGTCGCCAGTCACAGCCCTCCAGGACTAGTATAGATGGGGAGACCGCCAGTCACAGCCCCCCAGGACCAGTATAGATGGGGAGACCGCCAGTCACAGCCCCCCAGGACCAGTATAGATGGGGAGACCGCCAGTCACAGCCCCCCAGGACCAGTATAGATGGGGAGACCGCCAGTCACAGCCCCCCATTACCAGTATAGATGGGGAGGCCGCCAGTCACAGCCCCCCAGGATCAGTATAGAGGGGGAGGCCGCCAGTCACAGCCCCCCAGGACCAGTATAGAGAGGGAGGCCGCCAGTCACAGCCCCCCAGGACCAGTATAGAGGGGGAGGCCGCCAGTCACAGCCCCCCAGGACCAGTATAGAGGGGGAGGCCGCCAGTCACAGCCCCCCAGGACCAGTATAGAGGGGGAGGCCGCCAGTCACAGCCCCCCAGGACCAGTATAGAGGGGGAGGCCGCCAGTCACAGCCCCCCAGGACCAGTATAGAGGGGGAGGCCGCCAGTCACAGCCCCCCAGAACCAGTATAGAGGGGGAGGCCACCAGTCACACAACCTCAGCAGTCAGCCAGAATGCAGGTCGGTCAGGGTGAAGCATGGACGGTGGGTGCAGGGAGGGCGGATACAGCCTCTCTTGGACACTTACCAGTGACCTTGGCGCCGGTCTCGTCCGCACGGACAATCTCCGGGATAAATCTCGGCTCCTCACACCCGGCCGCCACCTTTAGAGCCCGCAGAAGCCTCCAGAGACCGGCCGCTCCCCCTTACCGAGGTCAGTGATGGACTGACAGGCCAGCCAATCACAAGTAGTGATGGAGCGAGAGCCGGGGCGGCCCAGCCAATGGTGTAGAGCACAATGCAGCCGAAGGGCGGGGCCAGGAGCTGCACAGTGTCTGAGGAACCGCCAATGGCGTCTGGCGGCTGGCCTAGTGGTGCCAGGGACGGCTGTCAGAAGTGACAGCTAGCTGGCGGGCCGTTCAAAATCATCAGGCGGGCCGGATGCGGCCCGCGGGCCGCATCTTGCCCAGGTCTGCTCTAGATGGCGTGTGATTTATATTGAACTACTAGATGGTGTGTACATTACATACAGCAGCTCCTAGATGGCATGTGATTTACATTGAGCTACTAGATGGCGTGTACATTACATACAGCAGCCTCTAGATGGCGTGCAATTTACATTGAGCTACTAGATGGCGTGTACACTACATACAGCAGCCTCTAGATGGCGAGGACATTACATACAGCAGCCTCTAGATGGCGTGGATATTACATACAGCAGCCAGTAGATGGCGTGCAATTAACATTGAGCTACTAGATGGTGTGTACATTACATATAGCAGTCTCTAGATGGCGTGGAATTTACATTAAGCTCCTAGATGGCGGTACATTACATACAGCAGCTCCTAGATAGCATGTGATTTACATTGAGCTACTAGATGGTGTGTACACTACATACAGCAGCCACTAGATGGCGTGCAATTTACATTGAGCTACTAGATGGTGTGTACATTACATACAGCAGACTCTAGATGGCACGCAATTTACATTGAGCTACTAGATGGCGTGTACATTACATACAGCAGCCTCTAGATGGCGTGTGATTTACATTGAGCTCCTAGATGGCGTGTACATTACATACAACAGCCCCTAGATGGCGTGTACATTACATACAGCAGCCCCTAGATAGCATGTGATTTACATTGAGCTACTAGATGGCGTGTACATTACATACAGCAGCCCCTAGATAGCATGTGGTTTATATTGAGCTACTAGATGGCGTGTACATTACATACAGCAGCCTCTAGATGGCGTGTAATTTACATTGAGCTACTAGATGGCGTGTACATTACATACAGCAGCCTCTAGATGGCGTGTAATTTACATTGAGCTACTAGATGGCGTGTACATTACATACAGCAGCCTCTAGATGGCGTGTGATTTACATTGAGCTGCTAGATGGCGTGTACACTACATACAGCAGCCTCTAGATGGCGTGCAATTTACATTGAGCTACTAGATGGCGTATACATTACATACAGCAGCCTCTAGATGGCGTGTGATTTACATTGAGCTCCTAGATGGCGTGTACATTACATACAACAGCCTCTAGATGGCGTGTGATTTACATTGAGCTACAAGATGGCGTGTACATTACATACAGCAGCCTCTAGATGGCGTGTGATTTACATTGAGCTCCTAGATGGCGGTACATTACATACAACAGCCCCTAGATGGCGTGTACATTACATACAGCAGCCCCTAGATAGCATGTGATTTACATTGAGCTACTAGATGGCGTGTACATTACACACAGCAGCCTCTAGATGGCGTGCAATTTACATTGAGCTACTAGAGGGAGTGTACATTACATATAGCAGCCTCTAGATGGCGTGCAATTTACAACGTGCTACTAGATGGCGGTACATTACATACAGCAGCCCCTAGATAGCGTGTGATTTACATTGAGCTACTAGATGGCATGTACATTACATACAACAGCCCCTAGATGGCGTGTACATTACATACAGCAGCCCCTAGATAGCATGTGATTTACATTGAGCTACTAGATGGCATGTACATTACATATAGCAGCCCCTAGATAGCATGTGATTTACATAGAGCTACTAGATGGCGTGTACATTACATACAGCAGCCTCTAGATGGAATGTGATTTACATTGAGCTCCTAGATGGCGTGTACATTACATACAGCAGCCTCTAGATGGCGTGCAATTTACATTGAGCTACTACATGGCGTGTACATTACATATAGCAGCCTCTAGATGGCGTGCAATTTACAACGAGCTACTAGATGGCGGTAGATTACATACAGCAGGCCCTAGATGGCGTGCAATTTAAATTGAGCTACTAGATGGCGTGTACATTACATACAACAGCCCCTAGATGGCGTGTACATTACATACAGCAGCCCCTAGATGGCGTGTGATTTACATTGAGCTACTAGATGGCGTGTACGTTACATACAGCAGCCTCTAGATGGCGTGTGATTTACATTGAGCTACTACATGGCGTGTACATTACACACAGCAGCCTCTAGATGGCGTGTGATTTACATTGAGCTACTAGAGGGCGTGTGCATTACATATAGCAGCCTCTAGATGGCGTGCAATTTACAACGAGCTACTAGATGGCGGTACATTACATACAGCAGGCCCTAGATGGCGTGCAATTTAAATTGAGCTACTAGATGGCGTGTACATTACATACAGCAGCCTCTAGATGGCGTGTGATTTACATTGAGCTCCAAGATGGCGTGTACATTACATACAACAGCCCCTAGATGGTGTGTACATTACATACAGCAGCCCCTAGATAGCATGTGATTTACATTGAGCTACTAGATGGCATGTACATTACATATAGCAGCCCCTAGATAGCATGTGATTTACATTGAGCTACTACATGGCGTGTACATTACACACAGCAGCCTCTAGATGGTGTTTGATTTACATTGAGCTCCTAGATGGCGTGTACATTACATACAGCAGCCACTAGATGGCACGCAATTTACATTGAGCTTCTAGATGGTGTGTACATTACATACAGCAGCCACTAGATGGCGTCTGATTTACATTGAGATCCTAGATGGTGTGTACATTACATACAGCAGCCACTAGATGGCACGCAATTTACATTGAGCTACTATATGGTGTGTACATTACATACAGCAGCCCCTAGATGGCGTGTACATTACATACAGCAGTCTATAGGTGGCGTGTAATTTACATTGAGCTACTAGATGGCGTGTACATTACATACAGCAGCCTCAAGATGGCGCGTGATTTACATTAAGCTCCTAGATGGCGTGTACATTACATACAGCAGCCCCTAGATGGCGTGTACATTACATACAGCAGCCACTAGATGGCGTGCAATTTACATTGAGCTACTAGATGGCGTGTACATTACATACAACAGCCCCTAGATGGCGTGTACATTACATACAGTAGCCCCTAGATAGCATGTGATTTACATTGAGCTACTAGATGGCATGTACATTACACACAGCAGCCTCTAGATGGCGTGTGATTTACATTGAGCTACTAGATGGCGTGTACGTTACATATAGCAGCCTCTAGATGGCGTGCAATTTACAACGAGCTACTAGATGGAGGTAGATTACATACAGCAGGCCCTAGATGGCGTGCAATTTAAATTGAGCTACTAGATGGCGTGTACATTACATACAGCAGCCTCTAGATGGCGTGTGATTTACATTGAGCTCCAAGATGGCGTGTACATTACATACAACAGCCCCTAGATGGCGTGTACATTACATAAAGCAGCCCCTAGATAGCGTGTGATTTACATTGAGATACTAGATGGCATGTACATTACACACAGCAGCCTCTAGATGGCGTGTGATTTATATTGAACTACTAGATGGTGTGTACATTACATACAGCAGCTCCTAGATAGCATGTGATTTACATTGAGCTACTAGATGGCGTTTACATTACATACAGCAGCCTCTAGATGGCGTGTGATTTACATTGAGCTCCTAGATGGCGGTACATTAAATACAGCAGCCTCTAGATGGAGTGTACATTACATACAGCAGCCTCTAGATGGCGAGGACATTACATACAGCAGCCTCTAGATGGCGTGGACATTACATACAGCAGCCAGTAGATGGCGTGCAATTAACATTGAGCTACTAGATGGTGTGTACATTACATATAGCAGTCTCTAGATGGCGTGGAATTTACATTAAGCTCCTAGATGGCGGTACATTACATACAGCAGCTCCTAGATAGCATGTGATTTACATTGAGCTACTAGATGGTGTGTACACTACATACAGCAGACTCTAGATGGCGTGCAATTTACATTGAGCTACTAGATCGCGTGTACATTACATACAGCAGCCTCTAGATGGCGTGCAATTTACATTGAGCTACTAGATGGTGTGTACATTACATACAGCAGACTCTAGATGGCACGCAATTTACATTGAGCTACTAGATGGCGTGTACATTACATACAGCAGCCTCTAGATGGCGTGTGATTTACATTGAGCTCCTAGATGGCGTATACATTACATACAACAGACCCTAGATGGCGTGTACATTACATACAGCAGCCCCTAGATAGCATGTGATTTATATTGAGCTACTAGATGGCGTGTACATTACACACAGCAGCCTCTAGATAGCGTGTGATTTACATTGAGCTACTAGATGGCGTGTACGTTACATACAGCAGCCTCTAGATGGCGTGCAATTTACATTGAGCTACTAGATGGCGTGTACATTACATACAGCAGCCTCTAGATGGCGTGTAATTTACATTGAGCTACTAGATGGCGTGTACATTACATACAGCAGCCTCTGGATGGCGTGCAATTTACATTGAGCTACTAGATGGCGTGTACATTACATACAGCAGCCTCTAGATGGCGTGTAATTTACATTGAGCTACTAGATGGCGTGTACATTACATACAGCAGCCTCTGGATGGCGTGCAATTTACATTGAGCTACTAGATGGCGTGTACATTACATACCGCAGCCTCTAGATGGCGTGTGATTTACATTGAGCTCCTAGATGGCGTGTACATTACATACAACAGCCCCTAGATGGCGTGTACATTACGTACAGCAGCCCCTAGATAGCATGTGATTTACACTGAGCTACTAGATGGCATGTACATTACATACAACAGCCCCTAGATGGCGTATGATTTACATTGAGCTACTTGATGGCGTGTACGTTACATACAGCAGCCTCTAGATGGCGTGCAATTTACACTGAGCTACTGGACGGCGTGTACATTACATACAGCAGCCTCTAGATGGCGTGTAATTTACATTGAGCTACTAGATGGCGTGTACATTACATACAGCAGCCTCTAGATGGTGTTTGATTTACAATGAGCTACTAGATGGCGTGTACATTACATACAGCAGCCACTAGATGGCGTGTACATTACATACAGCAGCCTCTAGATGGCGTGCAATTTACACTGAGCTACTGGACGGCGTGTACATTACATACAGCAGCCTCTAGATGGCGTGTAATTTACATTGAGCTACTAGATGGCGTGTACATTACATACAGCAGCCTCTAGGTGGCGTGTAATTTACATTGAGCTACTAGATGGCGTGTACATTACATACAGCAGCCTCTAGATGTCGTGCAATTTACATTGAGCTACTAGATGGCGTGTACATTACATACAGCAGCCCCTAGATGGCGTGTACATTACATACAGCAGCCTCTAGGTGGCGTGTACATTACATATAGCAGCCTCTAGATGGCGTGTAATTTAGATTGAGCTACTAGATAGTGTGTACATTACATACAGCAGCCTCTAGATGGTGTGTACATTACATATAGCAGCCTCTAGATGGCGTGTGATTTACATTGAGCTCCTAGATGGTGTGTACATTACATACAGCAGCCACTAGATGGCACGCAATTTACATTGAGCTACTATATGGTGTGTACATTACATACAGCAGCCACTAGATGGCGTGTGATTTACATTGAGCTCCTAGATGGTGTGTACATTACATACAGCAGCCTCTAGATGGCGTGTACATTACATATAGCAGCCTCTAGATGGCGTGTACATTACATACATCTGCCTCTAGATGGCGTGTACATTACATATAGCAGCCTCTAGATGGCGTGTACATTACATACAGCAGCCTCTAGGTGGCGTGTACATTACATATAGCAGCCTCTAGACGGCGTGTAATTTAGATTGAGCTACTAGATGGCGTGTACATTACATACAGCAGCCTCTAGATGGTGTGTACATTACATATAGCAGCCTCTAGATGGCGTGCAATTTACATTGAGCTACTAGTTGGCGTGTACATTACATACAGCAGCCACTAGATGTCGTGCAATTTACATTGAGCTACTAGATGGGGTGTACATTACATATAGCAGCCTCTAGATGGCGTGCAATTTACATTGAGCTACTAGATGGTGTGTACATTACATACAGCAGCCTCTAGATGGCGTGCAATTTACATTGAGCTACTAGAGGGCGTGTACATTGCATACAGCAGCCTCTAGATGGCGTGTAATTTACATTGAGCTACTAGATGGTGTGTACATTACATATAGCAGCCTCTAGATGGCGTGCAATTTACATTGAGCTACTAGTTGGCGTGTACATTACATACAGCAGCCACTAGATGTCGTGCAATTTACATTGAGCTACTAGATGGCGTGTACATTACATACAGCAGCCACTAGATGGCACGCAATTTACATTGAGCTACTAGATGGTGTGTACATTACATACAGCAGCCACTAGATGGCACACAATTTACATTGAGCTACTATATGGTGTGTACATTACATACAGCAGCCACTAGATGGCACGCAATTTACATTGAGCTACTAGATGGTGTGTACATTACATATAGCAGCCTCTAGATGGCGTGCAATATACATTGAGCTACTAGATGGTGTGTACATTACATACAGCAGCCACTAGATGGCGTGTGATTTACATTGAGCTCCTAGATGGCGTGTACATTACATACAGCAGCCCCTAGATGGCGTGTACATAACATACAGCAGCCACTAGATGGCGTGTACATTACATACAGCAGCCCCTAGATGGCATGTACACTACATATAGCAGCCCTTAGATAGCATGTGATTTACATTGAGCTACTAGATGGCGTGTACATTACACACAGCAGCCTCTAGATGGCGTGTGATTTACATTGAGCTACTAGATGGCGTGTACATTACATACAACAGCCTCTAGATGGCGTGTGATTAACATTGAGCTACTAGATGGCGTGTACATTACATACAACAGCCCCTAGATGGCGTGTACATTACATACAGCAGCCCCTAGATAGCATGTGATTTGCATTGAGCTACTAGATGGCGTGTACATTACATATAGCAGCCTCTAGATGGCGTGCAATTTACAATGAGCTTCTAGATGGCGGTACATTAAATACAGTAGCCCCTAGATGGCGTGCAATTTTAATTGAGCTACTAGATGGCGTGTACATTACATACAGTAGTCTCTAAATGGCGTGTACATTACATACAACAGCCCCTAGATGGCGTGTACACTACATACAGCAGCCCTTAGATAGCATGTGATTTACATTGAGCTACTAGATGGCGTGTACATTACATACAGCAGCCTCTAGATGGCGTGTGATTTACATTGAGCTACAAGATGGCGTGTACATTACATACAGCAGCCTCTAGATGGCGTGTGATTTACATTGAGCTCCTAGATGGCGTGTACATTACATACAGTAGCCCCTAGATAGCATGTGATTTACATTGAGCTACTAGATGGCGTGTACATTACACACAGCAGCCTCTAGATGGCGTGTGATTTACATTGAGCTACTAGATGGCGTGTAGTTACATACAGCAGCCTCTAGATGGCGTGCAATTTACATTGAGCTACTAGAGGGCGTGTACATTACATATAGCAGCCTCTAGATGGCGTGCAATTTACAACGAGCTACTAGATGGCGGTACATTACATACAGCAGGCCCTTGATGGCGTGCAGTTTAAATTGAGCTACTAGATGGCGTGTACATTACATACAGCAGCCTCTAGATGGCGTGTGATTTACATTGAGCTCCAAGATGGCGTGTACATTACATACAACAGCCCCTAGATGGCGTGTACATTACATACAGCAGCCCCTTGATAGAGTGTGATTTACATTGAGCTACTAGATGGCATGTACATTACATACAACAGCTCCTAGATGGCGTGTACATTACATACAGCAGCTTCTAGATAGCATGTGATTTACATTGAGCTACTAGATGGCGTGTACATTACACACAGCAGCCTCTAGATGGCGTGTGATTTACATTGAACTACTACATGGCGTGTACATTACATACAGCAGCCTCTAGATGGCGTGCAATTTACATTGAGCTACTAGATGGCGTGTACATTACACACAGCAGCCTCTAGATGGTGTTTGATTTACATTGAGCTCCTAGATGGCGTGTACATTACATACAGCAGCCCCTAGATGGCATGTACACTACATATAGCAGCCCTTAGATAGCATGTGATTTACATTGAGCTGCTAGATGGCGTGTACATTACATACAGCAGCCTCTAGATGGCGTGCAATTTACATTGAGCTACTATATGGCGTGTACATTACATACAGCAGTCTATAGGTGGCGTGTAATTTACATTGAGCTACTAGATGGCGTGTACATTACATACAGCAGCCCCTAGATGGCATGTACATTACATACAGCAGCCACTAGATGGCGTGTACATTACATACAGCAGCCACTAGATGTCGTGCAATTTACATTGAGCTACTAGATGGCGTGTACATTACATACAACAGCCCCTAGATGGCGTGTACATTACATACAGTAGCCCCTAGATAGCATGTGATTTACATTGAGCTACTAGATGGCGTGTACATTACATACAGCAGCCTCTAGATGGCGTGTGATTTACAATGAGCTCCAAGATGGCGTGTACATTACATACAACAGCCCCTAGATGGCGTGTACATTACATACAGTAGCCCCTAGATAGCGTGTGATTTACATTGAGCTACTAGATGGCATGTACATTACATACAACAGCCCCTAGATGGAGTGTACATTACATACAGTAGCCCCTAGATAGCATGTGATTTACATTGAGCTACTAGATGGCATGTACATTACATATAGCAGCCCCTAGATAGCATGTGATTTACATTGAGCTACTAGATGGCGTGTACATTACACACAGCAGCCTCTAGATGGCGTGAGATTTACATTGAACTACTAGATGGCGTGTACATTACACACAGCAGCCTCTAGATGGTGTTTGATTTACATTGAGCTCCTAGATGGCGTGTACATTACATACAACAACCCCTAGATGGCGTGTACATTACATACAGCAGCCCCTAGATGGCATGTACATTACATACAGCAGCCACTAGATGGCGTGTACATTACATACAGCAGCCACTAGATGGCGTGCAATTTACATTGAGCTACTAGATGGTGTGTACATTACATACAACAGCCCCTAGATGGCGTGTACATTGCATACAGTAGCCCCTAGATAGCATGTGATTTACATTGAGCTACTAGATGGCGTGTACATTACACACAGCAGCCTCTAGATGGCGTGTGATTTACATTGAGCTACTAGATGGCGTGTACGTTACATACAGCAGCCTCTAGATGGCGTGCAAATTACATTGAGCTACTACATGGCGTGCACATTACATATAGCAGCCTCTAGATGGCGTGCAATTTACAACGAGCTACTAGATGGAGGTAGATTACATACAGCAGGCCCTAGATGGCGTGCAATTTAAATTGAGCTACTAGATGGCGTGTACATTACATACAGCAGCCTCTAGATGGCGTGTGATTTACATTGAGCTCCAAGATGGCGTGTACATTACATACAACAGCCCCTAGATGGCGTGTACATTACATAAAGCAGCCCCTAGATAGCGTGTGATTTACATTGAGATACTAGATGGCATGTACATTACACACAGCAGCCTCTAGATGGCGTGTGATTTATATTGAACTACTAGATGGTGTGTACATTACATACAGCAGCTCCTAGATAGCATGTGATTTACATTGAGCTACTAGATGGCGTTTACATTACATACAGCAGCCTCTAGATGGCGTGTGATTTACATTGAGCTCCTAGATGGCGGTACATTAAATACAGCAGCCTCTAGATGGAGTGTACATTACATACAGCAGCCTCTAGATGGCGAGGACATTACATACAGCAGCCTCTAGATGGCGTGGACATTACATACAGCAGCCAGTAGATGGCGTGCAATTAACATTGAGCTACTAGATGGTGTGTACATTACATATAGCAGTCTCTAGATGGCGTGGAATTTACATTAAGCTCCTAGATGGCGGTACATTACATACAGCAGCTCCTAGATAGCATGTGATTTACATTGAGCTACTAGATGGTGTGTACACTACATACAGCAGACTCTAGATGGCGTGCAATTTACATTGAGCTACTAGATCGCGTGTACATTACATACAGCAGCCTCTAGATGGCGTGCAATTTACATTGAGCTACTAGATGGTGTGTACATTACATACAGCAGACTCTAGATGGCACGCAATTTACATTGAGCTACTAGATGGCGTGTACATTACATACAGCAGCCTCTAGATGGCGTGTGATTTACATTGAGCTCCTAGATGGCGTATACATTACATACAACAGACCCTAGATGGCGTGTACATTACATACAGCAGCCCCTAGATAGCATGTGATTTATATTGAGCTACTAGATGGCGTGTACATTACACACAGCAGCCTCTAGATAGCGTGTGATTTACATTGAGCTACTAGATGGCGTGTACGTTACATACAGCAGCCTCTAGATGGCGTGCAATTTACATTGAGCTACTAGATGGCGTGTACATTACATACAGCAGCCTCTAGATGGCGTGTAATTTACATTGAGCTACTAGATGGCGTGTACATTACATACAGCAGCCTCTGGATGGCGTGCAATTTACATTGAGCTACTAGATGGCGTGTACATTACATACAGCAGCCTCTAGATGGCGTGTAATTTACATTGAGCTACTAGATGGCGTGTACATTACATACAGCAGCCTCTGGATGGCGTGCAATTTACATTGAGCTACTAGATGGCGTGTACATTACATACCGCAGCCTCTAGATGGCGTGTGATTTACATTGAGCTCCTAGATGGCGTGTACATTACATACAACAGCCCCTAGATGGCGTGTACATTACGTACAGCAGCCCCTAGATAGCATGTGATTTACACTGAGCTACTAGATGGCATGTACATTACATACAACAGCCCCTAGATGGCGTATGATTTACATTGAGCTACTTGATGGCGTGTACGTTACATACAGCAGCCTCTAGATGGCGTGCAATTTACACTGAGCTACTGGACGGCGTGTACATTACATACAGCAGCCTCTAGATGGCGTGTAATTTACATTGAGCTACTAGATGGCGTGTACATTACATACAGCAGCCTCTAGATGGTGTTTGATTTACAATGAGCTACTAGATGGCGTGTACATTACATACAGCAGCCACTAGATGGCGTGTACATTACATACAGCAGCCTCTAGGTGGCGTGTAATTTACATTGAGCTACTAGATGGCGTGTACATTACATACAGCAGCCTCTAGATGTCGTGCAATTTACATTGAGCTACTAGATGGCGTGTACATTACATACAGCAGCCCCTAGATGGCGTGTACATTACATACAGCAGCCTCTAGGTGGCGTGTACATTACATATAGCAGCCTCTAGATGGCGTGTAATTTAGATTGAGCTACTAGATAGTGTGTACATTACATACAGCAGCCTCTAGATGGTGTGTACATTACATATAGCAGCCTCTAGATGGCGTGTGATTTACATTGAGCTCCTAGATGGTGTGTACATTACATACAGCAGCCACTAGATGGCACGCAATTTACATTGAGCTACTATATGGTGTGTACATTACATACAGCAGCCACTAGATGGCGTGTGATTTACATTGAGCTCCTAGATGGTGTGTACATTACATACAGCAGCCTCTAGATGGCGTGTACATTACATATAGCAGCCTCTAGATGGCGTGTACATTACATACATCTGCCTCTAGATGGCGTGTACATTACATATAGCAGCCTCTAGATGGCGTGTACATTACATACAGCAGCCTCTAGGTGGCGTGTACATTACATATAGCAGCCTCTAGACGGCGTGTAATTTAGATTGAGCTACTAGATGGCGTGTACATTACATACAGCAGCCTCTAGATGGTGTGTACATTACATATAGCAGCCTCTAGATGGCGTGCAATTTACATTGAGCTACTAGTTGGCGTGTACATTACATACAGCAGCCACTAGATGTCGTGCAATTTACATTGAGCTACTAGATGGGGTGTACATTACATATAGCAGCCTCTAGATGGCGTGCAATTTACATTGAGCTACTAGATGGTGTGTACATTACATACAGCAGCCTCTAGATGGCGTGCAATTTACATTGAGCTACTAGAGGGCGTGTACATTGCATACAGCAGCCTCTAGATGGCGTGTAATTTACATTGAGCTACTAGATGGTGTGTACATTACATATAGCAGCCTCTAGATGGCGTGCAATTTACATTGAGCTACTAGTTGGCGTGTACATTACATACAGCAGCCACTAGATGTCGTGCAATTTACATTGAGCTCCTAGATGGCGTGTACATTACATACAGCAGCCACTAGATGGCACGCAATTTACATTGAGCTACTAGATGGTGTGTACATTACATACAGCAGCCACTAGATGGCACACAATTTACATTGAGCTACTATATGGTGTGTACATTACATACAGCAGCCACTAGATGGCACGCAATTTACATTGAGCTACTAGATGGTGTGTACATTACATATAGCAGCCTCTAGATGGCGTGCAATATACATTGAGCTACTAGATGGTGTGTACATTACATACAGCAGCCACTAGATGGCGTGTGATTTACATTGAGCTCCTAGATGGCGTGTACATTACATACAGCAGCCCCTAGATGGCGTGTACATAACATACAGCAGCCACTAGATGGCGTGTACATTACATACAGCAGCCCCTAGATGGCATGTACACTACATATAGCAGCCCTTAGATAGCATGTGATTTACATTGAGCTACTAGATGGCGTGTACATTACACACAGCAGCCTCTAGATGGCGTGTGATTTACATTGAGCTACTAGATGGCGTGTACATTACATACAACAGCCTCTAGATGGCGTGTGATTAACATTGAGCTACTAGATGGCGTGTACATTACATACAACAGCCCCTAGATGGCGTGTACATTACATACAGCAGCCCCTAGATAGCATGTGATTTGCATTGAGCTACTAGATGGCGTGTACATTACATATAGCAGCCTCTAGATGGCGTGCAATTTACAATGAGCTTCTAGATGGCGGTACATTAAATACAGTAGCCCCTAGATGGCGTGCAATTTTAATTGAGCTACTAGATGGCGTGTACATTACATACAGTAGTCTCTAAATGGCGTGTACATTACATACAACAGCCCCTAGATGGCGTGTACACTACATACAGCAGCCCTTAGATAGCATGTGATTTACATTGAGCTACTAGATGGCGTGTACATTACATACAGCAGCCTCTAGATGGCGTGTGATTTACATTGAGCTACAAGATGGCGTGTACATTACATACAGCAGCCTCTAGATGGCGTGTGATTTACATTGAGCTCCTAGATGGCGTGTACATTACATACAGTAGCCCCTAGATAGCATGTGATTTACATTGAGCTACTAGATGGCGTGTACATTACACACAGCAGCCTCTAGATGGCGTGTGATTTACATTGAGCTACTAGATGGCGTGTAGTTACATACAGCAGCCTCTAGATGGTGTGCAATTTACATTGAGCTACTAGAGGGCGTGTACATTACATATAGCAGCCTCTAGATGGCGTGCAATTTACAACGAGCTACTAGATGGCGGTACATTACATACAGCAGGCCCTTGATGGCGTGCAATTTAAATTGAGCTACTAGATGGCGTGTACATTACATACAGCAGCCTCTAGATGGCGTGTGATTTACATTGAGCTCCAAGATGGCGTGTACATTACATACAACAGCCCCTAGATGGCGTGTACATTACATACAGCAGCCCCTTGATAGAGTGTGATTTACATTGAGCTACTAGATGGCATGTACATTACATACAACAGCTCCTAGATGGCGTGTACATTACATACAGCAGCTTCTAGATAGCATGTGATTTACATTGAGCTACTAGATGGCGTGTACATTACACACAGCAGCCTCTAGATGGCGTGTGATTTACATTGAACTACTACATGGCGTGTACATTACATACAGCAGCCTCTAGATGGCGTGCAATTTACATTGAGCTACTAGATGGCGTGTACATTACACACAGCAGCCTCTAGATGGTGTTTGATTTACATTGAGCTCCTAGATGGCGTGTACATTACATACAGCAGCCCCTAGATGGCATGTACACTACATATAGCAGCCCTTAGATAGCATGTGATTTACATTGAGCTGCTAGATGGCGTGTACATTACATACAGCAGCCTCTAGATGGCGTGCAATTTACATTGAGCTACTATATGGCGTGTACATTACATACAGCAGTCTATAGGTGGCGTGTAATTTACATTGAGCTACTAGATGGCGTGTACATTACATACAGCAGCCCCTAGATGGCATGTACATTACATACAGCAGCCACTAGATGGCGTGTACATTACATACAGCAGCCACTAGATGGCGTGCAATTTACATTGAGCTACTAGATGGCGTGTACATTACATACAACAGCCCCTAGATGGCGTGTACATTACATACAGTAGCCCCTAGATAGCATGTGATTTACATTGAGCTACTAGATGGCGTGTACATTACATACAGCAGCCTCTAGATGGCGTGTGATTTACAATGAGCTCCAAGATGGCGTGTACATTACATACAACAGCCCCTAGATGGCGTGTACATTACATACAGTAGCCCCTAGATAGCGTGTGATTTACATTGAGCTACTAGATGGCATGTACATTACATACAACAGCCCCTAGATGGAGTGTACATTACATACAGTAGCCCCTAGATAGCATGTGATTTACATTGAGCTACTAGATGGCATGTACATTACATATAGCAGCCCCTAGATAGCATGTGATTTACATTGAGCTACTAGATGGCGTGTACATTACACACAGCAGCCTCTAGATGGCGTGAGATTTACATTGAACTACTAGATGGCGTGTACATTACACACAGCAGCCTCTAGATGGTGTTTGATTTACATTGAGCTCCTAGATGGCGTGTACATTACATACAACAACCCCTAGATGGCGTGTACATTACATACAGCAGCCCCTAGATGGCATGTACATTACATACAGCAGCCACTAGATGGCGTGTACATTACATACAGCAGCCACTAGATGGCGTGCAATTTACATTGAGCTACTAGATGGTGTGTACATTACATACAACAGCCCCTAGATGGCGTGTACATTGCATACAGTAGCCCCTAGATAGCATGTGATTTACATTGAGCTACTAGATGGCGTGTACATTACACACAGCAGCCTCTAGATGGCGTGTGATTTACATTGAGCTACTAGATGGCGTGTACGTTACATACAGCAGCCTCTAGATGGCGTGCAAATTACATTGAGCTACTACATGGCGTGCACATTACATATAGCAGCCTCTAGATGGCGTGCAATTTACAAAGAGCTACTAGATGGCGGTAGATTACATACAGCAGGCCCTAGATGGCGTGCAATTTAAATTGAGCTACTAGACGGAGTGTACATTACATACAGCAGCCTCTAGATGGCGTGTGATTTACATTGAGCTCCAAGATGGCGTGTACATTACATACAACAGCCCCTAGATGGCGTGTGATTTACATTGAGCTACTAGATGGCATGTACATTACACACAGCAGCCTCTAGATGGCGTGTGATTTATATTGAACTACTAGATGGCGTGTACGTTACATACAGCAGCCTCTAGATGGCGTGCAATTTACATTGAGCTACTAGATGGCGTGTACATTACATACAGCAGCCTCTAGATGGCGTGCAATTTAAATTGAGCTACTAGATAGTGTGTACATTACATACAGCAGCCACTAGATGGCACGCAATTTACATTGAGCTACTATATGGTGTGTACATTACATACAGCAGCCACTAGATGGCACACAATTTACATTGAGCTACTAGATGGTGTGTACATTACATACAGCAGCCACTAGATGGCACGCAATTTACATTGAGCTACTATATGGTGTGTACATTACATACAGCAGCCACTAGATGGCGTGTGATTTACATTGAGCTACTAGATGGTGTGTACATTACATATAGCAGCCTCTAGATGGCGTGCAATTTACATTGAGCTACTAGATGGTGTGTACATTACATACAGCAGCCACTAGATGGCGTGTGATTTACATTGAGCTCCTAGATGGCGTGTACATTACACACAGCAGCTCCTAGATGGCGTGTACATTACATACAGCAGCCTCTAGATGGCGTGTGATTTACATTGAGCTCCTAGATGGCGTGTACATTACATACAACAGCCCCTAGATGGTGTGTACATTACATACAGCAGCTCCTAGATAGCATGTGATTTATATTGAGCTACTAGATGGCATGTACATTACATATAGAAGCCCCTAGATAGCATGTGATTTACATTGAGCTACTAAATGGCGTGTACATTACACACAGCAGCCTCTAGATGGCGTGTGATTTACATTGAGCTACTAGATGGCGTGTACATTACATACAGCAGCCTCTAGATGGCGTGCAATTTACATTGAGCTACTAGATGGCGTGTACACTACATACAGCAGCCTCTAGATGGCGTGTACAATACATACAGCAGCCTCTAGATGGCGTGGACATTACATACAGCAGCCACTAGATGGCGTGTAATTTACATTGAGCTACTAGATGGCGTGTACACTACATACAGCAGCCTCTAGATGGCGTGGACATTACATACAGCAGCCACTAGATGGCGTGTAATTTACATTGAGCTACTAAATGGCGTGTACATTACATACAACAGCCTCTAGATGGCGTGTAATTTACATTGAGCTACTAGATGGCGTGTACATTACATAGAGCAGCCTCTAGATGGTGTTTGATTTACAATGAGCTACTAGATAGCGTGTACATTACATACAGCAGCCTCTAGATGGCGTGTGATTTACATTGAGCTACTAGATGGCGTGTACACTACATACAGCAGCCATTAGATTGCATGTACAATACATACAGCAGCCTCTAGATGGCGTGTAATTTACATTGAGCTACTAAATGGCGTGTACATTACATACAGCAGCCTCTAGATGGCGTGTGATTTACATTGAGCTACAAGATGGCGTGTACATTACATACAGCAGCCTCTAGATGGCGTGTGATTTACATTGAGCTCCTAGATGGCGTGTACATTACATACAACAGACCCTAGATGGCGTGTACCTTACATACAGCAGCCCCTAGATAGCATGTGATTTACATTGAGCTACTAGATGGCATGTACATTACATACAACAGCCCCTAGATGGCGTGTGATTTACATTGAGCTACTAGATGGCGTGTACGTTACATACAGCAGCCTCTAGATGGCGTGCAATTTACATTGAGCTACTAGATGGCGTGTACATTACATACAGCAGTCTCTAGATGGCGTGCAATTTACATTGAGCTTCTAGACGGCGTGTACATTACATACAGCAGCCTCTAGATGGCGTGTAATTTACATTGAGCTACTAGATGGCGTGTACATTACATACAGCAGCCCCTAGATGGCGTGTACATTACATACAGCAGCCTCTAGATGGTGTTTGATTTACAATGAGCTACTAGATGGCGTGTATATTACATACAGCAGCCTCTAGATGGCGTGCAATTTACATTGAGCTACTAGATGGCGTGTACATTACATACAGCAGCCTCTAGATGGCGTGCAATTTATATTGAGCTACTAGATGGCGTGTACATTACATACAGCAGCCACTAGATGTCGTGCAATTTACATTGAGCTACTAGATGGCGTGTACATTACATACAGCAGCCACTAGATGTCGTGCAATTTACATTGAGCTACTAGATGGCGTGTACATTACATACAGCAGCCCCTAGATGGCGTGTACATTACATACAGCAGCCTCTAGGTGGCGTGTACATTACATATAGCAGCCTCTAGATGGCGTGTAATTTAGATTGAGCTACTAGATGGCGTGTACATTACATACAGCAGCCTCTAGATGGTGTGTACATTACATATAGCAGCCTCTAGATGGCGTGCAATTTACATTGAGCTACTAGTTGGCGTGTACATTACATACAGCAGCCACTAGATGTCGTGCAATTTACATTGAGCTACTAGATGGCGTGTACATTACATATAGCAGCCTCTAGATGGCGTGCAATTTACATTGAGCTACTAGATGGTGTGTACATTATATACAGCAGCCTCTAGATGGCGTGCAATTTACATTGAGCTACTAGATGGCGTGTACATTACATACAGCAGCCTCTAGATGGCGTGTAATTTACATTGAGCTACTAGATGGCGTGTACATTACATATAGCAGCCTCTAGATGGCGTGCAATTTACATTGAGCTACTAGTTGGCGTGTACATTACATACAGCAGCCACTAGATGTCGTGAAATTTACATTGAGCTACTAGATGGCGTGTACATTACATATAGCAGCCTCTAGATGTCGTGCAATTTACATTGAGCTACTAGATGGTGTGTACATTACATACAGCAGCCTCTAGATGGCGTGTACATTACATATAGCAGCCTCTAGATGGCGTGTGATTTACATTGAGCTACTAGATGTTGTGTATGTTACTTAGATCAGCCACCAGGTGGCGAGTAGCTTACACATAACAGCCACTAAATAGAATTGAACATCCACTAGATGGCACCCCTTTCCCAAAAACACTCTTGTTTTATTGAATTCATTTTCATTGATGTTTTTTCACCTTGTGCTAATAGCGGCTAAGCCTTTATATATCCCTTGTGGAGTGTGACATTGGAATTTTCAATATTTCACTAACAGTCATAGTTGTTTATGCGGCAGGACCTTCATTAATGTAATATCCAAGGGAGATGTTGTGAATATGTCCTGATTTCGGCCACCACACAAATAATTAAGTGCCAGGAGGCTATAATGTGTAATCTCTTATATATGTGATCCGGCTCCTGAATCCTTCATAAAAGGCGATTCTTTGCCTTGAAGCCCATATATCAGTCCCAGAAATAATATATTTATGGGAAATATTTCATTCCTATTAGACATTGCAATTTTTTTTATGCCACCTGTAAAGGAAAGGACACCTTTGCCCCAATGACAACACTTCCTGCCCAAGTGCGGTGGCATCTCAGAGTTATCAAAGGGGCAAGGAGCCTCCTAATTATTGAAATTCAGACATCAGCTTTCTCGCTTTGTGTATATGGAGAAATGTGGCACTTCAGATGGCAGCAATTAGTCCAGGATCCTTATAACAACACTTATTGGAATCAAGTGCTATATAGAACTGTGGCAGAAATTTCAAGGTATTAAAAGAAGGAGACATAGTGACACTCTTAGGATGATCATTATCCTTGTGAGGTGCTAGACTTGCGGTCCAGGGACTCGCGGCCGGGCCGGACAGCGCGGGATCAGCTGTGATCTGCTGTGATCCCGTGCTGTATTGTCTGTACACTCTTTTGCTTCTTCCTCTGCCCAGGAGCTGTGGTATGATCAGCCCATGTTCCTGCACTGTCAGACACAGCCATTACACAGTACACAGCAGGGGCAAAATTATAATATTATCTCAGCACAGGAACATTTTATTTAATCGCATCCAATTGTGGAAATTCTTTTTTATATCAAGATCTATTGATTTAAAATGTTGATCAAAATTAACTTTGTAGGTAAATCCTTCTAACTGTATCTTGCCCAAATGTATCGAAAGTCACTATCAATTAACCTAACTGTTACCCTGTGCTTACCCCATATACGTTCCCTACAGCTGAGCTGAGTGCATGTCACTCTCACTAGGCATTACCATCACAGCATCTACATGGCATCATCAGTGCCTACGACACCAAGCATTGGGTACATTACATGAATAAAAACCGCATGTCACAGTACACAGTTCACGTGGCAAAATAAAACACAGTAAAAATGCACAACACTATTATTATCACTTGACATTGCCTTCAGGGGCAGGGACATTGCAGTCTACACCTTTACACCAGAATGGAGCTTGTGAGCATGTGCAGTTGGGAACTCAGCTGTTGTAACCTGGAGATAACATGGCAGTATGTGGTATAGGTTATTTAAGGTCACAGCAGTCAACCCTTCGACTCTACATCCTCACATGTAGACGACTCCTTTGAGAGATATTATGGATGGCTTCAATTGTGACATACTGTAAGGTGTGCCGTGTTCACTGCGCTAAACTCGAGTTGTTGGGCAACAGTCAGCAGCAGTAAATTACTGTTCTGACCAAGCACCTGTGCTCGCTACACCTTTGGCATGGCTGAGAAGTTCAGTGCACTTTCTCACCTACTTGTTTTCCATCTATGTCCTCCTGTGTCTCCTGTCGAGAAAGAGCTATCAATCATGTTAGAGGGCGGATGGTAAAGGGAGAACAAGTAGGTAGGAAGGTGCCTTGAACTGTTTGGCCACTCCAAAGGAGCATTGACGCTCGGTTTGAACAGTCATTGTCTGCCGTCAGAATCCATGTACAGAGACTGTTCCAGATAATTGCCACAACCACTAAGCCTGTGTCACAGTATTGTAGTACAACCGCCAAGTATTGTGCCACAGTATCACAGTATCAGATTGTAGCCACCAAGTACTGTGCCACAGTATCACAGTATTAGACTGTAACCGCCAAGTACTGTGCCACAGTATCACACTGTAACTGACAAGTACTGTGCCACAGTATCACAGTATCAGACTGAAACCGCCAAGTGCTGTGCCACATTATCACAGTATCAGAATGTAGCCGCCAAGTACTGTGCCACAGTATCGCAGTATCAGACTGTAGCTGCCAAGTACTGTGCCACAGTATCACAGTATCAGACAGTGTAACACCCCAGGGTCCTGGTTGTTACAGTGGCATCCTCAAGGGGAGAGTGATGTCACTCTTGGAAGCGAAGGAAGATCTCTTTTATCAGGTGATCACAATGCACACAACATGTTCACACTCCAGGCCAGAAGGGGAGTTATAAACCTGGTTTAGAGGGAACTTCCCTATTGATACATTCTGGTCTGGAGGGAAAGGAAGTCAGTCAGTGTGTCAGGAGGACAGAGCAGAGAGCAGTCAGACATTGAGTGTTGGAAGGACTGAAGGGGCAGTGCAGCCAGAATTGCTGCAGCTCCTGGAGAAAGAGAGAGAATATGAAAGGAAGACTAGTGTTTAGTGAGCGTGCAAAAGAAGGAAGCATGGGAGAGTGACAACAGGGGAGCATAGCAGTGATTTGGCTACCTCCCTGGCCAAGCGCAGATTCTGGTACCCGGAAGACTGAGGCTGTGTCAGACTTTAAGAGGCATAGCAGAAACTGGCAGGACAGCTGGATTATTTCAAGTAACCTGTCCGCCCTAATACCCAGGAGGCACAGTGGCATATAGAACCTGGGTTGTGATAGAGACCCTATAAAAAGGATTGAGCCACCTGTCATATGGGTTTGTGTAGTATCCTTTACGGAGGACAGAGAGAACTGTGAGGACTTTGCCAGAAGCCAGAGGCAGTAAGGGACTACAACATCACCACGCTAATAGGAAGGCTTCTAACTCCATCTGGTAAAGGGGAGCCTGAATTAGCTTCCAAGCTTGCCGGACCCTTACTGTACCTGTGATCTGGTGCCCTGGACTGCGGCTACCTGAAGCCTACAGTAAACCAGGTAAAGAGACTGCAAACCTGTGTCCTCCGTTCTTTACTGGACCACGCACCATCCTCATCTATACACCGGGAGCCCTGGTGTTGTGAATTCTGTGGCAGAGCTCCCTCCTGTGGTCACAAGTGGTACTTCGGCTGGTTCTCTCTGTGAGCTTCCGTTGGTGGAGGAAAGTGGTACTGCGGCTTCTGAGTTTCCTTCCTCAGGTGATGTGGTGAAGTCGTTAGGTGCTGCTCTATTGAACTCCACCTAGTGCTTTGATCCTGGCCTCCAGTCAATGTTCTAGTATTGGACCTGTTTCCTCCTGGATCGTTCCTGTGGCCTGCTGCTCTGCATAGCTAAGTTCCTTTTTGCTATTTGTTTGCTGTTTTTTTCTGTCCAGCTTGTCAATTTGTTTTTTTCTGCTTGCTGGAAGCTCTGGGACGCAGAGGGTGTACCTCCGTGCCGTTAGTTCGGTACGGAGGGTCTTTTTGCCCCCTTTGCGTGGTTTTTGTAGGGTTTTGTGTTGACCGCAAAGTTACCTTTCCTATCCTCGCTCTGTTCAGAAAGTTGGGCCTCACTTTGCTAAATCTATTTCATCTCTACGTTTGTCTTTTCATCTTAACTCACAGTCATTATATGTGGGGGCTGCCTTTTCCTTTGGGGTATTTCTCTGAGGCAAGGTAGGCTTATTTTCTATCTTCAGGCTAGCTACTTTCTCAGGCCGTGCCGAGTTGCATAGGGAGCGTTAGGCGCAATCCACGGCTGCCTTTAGTGTGGTTGGAGAGGATTAGGGATTGCGGTCAACAGAGTTCCCACGTCTCAGAGCTCGTTCTTGTTTTTTGGGTTATTGCCAGATCACTGTATGTGCGCTGACCTCTATGTCCATTGTGGTACTGAATTACCTTTCATAACAGTACTGGAGGCCAAAAGTACTAATGATTCCCAATAGAGGGAAAAAAGAAGTTCTGAGACCATTTTTTTTTCTTTGCACTGTGTTTTGCCTTTTTTTTCCCCTAGACATTTGGGTGGTTCAGGACACAGGTGTAGCAATGGACATTAAAGGTCTGTCTTCATGTGTGGATCAGCTCACGGCAAGAGTACAAAGTATTCAAGACTTTGTGGTTCAGAATTCTATATTAGAACCGAGAATTCCTATTCCTGATTTGTTTTTTGGAGATAGAACTAAATTTCTGAGTTTCAAAAATAATTGTAAACTGTTTCTGGCTTTGAAACCTCGCTCCTCTGGTGACCCAGTTCCAACAAGTTAGGATCGTTATTTCTTTTTTGCGTGGCGACCCTAAGGACTGGGCATTTTCTCTTGCGTCAGGAGATCCTGCATTAAGTAATATCGATGCATTTTTCCTGGCGCTCGGATTGCTGTACGATGAGCCTAATTCTGTGGATCAGGCAGAGAAGAATTTGCTGGCTCTGTGTCAGGGTCAGGATGAAATAGAGGTATATTGTCAGAAATTTAGAAAGTGGTCCGTACTCACTCAGTGGAATGAAGGTGCGCTCGCAGCTATTTTCAGAAAAGGTCTCTCTGAAGCCCTTAAGGATGTCATGGTGGGATTTCCTATGCCTGCTGGTCTGAATGAGTCTATGTCTTTGGCCATTCAGATCGGTCGACGCTTGCGCGAGCGTAAATCTGTGCACCATTTGGCGGTATTACCTGAGCTTAAACCTGAGCCTATGCAGTGCGATAGGACTTTGACCAGAGTTGAACGGCAAGAACACAGACGTCTGAATGGGCTGTGTTTCTACTGTGGTGATTCCACTCATGCTATCTCTGATTGTCCTAAGCGCACTAAGCGGTTCGCTAGGTCTGCCACCATTGGTACGGTACAGTCAAAATTTCTTCTGTCTGTTACCTTGATCTGCTCTTTGTCATCGTATTCTGTCATGACATTTGTGGACTCAGGCGCTGCTCTGAATTTTATGGACTTGGAGTATGCTAGGCGTTGTGGGTTTTTCTTGGAGCCCTTGCAGTGTCCTATTCCATTGAGAGGAATTGATGCTACGCCTTTTGGCCAAGAATAAGCCTCAGTACTGGACCCAGCTGACCATGTGCATGGCTCCTGCACATCAGGAGGTTATTCGCTTTCTGGTGTTGCATAATCTGCATGATGTGGTCGTGTTGGGGTCGCCATGGCTACAAGTCCATAATCCAGTATTAGATTGGAAATCCATGTCTGTGTCCAGCTGGGGTTGTCAGGGGGTACATGGTGATGTCCCATTTCTGACTATTTCGTCATCCACCCCTTCTGAGGTTCCTGAGTTCTTGTCTGATTACCGGGATTTATTTGATGAGCCCAAGTCCGATACCCTACCTCCGCATAGGGATTGTGATTGTGCTATCGATTTGATTCCTGGTAGTAAATTCCCAAAAGGTCGTCTGTTTAATTTATCTGTGCCTGAGCACGCCGCTATGCGGAGTTATGTGAAGGAGTCTTTGGAGAAGGGGCATATTCGCCCGTCATCGTCGCCATTAGGAGCAGGGTTCTTTTTTGTAGCCAAGAAGGATGGTTCACTGAGACCTTGTATAGATTACCGCCTTCTAAATAAGAACACGGTTAAATTTCAGTACCCCTTGCCATTGTTATCTGATTTGTTTGCTCGGATTAAGGGGGCTAGTTGGTTCACCAAGATAGATCTTCGTGGTGCGTATAATCTTGTGCGTATTAAGCGAGGCGATGAGTGGAAAACTGCATTTAATACGCCCGAGGGCCATTTTGAGTATCTAGTAATGCCATTCGGACTTGCCAATGCTCCATCAGTGTTTCAGTCCTTTATGCATGACATCTTCCGAGAGTACCTGGATAAATTCCTGATTGTGTACTTAGATGACATTTTGATCTTCTCGGATGATTGGGAGTCTCATGTGAAGCAGGTCAGAACGGTGTTTCAGGTCCTGTGTGCTAATTCTTTGTTTGTGAAGGGATCAAAGTGTCTCTTTGGTGTTCAGAAGGTTTCATTTTTGGGGTTCATCTTTTCCCCTTCTACTATCGAGATGGACCCTGTTAAGGTCCAAGCCATCCATAATTGGACTCAGCCGACATCTCTGAAAAGTCTGCAAAAGTTCCTGGGCTTTGCTAATTTTTATTGTCGCTTCATCTGCAATTTTTCTAGTATTGCTAAACCATTGACCGATTTGACCAAGAAAGGTGCTGATTTGGTTAATTGGTCTTCTGCTGCGGTGGAAGCTTTTCAAGAGTTGAAGCGTCGTTTTTCTTCTGCCCCTGTGTTGTGTCAACCAGATGTTTTGCTTCCGTTCCAGGTCGAGGTTGATGCTTCTGAGATTGGAGCAGGGGCTGTTTTGTCGCAGAGAAGTTCTGATTGCTCGGTGATGAAACCATGCGCCTTCTTTTCCAGGAAGTTTTCGCCTGCTGAGCGAAATTATGATGTGGGCAATCGAGAGTTGCTGGCCATGAAGTGGGCATTCGAGGAGTGGCGTCATTGGCTTGAAGGAGCTAAGCATCGCGTGGTGGTCTTGACTGATCATAAGAACTTGACTTATCTCGAGTCCGCCAAGCGGTTGAATCCTAGACAAGCTCGTTGGTCGTTGTTTTTTGCCCGTTTTGACTTTGTGATTTCATACCTTCCGGGCTCTAAAAATGTGAAGGCGGATGCTCTGTCTAGGAGTTTTGTGCCCGACTCTCCGGGTGTATCTGAGCCGGCGGGTATCCTCAAAGAGGGAGTAATTGTGTCTGCCGTCTCCCCTGATTTGCGGCGGGTGCTGCAAAAATTTCAGGCTAATAAACCTGATCGTTGCCCAGCGGAGAAACTGTTTGTCCCTGATAGGTGGATGAATAAAGTTATCTATGAGGTTCATTGTTCGGTGTTGGCTGGTCATCCTGGAATCTTTGGTACCAGAGAGTTAGTGGCTAGATCCTTTTGGTGGCCATCTCTGTCGCGGGATGTGCGTACTTTTGTGCAGTCCTGTGGGATTTGTGCTCGGGTTAAGCCCTGCTGTTCTCGTGCCAGTGGGTTGCTTTTGCCCTTGCCGGTCCCGAAGAGGCCTTGGACACATATCTCTATGGATTTTATTTCAGATCTTCCCGTTTCTCAAAAGATGCCAGTCATTTGGGTGGTCTGTGATCGCTTCTCTAAGATGGTCCATTTGGTACCCTTGTCTAAATTGCCTTCCTCCTCTGATTTGGTGCCATTGTTTTTCCAGCATGTGGTTCGTTTACATGGCATTCCAGAGAATATCGTTTCTGACAGAGGTTCCCAGTTT
Source organism: Ranitomeya imitator (assembly GCF_032444005.1). Taxonomy (NCBI): domain Eukaryota; kingdom Metazoa; phylum Chordata; class Amphibia; order Anura; family Dendrobatidae; genus Ranitomeya; species Ranitomeya imitator. Next base: position 642,896,451 of record NC_091282.1, on the reverse strand, counting down.
GTTTCGAGGTTTTGGCGAGCCTTTTGTGGTAGGATGGGCATTGACTTGTCTTTTTCCTCGGCTTTCCATCCTCAGACTAATGGCCAGACCGAACGAACCAATCAGACCTTGGAAACATATCTGAGATGCTTTGTTTCTGCTGATCAGGATGACTGGGTGTCCTTTTTGCCTTTGGCTGAGTTCGCCCTAATAATCGGGCCAGCTCGGCTACCTTGGTTTCACCGTTTTTCTGCAACTCTGGGTTCCATCCTCGTTTCTCTTCAGGGCAGGTTGAGTCTTCGGACTGTCCTGGTGTGGATACTGTGGTGGACAGGTTGCAGCAGATTTGGACTCATGTAGTGGACAATTTGACTTTGTCCCAGGAGAAGGCTCAACGTTTCGCTAATCGCAGACGCTGTGTGGGTCCCCGACTTCGGGTTGGGGACTTTGTTTGGTTATCTTCTCGCCATATTCCTATGAAGGTTTCCTCTCCTAAGTTTAAACCTCGTTTTATTGGTCCGTATAGGATTTCTGAGGTTCTTAATCCTGTGTCTTTTCGTCTGACCCTTCCAGATTCTTTTTCCATACATAACGTATTCCATAGGTCATTGTTGCGGAGATACGTGGCACCTATGGTTCCATCTGTTGATCCTCCTGCCCCGGTTTTGGTGGAGGGGGAGTTGGAGTATATTGTGGAGAAGATTTTGGATTCTCGTGTTTCAAGGCGGAAACTCCAGTATCTGGTTAAGTGGAAGGGTTATGCTCAGGAAGATAATTCCTGGGTCTTTGCCTCTGATGTCCATGCTCCCGATCTTGTTCGTGCCTTTCATATGGCTCATCCTGGTCATCCTGGGAGCTCTGGTGAGGGTTCGGTGACCCCTCCTCAAGGGGGGGTACTGTTGTGAATTCTGTGGCAGAGCTCCCTCCTGTGGTCACAAGTGGTACTTCGGCTGGTTCTCTCTGTGAGCTTCCGTTGGTGGAGGAAAGTGGTACTGCGGCTTCTGAGTTTCCTTCCTCAGGTGATGTGGTGAAGTCGTTAGGTGCTGCTCTATTTAACTCCACCTAGTGCTTTGATCCTGGCCTCCAGTCAATGTTCTAGTATTGGACCTGTTTCCTCCTGGATCGTTCCTGTGGCCTGCTGCTCTGCATAGCTAAGTTCCTCTTTGCTATTTGTTTGCTGTTTTTTTCTGTCCAGCTTGTCAATTTGTTTTTTTCTGCTTGCTGGAAGCTCTGGGACGCAGAGGGTGTACCTCCGTGCCGTTAGTTCGGTATGGAGGGTCTTTTTGCCCCCTTTGCGTGGTAGGGTTTTGTGTTGACCGCAAAGTTACCTTTCCTATCCTCGCTCTGTTCAGAAAGTTGGGCCTCACTTTGCTAAATCTATTTCATCTCTACGTTTGTCTTTTCATCTTAACTCACAGTCATTATATGTGGGGGCTGCCTTTTCCTTTGGGGTATTTCTCTGAGGCAAGGTAGGCTTATTTTCTATCTTCAGGCTAGCTAGTTTCTCAGGCCGTGCCGAGTTGCATTGGGAGCGTTAGGCGCAATCCACGACTGCCTTTAGTGTGGTTGGAGAGGATTAGGGATTGCGGTCAACAGAGTTCCCACGCCTCAGATCTCGTTCTTGTTTTTTGGGTTATTGCCAGGTCACTGTATGTGCGCTGACCTCTATGTCCATTGTGGTACTGAATTACCTTTCATAACACCCTGGGGACCTACTTCACCTGTGGGAAGTTACACCATCTTAGTTGCCATAACATCACCCCAGAGGATCCCTTTAAGCAGTGCCAGTCCCTACTGACTCCACAGGTGGCATCACGAACATGAACTTTATTCACCAATCCCTTTAAAGACCTTTCCCCTTTATTTGGCTGCCCAGGGCCATGGACAGGGTCGCAGCCACCGTGACATCCCCTTTATGTACCGCACCCTGGCGGGTGTTCCAACTGTAACCGCCAAGTACTATGCCACAGTATTGTAGTACAACTGCCAAGTACTGTGCCATAGTATTGTAGTACAACCGCCAAGCTTAGAGAGTGCTCTTGTGACGTAACCACCAAGCTCGGTGCCTTAGTATTAAAGTGTAACTCAGCTTTAATGCCAAGCATTAAAGGGGTTTTAACTACCTCAACTACCCCTTTCCAATCATAGAAAATAATAACATCTACACTCCCCTTCGGCACGGGCGCCATTTTAGTGGTGTCAGTATGAGCAGGTACCAGGATGCAGTAATGGTCGAAGGCAGAACAAGAGTTAACAGGGGTTTTTAATGAAACAGCCTTACTCCACACAGGGAGAGGGTGAATTGGGGAAATAAGGGTAGTAAAATGGTGTTTGGTGGGCGTAGGTATAGCAGGGGCAATAGAGGGTTGAGGAAAGTACAAAGGTATCAAATTTATCAGTCCGGCGGTGTTGAGGATCAGTCTCTATGTAGATAGCGGTGGCGTTCCAGCCTGAATGCTTGTATAATACGGCGGAGTCCTGGTTGGAGATGGTTCTGGGTTCTGGTGTCGGTGAGGGTCCTGGAATGTCCTTTCGCGGGTCCTGGTTCCACGATGGAGCATGATTGAGAGAGAAAAGTCCTTTCTTCATAAGCGTCGGCACAACGCTAATACGGGCGGGAGAGTCTACATACGACGGCCACACTCGTTTAACGGCCAGGATCTCGAGTTTCAACCTGCATTCCCTGTGGTCTGGTTGTGGGGGGGGCTCACTCACGCTCAGTGGCACTGCGGGAGTGGATGTCAGGGTTCCCAGGAGACGTCTCTTCCTACAGTCTCCGGTAAGTCTCCGTAGGCCTCTCTAACTTAAGCCTATTGTGTCCTGACTATTCAGCGCGGGAGGGCTCTCACTCTGCCTCCGCACACTACAGCTTCCCACCAACCTAGTTCCTGTTCCCGCGCACAGTTTCCCTCTTATACCCCTCACGGCCCCCTGATCTCAAGTTCAAAGGTCTGTCCAAGGCACTAAATTCTTCCGCCTGCAACTTGGGTGACAGCACCGATGGTTCCGGATTCGTGCCGAGTAAGGCATGCCGAGGCTGGCTCTCCTCCATACATTAGCACTGGCTCTCCTGGGCTCACCTAACATTGTTATGTCACATGATCCCTGTGGCCAGTCCATGCTGGCTTCACTCTCCTCTCCTTTAGATTGCAGTGAGAGAGAAGCCACAGTTACTGAGAAGGGGCTGCCTGAGTAGTTGACAACCACAGAAAAGACAGTAAAGGTACCGTCACACTGAGCGACGCTGCAGCGATACCGACAACGATCCGGATCGCTGCAGCGTCGCTGTTTGGTCGCTGGAGAGGTGTCACACAGACAGCTCTCCAGCGACCAACGATGCCGGTAACCAGGGTAAACATCGGGTTACTAAGCGCAGGGCCGCGCTTAGTAACCCGATGTTTACCCTGGTTACCAGCGTAAAAGTAAAAAAAACCCAAACACTTCATACTTACCTTCCGCTGTCTGTCCCTCGGCGCTCTGCTTCTCTGCCCTGTGTAAGCCCAGCGGCCGGAAAGCAGAGCGGTGACGTCACCGCTCTGCTTTCCGGCTGCCGGGCTTACACAGGGCAGAGAAGCACAGCGCCGAGGGACAGACAGCGGAAGGTAAGTATGAAGTGTTTTTTTTTTTTTTTACTTTTACGCTGGTAACCAGGGTAAACATCGGGTTACTAAGCGCGGCCCTGCGCTTAGTAACCCGCTGTTTACCCTGGTTACCAGTGAAGACATCGCTGAATCGGTGTCACACACGCCGATTCAGCGATGTCTGCAGGGAGTCCAGCGACCAAATAAAGTTCTGGACTTTCTGCAGCGACCAACGACATCACAGCAGGATTCTGATCGCTGCTGTGTGTCAAACTGAACGATATCGCTAGCCAGGACGCTGCAACGTCACGGATCGCTAGCGATATCGTTTAGTGTGACGGTACCTTTACCATGAATGCTCTTAAATAGATAAAAAAATGATGGCAGCACTCCAAAATGTATCAGGCAAAACAATTGGACTCTTATTGGCCAATAAAGGTCCAGTTTCTTTGCAGTGTAGTGTTTGTAGTGTTGTTATCCATGTTTTTAATCTAGATTTTAGACAAGAAGGACAGGAACAGCTACAGGGCCCTATGTGGCTCACAGACCACAGTTTTCCCAAGTCTGATACAGATAAAGATAGAGGCAGTGGAAAAAAAGGAGATATGCATTTAAGCAAGATATTGAGAGCAGGCAGGACAAAGAGCAGACAAGAGAGAGGGGGAAAGCAGACAGGACAGATCTGAAAGAGAGGGAAGACAGGAAAGAGACAATGCAGACAGGAGATAAGCAACATGGAAGGAAAAAATGAACATTTAACTTTTTAGAAACAAAAATGATCTTTCAGCAACAATTTTTTTATGTTCCCAATGGTAAAAGGAGAAACTGAACCACGAAAGTTGTTGTCCAATTTGTCCTGAGTACGCTGATACCTCATATGTGGGGGTAAACCACTGTTTGGGCGCACGGCAGGGCTTGGAAGGGAAGGAGCGCCATTTGACTTTTTGAATGAAAAATTGGCTGCACTCTTTAGCGGACACCATGTCACATTTGGAGAGCCCCCGTGTGCCTAAAAATTGGAGCTCCCCCACAAGTGACCCCATTTTGGAAACTAGACGCCCCAAGGAACTTATCTAGATGCATAGTGAGCACTTTAAACCCCCAGGTGCTTCACAAATTGATCCGTAAAAATGAAAAAGTCCTTTTTTCACAAAAAAATTCTTTTAGGCTCAATTTTTTCATTTTCACATGGGCAACAGGATAAAATGGATCCTAAAATTTGTTGGGCAATTTGTCTTGAGTACGCTGATACCTCATATGTGGGGGTAAACCACTGTTTGGGCGCATGGCAGGGATTGGAAGGGAAGGAGCGCCATTTGACTTTTTGAATGAAAAATTGGCTGCACTCTTTAGCGGACACCATGTCACATTTGGAGAGCCCCCGTGTGCCTAAAAATTGGAGCTCCCCCACAAGTGACCCCATTTTGGAAACTAGACGCCCCAAGGAACTTATGTAGATGTATAGTGAGCACTTTAAACCCCCAGGTGCTTCACAAATTGATCCGTAAAAATGAAAAAGTACTTTTTTTTCACAAATTTATTTTCGCCTCAATTTTTTCATTTTCACATGTGCAATAGGATTAAATAGATCCTAAAATTTGTTGGGCAATTTCTCCCGAGTACGCCGATACCTTATATGTGGGGGTAAACCACTGTTTGGGCACACGGCAGGGCTCGGAAGGGAAGGCGCGCCTTTTGACTTTTTGAATGGAAAATTAGCTCCAATTGTTAGCGGACACCATGTCGCGTTTGGAGAGCCCCTGTGTGCCTATGCATTGGAGCTCCCCCACAAGTGACTCCATTTTGGTAACTAGACCCCCCAAGGAACTTATCTGGATGCATACTGAGCACTTTAAACCCCCAGGTGCTTCACAGAAGTTTATAACGCAGAGCCATGAAAATAAAAAATAATTTTTCTTTCCTCAAAAATGATTTTTTAGCCTGGAATTTCCTATTTTGCCAACGGTAATAGGAGAATTTGGACCACAAATTTTGTTGTCCAGTTTGTCCTGAGTACGCTGATACCCCATATGTGGGGGTAAACCACTGTTTGGGCGCACGGCAGGGCTCAGAAGGGAAGGCACGCCATTTGGCTTTTTAAATGGAAAATTAGTTCCAATCATTAGCGGACACCATGTCGCGTTTGGAGAGCCCCTGTGTGCCTAAACATGGGAGATCCCCCACAAATGACCCCATTTTGGAAACTAGACCCCCAAAGGAACTAATCTAGATGTGTGGTGAGAACTTTGAACCCTCAAGTGCTTCACAGAAGTTTATAACGCAGAGCCATGAAAAAAAAAAATTATTTTCTCAAAAATGATTTTTAGCCCGCAATTTTTTATTTTCCCAAGGGTAACAGGAGAAATTTGACCCCAAAAGTTGTTGTCCAGTTTCTCCTGAGTACGCTGATACCCCATATGTGGGGGTAAACCACTGTTTGGGCACATGTTTGGGCTCGGAAGTGAAGTAGTGACGTTTTGAAATGCAGACTTTGATGGAATGCTCTGCGGGCGTCACGTTGCGTTTGCAGAGCCCCTGATGTGGCTGAACAGTAGAAACCCCCTACAAGTGACCCCATTTTGGAAACTAGACCCCGAAAGGAACTTATCTAGATGTGAGGTGAGCACTTTGAACCCCCAAGTGCTTCACAGACGTTTACAACGCAGAGCCGTGAAAATAAAAAATAATTTTTCTTTCCTCAAAAATGATGTTTTAGCAAGCAATTTTTTATTTTCTCAAGGGTAACAGGAGAAATTGGACCCCAGTAATTGTTGCGCAGTTTGTCCTGAGTATGCTGGTACCCCATATGTGGGGGTAAACCACTGTTTGGGCACACGTCGGGGCTCGAAAGTGAGGGAGCACCATTTGACTTTTTGAATACAAGATTGGCTGGAATCAATGGTGGCGCCATGTTGCGTTTGGAGACCCCCTGATGTGTCTAAACAGTGAAAACCCCTCAATTCTAACTCCAACACACCCCTAACCCTTATCCCAACTGTAGCCGTAACCCTAATCACAACCCTAACCCCAACACACCCCTAACCACAACCCTAACCCCAACACACCCCTAACCCCAACCCTAATTCCAACCCAACCCTAACCCTAAGGCTATGTGCCCACGTTGCGGATTCATGTAATCCGCGGGTAAAAGGCACTGCGTTTTACCTGCGGATTTACCGCGGATTGCCAGTGTTTTTTGTGCGGATTTCACCTGTGGATTCCTATGGAGGAACAGGTGTAAAACGCTGCGGAATCCGCACAAAGAATTGACACGCTGCGGAAAATACAACGCAGCGTTCCCGCGTGGTATTTTCCGCACCATGGGCACAGTGGATTTGGTTTTCCATAGGTTTACATGGTACTGTAAACCTGATGGAACTCTGCTGCGAATCCGCAGCGGCCAATTCACTGCGGATCCGCAGCCAAATCCACACCGTGTGCACATAGCCTAATTCTAAAGGTATGTCTACACGCTGCGGAAAACGCTGCGGATCCGCAGCAGTTTCCCATGAGTTTACAGTTCAATGTAAACCTATGGGAAACAAAAATCTCTGTGCACATGCTGCGGAAAAACTGCACGGAAACGCAGTGGTTTACATTCCGCAGCATGTCACTTCTTTCTGCGGATTCCGCAGCGGTTTTACAACTGCTCCAATAGAAAATCGCAGTTGTAAAACCGCAGTGAAATGCGCAGAAAAACCGCGGTAAATCCGCGATAAATCCACAGCGGTTTAGCACTGCGGATTTATGAAATCCGCTACGGAAAAATCCGCAGAGGACCAGAATACGTGTGCACATTCCTAACCCTAACCCTAACCCTAGTTCTAACTCCAACCTTAGTGGGGAAAAAAAAAAAAAATTATTTATTTTATTATTGTCCCTACCTATGGGGGTGACAAAGGGGGGGGGGGGGTCATTTACTGTTTTTTTTTTATTTTGATCACTGAGAGGTTTTATCACAGTGATCAAAATTCACTCTGGAACTAATCTGCCGGCCGGCAGATTCGGTGGGCGCACTGCGCATGCGCCCGCCATTTTGGAAGATGGCGGCGCCCAGGAAAGAAGATGGACGGACCCTGGGAGGCTAGGTAAGTATAAGGGGGGGGGGGAAATCAGGGCACGGGGGGGGCGTCGGAGCACGGGCGGGGGGTGGATCGGAGCATGGGGGGGGATCGTAACACGAGGGGGTGGATCGGAGAACGGGGGGTGGGGGGTGGATCGGAGTGTGGGGGGGTGGATCGGAGTGCAGGGGGGTGGTATTGGAGCACGGGGGTGGGATTGGAGCACGGGGGGAGCGGACAGGAGGACAAGGGAGCGGAGCACAGGACGGAGGGGAGCGGACCACAGATCGGAGGGCTGGGGGGGCGATCGGTGGGGTGGGGTGGGGGCACATAAGTGTTTCCAGCCATGGCCGATGATATTGCAGCATCGGCCATGGCTGGATTGTAATATTTCACCAGTTTTTTAGGTGAAATATTACAAATCGCTCTGATTGGCAGTTTCACTTTCAACAGCCAATCAGAGCGATCGTAGCCACGGATAGGGGGGGGGGGGGTGAAGCCACCCCCCCTGGGCTAAAGTACAACTCCTCCTGTCCCTGCAGGCCGGGTGAAATTACAGTTAACCCTTTCACCCGGCCTGCAGGAACGCGATTCCGCCATGACGCATACGCTGCGTCATGGGTCGGAATGGCACCGACTTTCATGACGCAGCGTATGCGTCAAAGGTCGGGAAGGGGATAAAGAGGTCTCATGTAGTGATCCATTCCAGAGTGTGTCCTTCCCTTTAAGTAATCCTGGATTGTGAGTAGCTTCTGTACACTACAGCTCACACTAACTGCCCTTCCATATTATCCCCTGCATTTGTGAGCTCTAATTCTCTCTTTCTAGTCACCTCCATTTTAGATGCAATGCTTTTCTCATTTGCTGTGTTCTGGCGCCATCTAATGGTGAAAGTGTACAATGACTCATAATTATTGTTTTGTAAGGATCTGAGATGTGAATTTGGTGTCCTATTGGCCAGCTCCTAGTCACATGGTCAATAGGAGGAGCTGTTTTCAAGGCAAGTCTAGAATGTTCTTTAGTCTGAGGGATTCCTTCAGGGAGAGCAGAACACACATGGAGGCTGTTTTCACTACAAGATCTCCTGCAGGCCTATTAGCCTGGGTTCCCTCTAAAACCTCTACAGACATCATTCTAAAGTCTTTCTGACTGGAATCACCTCAGTTTTTACATTCACCTATAAGTACTTGTGCATGTACCATGACATACTGTGGAGTTAACCCCAAGTACAGGTCTGTAACCTCTAATTGCTGCATCTACCTCCTTCTGTAAACTACCAAAAGACAATGTCCAGGGCTCTTAGGCCGGCTTCACACTCAGCGTATGAAAATACGGTCCGTATATTACGGCCGTAATACGCTGAAATGTCCCGAAAATAGTGGTCCGTAGCTCCTCCGTAGGCAGGGTGTGTCAGCGTTTTTTGCGCATGGCATCCTCCGTATGTAATCCGTATGGCATCCGTACTGCGTGGTTTTCTCGCAGGCTTGCAAAACCAACATACCGCTATAGAAATGATCCATGTGTCCCAAAAAGAAAAAAATATATATATATATACTGTCTATATATATATATATATATATATATATATATATGTTATTAGACACATATATGTATATATATTAATATTTATTCCAGCGCTATACAGCTTGAAAGCCGGTAATTCAATTACCGGCTTTTGCTTTCTCCTTCTTAAAACCCGACATGATTTGAGACATGGTTTACATACAGTAAACCATGTCTTCTCTCCATTTTTTTTGCAGATTCCACACTACTAATGTCAGTAGTGTGTATCTGCAAAATTTGGCCGTTCTAGCTCTTAAAATAAAGGGTTAAATGGCGGAAAAATTGGCGTGGGCTCCCGCGCAATTTTCTCCGCCAGAGTAGTAAAGCCAGTGACTGAGGGCAGATATTAATAGCCTGGAGAGGGTCCATGGTTATTGGCCCCCCCCTGGCTAAAAATATCTGCCCCCAGCCACCCCAGAAAAGGCACATCTGGAAGATGCGCCTATTCTGGCACTTGGCCACTCTCTTCCCATTCCCGTGTAGCGGTGGGATATGGGGTAATGAAGGGTTAATGCCACCTTGCTATTGTAAGGTGACATTAAGCCTAATTAATAATGGAGAGGCGTCAATTATGACACCTATCCATTATTAATCCAATTGAATGAAAGGGTTAAATAAAACACAAACACATTATTTAAAATTATTTTAATGAAATAAAAACAATGGTTGTTGGAGTATTTTATTCTACGCCCAATCCAATCACTGAAGACCCTCGTTCTGTGAAAGAAAAAACATAATAAACCAACAATATACTTACCCTCCGCAGATCTGTAACGTCCAACGATGTAAATCCTTCTGAAGGGGTTAAAACATTTTGCAGCAAGGAGCTTTGCTAATGCAGGCTGCTCCTCGCTGCAAAACCCCGGGGAATGAGTCTAAATATAGATCAATGAGCTATATTTAGCTTCATTTGCGGTGAGGCGCCCTCTGCTGGCTGTTCATAGATCGTGGGAAATTACCTAGAAAGCCTGGGAGCGACTGTTCCTTATTTGTTCCAAGTTATAATTTCCATTTCTGTTGAAGTAAAAGCGACTCTTATCCCCGAGACCGGTGTGTGTCATAATTCCTTTGACCGCGGACACTGTGAGGGGGTGGATAGCAGGGAACGTTCGGCCTGGTCATTACACTCACCTACTATAAAAATAAATTAAAATAAATCACTATTTTTTTCTCTATATAAAATTGAAATTGTAACACCGAAAGGAAATATTGTGGAATTATGAAAATCGGACAATCTATAGACCTATTACTGATATGCAAATTATGAAAAATTGGAAAACAAATGTTCAAAATATTCAGATTTATTAAGCATTGAGTTGGACGGCCAAGCACATTAATCCTGCACGTACAGCCTTGGATGCTCTCGGTGAGGTTATCATTGGTTGAGTTACTGCCTAGACCAGAGGTCTCCAACCTTTCTGACCTTCAGAGTCACATCCAGCTCTTGCCCTACTCACAGTAGTGACACCCAGAGCCACCTATTACTAGTATAATGACAGCCAAAGTTTCTCCACATACAGTGGGGAAAAAAAGTATTTTGTCAGCCACCAATTGTGCAGGTTCTCCCACTTAAAAAGATGAGAGAGGCCTGTAATTGACATCATAGGTAGACCACAACTATGAGAAACACAAGGAGAAAACAAATCCAGAAAATCACCTTGTCTGATTTGGCAAGACTTATTTTGCAAATTATGGTGGAAAATAAGTATTTGGTCACATAAAAACATGCAAGATTTCAGGCTCTCACAAACCTGTAACTTCTTTAAGAGGCTCCTCTGTCCTCCACTCATTATTTGTAGTAGTGGCACCTGTTTGAACTTGTTATCGGTATAAAAGGCACCTGTCCACTACCTCAAACAGTCACACTCCAAACTCCACTATGGGGAAGACCAAAGAGCTGTCGAAGGACACCAGAAACAAAATTTTAGCCCTGCACCAGCCTGGGAAGACTGAATCTGCAATAGGCAATCAGCTTGGTGTGATGAAATCAACTGTGGGAGCAATAATAATAAGAAGGAAGATATACAAGACCACTGATAATCTCCCTCGATCTGGAGCTCCACGCAAGATCTCAGCCTGTGGGGTCAAAATGATCACAAGAACGGTGAGCAAAAATCCCAGAACCACACGGGAGTACCTAGTTAATGACCTGCATAGAGCTGGGACCACCATAACAAAGGCTACATCAGTAACCCACTACACCGCCAGGGACTCAGATCCTGCAGTGCCAGACGTGTCCCCCTGCTTAAGCCAGTACATGTCTGGGCCCCTCTGAAGCTTGCTAGAAAGCATTTGGATTATCCAGAAGAATTTTGGGAGAATGTCATATGGTCTGAAGAAATCAAAGTAGAACTGTTTGGTAGAAACAATACTCATCGTGTTTGGAGGAGACAGAATGCTGAATTGCATCCAAAGAACACCATACCTACTGTGAAGCATGGGGATGGCAACATCATGCTTTGGGGTTATTTCTCTGCAAAGGGACCAGGACGACGGATCCATGTACATGAAAGCATGAATGGGGCCATGTATCATGAGATTTTGAGTGCAAACCTCCTTCCACTAATAAGGGCATTGAAAATGAAATGTGGATGGGTCTTTCAGCATGATAATGATCCCAAGCACAACGCCAGGGCAACATGAAACATATGAAGGTCCTGGAGTGGCCTAGCCAGTCTCCAGATCTCAACCCCATAGACTCATAGAACACCTTTGGAGGGAGTTGAAAGTCCGTGCTGCCCAGCTACAGGCCAAAAACATCACTGCTCAACATACCACCAACAGTGTGTGCCAACCTTGTGAAAACTTACAAAAAACTTTTGCTAATGACCAAATACTTATTTTCCACCATAATTTGCAAAATAAATCTTGCCGAATCAGACAAGGTGATTTTCTGGATTTGTTTTCTCATTTTGACTCTCTTAGTTGTGGTCTACCTATGATGTCAATTACAGGCCTCTCATCTTTTTAAGTGGGAGAACTTGAACAATTGGTGGCTGACTAAATACTTTTTTCCCCACTGTAGATCACACAAGGCAGTATGCTGAGCTCTAGGGTTTCCTATCTTACCCCATTAAGATCTTCTCTTCTGTGCAGGGCTGTACACAAAAGTCACCCTGGTGCTAATGCACCAAGCTGGCAGACACCAGCGAGCCACACATCACGGGCTCATAAGCCATAAGTGGCTCTCGAGATACAGGTTGGGGACCCCTGATCTAGACAACGGTTGTCTGGACAATTCCATGAGAGGTCTTCATGAGGAAACGTCACACCGGTCCTTCTCCTGGGATTACGCAGAGTGGTGGTTTAATGTACAGTAGCCAGACCCTTCTAGTCTTCATTGCAGGTACACTAACATCACGTTACATTGATTTAGTTGTGGAACCATCAATGCGGCCATTTCTCCAAAGTCTCCAAGGAGCCTTTTTTCAGCACGACAATGCCATGGTGCATGTTGCTTGTGCTGTGAGAAGCCTGTGTGGCCTAAACCACCTACCACAACCTGCATTATCTCTGAACTTGTTTCCCATCAAGCACATCTGGGACATCATTGGTTGGCAATTTCAAAGGGGCTGCCAGAAGCAGATCTTGATGGCTTGTCAAAGTGCATTCAGCATGGCAGAATATTTGTCAGATGACAATTATTCACCTAATAGATAGCTATCGAGGCTGTAAGTGCATCAATTTCTCTGCGTGGCACTCATATTCCATACGGAATAACTCAAGATGTTTTGTAATTTTTTTTCCATTTTTTCAATGTTTACAGATCTGTAACATCTCAATCCTGTGATTTCCAGAGTTCCACCACTTTTCTTTCTTGATGCAGCATTATTGAAGAATGAGTGTGTGTGTGTATGTGTGTGTATATATATATATATATATATATATATATATAATATTGGGGAGGGGAGATATGTTTCACTGAGATTATTAGCTTCAGTAATGCATGTTCTGTGCTGAGAGGGGATAGTCGCCCATGACATGACCAGGTTTTCTGTGAGCAGCTAAAAAGCTGGGTGGGACAGCTGTTCACCATATCTCCACCATAGGGTGTGGTCCAGGAGGTAAAATCTTAGCCTCTGTACTCATTCAGAGTTCTATGTGCTCTGAAGGTGAGCTGACCTCCAGAGCTGGTCTCTTGCTAGAAAAGGCTGAACCCAGTTTCTCAGCGGGTAAACCCCACAGTTATACGAACTGTAATAAGTGCTGCTACTGTTTGTATATGCCAACAAGACTGAATGTCTATCTTGTTTTGCACTGGTTTATTAAACATGTTTTTTATAAACCAGTTGAAGATTTAAATGGAAAGTATGTATATATATATATATATATATATATATATATATATATATACTGTACACAGTACAGACCAAAAGTTTGGACACACCTTCTCATTTAATGATTTTTCTGTATTTTCATGACTATGAAAATTGTATATAACACCCCTTTAGGGCTACCACGGTACACTGGGTGTTATGGGGGGTCTCACCTCTCCAGGGCGCAGTGCCTTCACCCAAATCTTGATTGGAGCTCTCTCTCTGGGACTACAGAAGAACTATTATCTTCTGCCAGGGGCTGACTCGGGAAGCCCCTGCCACACTCAGTACACACTCACAGGGATCAGGAGTAAAACAGTTTAACAGGTTTATTGCTATGCAGCATAAATGAGATGGATTTAAAAGAATAACATGCAATACAAGTAACTGTGCTCTGTTAAAGTCATATATGCATCACACTCTGATTCTACTTCGACCCTGCAAGTATAACGTAGCAAGGTTTTTGTTTCCTCTGGTTTAACTTACTCCAAACGTTGGGGCCCAGTTGCCGCGGATGTTGGCGCACAAATTAGAACAATTGGTGTACTTAGATAAATATTAATGGCCATAGTCTGGGCTGTAGTGTACTCATTGTAAATAGCGCTACTAGAACCACGAGTCTCAGAAGGGCACTCACTGCGCTTCTCCAACGGTCAAATGGGTCTCTGGACACAAGCCGGGGGTGGCTGGATTCAGTCCTTTATACGGTGGGAGTGCTGGCGGAACTCTCCAAGTTCTTGATGTAACTTGCTTCAGAGGGTAAAAAAAGGCCACGCTCTCTCCAGCAGCGCGGGTATATCCGAGTGGACAACAACACTGCAGCATAGAGGGATGCAAATCTGCCGTGCTCAGTCTCTCACAGCAAGTTGCCACGCTCTTTCCTTTCTCCACTCTTGCTTTCACTTTCTGCCCAGCTCCTCCCTCCAAGTCCCTCCTCATCCAATCCAGACTGTGTCATCTGACTGAAACAAGGGTCCCTGGGAATTGTAGTCCACTGCAGCTCAGGGGAAAATCTGCTAATGTCGGTAGGTCCCTGTTTAACAGCAGCTGCAAAGCTCTTCTTACTAGTGTCTGTAAGTCCCAGTATACCAGTAGCTGCCCTGACAGTTCCCTGTGCAGGTGTTACATGTACATTCAGACTGAAAGCATCAAAACTATGAATTAACACAAGAGGAATTATATACTTAACACCAGGGCCGGCTGCAGGTTTTTGAGGGCCCCGGGCGAAAGAGTCTCAGTGGACCCCCCCTTTTAACACATACCAAGATTCATAATCGCATATAACACAGCCATGTAGTATATAACACAGCCACGTAGTATATAGCACAGCCCACGTAGCATATAACAGCCCATATTGTATATAGCACAGCCACATATTATATAACACAGCCCACGTAGTATATAACACGACCCATGTAGTATATAGAACAGCCATATAGTATATAGCAAAGCCCACGTAGCATATAACAGCCCATATAGTATATAGCACAGCCCACGTAGTATATAACATAGCCATTTAGTATATAGCACAGACATGTAGTATAAAGCACAGCCCCCCTTCCCCCAAGAATGGCCCCATAGTCCAGTACTCACTGTTATAGTTACAAAAAAAAAAACTCCTCACCTCTCAACGTGCCCGCGCTCCTCCCTGCTCCGGTCACATCGGCTGCCGCTGCACTGCCTGACAAAGAGCGAGTACTCGATGACATCATCGCGCACCCGCAGCGGCAGTGTCAGAGGCAGAGTAAGGAATGATGGGAGAGGAAGCGTCAGGTGACACTCTCTCCTCCATCATTTGCTTTGAACTTTACCGGCAGACACCGGTATAGTTCAATGTGGTGGCGGGGGAGTTGGCGCTGGCGACAGGCGGGACCCCCTGCCTCACAGAGGCCCCATAGCGGCTGCGTGATGTGCCGCTAGCTGAGGGCCCCTAGGGGAGCGGGGTCCCAACCCTAGGCAGCTGCCTGCCCCTTTCGCCAGCCCTGAATGTGCCCCGGCACTTGCCCGGGTACGCTGGTTGCTGACGCCGGCCCTGCTTAACACAAAAGTGTGAAACAACTGAAAATATGTCTTATATTCTATGTTCTTCAAAGTAGCCACCTTTTGCTTTGATGACTGTGTCACGATATTGTATGAAATGTGATATGATTTTGTAGCTTGCCTGTTAGACCCATGCTGCCCCCTTCTCTTTCTGTCTCTCTTTGTTTATATGTGTGTGAAACTATTCTTTTCACTGCTCTGCCCTGCCCCCAAGCCCAGGAAGGTCTATTGCGCTGGTGGCGGTCCAAAGCTCCCTCCAGCTGAAACTGGTCTGATAGCTTTCTCAAAGCCATGCGGTTCTTTGTTCGGTTATAGTAAGATATTGGGCCACCGATTTGGGCTAGAAAAATAATAAGTATGTATTGCTAACCTCCTTCGGCGGATCTATCGGCCCCTATAAGCACTAGCCTCTAATTCCACTAGGCAACAAAATACAGATTTCTCTGGAGTGTCCCTACTAGCCCGAATTTAGTATCTATAGAGAGCAAATCATAATACAAGATGAATGCTGGGTATGTTATGATTCTGACATGTTCTGTAGCGGAGATACAGGCATTAGACAAACTTGTGTGAAATTTACTAAGACTGAAGAGATAGGAGGGTCTATCCAGACCTCCTGATGCATTGGGACATTTGGTGGGCTCCGCCCACCAGCATGGTTTTGCCTGATATGAACTGAGAACATGTGAGTTGTACCTTTTCTTATTTAATCCCTGTTTATTTTATAATTTACCTTGTACATATTTCCAATTGTCTCAAATTGTAACATCTTTATATTCGTTCTTCTGCTCTAAAACGTACCCTAAGTCTTCTGAAGGGAATTACGCTACTGTTTTGGGTTAGCTTCGGACCCGTTTAATCGAAGCTGGTGGCAGCATACCTTTGTGCTGGGCCTTAGGGAGTCGTTATAGCGACTGCGGCATTGATATTTACTGTTCCTGCCTGAGCGGGAGTAGTTATATCGCCTCGTTGCAGCGTGCCCAATAGCCAGTACATAGCAGGCAGCCTTTCTGGCGACTGATTACCCTAGGTGCAGTACCTAGTCTGACCTGAGGGTGAGGGGGGCGCTAGAGAGCAGCAAGTTTCAAGTGGAACTGTAAAGCAGGATATACATAAATCCCTGCAGTTCGTGGTATATTGAAGAGCAGTGGGATACCTAAAATAAGCCCCTGCTGTAAACTAAGAGGTCAATAGCCTTGTGTGTTTTTTTTTTTTTCATCACATTTTAGCACTGGAGGGATAACTAAGATGAGCCCCCTGCACATGTGCTAGCCGTCTGTTGACCTAAAGTCATCCCGATCTGTGACGTGGGGGTGACGGTCCAGGTGTGAATCGTTACAGACTGCTTTGCACACTCTTGGCATTCTCTTGATGAGCTTCAAGAGGTTGTCACCGGGAATGGTCTTCCAACAATTCCCAGAGATGCTTAGCACTTGTTGGCCCTTTTGCCTTCAGTCTGCGGTCCATCTCACCCCAAACCATCTCGATAGGGTTCAGGTCTGGTGACTGTAACATAGTAACATAGTAACATAGTTAGTAAGGCCGAAAAAAGACATTTGTCCATCCAGTTCAGCCTATATTCCATCATAATAAATCCCCAGATCTACGTCCTTCTACAGAACCTAATTGTATGATACAATATTGTTCTGCTCCAGGAAGACATCCAGGCCTCTCTTGAACCCCTCGACTGAGTTCGCCATCACCACCTCCTCAGGCAAACAATTCCAGATTCTCACTGCCCTAACAGTAAAGAATCCTCTTCTATGTTGGTGGAAAAACCTTCTCTCCTCCAGACGCAAAGAATGCCCCCTTGTGCCCGTCACCTTCCTTGGTATAAACAGATCCTCAGCGAGATATTTGTATTGTCCCCTTATATACTTATACATGGTTATTAGATCGCCCCTCAGTCGTCTTTTTTCTAGACTAAATAATCCTAATTTCGCTAATCTAACTGGGTATTGTAGTTCTCCCATCCCCTTTATTAATTTTGTTGCCCTCCTTTGTACTCTCTCTAGTTCCATTATATCCTTCCTGAGCACCGGTGCCCAAAACTGGACACAGTACTCCATGTGCGGCCTAACTAGGGATTTGTACAGAGGCAGTATAATGCTCTCATCATGTGTATCCAGACCTCTTTTAATGCACCCCATGATCCTGTTTGCCTTGGCAGCTGCTGCCTGGCACTGGCTGCTCCAGGTAAGTTTATCATTAACTAGGATCCCCAAGTCCTTCTCCCTGTCAGATTTACCCAGTGGTTTCCCATTCAGTGTGTAATGGTGACATTGATTCCTTCTTCCCATGTGTATAACCTTACATTTATCATTGTTAAACCTCATCTGCCACCTTTCAGCCCAAGTTTCCAACTTATCCAGATCCATCTGTAGCAGAATACTATCTTCACTTGTATTAACTGCTTTACATAGTTTTGTATCATCTGCAAATATCGATATTTTACTGTGTAAACCTTCTACCAGGTTGTAGAGGCCAGGTCATCTGGCGTCAGGGCTGCCATTAGGAATTTCAGGGCCCCATACTGTCAAAATTTTGGGGCCCCCTTGAGACTCCGCAAAGGGGCTCCACCTCCACCCTAGCTCCGCCTCCATCCTTCGAACCTTCCATAGTTTCTCCACCCTCTCTTGGAAAAGCTCCACTTCTGGTGAATATCAGTCTGCACTTGGGCCGCGGTGCATGGACCGGCCGAGAGTCTCCTTACCTGAACTCAGTAGCCTTACAGCATGTATGAGGATGCTGGTCAGGAGATCGGCGCCAAGTCCATGCACTGCTGTGCGAGCGCTGAACGATTTCCCCATTTCAAAAATTAAACTGCCATAATAATAAAGAGGTTTCCCAAACATATATACCCACTTGCATCAATAATCCCCCCCCCCCCCTTCCAAACCCCAACTAAAACTTATAAGCTACTGGATGATCATGAGCTGCTGCCTGATGTTATAATTGGGCATTTGGTTTTGCAGCAGGTCAGGATCATAAAGTTGCTTATACATTCCACTAGCTTCCCCTTGGACCCTGTTGGATGCGGCCCTCAGTCCCCACTAGCCTCCCCCTGGGTCCTGTTGGATGCGGCTCCCAGTCCCCACTAGCCTCCCCCCGAGCCCTGTTGGATGCGGCCCCCAGTCCCCACTAGCCTCCCCTTGGGCCCTGTTGGATGCGGCCCCCAGTCCCCACTAGCCTCCCCCTGGGCCCTGTTGGATGCGGCCCCCAGTCCCCACTAGCTTTCCCTCATCAGCCACACGATACCAGTACAGACAGCCACAGTG
Organism: Ranitomeya imitator; assembly: GCF_032444005.1. Taxonomy (NCBI): domain Eukaryota; kingdom Metazoa; phylum Chordata; class Amphibia; order Anura; family Dendrobatidae; genus Ranitomeya; species Ranitomeya imitator. The sequence continues at coordinate 642,877,633 of NC_091282.1, read as the reverse complement.
AGCAACCTAAAGCCTCTTTTCACCAGAGAGACTCACCCTGCTTGCCTGCCCTCCGCCCGTCACCTCCGCCTGATCTGCCCTCCGCCTCCACCTGCTCGTCCATCATCTACCCCCAGTCAGAAGAAGAGAACAGCGGAAGTAACGACCTCCAAGACCAACCAACCTGAAACAGCAGGAAGGGGTTATACCACAGTGCCCACCGGATGGGGTCACACAGGGAGAATAAGATACAGCTAAGCACACGGGAGAGGATTAGATACACAGCTCAGCAGACAGTATCACAGGACAGGATTAGATACATGGCTCAGCAGTCAGTATCACACAGGATAGGATTAGATACAGCTCAGCAGGCAGTATCACACAGGAGAGGATTAGATACACAGCTCAGCAGGCAGTATCACACAGGATAGGATTAGATACATGGCTCAGCAGTCAGTATCACACAGGATAGGATTAGATACACGGCTCAGCAGGCAGTATCACAGGATAGGTTTAGATACACGGCTCAGCAGACAGTATCACAGAGGATAGGATTAGATACACGGATCAGCAGTCCGTATCACACAGGATGGGATTAGATACATGGCTCAGCAGACAGTATCACATATGATTAGATACACAGCTCAGCCGACGGTATCACAGGATGGGATTAGATACATGGCTCAGCAGTCAGTATCACACAGGATAGGATTAGATACAGCTCAGCAGGCAGTATCACACAGGAGAGGATTAGATACACGGCTCAGCAGGCAGTATCACACAGGATAGGATTAGATACACGGCTCAGCAGACAGTATCACAGAGGATAGGATTAGATACACGGATCAGCAGTCCGTATCACACAGGATGGGATTAGATACATGGCTCAGCAGACATTATCACATATGATTAGATACACAGCTCAGCCGATGGTATCACAGGATGGGATTAGATACACGGCTCAGCAGACAGTATCACACCGGATGGGATTAGATACATGGCTCAGCAGTCAGTATCACACAGGATAGGATTAGATACACAGCTCAGCAGACAGTATCACACAGGATAGGATTAGATACAGCTCAGCAGATGGGATCACCGGAGAGACTCACCCTGCTCCCCACCCGCCGCCTCCACCTCCACCTGCTTGTCTGTCATCTGCAGTCCACCCCTGCGTGACACACCGCACACTGCTCTCTGCTCCGGAATGAGGAAGTGGAGCAGCGTGTGATGTCAAGCAGGACCATGATGCACGTGGGCTGGCTGCAGCTTTTAGGTACAGTGCAATTTTCCATTCGCCGGATGCATTAACAACACTGTAGATGTATCTTTAATACCCCACAGTGTTGATATGCATCCGGCGTTCGGAAGCCTTGAATAAAAAAATGTCCAGGGGCCCGATGAGGAGAAGCAGAGAGGGGGGCCCGAACTGCCAGCGTGTTTGGGCCCCCCTTTTTGCTCCTCATCATTACCGGACCCCATACAGTAGTAAGGGCAGTAATGCCCTGATGGCGGCCCTGTCTGGCGTAGCACCCCATCACTCTCCTTGGTCAAGTAGCCATTACACAGCCTGGAGGTGTGTTTGGGATCATTGTCCTGTTGAAAAATAAATGATGGTCCAACTAAACGCAAACCGGATGGAATAGCATGCCACTGCAAGATGCTGTGGTAGCCATGCTGGTTCAGTATGCCTTCAATTTTGAATAAATCCCCAACAGTGTCACCAGCAATGCACCCCACACCTCCTCCATGCTTCACAGTGGGAACCAGGCATGTAGAGTCCATCCGTTCACCTTTTCTGCGTCGCACAAAGACACGGTGGTTGGAACCACAGATCTCAAATTTGGACTCATCAGACCAAAGCATAGATTTCCTCTGGCCTAATGTCCATTCCTTGTGTTCTTTAACTGCTTGTTGCCTGTCCTTAGCAGTGGTTTCCTGGCAGCTATTTTACCATGAAGGCCTGCTGCACAAAGTCTCCTCTTAACAGTTGTTGTAGAGATGTGTCTGCTGCTAGAACTCTGTGTGGCATTGACCTGGTCTCTAATCTGAGCTGCTGTTAACCTGCAATTTCTGAGGCTGGTGACTCGGATAAACTTATCCTCAGAAGCAGAGGTGACTTATGTTCTTCCTTTCCTGGGGCGGTCCTCATGTGAGCCAGTTTCTTTGTAGCGCTTGATGGTTTTTTGCCACTGCACTTGGGGACACTTTCAAAGTTTGCCCAATTTTTCGGACTGACTGACCTTCATTTCTTAAAGTAACTTTTCTTTACTTAGCTGCTTTTTTCTTGCCATAATACAAATTCTAATAGTCTATTCAGTAGGACTATCAGCTGTGTATCCACCAGACTTCTGCACAACGCAACTGATGGTCCCTGTTATGTCCCATGAATGAGACATTTTACAGACTGTCCTGTACATTTTACATGCTGTATTGCAGTTCTCATATTGGTTATTGTTGCTATGTGTTACTGTGTTTTGCATAGCTGAAATCCTCCCTTTCCATCAAGTTTGTCCCTTCTGTCTCCCTGTCTCCCTCTGCTCGGTGTCATGTCACTTCCTTCTTCTTCTCCCTGTGTCTCAGTCTCCATCTTGGCTTGATTAGAGGCACATATGCTTTCAGCCTGTCTCAAGAAAGTCTTTTTTACTTGCTGCTGCTGTTTATGCATTCAACAATTCTTAATTGATTCTTAAAGAAATCAAAGTCTCTTCTGGATTCTTCATAACATGTGTGCCGGGCTGCCGGCAGCTGAGTTAAGCTATCTACGAACGTGGCCAATTGTAAGTAGGGTGAAGAGATTCAGCATCTCACAGAGCCATATTTGCAGCCACAGGCCTCGGGGACAGAATAGTCCCAACCCCATTTATAAGGCAAGAAATCCCACTTATTAAACCTGACAGGGCACAACTGTGAAGTGAAAACCATTCTCGGTGACTACCTCTTGAAGCTCATCAAGAGAATGCCAAGAGTGTGCAAAGCAGTCATCAAAGCAAAAGGTGGCTATTTTGAAGAACCTAGAATATAAGACATAATTTCAGTTGTTTCACACCTTTTTGTTAAGTATATAATTCCACGTGTTAATTCATAGTTTTGATGCCTTCAGTGTGAATGTACAGTTTTCATAGTCATAAAAATACAGAAAAATCTTTAAATGAGAAGGTGTGTCCAAACTTTTGGTCTGTACTGTATATATATCTATATTTATATATATTTATTTTTTTATTTAGAAGAGAGAGGGCAAAAAGAGCAGATAGAGAGATAAGAGGACACTGAACAGAGAGAATAAAGTTAGAGAGTGTACTTTTCTCGAGAGAGGACAGGGAGAGCACATTGGACAGAGAACAGAAGAGACCCAGGAGTGAGTGTAAGCCATATTCCTTGTGCAGTTCCCCCTCTGCTTATTTCTCTGGAGAGATGCTCAGGTTCATTACAGGAAACAGCTGGGTCTCACCTTGTTCTCACGCCCGCTGAGAGGAGAGCGGCACACTGAGAGATCCCCATCAATGATGAGCCAACAAAGTGCTCTCTTGAGACAGACATTTACTGCATTCTCAATCTATTTATAAGCCATATCTGATGTATAGACAATAGGCTCAGGGGGCTACCAGCTGAGCAGCCCCTGGTGATGATGGGGACTGTGCACAATGTGTGCATCTCTGAGACTGTATCACGAAGGCTATATACATGCCCATATCTGCAGATCCAGATATTCCGCATGTAGTGGTGTTTTTCCTGCTCACACTGTGAGACATATGGTGGCCTGTTCCCCTCCCCAAATTCAGAATTTTTTTACATTAATAAACACTGGCAAACATCAAAGAGGAAAGTGTTGATGACACACGAGGACTGGAGAGAACACTATTGTTGGAAACCATATGCCCACACTGAAAGCCAATTATCACTGAGGCTCCTGCCAGCCTCATATATGTCATATGCATCTTTTTCTACAGTTATTGAGTTGAAATTCATTAAGGTAGGACTCTAACACTGTAATTTGATGAAGAAGGTCTTCTTTACAAGTCACTAATTTGTCCCCTGCAGCATAGGAAACATACAGGAAGTAAAATAGTGTTAAGTTCCACCTCCAGCCACTGGGTGCGCTGCTTGGATTTGCCCTAGGTCCATTGACAATAAGTCTATGTGCACACGTAGCGGATTAGGCTTAGGAATTTCTGGTGCGGATTCTGCCTCTCCTGGCAGAAAAGGCACCTGCGGATTTGTTGCGTTTTTTTATGCGTTTTTGCTGCGGTTTTCTTTCGGATTTGCTGCGGTTTTTACCCCAGCAGTTTTCTATAATGGAATGGGTACAAAAACGCTGCAGATTCACAAAAAAGTAGTGACATGCTACTTCTTTTAAACCACAGCGTTTCCACAGTGGATTTTCCGCAAAGTGTGCACAGCATTTTTTTTTCTCATTGATTTACATTGTACTGTAAATCACTTGAGGATCTGCAGCGTTTCTGCACCTCAAAAAAAGCTGCGGATCTGCAGAGAATCCGCAACATGTGCACATACCCTAATTCTACATGAAAGACACGTGACGATTGATGATATCTTACTATAGCCAACCAATTCATAGTAGAGGGTGAAAGTGACCTGTTTATACTGAGCAATACAGTGGGGCAAAAAAGTATTTAGTCAGTCAGCAATAGTGCAAGTTCCACCACTTAAAAAGATGAGAGGCGTCTGTAATTTACATCATAGGTAGACCTCAACTATGGGAGACAAACTGAGAAAAAAAATCCAGAAAATCACATTGTCTGTTTTTTTTAACATTTTATTTGCATATTATGGTGGAAAATAAGTATTTGGTCAGAAACAAAATTTCATCTCAATACTTTGTAATATATCCTTTGTTGGCAATGACACAGGTCAAACGTTTTCTGTAAGTCTTCATAAGGTTGCCACACACTGTTGTTGGTATGTTGGCCCATTCCTCCATGCAGATCTCCTCTAGAGCAGTGATGTTTTTGGCTTTTCGCTTGGCAACATGGACTTTCAACTCCCTCCAAAGGTTTTCTATAGGGTTGAGATCTGGAGACTGGCTAGGCCACTCCAGGACCTTGAAATGCTTCTTACGAAGCCACTCCTTCGTTGCCCTGGCAGTGTGCTTTGGATCATTGTCATGTTGAAAGACCCAGCCACGTTTCATCTTCAATGCCCTTGCTAATGGAAGGAGGTTTGCACTCAAAATCTCACGATACATGGCCCCATTCATTCTTTCATGTACCCGGATCAGTCGTCCTGGCCCCTTTGCAGAGAAACAGCCCCAAAGCATGTTTCCACCACCATGCTTTACAGTAGGTATGGTGTTTGATGGATGCAACTCAGTATTCTTTTTCCTCCAAACACGACAAGTTGTGTTTCTACCAAACAGTTCCACTTTGGTTTCATCAGACCATAGGACATTCTCCCAAAAATCCTCTGGATCATCCAAATGCTCTCTAGCAAACTTCAGACGGGCCCGGACATGTACTGGCTTAAGCAGTGGGACACGTCTGGCACTGCAGGATCTGAGTCCATGGTGGCGTAGTGTGTTACTTATGGTAGGCCTTGTTAGATTGGTCCCAGCTCTCTGCAGTTCATTCACTAGGTCCCCCCGCGTGGTTCTGGGATTTTTGCTCACCGTTCTTGTGATCATTCTGACCCCACGGGGTGGGATTTTGCGTGGAGCCCCAGATCGAGGGAGATTATCAGTGGCCTTGTATGTCTTCCATTTTCTAATTATTGTTCCCACTGTTGATTTCTTCACTCCAAGCTGGTTGGCTATTGCAGATTCAGTCTTCCCAGCCTGGTGCAGGGCTACAATTTTGTTTCTGGTGTCCTTTGACAGCTCTTTGGTCTTCACCATAGTGGAGTTTGGAGTCAGACTGTTTGAGGGTGTGCACAGGTGTCTTTTTATACTGATAACAAGTTTAAACAGGTGCCATTACTACAGGTAATGAGTGGAGGAAAGAGGAGACTCTTAAAGAAGTTACAGGTCTGTGAGAGCCAGAAATCTTGATTGTTTGTTTCTGACCAAATACTTATTTTCCACCATAATATGCAAATAAAATGTTAAAAAACAGACAATGTGATTTTCTGGATTTTTTTTTCTCAGTTTGTCTCCCATAGTTGAGGTCTACCTATGATGTAAATTACAGACGCCTCTCATCTTTTTAAGTGGTGGAACTTGCACTATTGCTGACTGACTGAATACTTTTTTGCCCCACTGTATGTGTATTTGGATTTCTCCAGGTGTAGAAGCTCATACATAGACACAGGGCCGCCATCAGTGCATTACTGCCCTGACTGATGTATGGGGCCCGGTGGGCAGAGGGGGCCCGCATCGGGCCCCGTCTCATCTGCTTACCGGGCCCCCACTACAGGTGCTGCGGCAGTTTAACGTTATTGACGCGCGGGTGCCCGCACGTCAATAGTTAACAGCCGCCAGCCAAGTGGAGGCTGGCAGCTGACTTCAGCCGCAGAGTGCCCTTCGCTGGCATCTGATGTCATTGTCAGCCGCCGGCGAGTGCGGGCTTTAGCTGCGTGGCCTCGGGAGCTTCACCCGCCGCAGGAGCGCAGCTAGGTAACACCCCGTGTTTTTTTGGTTTTGAATGCAGCGATCCAGGGGGCCCCAGGGCAGCTGGAGACACGGGGGGTGTAGAGGAAGAATGCTGGAGACATGGGGGGGGGGGGAAGAGGAAGAATGCTGGAGACACTGGGGGCAGAATGCTGGAGACACTGGGGGCAGAATGCTGGAGACACTGGGGGCAGAATGCTGGAGACACTGGGGGCAGAATCCTGGAGACACTGGGGGCAGAATCCTGGAGACACTGGGGGCAGAATCCTGGAGACACTGGGGCCAGAATCCTGGAGACACTGGGGGCAGAATCCTGGAGACACTGGGGCCAGAATCCTGAGGACACTGGGGGCAGAATGCTGGAGACACTGGGGGCAGAATCCTGAGGACACTGGGGGCAGAATGCTGGAGACACTGGGGGCAGAATGCTGGAGACACTGGGGGCAGAATTCTGGAGACACTGGGGACAGAATGCTGGAGACACTGGGGGCAGAATCCTGGAGACACTGGGGGCAGAATGCTGGAGACACTGGGAGCAGAATCCTGGAGACACGAGGCAGAATGCTGGAGACACTGGGGGCAGAATGCTGGAGACACTGGGAGCAGAATCCTGGAGACACGAGGCAGAATGCTGGAGACACTGGGGGCAGAATGCTGGAGACACTGGGGGCAGAATCCTGGAGACACTGGGGGCAGAATCCTTGACACACTGGGGACAGAATCCTGGACACACTGGAGGCAGAATCCTGGAGACACTGGGGGCAGAATGCTGGAGACACTGGGGGGCAGAATCCTGGAGACACAGGGGGCAGAATGCTGGTGACACAGGGGGCAGAATGCTGGAGACACTGGGGGCAGATTGCTGATGACACTGGGGGCAGAATGCTGGAGACACTGGGGGCAAAATCCTGGAGACACTGGGGGCAGAATAATGGGGCAGAATCTTGGAGACGCTGGGGGTTGATTCCTGGAGTCACTGGGGACAGAATCCTGGGGACACTGGGGGCAGATTCCTGGAGACACTGGAGGAAGAATCCTGGAGACACTGGGGGCAGAATCCTGGAGACACTGGGGGCAGAATGCTGGAGATACTGGGGGCAGAATGCTGGAGACACTGGGGGCAGAATACTGGAGGCATTGGGGGCAGAATACTGGGGGCAGAATGCTGGAGACACTGGGGGCAGAATGCTGGTGACACAAGGGGCAGAATGCTGATGACACTGGGGGCAGAATGCTGGAGACACTGGGGGCAAAATCCTGAAGACACTGGGGGCAGAATAATGGGGCAGAATCCTGGAGACGCTGGGGGCGGAATCCTGGAGTCACTGGGGGCAGAATCCTGGGGACACTGGGGGCAGATTCCTGGAGACACTGGGGGCAGAATCCTGGAGACACTGGGGGCAGAATCCTGGACACACTGGGGGCAGATTGCTGGAGACCCTGGGGGCAGAATGCTGGAGACCCTGGGGGCAGAATGCTGGAGACCCTGGGGGCAGAATGCTGGAGACACTGGGTGCAGAATGCTGGAGACACTGGGGGCAGAATCCTGGAGACACTGGGGGCAGAATACTGTGGGCAGAATGCTGGAGACACTGGGGGCAGAATGCTGGAGACACGGGGGCAGTCTGTTGTGAGTTCTGTTTTTGGGCTCCCTCTGGTGGTTACTGATGGTACTGGGTGACTTGTCTTTCCTGGGTCTCTGGGTTCCACCTGTTCCATCAGGATATGGGAGTTTCCTATTTAACCTGGCTTTGCTGGCATTTCCTCGCCGGTTATCAATGTATCCAGTGTGTCTTGTTATCTCTGCTCCCTGCTCCTAGAACCTTCTGGTCAAGCTAAGTTTGGATTTTCCTGTTTTGGTGTTTTGCTTTATTTGGTTTTTTAGTCCAGCCTGCAGATATGTGATTCTTTGCTGCTGGTTGCTCTAGTGGGCTGAAATTGCTCCTCATGTACCATGAGTTGGCACATGAGTTCAAGTAATTTCAGGATGGTTTTTTGAAGGGTTTTTCGCTGACCGCGCAGTTCACTTTTGTATCCTCTGCTATCTAGCTTTAGCGGGCCTCATTTTGCTGAAACTGTTTTCATACTGCGTATGTGCTTTCCTCTCATTTCACCGTCATTATATGTGGGGGGCTGCTATTTCTGTGGGGTATTTCTCTGGAGGCAAGAGAGGTCTGTGTTTCTTCTAATAGGGGAAGTTAGATCTTCGGCTGGAGCGAGACGTCTAGGATCATCGTAGGCACGTTCCCCGGCTACTTTTATTTGTGTGTTAGGTTCAGGGTCGCGGTCAGCTCAGGTTCCATCGCCCTAGAGCTTGTTTGTATCTGTGCTTGTCCTTTAGTGATCCCCTGCCATTGGGATCATGACAGTATAACCGGCCAACAAAGTGTTAATTGTATTGGCTGAAGTAGGAGGATAAGTAGTCTGAGGAAGTTTTTTCTTTTTTTTTTTTCTCTCTTTCCCTCAGAGTTTGCTGCTTAGCCTTATTGCAGCCTAGCTACTTCCTCCTCCTCTTAATCTTTGAATGGCTCTGATCCCAGCTGTTTATCATGGACGTCCAGAGTTTGGCTTCCAGCCTGAATAATCTTGCCGCTAAGGTTCAAAATATACAGGATTTTGTTGTACATGCTCCTATGTCTGAACCTAGAATTCCTGTCCCAGAGTTTTTTTCTGGAGATAGATCTCGTTTTCTGAATTTTAGGAACAATTGCAAGTTGTTTCTTTCTTTGAAATCTCGCTCCTCTGGAGACCCTGCTCAGCAAGTCAAGATTATTATATCTTTCCTGCGGGGTGACCCTCAGGATTGGGCATTTGCATTGGCACCAGGGGACCCTGCGTTGCTTAATGCGGATGCGTTTTTTCTGGCATTGGGTTTGCTCTATGAGGAACCTAACCAAGAGATTCAGGCTGAAAAAGCTTTGTTGGCCCTCTCTCAGGGGCAAGATGAAGCAGAAATTTATTGTCAAAAATTTCGGAAGTGGTCTGTGCTTACTCAGTGGAATGAGTGCGCCCTGGCTGCAAAGTTCAGAGATGGCCTTTCTGAGGCCATTAAAGATGTGATGGTGGGGTTCCCTGCGCCTACTGGTCTGAATGAGTCTATGACTATGGCTATTCAGATTGATCGGCGTTTACGGGAGTGCAAACCTGTGCATCATTTGGCGGTGTCGTCTGAACCGTCACCTGAGATAATGCAATGTGATAGAATTCAGTCCAGAAGTGAACGGCAAAATTATAGGCGGAAAAAAAGGTTGTGCTTTTATTGTGGTGATTCAGCTCATGTTATATCAGCATGCTCTAAACGCACAAAAAAGGTTGATAAGTCTATTGCCATTAGTACTTTACAGTCTAAGTTCATTCTGTCTGTGACTCTGATTTGTTCATTATCATCCATTTCCGTCGATGCCTATGTGGATTCAGGCGCTGCCCTGAGTCTTATGGATTGGTCATTTGCCAATCGCTGTGGGTTTAGTCTGGAGCCTCTGGAAGTCCCTATTCCTTTGAAGGGAATTGACTCTACACCTTTGGCTATGAATAAACCTCAGTACTGGACACAAGTGACCATGCGTATGACTCCTGTTCATCAGGAGGTGATTCGCTTCCTGGTACTGTATAATTTGCATGATGTCCTAGTGCTTGGTCTGCCATGGTTACAAACTCATAATCCAGTCCTTGACTGGAAATCGATGTCTGTGTTAAGCTGGGGTTGTCAGGGGGTTCATGATGATGCACCTCCGATTTCTATCGCTTCATCTACTCCTTCTGAGATTCCTGTGTTTTTGTCTGACTATCGGGATGTTTTTGAGGAGCCTAAGCTCAGTTCGCTTCCTCCTCACAGGGATTGCGATTGTGCTATAAATTTAATTCCAGGCAGTAAATTTCCTAAAGGTCGTTTGTTCAATCTGTCAGTGCCAGAGCATACTGCTATGCGGGATTATGTTAAGGAGTCCTTGGAAAAGGGACATATCCGTCCATCTTTGTCCCCTTTGGGAGCAGGTTTTTTTTTCGTGGCCAAAAAAGATGGTTCCTTGAGGCCTTGTATAGATTATCGTCTTTTGAATAAGATTACCGTAAAATATCAGTATCCTTTGCCATTGTTGACTGATTTATTTGCTCGCATTAAGGGGGCTAAATGGTTCACTAAGATTGATCTTCGGGGTGCGTATAATCTTATACGAATAAAGCAAGGTGATGAGTGGAAAACCACATTTAATACGCCTGAGGGCCATTTTGAGTATTTGGTAATGCCTTTCGGACTTTCTAATGCTCCTTCAGTCTTCCAGTCCTTTATGCACGATATTTTCCGTGAATATCTGGATAAATTTATGATTGTGTATTTGGATGATATTTTGGTTTTTTCTGATGACTGGGAGTCTCATGTTCAGCAGGTCAGGAAGGTGTTTCAGGTCCTGCGGGCCAATTCCTTGTTTGTAAAAGGCTCAAAGTGTCTCTTTGGAGTCCAGAAGATTTCTTTCTTGGGGTATATTTTTTCCCCTTCTACTATTGAGATGGATCCCGTCAAGGTTCAGGCTATTTGTGACTGGACGCAGCCTACATCTCTTAAGAGTCTACAGAAGTTCTTGGGCTTTGCTAATTTCTATCGTCGTTTTATAACTAATTTTTCTAGTGTTGTTAAGCCTTTGACGGATTTGACTAAGAAGGGTGCTGATGTTGCTAATTGGTCTCCTGCGGCTGTGGAGGCCTTTCAGGAACTTAAGCGCCAGTTTTCTTCTGCTCCTGTGTTGCGTCAGCCAGATGTTTCGCTCCCTTTTCAGGTTGAGGTTGATGCTTCCGAGATTGGAGCGGGGGCGGTTTTGTCACAGAGAAGCTCCGATGGCTCAGTGATGAAGCCATGCGCGTTTTTTTCTAGAAAGTTTTCGCCGGCTGAGCGGAATTATGATGTTGGTAATCGGGAACTTTTGGCCATGAAGTGGGCATTTGAGGAGTGGCGTCATTGGCTAGAGGGTGCTAGACATCGTGTGGTGGTCTTGACTGATCACAAAAATTTGATTTACCTTGAGTCTGCCAGGCGTCTGAATCCTAGACAGGCTCGTTGGTCACTGTTTTTCTCTCGTTTCAGTTTTGTGGTTTCATACCTGCCAGGTTCAAAGAATGTGAAGGCGGATGCTCTTTCTAGGAGTTTTGTGCCTGACTCCCTTGGAAATTCTGAGCCCTCTGGTATCCTTAGGGATGGGGTGATTTTGTCTGCTGTCTCCCCAGACTTGCGACGTGCTTTGCAGGAGTTTCAGGCGGGTAAACCTGATCGTTGTCCGCCTGAGAGACTGTTTGTTCCGGATAATTGGACCAGTAGAGTCATCTCCGAGGTCCATTCTTCTGCGTTGGCAGGTCATCCTGGAAAATTTGGTACTAGAGACTTGGTGGCCAGGTCTTTTTGGTGGCCTTCCTTGTCGAGGGATGTGCGTTCTTTTGTGCAGTCTTGTGAGGTTTGTGCTCGGGCTAAGCCTTGCTGTTCTCGGGCCAGTGGATTGTTGTCACCTTTGCCTATCCCGAAGAGGCCTTGGACGCACATTTCCATGGACTTTATTTCGGATCTCCCTGTCTCTCAAAAAATGTCCGTCATCTGGGTTGTGTGTGATCGCTTTTCTAAAATGGTTCATCTGGTACCCTTGCCTAAGTTACCTTCCTCCTCTGAGTTGGTCCCTCTGTTTTTTCAGAATGTGGTTCGTTTGCATGGGATTCCTGAGAACATCGTTTCTGACAGGGGATCCCAGTTTGTGTCTAGATTTTGGCGGACGTTCTGTGCTAAGATGGGCATTGATTTGTCCTTTTCGTCTGCATTCCATCCTCAGACGAATGGCCAGACTGAACGAACTAATCAGACCTTGGAAACTTATTTAAGGTGTTTTGTTTCTGCTGATCAGGATGACTGGGTTACCTTTTTGCCGCTGGCCGAGTTTGCCCTTAATAATCGGGCTAGTTCTGCTACCTTGGTTTCTCCTTTCTTTTGTAATTCGGGGTTTCATCCTCGTTTTTCCTCTGGTCAGGTGGAACCTTCTGATTGTCCTGGAGTGGACATGGTGGATAGGTTGCATCGGATTTGGAGTCATGTGGTGGACAATTTGAAGTTGTCCCAGGAGAAGGCTCAGCAGTTTGCTAATCGCCGTCGCCGCGTGGGTCCTCGACTTCTTGTTGGGGACTTGGTGTGGTTGTCTTCTCGTTTTGTTCCTATGAAGGTCTCTTCTCCTAAGTTCAAGCCTCGGTTCATCGGTCCCTATAGGATCTTGGAAATTCTTAACCCTGTGTCATTTCGTTTGGATCTCCCGGCATCGTTTGCTATTCATAATGTGTTCCATCGGTCGTTGTTGCGGAAGTATGAGGTACCTGTTGTTCCTTCGCTTGAGCCTCCTGCTCCAGTGCTGGTGGAGGGAGAATGGGAGTATGTTGTGGAGAAGATCTTGGATTCTCGTGTTTCCAGACGGAAACTCCAGTATTTGGTCAAGTGGAAGGGTTATAGTCAGGAGGATAATTCTTGGGTGGTTGCCTCGGATGTTCATGCTGATGATTTGGTTCGCGCTTTTCATAGGGCTCATCCTGGTCGCCCTGGTGGTTCTCGTGAGGGTTCGGTGACCCCTCCTCAAGGGGGGGGTACTGTTGTGAGTTCTGTTTTTGGCCTCCCTCTGGTGGTTACTGATGGTATTGGGTGACTTGTCTTTCCTGGGTCTCTGGGTTCCACCTGTTCCATCAGGATATGGGAGTTTCCTATTTAACCTGGCTTTGCTGGCATTTCCTCGCCGGTTATCAATGTATCCAGTGTGTCTTGTTATCTCTGCTCCCTGCTCCTAGAACCTTCTGGTCAAGCTAAGTTTGGATTTTCCTGTTTTGGTGTTTTGCTTTATTTGGTTTTTTAGTCCAGCCTGCAGATATGTGATTCTTTGCTGCTGGTTGCTCTAGTGGGCTGAAATTGCTCCTCATGTACCATGAGTTGGCACATGAGTTCAAGTAATTTCAGGATGGTTTTTTGAAGGGTTTTTCGCTGACCGCGCAGTTCACTTTTGTATCCTCTGCTATCTAGCTTTAGCGGGCCTCATTTTGCTGAAACTGTTTTCATACTGCGTATGTGCTTTCCTCTCATTTCACCGTCATTATATGCGGGGGGCTGCTATTTCTGTGGGGTATTTCTCTGGAGGCAAGAGAGGTCTGTGTTTCTTCTAATAGGGGAAGTTAGATCTTCGGCTGGAGCGAGACGTCTAGGATCATCGTAGGCACGTTCCCCGGCTACTTTTATTTGTGTGTTAGGTTCAGGGTCGCGGTCAGCTCAGGTTCCATCGCCCTAGAGCTTGTTTGTATCTGTGCTTGTCCTTTAGTGATCCCCTGCCATTGGGATCATGACAGCAGTCCTGCAGAGACTAGCCCTGGCTGGAAGAAGTGACATCAGTCTGTGCTGGATGAAAGATGAAGGACTTCACCTAGAGACGTCACTGATGAGTCAGTGTGTTACCTATACACTGACACTATACACTGTATACTATATACAGAGGTCCTGTGTATAATGTCAACAGTGATCACTGTATTACCTATACATTATATACAGAGCTCCTGTGTATAATACCACCAGTGATCACTATTACCTGTACACAGACACTGCATACTAAGAACAGGTCTCCTGTGTATAATGGCACTTATGGTGATAGTATTGTATTTTTTTTAAATTACTGATCAGTATTGTAGCATTCAGTCACTATGTGGTGGTAATATGTTGTCTGGTCATGGTGTGGTGGTATTTATTCCTTGTATGTGCTATTTGGTCACTTTTTGGTGGTAATATGTGGTCTGGTCATGGTGTAGCGGTATTTGTTCTTTGTATGTGATATTATTCGATCACTGTGGTGGTAATATGTGGTCTGGTCATGGTGCGGTGTTATTTGCTCTTTGTATGTGATATTATTCGGTTACTGGTGGTAATATGTGGTCTGGACATGGTGTATCGGTATTTGTTCCTTGTATGTGATATTATTGGTCATTTTAAAAATTGAAAAATAAATAAAAATATACCTAAATTGTATTGCATATTTTAACAAATATTTAATAGGTTACAGCAGAGTAGGGCCCAGCCAATAGTGTCTACCGTGTTATGTGGCGGATTAAAAAATCTTTTGGCCAAAACAAAAGCTGCCGGCTATATGTGTAATCTGGTGATGAGAGCGGTAGGGCTGAGGACAGTTCGAGGGGTGGAGGCGGGGCTGGGGTGGAGCCTGGGCGGAGACTCAAGGAGGCCCTGAAAAATTTGCCAGTATGGGGCCCCGAAATTTCTAGTGGCAGCCCTGCATAGACATAACCCACATTGACTTATCAAGGACACAGATAATTATAATTTTTGTTGTTTTATTTTTTTCCCATTACTTTTTTTACATTTTCTTTCAGCGACATTGTTTCTTATGGGAAGAGTTGTCGCTTTGATTGACACCATTCATTATATCATTTAATGTATTAGGAATCAGAGAAATATGCCAAACGAGGTGAAATCGTGAAAAAACAACATTTTTTTATTTAGTTTTTACGGTAACATTATTTCTCCAAGTCAGTACAATTACAGCAATAACAATTTTTTTTTACATAGTTTTTTTTTATATTTTAGTCATTAAAAATATTAAGAACTTTGTATAAAATGTGGTTACACCTGCAACTTTTATATTTAGTTTTCTATCAATGGACCTCTAACAAGGTTTTTACTTTTTATTGGTACCATTTTGAGGTATTTGTAATGTTTGGATCGCTTTGTATTGCATTTGTTTTGAGAACAAAAAAAAAAACAGCAATTCTGGCATCTGGATTTAATTTTTTCACTTTTACCTCATGAGTTTAATAATTTTAGGCTTTCGTAAATCAGAATTTTATAGATGCTATGATACAAAATAGGCTTTTTTTATTTTTGTGGAAAATGTTGTGTTTTTTTTTAAACCTTTTTTTAATTTTAAATTTTGCTTTGTTATTTAGTTACTCAAAGAACTGGAGCCTGAGATTGTTTGATCCCTAATACTATACTGAGTACATAGTAAAAATCACTATCGCCCACGCACCCCATCAGCACCCTGTGATCGCGTAAGAAGGAGATCCCGGTGCCCAAGCACATGCTTCACCAGGATGGCGCCACTTATATGCCGCTGTCAGAGATTGGCAGATATTTAAGTGGTTAAAACTATCTTCTTGTCTCATCAGTACCACAAGTCCCAAACAATTTGCCCCCAGGATCTTGCGTACTTTCGTAACAATCTTATATATTCCTTGGAATATACACCGCCCTCCATTTTGTCATCACCACAGCTATAGATTAAGCCATGAATACAAGCATGTGAGCCGTCTTTGATGCCCTCGGCCATGGCCGGGCTGACAGTATGTGAACCATTGATATCTAGATTTGTGGTCGATCATTAAAGGAAAGATCTAATATCCTGTTCTCTTTCTTCCTCTTCTCTGGCCTTCTATCTTTTGTTCAATTCTTTTACATTTTTCTTTCTCGGTTTAACACTGGCGCAGCTGGCTTCAAAAGCGACCTGCCGAGACGAAAGAAAAGGCCCTTTTCCACCGAGCTTATGCCTCTAACCCCCCGTGTGAAAGGGAAAACTTTGAGAAACGGTGTCCCAACCTTCATGTCGACCTGTTATGTTGTGGAATCAGATTATAACGATCACCTCTACACTCTTACGAGGCCTCTTCAAAAATGTCAGCTCAGGTCCACGTCTGCATGGCTATGAGTAAATCGCCAAATGTTCTAGTTTAAAGTGAACAGTTTGCAAAGATGTGTAGTTTTAGTTTATCTTGTGCACTGGGTGTTTTCTTATAATAATTTCTGCCCTTCTTTTTAAATTATTTTTTGCCTTATTATTATGTCAAATAAGCGCAGAAACCGGTCGCATTACAATTTTATCTTAATTTTTTTAACAAATATCTATCTATTAAAAAAAATCTTGTAATTTCATTAATATTTTCAAATACTTCAATTTTATTTTCAATAATATAAAATGTGCAATTTATCAGTGTCCTGTCACTTGCCATAAATATGATTTTTTTTTTTAACTTTATGTAAATGCCGCTGTTTTCCTGAATCCGGAGATGTTTTTCTTTTGTGTTTACTCCTCTCTGTTCCTGAGATATGGCCTCCTCTTTCCTGTATTTAAATCTAGTCTTGTTAGCCAAATGGGTGTAGTCCAAAACTCTTCTTGATAACCATGCCCAGTTGGATAAAAGGGAAGAGAAGGTCATATCTCAGGAATAGAGAGACGCAGGAACAAAAGAAAAATATCGCCGGATTCAGGAGAGCAGTGGCATTTACACCAAGTAAAAAATACCTGTTTCTAACAAGTGACATGTCTATGTCTACTTTAACCCCTTAGCGACCGCCGATACGCCTTTTAACGGCGGCCACTAAGGGTACTTAAAGCACAGCGCCGTTAATTAACGGCGCTGTGGAAAAAGTGAATAGCGCCCCCCAGAGTCGGATTTTCTCCGGGGTCTCGGCTGCCGGGGGTAGCCGAGACCCCAGAGAACATGATTCGGGGTTTTTTTTACCGACCCCGCATTTGCGATCGCCGGTAATTAACCGTTTACAGGCGATCGCAAAAAAAACAAAAACGCGATCTCTTTTTAATTTCTATGCCCTCCGATGTGATCGCACATCAGAGGACAGAGAAAAGGGGTCCCAGATAGCCCCCCGATACTCACCTATCTCCCCCGGTGCTCCTCGTGGCTCCCGGTGGGCGCCGCCATCTTCAAAATGGCGGGCGCATGCGCAGTGCGCCCGCCGGCCGGCCCCAGGAGAATCTTTGGGGTCTCGGCTGCCGGGGGTAGCCGAGACCCCAAAGAACATGATCGGGGTCGGTTTACCGACCCCTGTTTTGCGATCGCCTGTAATTAACTGTTTACCGGCGACCGCAAAAAAAAAAAAAAAATCAAAGTGTAATTCTCTGTCCTCTGATGTGATCGCACATCAGAGGACAGAGAAATAGGGGGATTCGGGGACCCTATCACACTCACCTGTGTCCCTGGGTCCTCCTGCTGCTCCTCCTGGCCCCAGCAAAAGAAAATCTGTCTCCATCTGCCGGCCGGCAGGAGAACAGCAGTTGGGGCTAAAATTAGGGCTAGGGTTAGGGCTAGGGTTAGGGCTAGGGTTAGGGCTAGGGTTAGGGCTAGGGTTAGGGCTAGGGTTAGGGCTAAGGTTAAGGTTGGGGCTAAATTTAGGCTTAGGGCTGGGGCTAAATTTAGGGTTAGGGTTCTTTCACACTTACGTCGGTACGGGGCCATCGCAATGCGTCAGCCCGACATACCGACGCACGTTGTGAAAATTGTGCACAACGTGGGCAGCGGATGTAGTTTTTCAACGCATTCGCTGCCCAATCTATGTCCTGGGGAGGAGGGGGCGGAGTTACGGCCACGCATGTGTGGTCAGAAATGGCGGACGCGACGTACAAAAAACCGTTACATTGAACGTTTTTTGTGCCGACGGTCCGCCAAAACACAACTGATCCAGTGCACGACGGACGCGACGTGTGGCCATCCGTCACGATCCGTCGGCAATACAAGTCTATGGGCAAAAAAACGCATCCTGCGGGCACATTTGGAGGATCCGTTTTTTGTCCAAAACGATGGATTGCGACAGATGCCAAATGACGCAAATGTGAAAGTAGCCTTAGGGTTAGGGTTAGGGTTGGGGCTAAAGTTAGGGTTAGAGTTGGTATTAGGGTTAGGGTTTGGATTAGGGTTGGTATTAGGGTTAGGGTTGGTATTAGTGTTACGCTTGGGATTAGGGTTAGGTTTGGGATTAGGGTTAAGATTAGGGTTGTGATTAGGGGTGTATTGGTATTAGGGTTAGGTTTGAGGTTAGGGTTGAGATTAGGATTAGCGTTGTGTTGGTTTTAGGGTTTTGATTAGGGTTATGGTTAGGGTTGACATTAGGGTTGTTTTGGGGTAAGGGTTGTGATTATCGTTAGGGTTAGTGATTAGGATTATGGATCGGGTTGGGATTAGGGTTAGGGGTGTGTTGGGGTTAGGGTTGGAGCTAAAATTGGGGGGTTTCCACTGTTTAGTTACATCAGGGGGTCTCCAAACACAACAGCCAATTTTGTGCTCAAAAAGTCAAATGGTGCTCCCTCCCTTCTGAGCTCTGCCGTGCGCCCAAACAGTGGGTTACCCCCACATATGGGGCATCAGCGTACTCGGGATAAATTGGACAACAACTTTTGGGGTCCAATTTCTCCTGTTACCCTTGTGAAAATAAAAACTTGGGGGCTAAAATATCTTTTTTGTTGAAAAAAAAAACATTTTTTTATTTTCACGACTCTGCATTCTAAACTTCTGTGAAGCACTTGGGCATTCAAAGTTCTCACCACACATCTAGATAAGTTCCTTGGGGGTCTAGTTTCCAAAATGGGGTCACATGTGGGGGGTTACTACCGTTTAGGTACATCAGGGGCTCTGCAAACGCAACATAACGCCCACAGACCATTCTATCTAAGTCTGCATTCCAAAACGGCGCTCCTTCCCTTCCGAGCTCTGCCGTACGCCCAAACAGTTGTTTACCCCCACATATGGGGCATCAGCATACTCGGGATAAATTGGACAACTTTTGGGGTTCAATTTCTCCTGTTACCCTTGTGAAAATAAAAATTTGGGGGCAAAAAGATCATTTTTGTAGAAAAAATGCGATTTTTTTATTTTCACGGCTCAACGTTATAAACTTCTGTGAAGCACTTGGGCATTCAAAGTTCTCACCACACATCTAGATAAGTTCCTTGGGGGGTCTAGTTTCCAAAATGGGGTCACTTGTGGGGGGTTACTACTGTTTAGGTACATCAGGGGCTCTGCAAACGCAACATAACGCCCACAGACCATTCTATCTAAGTCTGCATTCCAAAACGGCGCTCCTTCCCTTCCGAGCTCTGCTGTGTGCCCAAACAGTGGTTTACCCCCACATATGGGGCATCAGCATACTCGGGATAAATTGGACAACAACTCTTGGGGTCCAATTTTTCCTGTTACCCTTGTGAAAATAAAAACTTGGGGGCTACAAAATCTTTTTTGTGGAAAAAAAAAATATTTTTTATTTTCACGACTCTGCATTCTAAACTTCTGTGAAGCACTTGGGCATTCAAAGTTCTCACCACATATCTAGATAAGTTCCATGGGGGGTCTAGTTTCCAAAATGGGGTCACTTGTGGAGGGTTTCTACTGTTTAGGTACATCAGGGGCTCTGCAAACGCAACATAACGCCCGCAGACCATTCTATCAAAGTCTGCATTCCAAAACAGCGCTCTTACCTTCCGAGCTCTGCTGTGCGCCCAAACAGTGGTTTACCCCCACATATGGGGTACCAGCATACTCAGGACAAATTGGACAACAACTTTTGGGGTCCGATTTCTCTTGTTACCCTTGTGAAAATAAAAACTTGGGGGCTACAATATCTTTTTTGTGGAAAAAAAAAATATTTTTTATTTTCACGACTCTGCATTCTAAACTTCTGTGAAGCACTTGGGCATTCAAAGTTCTCACCACACATCTAGATAAGTTCCATGGGGGGTCTAGTTTCCAAAATGGGGTCACTTGTGGGAGGTTTCCACTGTTTAGGCACATCAGGGGCTCTCCAATCGCGACATGGCGTCCAATCTCAATTCCAGACAATTCTACATTGAAAAAGTAAAACGGCACTCCTTCTCTTCCAAGCTCTGCAGTGCGCCCAAACAGTGGTTTACCCCCACATATGGGATATCGACATACTCAGGAGAAATAGCACTACAACTTTTGTGGTCTAATTTCTCCTGTTACCCTTGTGAAAATAAAAATTTTGGGGCAAAAATATCATTTTTGTAGAAAAAATGCAATGTTTTTATTTTCACGGCTCAACGTTATAAACTTCTGTGAAGCACATGGGGGTTCAAAGTGCTCACCACACATCTAGATAAGTTCCTTAAGGGGACTAGTTTCCAAAATGGTGTCACTTGGGGGGGGGGGGTTTCCACTGTTTAGGCACATCAGGGGCTCTCCAAACGCAACATGGCGTCCAATCTCAATTCCTGCCAATTCTACATTGAAAAAGTAAAACGGCGCTCCTTCACTTCCAAGCTCTGCGGTGCGCCCAAACAGTGGTTTACCCTCACATATGGGGTATCGACGTATTCACGAGAAATCGCACAACAACTTTTGTGGTCTAATTTCTCCTGTTACCCTTGTGAAAATAAGAATTTGTGGGCGAAAAGATCATTTTTGTGTAAACAAATGCGATTTTTTTATTTTCACGGCTCTACGTTATAAACTTCTGTGAAGCTCTTGGGGGTTCAAAGTGCTCACCACACATCTAGATAAGTTCCTTAAGGGGTCTAGTTTACAAAATGGTGTCACTTGTGGGGGGTTTCCACTGTTTAGGCATATCAGGGGCTCTCTAAACGTGACATGGCGTCCGATCTCAATTCCAGCCAATTCTGCATTGAAAAAGTCAAACGGCGCTCCTTCACTTCCAAGTTCTGCGGTGTGCCCAAACAGTGGTTTACCCCCACATATGGGGTATTGGCGTATTCAGGAGAAATTGCATAACAAAATTTATGGTTGCATTTCTGTTTTTATACTTGTGAAAATAAAAAATATGGTTCTGAATTAAAATGTTTGCAAAAAAAAGTTAAATGTTCATTTTTTCCTTCCACATTGTTTCAGTTCCTGTGAAGCACGTAAAGGGTTAATAAACTTCTTAAATGTGGTTTTGAGAACCTTGAGGGGTGTAGTTTTTAGAATGGTGTCACACTTTGTTATTTTCTATCATATAGACCCCTCAAAATGACTTCAAATGTGATGTGGTCCCTAAAAAAAAAAGGTGTTGTAAAAATGAGAAATTGCTGGTCAACTTTTAACCCTTATAACTCCCTAACAAAAAAAAAATTTGTTCCAAAATTGTGCTGATGTAAAGTAGACATGTGGGAAATGTTATTTATTAACTATTTTTTGTGACATATCTCTCTGATTTAAGGGCATAAAAATACAAAGTTTGAAAATTGCAAAATTTTAAAAATTTTCGCCTTTTTTCCGTTTTTTTCATAAATAATCGCAAGTAATATCGAAGAAATGTTACCACTAACATGAAGTACAATATGTCATGAAAAAACAATCTCAGAATCAGCGGGATCCGTTGAAGCGTTCCAGAGTTATAACCTCATAAAGTGACAGTGGTCAGAATTGCAAAAATTGGCTCGGTCATTAAGTACCAAATTGGCTCTGTCACTAAGGGGTTAAAGGTGACCTCCAATGATATTACGAAAGTTCAGGGATGACACAAATTACTCCCATTATATCAGTTTCCATTAATCATAGGCTTCCGGAAATGTGTGGAATTTTCCGTGCCTACTTAGTTATGGAGGTAGCTATATGATCACCAGTTATTTACGCGGCTTTGTATGTAGTTTTTATTTAAAATAAAAATGACTTTTTTTTCCACTTTTTGCTTGATTTTTCTTGATTACTATTTATTTAGAATAATTTATTAATTTTTTTATTTAAAAGTTTTAGACTTTTTTCTTTTTTTTTTTACACAAAATCTTTTGTTCCATTAGTTAGTTGTTGATACTTTTTCACTTTGCTGATTTCTTTGATTATTATACATACATTTCTATACCAAATGTAATGAAAAATTTTTTAAATAAAAAGTGTATTTAAAAAAAAAACATCTTTGCACAATATACCCATGCCAGTTAATAGTGTCTGTGAATTCTTGGTATATAGAAAAGTGAATAAAGGGAATCGTGTAAGTTACTAAAGAGTTTAGTCAAAGGGGGACATAGCCTGTGCCTCTGCTTTTCAGGGATTGAATCGTTTAGAAAGTATGCAATGTGCCTTGACCGAGGCCGATTGTAGGAGAGGGCAGGGCAGGGGGCTGAAAGGTTCAGTCAGTGAACAAATTACTTCTCCATAGGAGGCGCTGCTCTTCCCAGGTCTGATATAATGATCGCACTTTTCAAAAAACAGATGGAGTAACCAACCAAAATAATCCCGCTAACCCCCTGCATTACAGGAAGCCAGAATGGCATAGTTAGTCCCAGGACCCCTAAAGGTTCCTTCAGCCCCGGGTCACTGGGCATCCTCCTATTATAAGTGTTAACTCCATTGTCCGACCATATAATCTCTTTAAACCCTTGCTCTTCATTTAGTCTCTGCAAGTACAATGGGAAGTTTGGTTTGTTTGCTGAATATGAGACGTCTTTATAAATCTACAGCATGTCTGACTAATTAATACACAGAAACACCTGTCGTCGACTATGAGCAATACATGCATTGCTATGGGGAGGTGGATTAAGACAGCCATTTTGTAATTGGAGCGTCAAGAATTGTAAAAAATGCAATAAAACTTCATATCTAATATAGAAAGCTGAATGTGTGTGTATGTGTGTATGTCCGGGATTGGCATCTGCACCGTCGCAGCTACAGCCACTAAATTTTGCACAGTCACACGTCTGGACCCCAAGAGCGTCATAGGCTATGTTGTGAGGCGAAATTTTAACCCACGCGTTCCAATTCACCAAACAATTTTGCCCCTATCTACATAATGGGGAAAAAGTGAAAGGAAAAGTGTTGGAGGCGTCGCAGCAACAGCCACAAAATTTTGCACAGTCACACATCTGGACCCCGAGAGCGTCATAGGCTATGTTGTGAGGCGAAATTTTAACCCCACGCGTTCCAATTCACCAAACAATTTTGCCCCTATCTACATAATGGGGAAAAAAGTGAAAGGAAAAGTGTTGGAGGCGTCGCAGCAACAGCCACAAAATTTTGCACAGTCACACGTCTGGACCCTGAGAGCGTCATATGCTATGTTGTGAGGTGAAATTTTAAGCTCGTGCTTTCCAATTCACCAAACAATTTTGCCCCTATCTA
This sequence comes from Ranitomeya imitator, assembly GCF_032444005.1. Taxonomy (NCBI): domain Eukaryota; kingdom Metazoa; phylum Chordata; class Amphibia; order Anura; family Dendrobatidae; genus Ranitomeya; species Ranitomeya imitator. The sequence goes on along the minus strand of NC_091282.1, from coordinate 642,854,229 downwards.
CATAATGGGGAAAAAGTGAAAGGAAAAGTGTTGGAGGCGTCGCAGCTACAGCCACAAAATTTTGCACAGTCACACATCTGGACCCCGAGAGCGTCATAGGCTATGTTGTGAGGTGAAATTTTAACCCGCGCTTTCCAATTCACCAAACAATTTTGCCCTTATCTACATAATGGGAAAAAATGAAAGGAAAAGTGTAGGAGGCAAATTGACAGCTGCCAGATGTGAACAAGGGGGACTTAAAGAATGAGAGCGATGGCGCCAAAGAGTATATACCGTACAGTTGCTAAGGTGGGGCCCCGACATGGGATACTCACCACACACGGGGATATGAACACACACACAAAATGCGCCACACACTACTACGTGCTTGAACACATATTACCCTCAGCACACATTTCACCACAAATACACCAACCTCGCCACATAAAAGTCGAAACACAAAAGTCGCCACTCAAAACTCGCCACGCGCAGAACTTGCCACATGCAAAAACTAGGCTCTTGCAAAACTCACCACAAGTGCAAAACTCACCTCATGGAAAACTCGCCACACGCAAAACTTGCACACGCGGAAAAATTGCCACATGCACAAAAGTTGCAACACATGCAAAAGTTGCCTCACACAAAACTTGCACATACTCAAAAGGCACCACACATAAAACTCGCCACGCGCAAAACTCGCCATGCGCAAAACTTGCTCCACACAACTTGCTACACTAACCTGTCACATGCAACTCGACACACAAAAAGTTGCTACACGCATGTTGCTACACGCATGTTGCTACACAAAACTCATCTCACAAAAGTCGCTACATGCATGTCGCCACACAACTCAACACACACAACTTGACAAACAAAACTCGCCCTAAAACACACACAAGTCTGGTATTATCTTTCAAAAATAAAAATCTGATTAATAAGCAGACAAACTACAACAAATGTACCATATAGGAAATACGGCAGCTGTCAGTCACATGACCTGTCTATTATGTGTATGTGTGAGCTAATATATACTGCCAGGGGGAGGGCTTTCTGTTGGCTGGGGATTTATCAGGCTGCCAATTTAGCTTACAAATACTGAGGTAAAAATACTGAGCAAATAACATGTAAACGAGGTCTAATACAGGAGGAGATGACACACAGGTATATACTATATACAGGGGAGATGACACACAGATATATACTATATACAGGAGAGATGACACACAGGTATATACTATATAGAGGAGGAGATGACATACAGGTACATATATATACAGGAGGAGATGACATATAGGTACATATATATACAGGAGGAGATGACATACAGGTATATATAATATACAGGAGGAGATGACATACAGGTATATGCTATATATAGAAGATGACATGCAGGTATATACTATATACAGGAGGAGATGACACACAGATATATACTATATACAGGAGAGATGACACACAGGTATATACTACATAGAGGAGGAGATGACATACAGGTACATATATATACAGGAGGAGATGACACACAGGTATATACTATATACAGGAGCAGATGACCTACAGGTATATACTATATACAGGAGGAGATGACATACAGGTTTATACTATATATAGAAGGAGATGACATTCAGGTATATACTATATATAGGGGAGATGACACAGCAGGTATATACTATATACAGGGGAGATGACATACAGGTATATACTATATACAGGAGATGACATACAGATGTATACTATATATAAGGGAGATGACAAACATGTATATACTGAGGTGATGAGGTGAAAATGAGAGGTGTGAGGTGAAAATGAAAAGGTGTGAGTGCAAAATGAGAGGAGTGAGGAAAAATAGTGGAGTGATCAGAAAACGACAGATGTGAGGTTGAAATGCAAGTGTTAGGGGGGAATGAGAGGAGTGAGGGAGAAAATGAGAGATGTGATTGAGAAAATGAGAGGCGTGATGGGAAAATAAGAGAAGTTAGGTGCTATAACTAACCACAGATATTTACTATGCCCAGGCAACGCCGAGCTCTTCAGCTAGTAAATAAATAAAGAAATATATATATATATATACACTGAACAAAAATATAAACGCAGCGCTTTTGTTTTTGCTTCCATTTTTCAAGAGCCAAACCCAAAGATCTAAGACTCTTCCCCTAATCTGTGTTTGGCTAAGTTCACATTTAATAAATAAATAATAATAATCTTTATTTTTATATAGTGCTAACATATTCCGCAGCGCTTTACAGCTTGCACACATTATCATCGCTGTCCCCGATGGGGCTCACAATCTAAATTCCCTATCAGTATGTCTTTGGAATGTGGGAGGAAACCGGAGTACCTAGAGGAAACCCACGAAAACACGGAGAGAACTGTTGTGAATTCTGTGGCAGAGCTCCCTCCTGTGGTCACAAGTGGTACTTCGGCTGATTCTCTCTGTGAGCTTCCGTTGGTGGAGGAAAGTGGTACTGCGGCTTCTGAGTTTCCTTCCTCAGGTGATGTTGTGAAGTCGTTAGGTGCAGCTCTATTTAACTCCACCTAGTGCTTTGATCCTGGCCTTCAGTCAATGTTAGTATTGGACCTGTTTCCTCCTGGATCGTTCCTGTGGCCTGCTGCTCTGCATAGCTAAGTTCTGCTTTGCTATTTTGTTTGCTGTTTTTTTCTGTCCAGCTTGCTTAGTTGTTGTTTCTTGCTTGCTGGAAGCTCTGGGACGCAGAGGGTGTACCTCCGTGCCGTTAGTTCGGTACGGAGGGTCTTTTTGCCCCCTTTGCGTGGTTTTTTGTAGGGTTTTGTGTTGACCGCAAAGTTACCTTTCCTATCCTCGCTCTGTTCAGAAAGTCGGGCCTCACTTTGCTAAATCTATTTCATCTCTACGGTTGTCTTTTCATCTTATCTCACAGTCATTATATGGGGGGACTGCCTTTTCCTTTGGGGTATTTCTCTGAGGCAAGGTAGGCTTATTTTCTATCTTCAGGCTAGCTAGTTTCTCAGGCTGTGCCGAGTTGCATAGGGAGCGTTAGGCGCAATCCACGGCTGCCTCTAGTGTGGTTGGAGAGGATTAGGGATTGCGGTCAGCAGAGTTCCCACGTCTCAGAGCTCGTTCTATGTTTTTGGATTATTGTCAGATCACTGTATGTGCTCTGACTTCTATGTCCATTGTGGTACTGAATTACCTTATCATAACAGTACTGAAGGCCCAAAGTACTAATGATTCTCAATAGAGGGAAAAAAGAAGTTCTGAGACCATTTTTTTTTCTCTGCACTGTGTTTTGCCTTTTTTTTCCCCTAGACATTTGGGTGGTTCAGGACACAGGTGTAGCGATGGACATTAAAGGTCTGTCTTCATGTGTGGATCAGCTCACGGCAAGAGTACAAAATATTCAAGACTTTGTAGTTCAGAATTCTATGTTAGAACCAAGAATTCCTATTCCTGATTTTTTATTTGGAGATAGAACTAAATTTCTGAGTTTCAAAAATAATTGTAAACTATTTCTGGCTTTGAAACCTCGCTCCTCTGGTGACCCAGTTCAACAAGTTAGGATCATTATTTCTTTTTTACGTGGCGACCCTCAGGACTGGGCATTTTCTCTTGCGTCAGGAGATCCTGCATTAAATAATATCGATGCGTTTTTCCTGGCGCTCGGATTGCTGTACGATGAACCTAATTCAGTGGATCAGGCAGAGAAAAATTTGCTGACTCTGTGTCAGGGTCAGGATGAGATAGAGGTATATTGTCAGAAATTTAGAAAGTGGTCCGTACTCACTCAATGGAATGAAGGTGCGCTTGCAGCTATTTTCAGAAAGGGTCTCTCTGAAGCCCTTAGGGATGTCATGGTGGGATTTCCTATGCCTGCTGGTCTGAATGAGTCTATGTCTTTGGCCATTCTGATCGGTCGACGCTTGCGTGAGCGTAAATCTGTGCACCATTTGGCGGTATTATCTGAGCATAAACCTGAGCCTATGCAGTGCGATAGGACTTTGACCAGAGTTGAACGGCGAGAACACAGACGTCAGAATGGGCTGTGTTTCTACTGTGGTGATTCCACTCATGCTATCTCTGATTGTCCTAAGCGCACTAAGCGGTTCGCTAGGTCTGCCACCATTGGTACGGTACAGTCAAAATTTCTTTTGTCCGTTACCTTGATCTGCTCTTTGTCTTCTTATTCTGTCATGGCATTTGTGGATTCAGGCGCTGCCCTGAATTTGATGGACTTGGAGTATGCTAGGCGTTGTGGGTTTTTCTTGGAACCCTTGCAGTGTCCTATTCCATTGAGAGGAATTGATGCTACGCCTTTGGCCAAGAATAAGCCTCAGTACTGGACCCAGCTGACCATGTGCATGGCTCCTGCACATCAGGAGGTTATTCGCTTTCTGGTGTTGCATAATCTGCATGATGTGGTCGTGTTGGGGTTGCCATGGCTACAAGTCCATAATCCAGTATTAGATTGGAAATCCATGTCTGTGTCCAGCTGGGGTTGTCAGGGGGTACATGGTGATGTCCCATTTCTGTCTATTTCGTCATCCACCCCTTCTGAGGTTCCAGAGTTCTTGTCTGATTACCGGGATGTATTTGATGAGCCCAAGTCCGATACCCTACCTCCGCACAGGGATTGTGATTGTGCTATCGATTTGATTCCTGGTAGTAAATTCCCAAAAGGTCGACTGTTTAATTTATCTGTGCCTGAGCACGCCGCTATGCGGAGTTATGTGAAGGAGTCCTTGGAGAAGGGGCATATTCGCCCGTCATCATCGCCATTAGGAGCAGGATTCTTTTTTGTGGCCAAGAAGGATGGTTCGCTGAGACCTTGTATAGATTACCGCCTTCTAAATAAGATCACGGTTAAATTTCAGTACCCCTTGCCGTTGTTATCTGATTTGTTTGCTCGGATTAAGGGGGCTAGTTGGTTCACCAAGATAGATCTTCGTGGTGCGTATAATCTTGTGCGTATTAAGCGAGGCGATGAATGGAAAACTGCATTTAATACGCCCGAGGGCCATTTTGAGTATCTAGTAATGCCTTTCGGACTTGCCAATGCTCCATCAGTGTTTCAGTCCTTTATGCATGACATCTTCCGAGAGTACCTGGATAAATACCTGATTGTGTACTTGGATGACATTTTGATCTTCTCGGATGATTGGGAGTCTCATGTGAAGCAGGTCAGAATGGTGTTTCAGGTCCTGCGTGCTAATTCTTTGTTTGTGAAGGGATCAAAGTGTCTCTTTGGTGTTCAGAAGGTTTCATTTTTGGGGTTCATCTTTTCCCCTTCTACTATCGAGATGGACCCTGTTAAGGTCCAAGCCATCCATGATTGGACTCAGCCGACATCTCTGAAAAGTCTGCAAAAGTTCCTGGGCTTTGCTAATATTTATCGTCGCTTCATCTGCAATTTTTCTAGTATTGCTAAACCATTGACCGATTTGACCAAGAAGGGTGCTGATGTGGTCAATTGGTCTTCTGCTGCTGTGGAAGCTTTTCAAGAGTTGAAGCGTCGTTTTTCCTCTGCCCCTGTGTTGTGTCAACCAGATGTTTCGCTTCCATTCCAGGTCGAGGTTGATGCTTTTGAGATTGGAGCAGGGGCTGTTTTGTCACAGAGAAGTTTTGATTGCTCGGTGATGAAACCATGCGCCTTCTTTTCCAGGAAGTTTTCGCCTGCTGAGCGTAATTATGATGTTGGCAATCGAGAGTTGCTGGCCATGAAGTGGGCATTCGAGGAGTGGCGTCATTGGCTTGAAGGAGCTAAGCATCGCGTGGTGGTCTTGACTGATCATAAGAACTTGACTTATCTCGAGTCCGCCAAGCGGTTGAATCCTAGACAGGCTCGTTGGTCGCTGTTTTTTGCCCGTTTTGACTTTGTGATTTCGTACCTTCCGGGCTCTAAAAATGTGAAGGCGGATGCTCTGTCTAGGAGTTTTGTGCCCGACTCTCCGGGTTTATCTGAGCCGGCGGGTATTCTCAAAGAGGGAGTAATTGTGTCTGCCATCTCCCCTGATTTGCGGCGGGTGCTGCAAAAATTTCAGGCTAATAAACCTGATCGTTGCCCAGCGGAGAAACTGTTTGTCCCTGATAGGTGGACGAATAAAGTTATCTCTGAGGTTCATTGTTCGGTGTTGGCTGGTCATCCTGGAATCTTTGGTACCAGAGAGTTAGTGGCTAGATCCTTTTGGTGGCCATCTCTGTCGCGGGATGTGCGTTCTTTTGTGCAGTCTTGTGGGATTTGTGCTCGGGCTAAGCCCTGCTGTTCTCGTGCCAGTGGGTTGCTTTTGCCCTTGCCGGTCCCGAAGAGGCCTTGGACACATATCTCTATGGATTTTATTTCAGATCTTCCCGTCTCTCAAAAGATGTCAGTCATTTGGGTGGTCTGTGATCGCTTCTCTAAGATGGTCCATTTGGTACCCTTGTCTAAATTACCGTCCTCCTCTGATTTGGTGCCATTGTTCTTCCAGCATGTGGTTTGTTTACATGGCATTCCAGAGAATATCGTTTCTGACAGAGGTTCCCAGTTTGTTTCGAGGTTTTGGCGAGCCTTTTGTGCTAGGATGGGCATTGACTTGTCTTTTTCCTCGGCTTTCCATCCTCAGACTAATGGCCAGACCGAACGAACCAATCAGACCTTGGAAACATATCTGAGATGCTTTGTTTCTGCTGATCAGGATGACTGGGTGTCCTTTTTGCCTTTGGCTGAGTTCGCCCTTAATAATCGGGCCAGCTCGGCTACCTTGGTTTCGCCGTTTTTCTGCAACTCTGGGTTCCATCCTCGTTTCTCTTCAGGGCAGGTTGAGTCTTCGGACTGTCCTGGTGTGGATACTGTGGTGGACAGGTTGCAGCAGATTTGGACTCATGTAGTGGACAATTTGACCTTGTCCCAGGAGAAGGCTCAACGTTTCGCTAATCGCAGACGCTGTGTGGGTCCCCGACTTCGTGTTGGGGATTTGGTTTGGTTATCTTCTCGACATATTCCTATGAAGGTTTCCTCTCCTAAGTTTAAACCTCGTTTCATTTGTCCGTATAGGATTTCTGAGGTTCTTAACCTTGTGTCTTTTCGTCTGACCCTTCCCGATTCTTTTTCCATACATAACGTATTCCATAGGTCATTGTTCCGGAGATACGTGGCACCTATGGTTCCATCTGTTGATCCTCCTGCCCCGGTTTTGGTGGAGGGGGAGTTGGAGTATATTGTGGAGAAGATTTTGGATTCTCGTGTTTCAAGACGGAAACTCCAGTATCTGGTTAAGTGGAAGGGTTATGCTCAGGAAGATAATTCCTGGGTCTTTGCCTCTGATGTCCATGCTCCCGATCTTGTTCGTGCCTTTCATATGGCTCATCCTGGTCGTCCTGGGGGCTCTGGTGAGGGTTCGGTGACCCCTCCTCAAGGGGGGGGTACTGTTGTGAATTCTGTGGCAGAGCTCCCTCCTGTGGTCACAAGTGGTACTTCGGCTGATTCTCTCTGTGAGCTTCCGTTGGTGGAGGAAAGTGGTACTGCGGCTTCTGAGTTTCCTTCCTCAGGTGATGTTGTGAAGTCGTTAGGTGCTGCTCTATTTAACTCCACCTATTGCTTTGATCCTGGCCTTCAGTCAATGTTCTAGTATTGGACCTGTTTCCTCCTGGATCGTTCCTGTGGCCCGCTGCTCTGCATAGCTAAGTTCTGCTTTGCTATTTTGTTTGCTGTTTTTTTCTGTCCAGCTTGCTTAGTTGTTGTTTCTTGCTTGCTGGAAGCTCTGGGACGCAGAGGGTGTACCTCCGTGCCGTTAGTTCGGTACTTTGCGTGGTTTTTTGTAGGGTTTTGTGTTGACCGCAAAGATACCTTTCCTATCCTCGCTCTGTTCAGAAAGTCGGGCCTCACTTTGCTAAATCTATTTCATCTCTACGTTTGTCTTTTCATCTTATCTCACAGTCATTATATGTGGGGGCTGCCTATTTTCCTTTGGGGTATTTCTCTGAGGCAAGGTAGGCTTATTTTCTATCTTCAGGCTAGCTAGTTTCTCAGGCTGTGCCGAGTTGCATAGGGAGCGTTAGGCGCAATCCACGGCTGCCTCTAGTGTGGTTGGAGAGGATTAGGGATTGCGGTCAGCAGAGTTCCCACGTCTCAGAGCTCGTTCTATGTTTTTGGATTATTGTCAGATCACTGTATGTGCTCTGACTTCTATGTCCATTGTGGTACTGAATTACCTTATCATAACAGAGAACATACAAACTCTTTGCAGATGTTGTCCAGGGTGGCATTAGAACCCAGAACTCCAGCGCTGCAAGGCTGCAGTGCTAACCCACTGCACCACCGTGCGCATACGTCTGCAGCGTATCATCTGCATATACAAACGCATGCCAAAACGCATGCAAATGCATGTTTACGCAGCGTTTTTTATCCGCATCAGCTAAACGCATGACGGCAGAAAAAAGCTCTGTGTGCATGCGTTTGTATGCGTTTTTTGTCTGCGTTTGTTTTATATGCGCATGCGTTTGATATTTCCCGGAGAGCGTGTCTCAATGGGTGTGTCTCAAAACAGTTCCTAGACGTGCGCAGTCCGAAGTACGCAAGCGGATCGAACGCATGTGTACGCAAAGACATGCGTACGCATGCATTCCCTTAGACAGAAATGTTTTTTTTAATGCACTCATCTGCATGCGCATGCCTCCGCATATTTGACAGCTTTTTGATGCCTCCAAAAATGCAACATATTAGATTTTAAAGATAGGTACGCATGATGCGTGCGGATCAATGCGGATGAAATGCAGGGAGCACAGACTCAAATGTGAAACCAGCCTTAGTGAACTCTTCTAATCTGTGTTAGTCAACTCTTCTCCTAATTTGTGTTAGTGAGCTCTTCTCCTAATCTGTGTTAGTGAGCTCTTCTCCTAATCTGTGTTTGTGAGCTCTTCTCCTAATCTGTGTTAGTGAGCTCTTCTCCTAATCTGTGTTAGTGAGCTCTTCTCCTAATCTGTGTTAGTGAGCTCTTCTCATAATCTGTGTTAGTGAGCTCTTCTCCTAATCTGTGTTTGGTGAGCTCTTCTCCTAATCTGTCTTTGTGAGCTCTCCCTAATCTGTGTTTGTGAGCTCTTCTCCTAATCTGTGTTTGGTGAGCTCTTCTCCTAATCTGTGTTTGTGAGCTCTCCCTAATCTGTGTTTGTGAGCTCTTCTGCTAATCTGTGTTTGTGAGCTCTTCCCTAATCTGTGTTAGTGAGCTCGTCTCCTAATCTGTGTTAGTAAACTCTTCTAATTTGTGTTAGTTAGCTCTCCTAATCTGTGTTAGTGAGCTATTCTCCTAATCTGTGTTAGTGTGCTCTTCACCTAATTTGTTACTGAGCACTTTTCCTAATCTGTGTTAATGAGCACTTTTCCTAATCTGTGTTAGTGAGCTCTTCTCCTAATCTGTGTTATTGAACTATGCTCCTATTCTATGTTAGTGAACTCTCCTCCTAATCTGTGTTAGTAAACTCTTCTCCTAATCTATATAATCAGTGTGTAATCAGTGTATCCGTGTGTGTATGTGTATATAATATATAAATTGTAAGATGGCTGCCGGATGGGTCCTTAAGGGGAGATATGTGTCATCGCGGTTATTAGCTGTGGTGATGTGAGCTCGGAAGCATGCTCCAGCACATATAGTGCTGAGAAAGTTATTAGGCCATTCCAGGGCCATGTTTCACAAGCAGTCAATAGAGATGGGAATGACTGCTCACATATCCGCACCCCAGGGTTGTGGTTTGACAGATAAAATGGAGGCCAAGTGTCTCATTCAGTGTCTGGAGATGTGTGGCTCTCCTGTATGTTGGTCTGTGCTAAAGCCTAAAGAACCGGACACTATCCTGAACAGGCGGACCCGCTGTATTGGATGGACTTTTTACTTTATGTTTTCACTTTGTGCCAGAAAAGGCTGTTCTTTTTGTTTGCGTCACTGAACAGTGTATGCATTCTTAATAAACCAGCCTGGACATTTTAGCAATATCGCTTCCTGTGCCTACCTCAACCGCAGTCCAGTGAGTACAAACCACTAAAATCTAAATAGACTGCTCAAAAAAATAAAGGGAAAACTTAAACAACAGAAGATAACTCCAAGTAATCAAACTTCTGTGAAATCAGACTGTCCACTTAAGGTACCGTCACATTTAGCGACGCTGCAGCGATCTAGACAACGATCCCGATCGCTGCAGCGTCGCTGTGTGGTCTCTGGAGAGCTGTCACACAGACAGCTCTCCAGCGACCAACTATGCGAAGTCCCCTGGTAACCAGGGTAAACATCGGGTTACTAAGCGCAGGGCCGCGCTTAGTAATCCGATGTTTACCCTGGTTACCAGCGTAAACGTAAAAAAACCCAAACACTACATACTTACATTCCGGTGTCTGTCCCACCGGCGTTCTGCTTTCCTGCACTGACTGTGAGCGCCGGCTGGCCGTAAAGCACAGCGGTGACGTCACCGCTGTAATCTGCTTTATGGCTGGCCGGCGCTGACAGTGCAGGGAAGCAGAACGCCGGGGGACGCGACAGACACTGGAATGTAGGTATGTAGTGTTTGTTTTTTTTACATTTACACTGGTAATCAGGGTAAACATCGGGTTACTAAGCGCGGCCCTGCGCTTAGTAACACGATCTTTACCCTGGTTACCAGAGAAGACATCGCTGAATCGGCGTCACACACGCCGATTCAGCGATGTTTACGGGAAATCCAGCGACGAAATAAAGTTCTGGACTTTCTGCTCCAACCAAAGTTGTCACAGCAGGATCCAGATCGCTGCTGCGTGTCAAACACAACGATATCGCTAGCCAGGACGCTGCAACGTCACGGATCGCTAGCGATATCATTGTTAAGTTGGCCAGTGTGACGGTACCTTTAGGAAGCAACACTGTTTGACAATCAATTTCACATGCTGTTGTGCAAATGGAATAGACAACAGATGGAAATAATTGGCAATTATCAAGACACCCAATAAAGGAGTGGTTCTGCAGGTGGGGACCACAGACCACATCTCAGTACCAATGCTTTCTGGCTGATGTTTTGGTCACTTTTAAATGTTGGTTGTGCTTTCACACTCGTGGTAGCATGAGACGGACTCTACAACCTACAAAAGTGGCTCAAGTAGTGCAGCTCATCCAGGATGTCGCATCAATTTGAGCTGTGGCAAGAAGGTTTGCTGTGTCTCTCAGCGTAGTGTCCAGAGGCTGGAGGCGCTACCAGGAGACAGGCCAGTACACCAGTAGACATGGAGGGGGTCATAGGAGGGCAACAACCCAGCAGCAGGACCGCTACCTCAGCCTTTGTGCAAGGAGGAACAGGAGGAGCACTGCTAGAGCCCTGCAAAATGACCTCCAGCAGGCCAGAAATGTGCACGTGTCTGCACAAACGGTTAGAAACCGACTCTATGAGCAGGGCCGTATTTGCCACTAGGCACGTGAGGGCACGTGCCTAGGGCGGCAACATTGCAGGGGGCGGCACCTGAGCAAGGTGTTTTTTTTTTATTTTTTATAAGTCCCGGGTCAAAAACGCGACCGACGGCCCCGCCCCCCGCCTCCGAGTCCCCCCCACCTCCGAGTCCTCCCACCTCCAAATCTCCGAGTCCCCACCGCCTTTGAGTCCCACCCACCCTCCTTGAAGACGATACTCACCTGCTCCAGCGATGCCTGGTCTCAGCATCTGTAGCGCATCCTGAGTGAGCGGTCATGTGGTACCGCTAATTAAGGTCATGAATATGCACATATTCATGACCTTAATTAGCGGTACCACATGACCGCTCAGGAAGAAGGCGCTCCGGAGGGACAGAGCCGGAGCCGGAGGGATGTCGGCGCGGCGTGTGGGACAGGCAGCTGACAGGTGAGTATGAGGGATGGGGGGTGGGGGGAGGATGGTAAGCCACCCGTGCCATGCAAGATGGCCCGGGAGAAGGAGCGGGGGAGAGGGTGGAGAGATGAGCCATGCAGAGAGAGGGATAGGGAGAGGGGAATTATGAGCCATGAGCCATCAGCCATGCATAGGGAGGGAGGGAGGGGGGGAATTATGAGCCATCAGCCATGCATAGGGAGGGAGGGGGGGGGAAATTATGAGCCATCAGCCAAGCATAGAGAGGGAGGGGGGGGGAATTATGAGCCATCAGCCATGCATAGGGAAGGAAGGGGGGAATTATGAGCCATCAGCCATGCATACGGGGGGGGGGATTATGAGCCATCAGCCATGCATAGGGAGGGAGGGGGGGAATTATGAGCCATCAGCCATGCATAGGGAGGGAGGGGGGGAATTATGAGCCATCAGCCATGCATAGGGAGGGAGGGGGGGATTATGAGCCATCAGCCATGCATAGGGAGGGAGGGGGGGGGAATTATGAGCCATCAGCCATGCATAGGGAAGGAGGGGGGGAATTATGAGCCATCAGCCATGCATACAGGGGGGGGGAATTATGAGCCATCAGCCATGCATAGGGAGGAAGGGGGGGGGAATTATGAGCCATCAGCCATGCCTAGCGAGGGAGGGGGGGGGGGAATTATGAGCCATCAGCCATGCATAGGGAGGGAGGGAGGGGGGAATTATGAGCCATCAGCCATGCATAGGGAGGGAGGGGGGGGGGAATTATGAGCCATCAGCCATGCATAGGGAGGGAGGGGGGAATTATGAGCCATCAGCCATGCATAGGGAGGGAGGGGGGAATTATGAGCCATCAGCCATGCATAGGGAGGGAGGGGGGAAATTATGAGCCATCAGCCATGCATACAGGGGGATGGGGAATTATGAGCCATCAGCCATGCATAGGGAGGGAGGGGGGAATTATGAGCCATCAGCCATGCATAGGGAGGGAGGGGGGAAATTATGAGCCATCAGCCATGCATACAGGGGGGTGGGGAATTATGAGCCATTAGCCATGCATAGGGAGGGGGGGGGGAATTATGAGCCATCAGCCATGCATAGAGAGGGAGGGGGGGGGAATTATGAGCCATCAGCCATGCATAGGGAGGGAGGGAGGGAGGGGGGGATTATGAGCCATCAGCCATGCATAGGGAGGGAGGGGGGGGGAGAATTATGAGCCATCAGCCATGCATAGGGAGGGAGGGGGGGGGAATTATGAGCCATCAGCCATGCATAGGGAGGGGGGGGGAATTATGAGCCATCAGCCATGCATACAAGGGGGGGGGGAATTATGAGCCATCAGCCATGCATAGGGAGGGAGGGGGGAAATTATGAGCCATCAGCCATGCATACAGGGGGATGGGGAATTATGAGCCATCAGCCATGCATAGGGAGGGAGGGGGGAATTATGAGCCATCAGCCATGCATAGGGAGGGGGGGGGAATTATGAGCCATCAGCCATGCATACAAGGGGGGCGGGAATTATGAGCCATCAGCCATGCATAGGGAGGGAGGGGGGAAATTATGAGCCATCAGCTATGCATACAGGGGGATGGGGAATTATGAGCCATCAGCCATGCATAGGGGGGGGGGGGGAATTATGAGCCATCAGCCATGCATAGAGAGGGGGGGGGGAATTATGAGCCATCAGCCATGCATAGGGAGGGAGGGAGGGGGGGGATTATGAGCCATCAGCCATGCATAGGGAGGGAGGGGGGGGAATTATGAGCCATCAGCCATGCATAGGGAGGGAGGGGGGGGGGGGAATTATGAGCCATCAGCCATGCATAGGGAGGGGGGGGGAATTATGAGCCATCAGCCATGCATAGGGAGGGGGGGGGGAATTATGAGCCATCAGCCATGCATACAAGGGGGGGGAATTATGAGCCATCAGCCATGCATAGGGAGGGAGGGGGGGAATTATGAGCCATCAGCCATGCATAGGGAGGGAGGGGGGGAATTATGAGCCATCAGCCATGCATAGGGGGGGGGGAATTATGAGCCATCAGCCATGCATAGGGAGGGGGGGGGGAATTATGAGCCATCAGCCATGCATAGAGGGGGGGGGAATTATGAGCCATCAGCCATGCATAGGGAGGGGGGGGATTATGAGCTATCAGCCATGCATAGGGAGGGAGGGGGGGGAATTATGAGCCATCAGCCATGCATAGACTGCAGAGACCCGTGTGTCGTAACCAGTGCCTTCCCCCGTCCCACCACTCCGTAATAAAAGATACCAACAATCCTGGATGGGTTGAACAGGTCGGTCACAGTTTTATTAATTGCAAAGTAGAGAAGGGCAATTACACATCGCGACGCACTCATTGCTGAAGGCCCCAGCCGACGACCGCTGGGCCAGCAAGCCGATGAGAGGTTACGAACCTTTGCCCCCCCTCTACCTACCGCCACTGTGACGTATATAAAAGAACATCAAAATCTTTTTTTTTTTTTTTTTTTTTAAATTTAAAATTCAAAACATTTTAACAGTAATTGCACAGCACATTTATCAATTTATAAGGGAGGGAGGGTGGGACAACAGCTTCCAAGGGTCAACCGGGGAGAAAGAGGGAGAACCTGGCCCGGTCACTGGAATTTAACCCCTGAGGGTGTGGCCTGACTCACCTCCTCTCCCCGGTTGGTCCGCTGGGCGTCCCAATCATGACCTCACCTGGGGAGGTAGTGGGAGGGGGGAATTGGGCACTGCACTGATTTCCCCTCTAGCTATCCCTTAGGGGCTCTGCAGTCAGAGGCACGTTCCTTATACAGTGCCGTGCCTACCAGACTGCAGAGACCCGTGTGTCGTAACCAGTGCCTTCCCCCGTCCCACCACTCCGTAATAAAAGATACCAACAATCCTGGATGGGTTGAACAGGTCGGTCACAGTTTTATTAATTGCAAAGTAGAGAAGGGCAATTACACATCGCGACGCACTCATTGCTGAAGGCCCCAGCCGACGACCGCTGGGCCAGCAAGCCGATGAGAGGTTACGAACCTTTGCCCCCCCTCTACCTACCGCCACGGAGGATCATGTGTATGACCTACACAAGACTCCGACCCCCACACAACATCATTAGAGCCTGTTCAACACCATCCCGCAAACCCTCCAAGAATATGTCCAGTCCGATGTCCGTGAGGTGGATGCCATCTGGTCTCAGCAAAGCAAAATTGTTCCCTTCTAACTCCTGGTGTCGAACCACAATGCCGTAATTTTCTCTCACAAACTTCGACATCTTTGTGTTAATCCTTTTTCTTGCGTTTTCGATGGCTTTTACGTCCTTAGCTCCGTGCCAGACCGCTCGAGGTATTATCTCTGACCACACCACCACCATATCTGGTAATAAACAGACAAACCGCTCGATGTCCGTTGACATTACTGTGTACAGCTCGGCCCCTTTCCGCTTGCCCAAATCATTGCCTCCGGCATGTAGCACCAGAACCACCGGCCCCTTGGCCTTCTTAGCGATGTCGACCAACTCCGGGAAGATCTGACGCCACCGAAGCCCTCTGACGCCTCTCCAGTTGACTTCCAAATTCGGGAAGCCAAAATTAGTTCCCCCCGTCCTGAGTTTGGCCCTTTTGCACGCCCAGTAGACAAAAGAATGCCCCACTACCCAAACTGTGGGCTTAAAGCTGCCTGGAAGAGACAAGAAGTGTTAGAGCAGGTCTGGTCTTATGTATCTTGCAAAGCATGCGGATTTCCAGCGGCCCATTCTCTGCACCTCGACTTCCGATACCCCCGCTCTAGCTGCTTCGGTCGCCGCCCCTATTCGGAATGAATGTGTCCCATATTCCTTTGGAGCCACGCCGAGTGCCTCTAGGCACTGTCTAAAAATCGCTTGAAATTGATATTTAGTAAGAGGGGACCCGTCGGTGTGTGAAAGGAGGAATCTACCCGGATGTCTTACTAGCGCATAGTTTTTAACTATTTTTACGGGGCATATAGGGCCGCCTGACGCCTTGACCAATACCCATGTCCCCCTCCCGGTGGGGTCGCACTTGGATCTCCGTACTCTAATGCGCAGAGCTTCGCTGCATATGACGAGGTCTTCATTGATTAAGCCGCCTATTGATGCTGTTTTTGACTGGGGCACTAATTCGCTGATGCGAAGTGCCCCGAAGAAGGCGATTGCGAACGCTGCGGATATCAGCGTTGCCTCGTATTGTGATTTGCACACCGATGAAGAAATTGCAATTATGTCGGCCAGCAGCCTTAAGGAAACTGGGCGTCGGCATTCCTGACTAGGTTGCAGCCTTCTCCAGCCTTTAACGGCTTGTTTGATGAAAAAATATTTGGTTACGTCCACCCACCCCAGCAGCTGAAAGAAGAATGCTATTCCCGACAGATGACGTTGCGCTAATGTCCCTGACGCACCTCCCTGCCTGAGCTTTTCTAAAAGTTCTACTAGGACGTCGCATCTCGTCCGGTTGCACCTATCGACTGGTCTTCCTTGCGTTAGCGAGCACCACTCCTCCCACGCCTTACCGTAAACCTGCCAAGTCGCCGGTGTCACCGAAGCGCGGATCAAGGGCATCAATGATTGGCCACCATGTCCAAGAGAGAAGGAGGACACCGCAGGCCCGACGTTCGCGCCCTGGGGAGGAAGAGTTTGAATGCCTGCCAATCGGAAGATAACAAAGAGTTAACAATTTTATCATCGACAGTCGCCGTAAATCTGGCCCGGCACCAGATGTTGTGCTTCAGGCATAATAGTGCTAGGCGGCGCAACAGCGCGAGTACCGGCTGAGAAGAAGAGGACATGCTGTTTAGGGCTTTTGCTGTTCTCAGCTGTTTTGTTGTAAATCTGATGTTTGTATTTTCCAATTGGGCACCCCATAGCTCGACTGATGTTACTATTGCCAAAATTTCCACCAGTGCTGGGTCACGGCCCCATGCGGCCGTGGTCCATAGTTCAGGCCATTGGCCTTTGCACCACTGGTTTTTGTATATCGCCGCGAAACCATCAGTAATATTTCCACCAACCATCAAGTCTAAATCTTTGCTTGGCGTCTCCTGCGCCATAACGCATGTATGCCCATTGTAGGACTCCAGGAATGTCCTCCAGACCAGCAAGTCTGCCTTCAGGGAACGGTTTAGCCTAATTCTGTGGCTCGGCTGGGCTATGCCCTTGGTTGCCAGTGATAGTCGGCGTGAAAACGCTCTGCCCGCCGGCATTACACGACAGGCAAAGTTGAGCAATCCTAGCAGGGACTGCATCTGCTGCAGGGTAACTTTTTTTGCTTCGTAGCAATTTTTAACCATTTGCAGAGTTTTTTGCAGCTTATCAGCTGGTAATCGAAACACCATTGCATTGGTGTCTATTTCAATACCGAGGAAAGGCAAAACGTTACAAGGGCCGACTGTTTTATCCGGTGAAAGTGGTACCCCAAATTTTTTGGCTAAAAACTTAAACTTTTGGAGAAGAAAGGAGCAGAGTCTGGTGTCCCCGGGACCGACGAACAAAAAATCGTCGAGGTAGTGAATCGTTGAGTTGCTAGCGGTTTCGTATCGTAATACCCAGTCTAGGAAGGTGCTGAAAAGCTCGAAGTAATGACAGGAAATGGAGCAGCCCATTGGTAGGCACATATCAAAGTAAAATAGCCTGTCCACCTCACAGCCTAATAAATGAAAACATTCCGGGTGAACGGGCAAAAGGCGGAAGGCTGACTCTATGTCGGATTTCGCCAGCAGGGCACCGGGCCCGGCTGCGCGCACGAGCTCGACCGCCCTGTCAAAAGAAGAGTAGGTTACGGACGAGTCTTCCGCGGGTATTGCGTCGTTAACCGATGCGCCTTTCGGGTAGGAAAGGTGATGTATTAGCCGATATTTTCCTGGCTCCTTTTTGGGAACAATACCTAAAGGCGAGATTCTGAGATTTTTAAATGGCAACGAACTAAAAGGTCCCGCCATCCTGCCCAGCTCAACTTCTTTTTGGATTTTTTGCTGTAAAATATCAGGGAATTCGCGTGCCGATTTTAAATTATTTGCAATAGTTGGCGAGGGGCTGGGTTTGAAAGGGATATAAAAACCGTGTTTAAAACCGAAATATAGTTGTTCTGCCGCTTCTTTATTGGGATAACGGCTTAGCCATGGGCCCATTGCGGTTACGTTCACTGGGGTTAAACCTCGCAGGTGCTCTATTTCACTGGCGGGTACATCTGGCCGCAGGGTGTCCTCCTCCGCAGGAGGAGCATTCGTGTCTATATTTACAGGACCCTTGGAAACGGCAGTATCCATCGTTAAACAGTAAGCAGGCCCCAGGTCCGCGTGCGACCACTGTGTTCTGGCCTGCTGCTGTTGAGTGATAAGTGGTCGCTGCCGAAAAGGGGGGCTGTTTTTGGGACAACATCAGTCGTAACCAAACGTCCGTCGCTTTCACCCCCCAGCCCAAGTCTGGTTGCATGGCCAACCGCCTGCGGAACTCCTCGTCGTACCGTTTCCATGCCGCCCCGCTGTGGCACTTATATGAATTATATATTAGATCTTGGTAAATAAATAATTCGGAACAACGCTCTGGGTGCTTTTGGCCCATTATACATCCGAGAACCGCGAAGGCCTGGAGCCAGTTATTCATTGTTTGAGCTATTTTTGGTTTGCTCCTATCTTGCAACCGCTCGCCAGTCCTCCTTTCCTTGTCTACGGACTGTTGGTCGGCAGATAACAGTGACCATATATCCACATAACCATTTTCCCAAATTTTTTGCTTTGTCTCCAAGTCGACATGCGCTCCCAGTGGGCTAACTCCACAGAAAAATGCATCCTTGTGCAGACTAGCTGCTTGGGTGGTGCTAGCGTCAGTTGGTACGCCTGGGCGTGTCAACTGCTGAACTAGGGTCTTAATAGCGGCCGCCAGCTCGCTTTCTCCCACATTTTGCAATGTAGAATGTTCACCAACATCAAAGAACTCACCGCTGTCAGATGCCGGCCGAGTGTCTCCGGACGGAGGTACTCTGGCTCCTGCCGTGGCGCTGTCCTGGTGCTGGCCGCCCGCCCAGGAGGATGAAGATGGCAGGCCAGCGGCCAGCGCCGTGGCACGGGGATGTATTCTCGTCTGGTGCCGAGCGTCCCCTGGAGAGGGAGGTGCTCCGGCGTCAGTTGTCTCCATGGTTCGGTGCTGGCTGGTGGACCGGGGAGGTACGTATGGCGTGTCTCCCTGTGCGTCAGGCCAGGACGGAGCTCGGTGCTGGCTGGTGGACCGGGGAGGTACGTATGGCATGTCTCCCCGTGCGTCAGCCAATGACGGAGCACGTGACGGATGAGATCTGTCGTGTGCTCGATGATGAGAGGCTATTGGGGCTCCGATCTCTGCCTGGTCGGTAACGGGGGGTGTCAGTGTCTGTTCCCACCGGGTACCCGCTCTGGGTGTCCGGTGAGACCGCCGTCTTTCGGCGTGTGACCGGTACCGCCCGTTGTGACTCCCCGATGTTTCTGAACCGGTTGTGGATGGCGAACGCCATCTGGAGGAGCGGGATCTGTGGTGGCTCCTGCGTGAGTGGTGTCGGCGTCTGGAGTGGGAATGGCGACAGCTAGAGGGACAGCGGGAACGGTGGCGGGAATCTACTGATGAGGGTGAGGACGATCTGCGGCATCTATGTCTGCGATCGCCCTGTCTAGGGGTTGTGTTAGGTGCATTCACCTCGGGAGTAAGGGGGACGTTATCTTGGCCACGGGGCGTGAGTGGCGGTGCAGGGGGTAGAGCCGGGGAAGGTGCGGAGACTATTAGGCTGGAACCGCAGGGTGAGCGCAAAAGGGCGGGGACTGATAGGAAACTGTCTGCAATTAGCGTTTGGGAGCATGGGGGTGTTGGCGGCGCGTAATTTATTGCAGCTGTGTTAGTGTTTGGTGCGACTGTATGTGTGTTTGGTGCATACATTCCTGGCCGCGGAGCGTGCTGGCTGGTCTGAATAGACCGGGCATCACGCTCCGCGGCCGTGTTCGTGGCTCTGGCCCCCGACTGCCTGCCCCCCCGCACAGGCAACGCCGATGTGCCTGCTGGGGGGACGCGGTGGGCCAGGGGTGGGCTGGCCAGAGGTCCACGGTGCTGCAGTCCTGTTCTGGCAGGGGCCGGTCCAGCGCTCCGTGGTGGGTACTGGCACGGGGGGCTAGTGAGCGCTGTCTGTGAGGCGCCCCCCCGACCGATTTGGCGGGTTGGGGCCCCACAGACTAAAGCTGCGCTGCTGCTGCCTCCCGGGGAGTAAGTGGGCATCAGGGAGGGGAGACTCCCTGACGCTGCAGGGGACTCGCGGTGTGCCTGGGCTGGCTGCCCACGCTGCCCCCTGGTCCTCTTGAGCGGCTGGCGCGCCGCCGAGGACACCGAGGCAGCGGGCGATCCCCTGCCTGCCTCCGCAGCACTGAATATCTGCCGGGAGGAAGTGGGGCCAGAAGTGGGCGTGTCCCACAGGGCCCGCACTGCACTCTGGGAGGCAGGGCGGCCTGTGTGAGAGGGGGAGGCTGCCACTATGTGCGCCGGGCCCTGGGCCTTAGATTGGGGACCGGAAGTGACCGGGGCCCGGGCGCACTTGTAGTTAGGAGCGGGCGCTTGGCACCGGCGGGCAGCGGAGCCCGATGTAAACGTCGCGACGCCCGTCGCGCCCCCCGGAGCCACACGTGGGGCAGGAGCACGGCGGCTAGTCAGCGCCGGCTCTGCTCCAACATGCAGGCGCTCTGGAGGACGGGAGGAACGCCCCGAGCGTCTACCTGGCGTCGCAGCTGCACCATGATCAGCGGGAGCGCCGGGAGCTGAGAGAGGAGGCCCAGGGTGACCGAGGTCTGCGGTGGACGGGGCCAACACTAAGGGCAGGTGAGTAGGGGTTAGCTGCGCTGGGGAGACAGGAGAGAACGAGGCCCCAGGGGAGGATGGATGTTGCAGAGACAGAGCCCTGGGGGATGCCGGGGAGGCTAATGGATGAGGAGGGGGCACAGGAAGGTGAGCACCCAGGCCAGAATTAGGGGATCGCGACCATTGCTCACCTTCCTGTGCAGCTCCTTGCTGTAGGGCCTCGGTCGCAGGGGCAGCCATGGTGGTCAGGAGATCAGGGACACAACAGCTTCCAAGGGTCAACCGGGGAGAAAGAGGGAGAACCTGGCCCGGTCACTGGAATTTAACCCCTGAGGGTGTGGCCTGACTCACCTCCTCTCCCCGGTTGGTCCGCTGGGCGTCCCAATCATGACCTCACCTGGGGAGGTAGTGGGAGGGGGGAATTGGGCACTGCACTGATTTCCCCTCTAGCTATCCCTTAGGGGCTCTGCAGTCAGAGGCACGTTCCTTATACAGTGCCGTGCCTACCAGGGAGGGAGGGGGGGGAATTATAAGCCATCAGCCATGCATAGGGAGGGGGGGGGAATTATGAGCCATCAGCCATGCATACAAGGGGGGGGGGAATTATGAGCCATCAGCCATGCATAGGGAGGGAGGGGGGGAATTATGAGCCATCAGCCATGCATAGGGAGGGAGGGGGGGAATTATGAGCCATCAGCCATGCATAGGGAGGGAGGGGGGGAATTATGAGCCATCAGCCATGCATAGGGAGGGAGGGGGGGAATTATGAGCCATCAGCCATGCATAGGGAGGGAGGGGGGGAATTATAAGCCATCAGCCATGCATACAAGGGGGGGGGGAATTATGAGCCATCAGCCATGCATAGGGAGGGAGGGGTGTGGGGAATTATGAGCCATTGGCCATGCATAGGGAGGGAGGGGGGGGAATTATGAGCCATCGGCCATGCATAGGGAGGGGGGGGGAATTATGAGCCATCAGCCATGCATGGGGAGGGAGGGGGGGGAATTATGAGCCATGAGCCATCAGCCATGCATAGGGAGGGAGGGGGGGAATTATGAGCCATGAGCCATCAGCCATGCATAGGGAGGGAGGGGGGGAATTATGAGCCATCAGCCATGCATAGGGAGGGAGGGGGGGGGGAATTATGAGCCATCAGCCATGCATAGGGAGGGAGGGGGGGAATTATGAGCCATCAGCCATGCATAGGGAGGGAGGGGGGGAATTATGAGCCATCAGCCATGCATAGGGAGGGGGGGGAATTATGAGCCATGAGCCATCAGCCATGCATAGGGAGGGAGGGGGGGAATTATGAGCCATCAGCCATGCATAGGGAGGGAGGGGGGGAATTATGAGCCATCAGCCATGCATAGGGAGGGAGGGGGGGGAATTATGAGCCATCAGCCATGCATACAGGGGGGGGGGGGGAATTAAGAGCCATCAGCCATGCATAAAGGGGGGGGGGATTATGAGCCATCAGCCATGCATACAGGTGGGGGGATTATGAGCCATCAGCCATGCATACAGGGGGGGGGAATTATGAGCCATCAGCCATGCATACAGGGGGGGGGGAATTATGAGCCATCAGCCATGCATACAGGGGGGAATTATGAGCCATCAGCCATGCATACAGGGGGGGGGGAATTATGAGCCATCAGCCATGCATACAGGAAGGGGGGAATTATGAGCCATCAGCCATGCATACAGGGGGGGGGGAATTATGAGCCATGCATACAGGAGGAGGGGGGGGATATGAGCCATGGCCATTATACATATGGAGCATCATGTGAGGTCATTATACAGTATTGAGCATCATGTGCGGTCATTATACAGTATGGAGCATCATGTGCGGTCATTATACAGTATGGAGCATCATGTGCGGTCATTATACAGTATTGAGCATCATGTGAGGTCATTATACAGTATGGAGCATCATGTGTGGTCATTATACAGTATGGAGCATCATGTGAGGACATTATACAGTATTTAGCATCATGTGCGGTCATTATACAGTATGGAGCATCATGTGAGGTCATTATACAGTATTGAGCATCATGTGAGGTCATTATACAGTATGGAGCATCATGTGAGGTCATTATACAGTATTGAGCATCATGTGCGGTCATTATAAAGTATTGAGCATCATGTGCGGTCATTATACAGTATTGAGCATCATGTGAGGTCATTATACAGTATGGAGCATCATGTGCAGTCATTATACAGTATGGAGCATCATGTGAGGTCATTATACAGTATTGAGCATCATGTGGGGCCATTATAAAGTATGGAGCATCATGTATGGCCATTATACAGTATTGAGCATCATGTGCGGTCATTATACAGTATGGAGCATCATGTGCGGTCATTATACAGTATTGAGCATCATGTGAGGTCATTATACAGTATGGAGCATCATGTGTGGTCATTATACAGTATGGAGCATCATGTGAGGTCATTATACAGTATGGAGCATCATGCGAGGTCATTATACAGTATTGAGCATCATGTGAGGTCATTATATAGTATTGAGCATCATGTGCGGTCATTATACAGTATGGAGCATCATGTGCGGTCATTATACAGTATTGAGCATCATGTGAGGTCATTATACAGTATGGAGCATCATGTGTGGTCATTATACAGTATGGAGCATCATGTGAGGTCATTATACAGTATGGAGCATCATGTGAGGTCATTATACAGTATTGAGCATCATGTGAGGTCATTATACAGTATTGAGCATCATGTGCGGTCATTATACAGTATGGAGCATCATGTGCGGTCATTATACAGTATTGAATAAATAAGGCAGCACACTGCAGCGCTAGAACATACAAACTTGAAATACGAAATTTGAACTGCATTACTGCACTAGAAATATGAAAAATGAGAGCGTTTAGCGCATAAAAATGGCCAATTTTATGTGTACCTGGTAGCCACTTTACGGCATCTCTCTTATACCAGGTCCTACGCTTGCCTTACCTCGCTGAGAATAAACGTCTCCATCTGAATGTGTACATGTGAAACCTCTTCCTAGACTAAAATTCTCTCTCTCTATGGAGGGGTATTGGACCTGCTGTAATTAAAACACCTGTGGCTAGAAGGCGGAGTGCACGATCAGAAGGCTAGAGAATACATTTCAAAAACCTGACCTGCACATCCAAACATAGACTAAGTGTGAACAGGTGCTGAACCTAGAGTCGCCAACTCGTATATAGTTAAATACGTTTTAATACGTTTTTAAATATGTTTTAATTACAGCAGGTCCAATACCCCTCCATAGAGAGAGAGAATTTTAGTCTAGGAAGAGGTTTCACATGTACATATTCGGATGGAGACGTTTATTCTCAGCGAGGTAAGGCAAGCGTAGGACCTGGTATAAGAGAGATGCCGTAAAGTGGCTACCAGGTACACATAAAATTGGCCATTTTTATGCGCTAAACGCTCTCATTTTTCATATTTCTAGTGCAGTAATGCAGTTCAAATTTCGTATTTCAAGTTTGTATGTTCTAGCGCTGCAGTGTGCTGCCTTATTTATTTAACTATATACGAGTTGGCGACTCTAGGTTCAGCACCTGTTCACACTTAGTCTATGTTTGGATGTGCAGGTCAGGTTTTTGAAATTATACAGTATTGAGCATCATGTGGGGCCATTATAAAGTATGGAGCATCATGTATGGCCATTATACAGTATTGACTCGCATCATGTGCGGTCATTAGACAGTATGGAGCATCATGTGCGGTCATTATACAGTATTGAGCATCATGTGAGGTCATTATACAGTATGGAGCATCATGTGCGGTCATTATACAGTATTGAGCATCATGTGGGGCCATTATAAAGTATGGAGCCTCATGTATGGCCATTATACAGTATGGAGCATCATGTATGGCCATTATACAGTATTGAGCATCATGTGCGGCCATTATACAGTATGGAGCATCATGTGTGACCATTATACAGTATGGAGCATCATGTGTGGCCGTTATACACTATGGAGCATTATGTAGGGCCATTATACAGTATGTGGAGCACTGCGTAGCCATTATACAGTATGGAGCACTGTGTGGCCATATTTTTTTGGTTTTAATTATTGTATATGAAACAGTATGATCAGCAGTGCTAAATGGGTGTGGTTGGGACTTGGATATGGGTGTGATTAGTTGTGAAATGGGTGTGGTCAGAGGCGTGGCCTAAAATTTGCCGCGGCGCACTAAGTGCGCCGCAACCTTTACACCTTTTTCCCTTCTTCAAAAGTTGGGAGGTATGGTACCAAATTTCCCAGATCACAGCAAGTACCGCAAATCCCATAGGGAATGAATGAATGAAACCAAACGCAATGTTGCCGTAAGTGATCAGTTACGTGGCAGATGCAGAAAAACTGCCCGATCTGCTGCAAAAGGCGACTTTTACAACAGCGATTCTTGCCAAAGTCACTGCGGATAGTGTCATACTCACCAATGGGGGAGGCAGCACTAAGAGTGCCTAGGGCAGCAGAAACTCTAAATACGGCCCTGTCTATGAGGATGGTCTCAGTGCCCGACGTCCACAGATGGGGGTTGCTCACAGCCCAACACCGTGCAGGATGCTTGGCATTTGCCACAGAACATCAGGATTGACAAATTTGCCACTGGCGCCCTGTGCTCTTCACAGATGAAAGCAGGTTCACACTGAGCACATGTGACAGACGTGACAGTGCTGCGCTCACTGCTTGTATAACCTCAGATGAACTTGAGCGTGAGAAAATATTCAGAAAAATTCCCTTGCTTGAGTTCATATGAGTTTATACCAGCAGGGGGCGCAGCACCGCAAGTCTAGGTAGCTACGTTCCCCTGCTTTCCATTCATTCCCCAGTTTTTACAGGCAGGGGCGGCTGCATTAGCAGGCTCCTGCTTGTAAAATTATTTAACCCCTTCAGATTGATTTACAGCGTGGGACATGACTGTAACAGCGGAAAGGTATGGGATATTGTTGTTTTTTAATTTTTCCTTTTTTACAGAGCGAGGGTCATCATTTGGATTGAGAGTTTAACAAACTATTACAACACCCTGTGTCTTTATTTCAATAAAATACTTTTTTCCTAATATGTTTGTGTTTTATTAACCATTTACTACTATTGGATTAATAATGGATAGGTGTCTTATTGAAACCTCTCCATTATTAACCTGGCTTAATGTCACCTTACAGTAGCAAGGTGACATTAACCCTTTATTACCCCATATCCCACTGCTACACGGGAATGGGAAGAGAGAGGCTAAGTGCCAGAATAGGCGCATCTTACAGATGTGCCTTTTCTGGGGTGGCTGGGGGCAGATGTTTTTAGCCAGGGGGTCCTATAACCCTGGTCGCTCTCCAGGCTATTAATATCCTCCCTCAGTCACTGGCTTTCCCACTCTGGCGGAGAAAATTGCGCCGGAGCCCACGCCAATTTTTTCTGTGATTTAACCCTTTATTTTAACAGCTAGAGCCCCCAAGTTTTGCACACAGAAACTTGGAACATTATTAGTAAGGAATATGTAAAAAAATAAGGGATATGAAATGGTTTACTGTATGTAAACCATGTCTCATATCCTGTCGGGTTTGGGAAGGAGATAGCAAAAGCCAGCAATTGAATTAACCGGCTTTTAAGCTATCGAGCGCTGTATTAAATATATATATATATATATATATATACTAGATGGTAGCCCGATTCTAACGCATCAGGTATTCTAGAATATGTATGTAGTTTATTTATGAAGATTTTAGAATAATAAACTGAATACACAGGATTTGGCCGCCCATGACCAATTAGCAAAGCATGGTTCAACTCCCGCACCAATTCGCGGCTGGACTACACCTGTCGCTGATTGTTCGTGGCTGGCCACGTAGTATATAGCACAGCCACGTAGTATATAACAGCCCACGTCGTAAATAGCACAGCCACATAGTATATTGCACAGCCACGTAGTATATAGCAGAGCCACATAGTATATAGCACAGCCACGTAGTATATAGCACAGCTCATGGAATATATAGCACAGCCCACGGAGTATATAAAGAGCCACGTAGTATATAGCACAGCCACGTAGTATATAACACAGCCCATGGAGTATATAGCACAG
Source organism: Ranitomeya imitator (assembly GCF_032444005.1). Taxonomy (NCBI): domain Eukaryota; kingdom Metazoa; phylum Chordata; class Amphibia; order Anura; family Dendrobatidae; genus Ranitomeya; species Ranitomeya imitator. The sequence continues at coordinate 642,827,550 of NC_091282.1, read as the reverse complement.
CCACATAGTATAGAGCAAAGCCCATGGAGTGTATAACAGCCCACATAGCATATAACACAGCTCACGTAGTGTATATCAGCCCACACATGCAGTATATAACACAGTCTATGCAGTGTATAACACAGGCCACATGGTGTATAACACAGGCCACATAGTGTATAACACAGGCCACATAGTGTATAGCACAGCCCACGTAGTGTATAACAGCCCACGTAGTATATTGCACAGTCCACGTAGTATATTGCACAGCCCGCGCAGTATATAAATGGCCACGTAGTATATAGCACAGCCACGTATTATATAACACAGCCCATAGAGTATATAGCACAGCCACGTAGTATAGAGCACAGCCCACGGAGTGTATAACAGCCCACGTAGTAAATAGCACAGCCACATAGTATATTGCACAGCCACGTAGTATATAGCAGAGCCACATAGTATATAGCACAGCCACGTAGTATATAGCACAGCTCACAGAATATATAGCACAGCCCACGGAGTATATAAAGAGCCACGTAGTATATAGCACAGCCACGTAGTATATAACACAGCCCATGGAGTATATAGCACAGCCACGTAGTATAGAGCACAGCCCACGGAGTGTATAACAGCCCACGTAGTAAATAGCACAGCCACATAGTATATTGCACAGCCACGTAGTATATAGCAGAGCCACATAGTATATAGCACAGCCACGTAGTATATAGCACAGCTCACAGAATATATAGCACAGCCCACGGAGTATATAAAGAGCCACGTAGTATATAGCACAGCCACGTAGTATATAACACAGCCCATGGAGTATATAGCACAGCCACGTAGTATAGAGCACAGCCCGCGGTGTGTATAACAGCCCACATAGCATATAACACAGCTCACGTAGTATATAACAGCCCACGCATGCAGTATATAACACAGTCTGCGCATTGTATAACACAGGCCACGTAGTGTATAACACAGGCCACGTAGTGTATAGCACAGCCCATGTAGTGTATAGCACAGTGTTGTGAATTCTGTTGTCGAGCTCCCTCCTGTGGTCGTGAATGGTACTTCGGTGAGTTCTGTCCGTGGGCTCCCTCTGGTGGCTGTGAGTGGAGCTGCTGCTTCTGAGGTTCCTTACACAGGTGACGGGGTTTATCCTTTGGTTTGCTGCTCTATTTAACTCCACTTAGATCGTTACTCCATGCCAGCTGTCAATGTTTCTGCATTGCTTCAGTTCGCTCTTGGATCTTTCTGAGACCTGTCTCTTCCTGCAAGAAGCTAAGTCCCCGTTTGTTATTTTCTGTTCATGGTTTTCTAGTCCAGCTTGCTTTCATTATTTTGTCTTGCTAGCTGGAAGCTCTGGGATGCAGGGTGGCGCCTCCGCACCGTGAGTCGGTGCGGGGGTCTTTTTGCACACTCTGCGTGGTCTTTTGTAGTTTTAGTGCTGACCGCAAAGATACCTTTCCAATCCTCTGTCTATTTAGTTAGTCTGGCCTCCCTGTGCTAAAACCTGTTTCATTTCTGTGTTTGTGACTTTCATCTTAACTCACAGTTAATATATGTGGGGGGCTGCCTTTTTCCTTTGGGGAATTTCTCTGAGGAAAGGTAGGCTTTACTTTCTATCTCTAGGGCTAGCTAGTTTTTAGGCTGTGACGAGGCGCCTAGGGAGCGTCAGGAGCGCTCCATGGCTATTTCTAGTGTGTGTGATAGGATTAGGGATTGCGGTCAGCAGAGCTCCCACATCCCAGAGCTTGTCCTGTTTGAGGTCTAACTATCAGGTCATTCCTGGTGCTCCTAACCACCAGGTCATAACAGTACAGCTGGCCCAAAGTATTAATGCATCTCAATAGAGGGATAAGAGAAGCTCTGAGACCATTTTTTTTTCTTTGCACTGTGTTTTGTCTTTCTTTTCCCCTAGACCTTTGGGTGGTTCAGGACACAGGTGTAGAGATGGACATTCAAGGTCTGTCCTCTTGTGTGGATCATCTCACTACAAGGGTACAAAACATTCAAGATTTTGTGGTTCAGAATCCTATGTTAGAGCCTAGAATTCCTATTCCTGATTTATTTTCTGGGAATAGAGCTAAGTTTCTGAATTTCAAAAATAATTGTAAACTGTTTCTAGCTTTGAAACCCCGCTCCACTGGTGACCCGCTCAACAAGTAAAAATCATTATTTCTTTGTTGCGTGGTGACCCTCAAGACTGGGCATTTTCCCTTGCGCCAGGAGATCCTGCATTGCGTGATGTTGATGCGTTTTTTCTGGCGCTTGGATTGCTTTATGATGAACCAAATTCAGTGGATCAGGCAGAGAAAATCTTGCTGGCATTGTGTCAGGGTCAGGATGAAGCGGAGGTGTACTGTCAGAAGTTTAGAAAGTGGTCTGTGCTTACTCAGTGGAATGAATGTGCCCTGGTGGCAATTTTCAGAAAGGGTCTTTCTGAAGCCCTTAAGGATGTCATGGTGGGATTTCCCACGCCTGCTGGTCTGAATGAGTCTATGTCCTTGGCCATTCAGATCGATTGGCGCTTGCGTGTGCGCAAAGCTTTGCACCATTTGGCGGTGTTCTTTGAGAATAGGCCTGAGCCTTTGCAGTGTGATAGGACTTTGACCAGAGCTGAACGGCAAGAACACAGACGTCGGAATAGACTGTGTTTTTACTGTGGTGAATCCACTCATGCTATCTCCGATTGTCCTAAGCGCACTAAGCGGTTCGCTAGGTCTGCCACCATTGGTACAGTACAGTCTAAATTTCTTTTGTCCGTTACTCTGATTTGCTCTCTGTTGTCCTATTCTGTTATGGCATTTGTGGATTCAGGCGCTGCCCTGAATTTGATGGACTTGGAGTTTGCTAGGCGCTGTGGTTTTTCCTTGGAGTCCTTGCAGTATCCTATTCCATTGAGAGGAATTGATGCTACACTTTTGGCCAAGAATAAACCTCAATACTGGACGGAATTGACCATGTGCATGGCTCCTGCACATCAGGAGGATATTCGCTTTTTGGTGTTGCATAATCTGCATGATGTGGTCGTTTTGGGGTTGCCATGGCTACAGGTCCATAATCCAGTATTGGATTGGAAATCTATGTCTGTGTCCGGCTGGGGTTGTCAAGGGGTACATGGTGATGTTCCATTGTTGTCAGTTTCGCCTTCCACTCCTTCTGAAGTCCCTGAGTTTTTATCAGATTACCGGGATGTATTTGAGGAGCCCAAATCCGGTGCCCTACCTCCTCATAGGGATTGCGATTGTGCTATTAATTTGATTCCCGGTAGTAAGTTTGCTAAGGGCCGACTGTTTAATTTATCTGTGCCAGAGCACGCTGCTATGCGGAGCTATATAAAGGAATCCTTGGAGAAGGGTCATATTCGCCCGTCGTCGTCACCATTGGGAGCAGGGTTCTTTTTTGTGGCCAAGAAGGATGGCTCTTTAAGACCTTGTATTGATTACCGCCTTCTTAATAAGATCACAGTCAAATTTCAGTATCCTTTGCCGCTGATGTCTGATCTGTTTGCTCGGATTAAGGGGGCTAGTTCGTTCACCAAGATAGATCTTCGAGGGGCGTATAATCTTGTGCGAATTAAACAGGGCGATGAATGGAAAACAGCATTTAATACGCCCGAGGGCCATTTTGAGTACCTGGTTATGCCATTCGGGCTTTCTAATGCTCCATCTGTGTTTCACTCCTTTATGCATGACGTCTTCCGAGAGTACCTGGATAGATTCATGATTGTATATTTGGATGACATTTTGGTCTTTTCGGATGATTGGGAGTCTCATGTGAAGCAGGTCAGAATGGTGTTCCAGGTCCTTCGTGCGAATTCCTTGTTTGTGAAGGGGTCTAAGTGTCTCTTTGGAGTTCAGAAGGTTTCGTTTTTGGGTTTCATTTTTTCCCCTTCTACTATTGAGATGGACCCTGTTAAGGTCCAGGCCATTTATGATTGGACTCATCCGACATCGGTGAAGAAATCCTATATAGAAAAGAAATGCCAAATAATATTGAAAAATATATCCAAAAAAGTAAATATTCCACAATAAGCAAATACCCAAAAGAAAATATTTACTAATAACAAATACCAAGACAATTTTTTAGAAATTCAATAAATTTTATTATTACAAAGACATAGCACAATCAATAACATTTTTATTAAAATATATCCATATATAGAGATATGTGTAATCTAAAAATAGAGAAAAAAATAAATATGCATGTGCAATATAGATCAGCGTGTGGGGGGCTAGGGCAGTGGCGTAGCTAGAGCTTTTGCCGCCCGGGGCCGGTCCCGAGTTTGGCGCCCCCCCCCCCCCCCCCCCGACTCAATACAAAGGTTACCAAAAATAGTCAGGACAACACGCACAGAAAAAAAACTCTTTATTGTTTAACTGAAACTTTAAATTGTCACTTTGGGAGTAAAGTTGATTTCAAATATTTTAGAATTTTACTTTTCTTGCCTTTCTGTTTGCAAAATCGTTGATAACATCATCAAAGTCTATTTCTTCACTCAGCTGATGTTCAATAGACAGAATGGCCATATTTCCTAAACGCATGGCGCTCATTGTGGATCTTAGGTAATTTTTAATCAGCTTTAACTTGGAAAAACTCCTCTCACAAGTAGCAACACTTACAGCAATAGTAAGAAAAATGCGAAGGAGTATGACAATATTTGGAACTGAGTTCTCTAGACTATATTTTACAATAAACTGCAACAGTTCAAGCGGACTGTCCTCCTTCCATGTCTCTTTTTTGTCTTGTGTAACAGCAACATAAAGAAAACTTTTAAGCCTTTTTCTCTCAATGAGGAACTCTTCCTTATTAATATCATCGTGATCTTGATTTAGCTGACACTCATACTTATCGTCCAAAAGGTGTGATGGAGTAAGGAAGGCATATTTTTCAGCAAGAGCATGAAGCTGTTGAAATCTTGTTGTGATTTCTTGGATCACTCTGTCCAACGAAAGGTACATTTCTCTCATCAACTCCGTTTCATATGGCAATGCAGCGTCTTGCGATTGTTCACCTGCCATCTTTTTCTTCTTTCTAGAGCGGCGATCCATATCTATTCCCAAATCTTCACAAATTTCTTTTGCATAAGCTACTGAATGCTTAACTAATTCCTCTCTGTTTTCTGTTAAAAATGCTTTTAATGCTCCAAGTTTTGTGTCACATTGTTGGATATTTAATCCTTTGGTCTGTAGGTAGACCTGTGTGTCATTAATTTCTTTAAGCACAGATTCCCACAGGCCAAGAAAGCACAGGAAGGAAAAAGATTGTAATGCAACAAGTAACACACCAGCATCTGACCTGGTAACTCTATTTTCTTCTTCACCAGTTAACTGTTCTACAGCCTGTAAAATTTTGGAGTAATTTTTTTTCACTGCACTCACAGCATCTCCCCGTGCACTCCACCGAGTTTCTAATACACGCTTGACACTTTGACCAGTGACTGAAATCAGAACATCCCAGCGATGGGTAGAAGAAGAAAAAAATGTGAACAAACGCTCCACAGTTCCAAAAAATGTAACCGAACTCAGTGCAACAGAAGCTGCATGTACACCTGCCAAATTCAGTGAGTGATTTGTACATGCAACAAATTCAGCTTTTTTGTTTATTTCCTTAATGCGTCTCTGAACGCCAGTATGTTGACCAGCCATTACAGCAGCATTATCATATGCTTGTCCTCTACAATTTTGGATGTCAATTCCGTATTTTTCTAATTGTTGCAAAATCACAGTTGAAATACTCTCTGAAGTTTTACCTTTTATTTCAATAAAATCAACAAATGATTCCACAACCTTAACTTCTTTCCCATTGATCATAACGTAGCGTAAAACTTGGCACATTTGATCCTTATGAGAAATATCAGGGGTGCTGTCAAATATCATAGAAAAATACTTTGCTATTTTTACTTGCTCCACAACTTTGCTTCTTACTTTCCCTCCCAAAATTTCTATAAACTCATTCTGAATTGTAGGAGAGAAATATGATGTAGCAAACTTTTTTCCAAACTTGATTCTTAGAATATGTTCACGTAGCACTGGATCATATTTCGCCAACAAATGAACTAATTCTAAAAAATTTCCCTTTTTTCCAGTTGATTCAGGTTCGTAATCAGTCTCATGATGGATTACTTCTCTGTGACCCCGTAAAGCCAAATTTTGTTTAGCAAGGAATCTAATGATATCCAACAATCTTGCAAGTATCTCCCTCCACTTCTTCACATTATTTTCTACTTCTTCCTGTACTTTTTTATCAATTGTTACGCCACGTTGGAGTCCAATTTCTAACTCCTTCCATTTTGTGAAACATTCTACATGGGCCACACTAGATTCATGGTTGTATACTTTAGGATTAAGTTTCCACCATGTGTTGAATCCATTCACTGAATCAAAATTAGACTGACTTGTTTCTGCATCTGCAAATAGTCTGCAACAAAAGCAGTAAAGGGCTTTTTTGGAAGGAGAGTACAGCAACCATGACCTCAACATTTTTTCATTATTTGGCAGAGTTTTAAAAAACCAGTTGCGTGTAAGTTTTCTGTTTTGTCCCTTGATTGATGCTCCCTCACGAACCACTTCAGCAAAGTCTGAGTCTAGATGCTGAACCACTGATGCACCTTGACGTACCAGTAAGATCCTTGTATCATCATTAATTTTACTTGGCCAAAGACCAACATCCTTTAAATCAATAGCAGGAATATTTTGATCATCACACTCCTCATTGCTTCTTGAAGTTGAAGGAGCACTTGGGTCAATGTCTTGGTCATCACACTGCTCATTGGTTCCTGAAGTTGAAGGAGCACTTGGGTCAATGTCTTGGTCATCACACTGCTCATTGGTTCCTGAAGTTGAAGGAGCACTTGGGTCAATGTCTTGGTCATCACACTGCTCATTGGTTCCTGAAGTTGAAGGAGCACTTGGGTCAATGTCTTGGTCATCACACTGCTCATTGGTTCCTGAAGTTGAAGGAGCACTTGTGTCTGATGCTGTGAATTTAGGAATCTCCTCAGCAACAGGAGTAGTAGTATCGTGGCTGAGATATTTTAGTAGTGCACCTTCATTTTTTTTCAATTCTTCCTCCTTAGCCTTTTTCTTTTTTCTAAACATTGCACCACTTTCTTTTCTTCGCTTCATTTTATCTAAGCCTAACAAAATAACAAAAAAATAAAGTTAGGTCAGACAAGGGCCCGGGCCACCAGGATGGCACTCCTGTAGCCGGCATAAGAGCGGGACTGGTTGCAGACACTCCAGCATTCCCAGAATGACTTTCTGCCTACGTCTGGGTGCTGCTACACACAGTCCCGCCCTCCCATCAAATGACCAATCGGCCCGGCAGCGGAGTAAGTTGGTAAAGCCTGTACGCTGAATTTGAATTTTCTATGATGCATTTTTTAGAATAAAAAAAATGCAGCAGAAATAAGACCTCAGATCATGGACAAGTTAAATTCTTTCGCCGAATCGCCGGTGAATGTTACCATCACATGATCGGGACTGCTGCAAAAAAAAAAAAAAGGTCTGCTTACCACCAATGTGACCGCTGGGACCACAACGCGATTGCTGGAACCACCAAGACCTCTGGGACCACCAACGTGACTGCTGAGACCTACAAAGCTTTTTTTGCTCAACTCTTTTTTTTTTTTTGCTCACACAGGGTTAATGCCGGCGGTAACGGACCGCGTTATGCCGCGGGTAACGCACTCTGTTACCGCTGCTATTAACCCTGTGTGACCAAGTTTTTTACAATTTACAACAATAGTTAAAACATCTAATGTCAAAAATAATAATAAAAAAAAAAAACCATTATATACTCACATACGCCGCTTTTACCGCTCCTCGCGAGACAACCGCCACGTTCCGTTGGCATAGATCGTCTGGCAGAAGGACCTGCCGTGACGTCACGGTCATGTGACCGCGACGTCATCACAGGCCCTGCGTGCCTAAAGTATAAAGTATAATGGGGAACACCTCGTTCCCCCCCCCCTCAAAAAAAAGTATAAATAGATAAGAAAGTCTGAAGGACCCTAAAAGTGGTGTGTAAAGAGAAACTGCAAATGCATAAATAAAGTGCATAAATGCGGCCTCCCCCTTATCACCACACCGGGCGGCTGCTGTCCGGCGGTTGCTCACCTCAGCCTGGTGCGATCCTCTCTGCCTCTGATCTGATGTGATCTGCTGCTGTGCGGACGCTCAGAAATCCCCGGTGCTTCCTGGAATCGCTGCAGTGACACTGACAGGAGATCGAAAGTGAAAGTTACGGGTAATATAATAAAAGATGCGAACTCGGCTTCAGGAAAATGGCCACCGCGATCTCCATCTGCACACACGCGGCATCCCGCGGCCATTTTCCTGAAGCCCCGGGAAGCCGAGCACTACCATCTGTGCATGCGCGGCCTCCGGAAGATGGCCGCCGCCAGCGATAATCCGTGGTATAGCGCAGATCGCGCTCGTTTTCTTCAGCCAGCGCCGGCTGCGGCCCGGTGACCCACCCCCCGCATTGTGCCGCCCGGGGCGGCCCGCCCCCCCTGCACCTCCCTTCCTACGCCACTGGGAGTATAATATGGAACCTGAGTGTTAGCTTTCGGCAGATTATGGCAGGACCCACTTTTAACGTCATAATCACAAGCATTTTATCTGGAACTCAATCTAGACCCAAAAATATTAAATTAATGTACACCGTATTTATTTTCTCTTAAAAAAAAAAGAAAATGCAAGCTAGGTTGTTATAAGTAGAACTAAGGGTACCGTCACACAGTGGCATTTTGATCGCTACGACGGCACGATCCGTGACGTTCCAGCGATATATCCGTGACGTTCCAGCGATCTCGCTGTGTCTGACACGCTCCTGCGATCAGGGACCCCGCTGAGAATCGTACGTCATAGCAGATCGTTTGAAACTTTCTTTCATCGTCTAGTGTCCCGCTGTGGCGGCATGATCGCATGGTGTAACAAAGGTGTGCACGATATTGTATACGATGTGCGCATAGTAACCAAAGGCTTCTACATCGCAAATACGTCATGAAATTTTCGCTCCAGCGTCGTACATTGCAAAGTGTGACAGCAGTCTACAACGCTGGAGCGATATTGTTACGATGCTGGAGCGTCACGGATCGTGCCGTCGTAGTGATCAAAATGCCACTGTGTGACGGTACCCCAAGGGTAAAAAGATAATACCCCGCACTGCTGTTGTAGTTAGACCCTATTATCCAAACAACCCTTTGTTCAAGAGAGGACCAACAAAATTCCTTTATATAACAACGGGGTGCAGCTTCTGCAGAACAACATGAAAGTCCAAGAGAAAAAGGCAAAAAAAGTGCACTTACCCGAGTGTGGTGGTCACAATTTTTATTCGGACATTTTTCAAAATATGCAGGGAGGGATGTGAACAAAGCGGACAACGGCCGTTTCGTGCCTCACCTCAGCACTTCAACGGGTCCTACCAATATCTGGAACTCAATCTAGACCCAAAAATATTAAATTAATGTACACCGTATTTATTTTCTCTTAAAAAAAAAACAGAAAATGCAAGCTAGGTTGTTATAAGTAGAACTAAGGGTATGTTCATACTATGAGGTTTTTACTGCGGAACCGCCGCGATTTTGCCGCTGCGGGTCCGCAGCTGTTTTCCATGCATGGTACAGTACAATGTTACCCTATGGAAAACAAAAACCGCAGTGCACATGATGCGGAAAATCCCGAAAAAAAAACGCGCTGAATTGCTGCGGAAAAAAAGAAGGACCATGTCACTTCTTTGTGCAGAATCGCAGCGATTCTGCATCCATACAAATGCATTGATCCGCTTACTTCCCGCATGGGGCTGTGCACACCATGCGGGAAGTAAGCGGATAATGTGCGGGTGGTACCCGGGGTGGAGGAGAGGAGACTCTCTCCTCCAGGCCCCAGGAACCATATTTGTGGTAAAAAAAAAAAAATAAAATAAAATTTAAAAATAAGCTATACTCACCTCTGAAGTCTCAGCGCTGCAAGCGGTCTCAGGTTTGCTATGCGACCAGGACCTGCGTTGACGTCGGTCCTGGTCGCACAGCATCTTTGGAGCAGCGCCGCAGAGATCGGGACGTCAGAGGGTGAGTATATAATTATTTTATTATTTTTAACATTACTATTGATGCTGCATATTGCTGCATAGATATGCAGCATCAATAGTAGGGGTAAAATCCTGCAGCAGAACCCGCAGGACAAACCGCGATAAATCTGCAGGGATAACCGCAGATTTATCAAATCCGCTGCAGGAGAACCCGCAGGACAGAACACAACGTGTGAATGTGGCTAAGGCTACTTTCACTCTGGCGTTTTTTTGAATACGTCGCAATGCGTCGTTTAGGGGAAAAAACGCATCCTGCAAAGTGGTTTGCAGGATGCGTTTTTGCCCCATAGAGTAACATTACCGACGACGGTTGTGCCGTGTTGTGGCAGACCGCCGGGAGCAAAAAACTTTAAATGTAACATTTTTTGCTGCCGACGGACCACTTTTTCCGACCGTGCATGCGTGGCCAGAACTCCGCCCCCACCTCCCCGCACCTTACAATGGGGCAGCGGATGCGCTGGAGAAATGCATCCGCTGCACCCGTTGTGCGGCGCATCAAACGCTAGCGTCGGAATCTCGGCCCGACGCAATGCGACGGGCCGAATCCGACGCTAGTGTGAAAGAAGCCTAACTGCCTTAGTGTTGCACTGGTCACAACAAAATACAGTTTCAGTACCATAAGGAAGTGGTACATAAACGGTAAACCCTAGATGCCTCTCAGACAGTCTCTAAAGTCACAAACCAATATTATATTGCATATAACATTCCACATATGATAAACTGTGCTTAAATACCTGCTAGGAGTAGGGACTGCAGTCTGCAGTGCAGCATGCCTGTGAGTCTGTGAGAGTGAGTCTGCCTCTGATCTGATCCGACTCCGAGTCATCCGATTCCGACCGATTCCGCTGTGATCCAGAATCAGATTCATTTCTGACTGTCAGACTCAGACTGACTGTCTCTGCAGCTGCGCACTGCAGAGATCCCGGCGGCGGCGCTTCCTGGAGGCTGGAGGAGATCGGTGGGTAATGCGAACAGGGCTTCAAGAAAATGGCCGCTGCGATCTCCATCTGCATCCCGCGGCCATTTTCCTGAAGCCCCGGGAAGCGCTACTACCATGATCTGCGCACGCGCGGGCGGCCGCCGCGGCGCCACGGCGCCACGGCCACCCGGTCCCCGGCCCGGACCCCAGCCCAGCCAGCTGCCAGCAGCAATATAATGGTATAATAGTAGCGGCTACTATTATACCATTATTGCAAGTAGCGCAGATAGCGCCGCCGCTCCGGGCGGCTGAGTCTCCTCTTCTTCTTCAGCCAGCGGCGCGCCGGCCCACCCCCCGCATTGTGCCGCCCCCCACTTTGTGCCGCCCGGGGCGGCCCGCCCCCCCCGCACCCCCCTTCCTACGCCACTGGGCTAGGGCACAAAACCTGATCGGCAAAAATAAAATAAATAATCCCACGACTAAAGAAAAAACAACCATTCACATTGAAACATATCAACACTATATATATAAATAATATTAAATAAGTAACATTTCATGTGATGGTATAAATAAATAGTAAGTAAATCAATTAAATAATTGTGCATAAATCAAAATTTAAAATTCAATAAAGATTATCCAATAAAAACCATGCGCATATCCATATGTAATAAGCCTGTATTTGATATATGATTGGTGAAATGACAAAAAATATATATAAATAAACCAGTGAAATATGAATACAACAACGATGTAAAAAATATATATATTACAAACTCATAAAAAAGTGAATATCAAAAAATATGTGTCAATTAATTGAAGAAACAAAAATAAAAAACGTGAAATGTGTATTGGTGTTTGGTATATGTATATAAGTTACATAATGCAGTGATAAATTTGGTAAGATAAACAATATACCTATATTCAATATTAAAATGTGGAGAAAAATAATATATGTATATGTAAAAACTATATTAATCATCAACCATATATCAAAGATAACAAATGTAACAGGCAGTTTTAATTTCACTTAGACATGAGTGCCCCAATGAACATGCACATAAGTATCCAAAAGGATAAGTAATGAAAAATGCACAAGAGGAAAATAAACCGTGAATACCAACCAGGGATGCGCGCCACAGCTCCCCCACACACCACTCCAACGCACGTTTCGCAACCGCTTCGGCAGGGAGCCTTGAGAAGTTCCTGGGCTTTGCTAATTTTTACCGTCGCTTCATCGCTAATTTTTCTAGTGTTGCTAAACCATTGACTGATTTGACCAAGAAAGGTGCTGATGTGGTCAATTGGTCCTCTGCAGCTGTAGAGGCTTTTCAGGAGTTGAAGCGTCGTTTTTCTTCTGCCCCTGTGCTGTGCCAGCCAGATGTTTCGCTCCCGTTTCAGGTCGAGGTTGATGCTTCTGAGATTGGAGCAGGGGCTGTTTTGTCGCAAAGAAGTTCTGATGGCTCGGTGATGAAACCTTGTGCCTTCTTTTCTAGAAAATTCTTGCCTGCTGAGCGCAATTATGATGTTGGCAATCGAGAGTTGTTGGCCATGAAGTGGGCATTCGAGGAGTGGCGACATTGGCTTGAAGGAGCTAAACATCGCGTGGTGGTCTTGACGGATCACAAGAATTTGACTTATCTTGAGTCTGCCAAACGGTTGAATCCTAGACAGGCTCGATGGTCGCTCTTTTTCTCCCGTTTTGATTTTGTGGTTTCATACCTTCCGGGATCTAAGAATATGAAGGCTGATGCCCTGTCAAGGAGTTTTGTGCCTGACTCTCCGGGTGTTCCGGAGCCGGCGGGTATTCTTAAAGAGGGGGTAATTTTGTCTGCTGCAGAAGTTTCAGGCTGATAGACCTGACTAGGGTTGAGCGAAACGGGTCGTTCATTTTCAAAAGTCGCCGACTTTTGGCAAAGTCGGGTTTCATGAAACCCGATCCGACCCCTGTGCGGGGTCAGCCATGCGGTACGCGACTTTCGCGCCAAAGTCGCGTTTCAATGACGCGAAAAGCGCCATTTCTCAGCCAATGAAGGTAAACGCAGAGTGTGGGCAGCGTGATGACATAGGTCCTGGTCCCCACCATCTTAGAGAAGGGCATTGCAGTGATTGGTTTGCTGTCTGCGGCGTCACAGGGGCTATAAAGGGGAGTTCCCGCCGACCGCCATGTTACTGCTGCTGCTTAGGGAGAGGTTGCTGCCGCTTCGTCAGAAGCAGGGATAGCGTTAGGCAGGGTCCATTAACCACCAAACCGCTTGTGCTGTAGCGATTTCCACTGCCCAACACCACCTTCGGTGTGCAGGGACAGTGGAAGCTACATTTTTTTTTTTCCCCCTCAGCGCTGTAGCTCATTGGGCTGCCCTAGAAGGCTCCCTGATAGCTGCATTGCTGTGTGTACGCCGCTGTGCAAACCAACTGCTTTTTTCAAAGCACAAATCCTCTTGTTCCTTCCTTTCTGCACAGCTATCTTTTTGGTTTGTACACACTTTTTATTTAATTTGTGCATCAGTCCACTCCTTATTGCTGCCTGCCATACCTGGCTGAGATTACTGCAGGGAGATAGTAATTGAAGGACACTCCCTGTTTTTTTTTTTTTTTTTGTGGGAGATTAAGATTGACATTTCTGCTAGAGTGCCATCCCTGTCTGTGTCATCTCTCACTCAGTGGGCCATAGAAAGCCTATTTATTTTTTTGCTTGATTTGGGTTATAAAATCTACCTGAAAAAATCACTACATCAATCAGTGGGAGAAAAATATTGGCCTCAGGGCTTGTGTGCCACTCTTGACTCCTGTGTGCATCATCACTCACTCAGTGGGCCATAGAAAACCTATTTATTTTTTTGCTTGATTTTGGTTCTAAAATCTACCTGAAAAAATCACTACATCAATCAGTGGGAGAAAAATATTGGCCTCAGGGCTTGTGTGCCACTCCTGACTCCTGTGTGCATCATCACTCACTCAGTGGGCCATAGAAAGCCCATTTTTTTTTTTTTTTGCTTTATTTGGGTTCTAAATTCTACCTGAAAAAATCAATAAATCAATCAGTGGGAGATTAATATTGGCCTTTGGGCTTGTGTGCCAGTCCTAAGCGTGCCATCTCTCTCTCTCAGATAGTGGGCCATAGAAAGCCTATTTATTTATTTTTTTTTTTATTGGGTTTATAAATTTTCCCTGGAAAAAAAAAAAAAGTGGGAGATTAATATTGGCCTCTGGGCTTGTGTGCCAGTCCTGAGCATGCCATCTCTCTCACAAATAGTGGGCCATAGAAAGCCTATTTATTTATTTTTTTTTGGTTTTATAAATTCTCCCTTACAAAAAAAAAGGGAGATTAATATTGGCCTTTGGGCTTGTGTGCCAGTCCTAAGCGTGCCATCTCTCTCTGTCTCTCAGATAGTGGGCCATAGAAAGCCTATTTATTATTTTTTTTATTGGGTTTATAAATTTTCCCTGGAACAAAAAAAAAAAAGTGGGAGATAAATATTGGCCTCTGGGCTTGTGTGCCACTCCTGACTCCTGTGTGCGTCATCTCTCACTCAGTGGGCCATAGAAAGCCTTTTTTTTGTTTTATTTGTTTTCTAAATTCTCCCTGAAAAAATCATTTTATTTTCTTTGGTTTTTAAATTCTTCCTGAAAAAATCATTTTATTCTATTTTTTTTTTTCCTAAAGTCTCCCTGAAAAAAACAAAAAACAAAAAAACAGTGGGAGATTAATATTGCCCTTTCTGCTTGTGTGCCAGTCTTGACTCCTGGGTGTGCCATCTCTCTCTCTCTCTCTCTCCAATTGTGGGCCATAGAAAGCCTATTATTTTTTTAGCTTGATTTGGGTTCCAAAATCTACCTGAAAAAATCACTACATCAATCAGTGGGAGATAAATATTGGCCTCTGGGCTTGTGTGCCACTCCTGACTCCTGTGTGCGTCATCTCTCACTCAGTGGGCCATAGAAAGCCTTTTTTTGTTTTATTTGTTTTCTAAATTCTCCCTGAAAAAATCATTTTATTTTAATTGGTTTCTAAATTCTTCCTGAAAAAATCATTTTATTCTATTTTTTTTTTCCTAAAGTCTCCCTGAAAAAAAAAACAAAAAAACAAATCAGTGGGAGATTAATATTGCCCTTTCTGCTTGTGTGCCAGTCTTGACTCCTGGGTGTGCCATCTCTCTCTCTCTCTCCAATTGTGGGCCATAGAAAGCCTATTATTTTTTTAGCTTGATTTGGGTTCCAAAATCTACCTGAAAAAATCACTACATCAATCAGTGGGAGATAAATATTGGCCTCTGGGCTTGTGTGCCACTCCTGACTCCTGTGTGCGTCATCTCTCACTCAGTGGGCCATAGAAAGCCTTTTTTTGTTTTATTTGTTTTCTAAATTCTCCCTGAAAAAATCATTTTATTTTATTTGGTTTCTAAATTATTCCTGAAAAAATCATTTTATTCTATTTTTTTTTCCTAAAGTCTCCCTGAAAAAAAACAAAAAAAAAAACAAATCAGTGGGAGATTAATATTGCCCTTTCTGCTTGTGTGCCAGTCTTGACTCCTGGGTGTGCCATCTCTCTCTCTCTCTCCAATTGTGGGCCATAGAAAGCCTATTATTTTTTTAGCTTGATTTGGGTTCCAAAATCTACCTGAAAAAATCACTACATCAATCAGTGGGAGATAAATATTGGCCTCTGGGCTTGTGTGCCACTCCTGACTCCTGTGTGCGTCATCTCTCACTCAGTGGGCCATAGAAAGCCTTTTTTTGTTTTATTTGTTTTCTAAATTCTCCCTGAAAAAAATCATTTTATTTTCTTTGGTTTCTAAATTCTTCCTGAAAAAATCATTTTATTCTATTTTTTTTTTCCTAAAGTCTCCCTGAAAAAAAAAAAAAAATCAAATCAGTGGGAGATTAATATTTACATTTGTGCTTCAGTGACAGTCCTGCGTGTGTGGCATCTCTCTCATTTGTTGCCACCAACAACAGAGTGTGTAACATTGTGCCTGATTTTCGTTGTGGTCTCACTCACCTGTAAAGGGGTAGCTAAATCATACTGAAGTTATAGCTCACCGTGTAATTTGTGTGACAGCAACAAATACCGTTAGTTTGTTTACGTTTTTAAAACAATGAGGAAGTATGGTGGAAGAGGTCGTGGCCGGGGGCGTTCATTGTCAGCTGGTAATGAGGGTAGTGGTAGTGGTGGAGCATCAGCTGGTCGTGGGAAAAAAAATATTGCACCTAAGTCTGGAGCTGTGGAGCCAGGTTCGTCGTCTGGCTACACAAGGCCTCGAACGCTCCCTTTTCTGGGAGTAGGAAAACCGCTTTTAAAGCCGGAGCAGCAAGAGCAAGTTTTGGCTTATCTTGCTGACTCAGCCTCTAGCTCTTTTGCCTCCTCTCGTGAAACTGGTAAATGTCAAAGCAGCGCGTCGATAGTGGATGTTCACGGTCAGGGACAAGTCGCTTCCTTGTCCTCTTCAGCAAAAACAACAACAGAGAAGAATGCAGCAGGCGACACAACGGGTTACTCCATGGAGCTCTTTACACATACCGTCCCTGGCTTAGAAAGTGAAGCAGTTAACAGTCCATGCCCATTACAAGTTGAATCTGACATGGAGTGCACTGATGCACAGCCACAGCCAGACTACTATGCTGGTCCTTTGACTCAGACCACAACATTGCCCTCGCAGGGTGCTGATCAAGAATCAGACCCTGATGAGACTATGTTGCCCCATCACGAACGCTATACCACCGACCGACACGGTGACACAGACGAAGTTGCACACGAGCTACAAGAAGAGGTAATAGATGACCCAGTTCTTGACCCCGATTGGCAGCCATTGGGGGAACAGGGTGCAGGCGGCAGCAGTTCTGAAGCGGAGGAGGAGGGGCCGCAGCAGGCATCAACATCGCAACAGGTTCCATCTGCCGGGCCCGTATCTTGCCCAAAATGCGTGGCAAAGCTAAAACCTGTTGGAGGACAGCGTGGCCATCCGGTTAAAGCTCAGTCTGCAATGCCTGAAAAGGTATCCGATGCTAGAAAGAGTGCAGTCTGGCATTTTTTTAAACAACATCCAATTGATCAGCGCAAAGTCATCTGTCAAAAATGTTCAACTACCTTAAGCAGAGGACAGAATCTGAAAAGTCTCAATACAAGTTTCATGCATAGACATTTAACCACCATGCATTTGCAAGCCTGGACTAACTACCAAACGTCCCTTAAGGTTGTAGCACCCTCGGCCAATGAAGCTAGTCAGCAACGCAACATCCCTTCCGGCAGTGTAGGGCCACCATTTTCCGCACCACCTGCAGTATCTGTGCAGGTTTCTTTGCCAGGCCAAAGCCGTCAGGGTCAGGGAATCACCAGTTTCGTAGTAGGAAACACTGCATCTAGGGCACCGGTGGCAACAATACCATCTCCCACCGTCTCTCAGTCTGCCATGTCCACCGGCACCCCCGCTAGTTCCACGATCTCCAGCTCTCCAGTCCAGCTCACCCTACATGAGACTATGGTTAGAAAAAGGAAGTACTTAGCCTCGCATCCGCGTACACAGGGTTTGAACGCACACATAGCTAGACTAATCTCGTTAGAGATGATGCCCTACCGGTTAGTTGAAAGCGAAGCTTTCAAAGCCCTGATGGACTACGCTGTACCACGCTACGAGCTACCCAGTCGACACTTTTTTTCCAGAAAAGCCATCCCAGCCCTCCACCAGCATGTTAAAGAGCGCATCGTCCATGCACTCAGGCAATCTGTGAGCACAAAGGTGCACCTGACAACAGATGCATGGACCAGTAGGCATGGCCAGGGACGTTACGTGTCCATCACGGCACACTGGGTAAATGTGGTGGATGCAGGGTCCACAGGGGACAGCAAGTTTGGGACAGTTCTGCCTAGCCCACGGTCTAGGAAACAATTGGCTGTAGCCGTTCGCACCCCCTCCTCCTCCTCTTCGTCCTCCTGCAGAAGCGAGAGCTCGTCCACAGACCGCAGTCGCACAACCACTCCATCCGCAGCTGCCACTGTTGCACACCAGGTCTCCCATTATGGGGCAGCTACTGGCAAACGTCAGCAGGCTGTATTGGCTATGAAGTGTTTGGGCGACAACAGACACACCGCGGAAGTTCTGTCCGAGTTCTTGCAGAAAGAAACGCAGTCGTGGCTGGGCACTGTAGATCTTGAGGCAGGCAAGGTAGTGAGTGATAACGGAAGGAATTTCATGGCTGCCATCTCCCTTTCCCAACTGAAACACATTCCTTGCCTGGCTCACACCTTAAACCTGGTGGTGCAGTGCTTCCTGAAAAGTTATCCGGGGTTATCCGACCTGCTCCTCAAAGTGCGTGGACTTTGCTCACATATCCGCCGTTCGCCCGTACACTCCAGCCGTATGCAGACCTATCAGCGTTCTTTGAACCTTCCCCAGCATCGCCTAATCATAGACGTTGCAACAAGGTGGAACTCAACACTGCACATGCTTCAGAGACTGTGTGAACAGAGGCGGGCTGTTATGTTTTTGTGGGAGGATACACATACACGGGCAGGCAGTAGGATGGCAGACATGGAGTTGTCAGGTGTGCAGTGGTCGAAGATTCAAGACATGTGTCAAGTCCTTCAGTGTTTTGAGGAATGCACACGGCTGGTTAGTGCAGACAACGCCATAATAAGCATGAGCATCCCCCTAATGCGTCTGCTGATGCAAAGTTTGACGCACATAAAGGATCAGGCGTCTGCAGCTGAGGAAGAGGAAAGCCTTGATGACAGTCAGCCATTGTCTGGCCAGGGCAGTGTACAGGATGAGGTAGCGGGCGAAGAGGAGGAGGAGGACGAGGAGGATGATGGGGATGATTATATTTTTAATGAGGAAGCTTTTCCGGGGCCACTGGAAATTGGTGGCGCGGCAAGGCCGGGTTCTGGTTTTTTGAGGGACACAAGTGACGTTGATTTGCCTGAAACTGCCCCTCAACCAAGCACAACCGCAGATTTAAGAACTGGAACTTTGGCCCACATGGCGGATTATGCCTTACGTATCCTCAAAAGGGACACACGCATAACTAAAATGATGAATGATGATGATTACTGGTTGGCCTGCCTCCTTGATCCTCGCTATAAAGGCAAATTGCAAAATATAATGCCACATGAGAACTTGGAACTAATATTAGCAACCAAACAATCAACTCTTGTTGACCGTTTGCTTCTGGCATTCCCTGCACACAGCGCCCGTGATCGTTCTCACACGAGCTGCAGGGGCCAGCAGACCAGAGGAGTTAGAGGGGCAGAAATCAGAAGTGGCGTTGGCCAGAGGGGTTTTCTGACCAGGTTGTGGAGTGATTTTGCTATGACCGCAGACAGGACAGGTACTGCAGCATCAATTCAAAGTGACAGGAGACAACATTTGTCCAGTATGGTTACAAACTATTTTTCATCCCTTATCGATGTTCTCCCTCAACCGTCATTCCCATTTGATTACTGGGCATCAAAATTAGACACCTGGCCAGAATTGGCAGAATATGCATTGCAGGAGCTTGCTTGCCCGGCAGCTAGTGTCCTATCAGAAAGAGTATTCAGTGCTGCAGGTTCAATACTAACAGAAAAAAGGACTCGTCTGGCTACCCAAAATGTAGATGATCTAACCTTCATTAAAATGAACCACAACTGGATTTCGAAATCTTTTGCCCCACCTTGCCCGGCTGACACCTAGCTTTCCTATGAAAAGGTCTTGCCTGTGGACTATTCTGAATGACTTTTCCAATCTCGTAATTTTCTGCACCTGATTGTCCAGCATACGACATGTTTACACCTCACTAAATGGCCAAACTCCCCACACGGGGCCGTGGTATCGACACTTGGCGACAGCACCCGTGAGAGTGCAGTTTGTCTGAAGAGGTGGGTGAGCCCGCTTTTGGTCGACGGCACTGCCACTGGGTCCCTCCTAGTACAATAAAGTGTCTCTGGCGGTGGTGGAGCGCACCCAACGTCAGACACACCGTTGTAATATGAGGGGCCCTGGGCCTGTACCGCCGGCCACAAGACAGTTTCCCCCCACCCCAGCTCAAACAGTGCTCTACCACTTGCAAAATTATCTCACAGCTCCACCAATGTTTAGTCTAGGCGCTGACATCCTTCAATGCCTGCCACTGACAATACCATTGTATTGACATTTTTGTTATGTTAGGCCTTCGATGCCTGTCTGTGGTCACTCCTTCCACTAGGCCTCCACTGACCACACCACTGCTGCCCGTGTACCCCTGGAACCAATTTAAAATTGCCTACAGCCATGTGTTATTACTTTAGGCCTTCGATGCCTGTCTGCGGTCCATTCTTTCAACTACTACTACACTGACCAGGGCACTGCTGCCCGTGTACCCCTGGAACCAATTTAAAATTGCCTACAGCCATGTGTTATTATTTTAGGCCTTCGATGCCTGTCTGCGGTCACTCCTTCCACTAGGCCTCCACTGACCACACCACTGCTGCCCGTGTACCCCTGGAACCAATTTAAAATTGCCTACAGCCAGCCCAATTTTTTTATTTTAGGCCTTCGATGCCTGTCTGCGGTCCATTCTTTCAACTACTACTACACTGACCAGGGCACTGCTGCCCGTGTACCCCTGGAACCAATTTAAAATTGCCTACAGCCATGTGTTATTATTTTAGGCCTTCGATGCCTGTCTGCGGTCACTCCTTCCACTAGGCCTCCACTGACCACACCACTGCTGCCCGTGTACCCCTGGAACCAATTTAAAATTGCCTACAGCCATGTGTTATTATTTTAGGCCTTCGATGCCTGTCTGCGGTCACTCCTTCCACTAGGCCTCCACTGACCACACCACTGCTGCCCGTGTACCCCTGGAACCAATTTAAAATTGCCTACAGCCATGTGTTATTATTTTAGGCCTTCGATGCCTGTCTGTGGTCACTCCTTCCACTAGGCCTCCACTGACCACACCACTGCTGCCCGTGTACCCCTGGAACCAATTTAAAATTGCCTACAGCCAGCCCAATTTTTTTATTTTAGGCCTTCGATGCCTGTCTGCGGTCCATTCTTTCAACTACTATTACACTGACCAGGGCACTGCTGCCCGTGTACCCCTGGAACCAATTTAAAATTGCCTACAGCCATGTGTTATTATTTTAGGCCTTCGATGCCTGTCTGCGGTCACTCCTTCCACTAGGCCTCCACTGACCACACCACTGCTGCCCGTGTACCCCTGGAACCAATTTAAAATTGCCTACAGCCAGCCCAATTTTTTTATTTTAGGCCTTCGATGCCTGTCTGCGGTCCATTCTTTCAACTACTACTACACTGACCAGGGCACTGCTGCCCGTGTACCCCTGGAACCAATTTAAAATTGCCTACAGCCATGTGTTATTATTTTAGGCCTTCGATGCCTGTCTGCGGTCACTCCTTCCACTAGGCCTCCACTGACCACACCACTGCTGCCCGTGTACCCCTGGAACCAATTTAAAATTGCCTACAGCCATGTGTTATTATTTTAGGCCTTCGATGCCTGTCTGCGGTCCATTCTTTCAACTACTACTACACTGACCAGGGCACTGCTGCCCGTGTACCCCTGGAACCAATTTAAAATTGCCTACAGCCATGTGTTATTATTTTAGGCCTTCGATGCCTGTCTGCGGTCACTCCTTCCACTAGGCCTCCACTGACCACACCACTGCTGCCCGTGTACCCCTGGAACCAATTTAAAATTGCCTACAGCCAGCCCAATTTTTTTATTTTAGGCCTTCGATGCCTGTCTGCGGTCCATTCTTTCAACTACTACTACACTGAACAGGGCACTGCTGCCCGTGTACCCCTGGAACCAATTTAAAATTGCCTACAGCCATGTGTTATTATTTTAGGCCTTCGATGCCTGTCTGTGGTCACTCCTTCCACTAGGCCTCCACTGACCACACCACTGCTGCCCGTGTACCCCTGGAACCAATTTAAAATTGCCTACAGCCATGTGTTATTATTTTAGGCCTTCGATGCCTGTCTGCGGTCACTCCTTCCACTAGGCCTCCACTGACCACACCACTGCTGCCCGTGTACCCCTGGAACCAACATCAGAAAATATAAAAATAAGTATTTTGCTTATAAAAAAGAAAATACTGGAGAGATATCAAATGCAGACATTTTAACATTAAAAACAAACACATACAACAAAAATCTGGTACAGTACTAAAAATGGCCACCAGCTACAATAACTTTCTCCTGCAAGTAGTTAACTGAAAGGTTTTTTCAATTTTAAACACAGATATGGCATCCACTGAGTGTTGTCCTGTCGCGTCTTCTTTATATTATTGCCAAGAAGATGCAAAACAATGAAAATAATAAAATCATTATTTACCAAAAAAATAGAGTAAGTCAAAACCACATTGCAAATAAACATTCATTACAAATAAAGAAGCAGGGCGCGTCCGAGGGTGAGTATATACCTAATAAGAATATAATCACCCTCGGACGCGCCCTGCTTCTTTCCGACAGCCTTCCTTCCAAAGAATCAGCCCTTCCGTGGTGTAGAGAGAGGGTTTGTTACACTCCAAGGTGTTCCCCAGGTTGCCTTTCCTGAGCTTCGATCTTCCGGCTCTCGTTTAGTAGTTGTTAGAAACTACGCTGCATTGGGCCTACAAATTGGGTATGGGGTGTAGAGAGATGGTGTGTTCCACTCCAAGGTGTTCCCCAGGTTGCCTTTCCTGAGCTTCGATCTTCCGGCTCTCGTTTAGTAGTTGTTGGAAACTACGCTGCATTAGGCCTACAAATTGGGTATGGGGTGTAGAGAGATGGTGTGTTCCACTGTAGAGAGATGGTGTGTTCCACTCCAAGGTGTTCCCCAGGTTTCCTCGCCAATGCTTCGATCATCATGCTCTCGTTTAGTAGTTGTTGGAAACTACGCTGCATTAGGCCTACAAATTGGGTATGGGGTGTAGAGAGATGGTGTGTTCCACTCCAAGGTGTTTTCCAGGTTGCCTTTCCTGAGCTTCGATCTTCCGGCTCTCGTTTAGTAGTTCTTGGAAACTACACTGCATTAGGCCTACAAATTGGGTATGGGGTGTAGAGAGATGGTGTGTTCCACTCCAAGGTGTTTTCCAGGTTGCCTTTCCTGAGCTTCGATCTTCCGGCTCTCGTTTAGTAGTTCTTGGAAACTACACTGCATTAGGCCTACAAATTGGGTATGGGGTGTAGAGAGATGGTGTGTTCCACTCCAAGGTGTTCTCCAGGTTGCCTTTCCTGAGCTTCGATCTTCCGGATCTCGTTTAGTAGTTCTTGGAAACTACACTGCATTAGGCCTACAAATTGGGTATGGGGTGTAGAGAGATGGTGTGTTCCACTCCAAGGTGTTCTCCAGGTTGCCTTTCCTGAACTTCTATCTTCAGGCTCTCATTAAATTGTGGTTAAACGGAACAACTGCATTTGGCGTACTAGTTGGTTTGGGGCCTACTATCGGTGTCTGCCACTCCTTGCTGTTCTCCTGGTTTCCTGTCCTGAAATTCCGTTTTCAGGCGCTCGTTAAGTAGTTGTTAATGTTAGACTGCATTTTGCCTACTAGTTGGGTTGGGGCCTACTATCGGTGTCTGCCACTCCTTGCTGTTCTCCTCCACTGAACAAAGCTGTGCCGCCTGTTTACTACGGTTGCCAATTTTGAACTGCATTTCGACTACTTACTGATTTGGGCCTACTCTCTGTGTCAGCCTCTCATTCCAGTTGTCCTCCACTGCAATGCCCCCTGGTTATTCCTGTGTTACCAATTTTGAACTGCATTTAGCCAACTTTACTCTTTGGGCCTATATCTGTGTTTCCTCCTCATCCTGCCCATTGCCCAGCCAGTGATAGATGAGTCTGCTGGTACATTGACCCATAACGCAACATTCCCCGTGCACGCTACACAACAACATTGTGACCCTGCTGAAAGTCAGGTTGCTCTTCCCGCATACCATACCACCTTACACGGGGACAAAGAGGAAGGTGCAGATGAAAGTGCAGGTTCCTTCATCAGGTGGGGGGGAGGAATACTAGTTGGCGACGTCACTGGCACAGGGCCTCTCATAGTACGCAAAAGTGTTGCTGCCGGTGGGAGGCGCCCCCGCCGTGCAAACACACCGCTGTACTTTGAGGGGCCCTGTGCCAGTGCCAATGCCAACGAGTGGGCCCCCCTGCTTGCTCAGGTTCACAGCACTTGCAAAGTTGAAATACTTACCTCTCCCTGCTCCACTGCCGTGACGTGGTCCAGATTTCCTGGGCCCACTAATTACTTGAACCAGCCCTACCCACCACAACTTTAGCCAAATGACCCCCAATTTCAAATGCCTTCCAATTATTATAAGGTAAATTACGCTTGACAAGCTTCATTAAGAAGAATGGATGGTTTTGACATTAAAATGGGCACTCTAGGTGTTTTCCTGGCCCCCACTCACTGCCGACTATGCTGCCCCATTGACTTGCATTGGGTTTCGTGTTTCGGTCGATCCCGACTTTACGTCATAATCGGCCGATTTCACTCGACCCGACTTTTGAGATAGTCGGGTTTCGCGAAACCCGGCTCGACTCTAAAAAGGTCAAGGTCGCTCAACTCTAGACCTGACCGTTGTCCAACGGAGAAACTGTTTGTCCCTGATAGATGGACTAGTAGAGTTATCTCTCAGGTTCATTGTTCGGTGTTGGCTGGTCATCCTGGAATCTTTGGTACCAGAGATTTGGTGGCTAGATCCTTTTGGTGGCCTTCTTTGTCACGGGATGTGCGTTCTTTTGTGCAGTCCTGTGGGACTTGTGCTCGGGCTAAGCCCTGCTGTTCTCGTGCCAGTGGGTTGCTTTTGCCCTTGCCGGTCCCGAAGAGGCCCTGGACGCATATTTCCATGGATTTTATTTCTGATCTCCCTGTTTCTCAAAGAATGTCGGTCATTTGGGTGGTTTGTGATCGCTTCTCTAAGATGGTCCATTTGGTACCCTTGTCTAAATTACCTTCCTCCTCTGATTTGGTGCCATTGTTTTTCCAGCATGTGGTTCGTTTGCATGGCATTCCGGAGAACATCATCTCGGACAGAGGTTCCCAGTTTGTTTCAAGGTTTTGGCGGTCCTTTTGTGCTAAGATGGGCATTGATTTGTCTTTTTCTTCGGCTTTCCATCCTCAGACTAATGGCCAAACCGAACTAATTAATCAGACTTTGGAAACATATCTGAGATGCTTTGTTTCTGCTGATCAGGATGATTGGGTGTCCTTCTTGCCTTTGGCTGAGTTCGCCCTTAATAATCGGGCCAGCTCGGCTACTTTGGTTTCTCCTTTTTTCTGCAATTCTGGTTTCCATCCTCGTTTCTCTTCAGGGCAAGTTGAGCCTTCGGACTGTCCTGGTGTGGATACTGTGGTGGACAGGTTGCAGCAGATTTGGACTCATGTGGTGGACAATTTGACATTGTCCCAGGAGAAGGTTCAACGTTTCGCTAACCGCCGGCGCTGTGTTGGTCCCCGACTTCGGGTTGGGGATTTGGTTTGGTTGTCATCTCGTCATGTTCCTATGAAGGTTTCCTCTCCTAAGTTTAAGTCTCGTTTCATTGGGCCATATAAGATTTCTGAAATTCTTAATCCTGTGTCATTTCGTTTGGACCTTCCAGCTTCTTTTGCCATCCATAATGTGTTCCATAGGTCGTTGTTGCGGAGATACGTGGCGCCTATGGTTCCCTCCGTTGATCCTCCTGCCCCGGTGTTGGTCGAGGGGGAGTGGGAGTATGTGGTGGAGAAGATTTTGGATTCTCGTGTTTCAAGACGGAAACTCCAGTACCTGGTCAAGTGGAAGGGTTATGGTCAGGAGGATAATTCCTGGGTTTTTGCCTCTGATGTTCATGCTGCCGATCTAGTTCGTGCCTTTCATTTGGCTCATCCTGATTGGCCTGGGGGCTCTGGTGAGGGTTCGGTGACGCCTCCTCAAGGGGGGGGTACTGTTGTGAATTCTGTTGTCGAGCTCCCTCCTGTGGTCGTGAATGGTACTTCGGTGAGTTCTGTCCGTGGGCTCCTGTTGTGAATTCTGTGGCAGAGCTCCCTCCTGTGGTCACAAGTGGTACTTCGGCTGATTCTCTCTGGGAGCTTCCGTTTGTGGAGGAAAGTGGTACTGCGGTTTCGGAGTTTCCTCCCTCAGGTGATCTGGTGAGGTCGTTAGGTGCTTCTCTACTTAACTCCACCTAATGCTTTGATCCATGCTTCCTGTCAATGTTCCAGTGTTGGACTTGTTTTTCCCTGGATCATTCCTGTGGCCTGCTGCTCTGCATAGCTAAGTTCTTCTTTGCTATTTGTTTGCTATTTTTTCTGTCCAGCTTGTCTAATTGTTTTGCTGGAAGCTCTGGGACGCAAAGGGTGTACCTCCGTGCCGTTAGTTCGGTACGGAGGGTCTTTTTGCCCCTTTGCGTGGTTTTCTTTAGGGTTTTGTGTAGACCGCAAAGTTATCTTTCCTATCCTCGCTCTGTTAAGAAAGTCGGGCCTCACTTTGCTGAATCTATTTCATCCCAAAGTGTCTCTTTGGTGTGCAGAAGGTTTCATTTTTGGGGTTCATCTTTTCCCCTTCTACTATCGAGATGGATCCTGTTAGGGTCCAAGCCATCCATGATTGGACTCAGCCGACATCTCTGATAAGTCTGCAAAAGTTCCTGGGCTTTGCTAATTTTTATCGTCGCTTCATCTGCAATTTTTCTAGTATTGCCAAACCATTGACCGATTTGACCAAGAAGGGTGCTGATTTGGTCAATTGGTCTTCTGCTGCTGTGGAAGCTTTTCAAGAGTTGAAGCGTCGTTTTTCTTCTGCCCCTGTGTTGTGTCAACCAGATGTTTCTCTTCCGTTCCAGGTCGAGGTTGATGCTTCTGAGATTGGAGCAGGGGCTGTTTTGTCGCAGAGAGGTTCTGATTGCTCAGTGATGAAACCATGCGCTTTTTTTTCCAGGAAGTTTTCGCCTGCTGAGCGAAATTATGATGTGGGCAACCGAGAGTTGCTGGCCATGAAGTGGGCATTCGAGGAGTGGCGTCATTGGCTTGAAGGAGCTAAGCATCGCGTGGTGGTCTTGACTGATCATAAGAACTTGACTTATCTCAAGTCTGCTAAGCGTTTGAATCCTAGACAGGCTCGTTGGTCGCTGTTTTTTGCCCGTTTTGACTTTGTGATTTCGTACCTTCCGGGCTCTAAAAATGTGAAGGCGGATGCTCTGTCTAGGAGTTTTGTGCCCGACTCTCCGGGTTTATCTGAGCCGGCGGGTATCCTCAAGGAAGGAGTAATTGTGTCTGCCATCTCCCCTGATTTGTGGCGGGTGCTGCAAAAATTTCAGGCTAATAAACCTGATCGTTTTCCTGCGGAGAAACTGTTTGTCCCTGATAGGTGGACGAATAAAGTTATCTCTGAGGTTCATTGTTCGGTGTTGGCTGGTCATCCTGGAATCTTTGGTACCAGAGAGTTAGTGGCTAGATCCTTTTGGTGGCCATCTCTGTCGCGGGATGTGCGTACTTTTGTGCAGTCCTGTGGGTTTGTGCTCGGGTTAAGCCCTGCTGTTCTCGTGCCAGTGGGTTGCTTTTGCCCTTGCTGCTCCCGAAGAGGCCTTGGACACATATCTCTATGGATTTTATTTCAGATCTTCCCGTTTCTCAAAAGATGTCAGTCATTTGGGTGGTCTGTGATCGCTTTTCTAAGATGGTCCATCTGGTACCCTTGTCTAAATTGCCTTCCTCCTCTGATTTGGTGCCATTGTTCTTCCAGCATGTGGTTCGTTTGCATGGCATTCCAGAGAATATCGTTTCTGACAGAGGTTCCCAGTTTGTTTCGAGGTTTTGGCGAGCCTTTTGTGGTAGGATGGGCATTGACTTGTCTTTTTCCTCGGCTTTCCATCCTCAGACTAATGGCCAGACCGAACGAACCAATCAGACCTTGGAAACCTATCTGAGATGCTTTGTTTCTGCCGATCAGGATGACTGGGTTTCCTTTTTGCCTTTGGCTGAGTTCGCCCTTAATAATCGGGCCAGCTCGGCTACCTTGGTTTCGCCATTTTTCTGCAATTCTGGGTTCCATCCTCGTTTCTCTTCAGGACAGGTTGAGTCTTCGGACTGTCCTGGTGTGGATACTGTGGTGGACAGGTTGCAGCAGATTTGGACTCATGTAGTGGACAATTTGACCTTGTCCCAGGAGAAGGCTCAACGTTTCGCTAATCGTAGACGCCGTGTGGGTCCCCGACTTCGTGTTGGGGATCTGGTTTGGTTATCTTCTCGTCATATTCCTATGAAGGTTTCCTCTCCTAAGTTTAAACCTCGTTTCATTGGTCCGTATAGGATTTCTGAGGTTCTTAATCCTGTGTCTTTTCGTCTGACCCTTCCCGATTCTTTTTCCATACATAACGTATTCCATAGGTCATTGTTGCGGAGATACGTGGCACCTATGGTTCCATCTGTTGACCCTCCTGCCCCGGTTTTGGTGGAGGGGGAATTGGAGTATATTGTGGAGAAGATTTTGGATTCTCGTGTTTCAAGACAGAAACTCCAGTATCTGGTTAAATGGAAGGGTTATGCTCAGGAAGATAATTCCTGGGTTTTTGCCTCTGATGTCCATGCTCCCGATCTTGTTCGTGCCTTTCATGTGGCTCATCCTGGTCGGCCTGGGGGCTCTGGTGAGGGTTCGGTGACCCCTCCTCAAGGGGTGGGTACTGTTGTGAATTCTGTTGCAGAGCTCCCTCCTGTGGTCACAAGTGGTACTTCGGCTGATTATCTCTGGGAGCTTCCGTTTGTGGAGGAAAGTGGTACTGTGGCTTGTGAGTTTCCTCCCTCAGGTGATCTGGTGAGGTCGTTAGGTGCTTCTCTACTTAACTCCACCTAATGCTTTGATCCATGCTTCCTGTCAATGTTCCAGTGTTGGACTTGTTTTTCCCTGGATCATTCCTGTGGCCTGCTGCTCTGCATAGCTAAGTTCTTCTTTGCTATTTGTTTGCTATTTTTTCTGTCCAGCTTGTCTAATTGTTTTGCTGGAAGCTCTGGGACGCAAAGGGTGTACTTCCGTGCCGTTAGTTCGGTACGGAGGGTCTTTTTGCCCCTTTGCGTGGTTTTCTTTAGGGTTTTGTGTAGACCGCAAAGTTATCTTTCCTATCCTCGCTCTGTTAAGAAAGTCAGGCCTCACTTTGCTGAATCTATTTCATCCCTACGTTTGTCTTTTCATCTTAACTCACAGTCATTATATGTGGGGGGCTGCCTTTTCCTTTGGGGTATTTCTCTGAGGCAAGGTAGGCTTATTTTCTATCTTCAGGCTAGTTAGTTTCTCAGGCTGTGCCGAGTTGCATAGGCAGAGTTAGGCGCAATCCACGGCTGCCTCTAGTGTTGTTTGGAGAGGATTAGGGATTGCGGTCTGCAGAGTTCCCACGTCTCAGAGCTCGTTCTATTATTTTGGGATATTGTCAGATCACTGTATGTGCTCTGACCGCTATGTCCATTGTGATACTGAATTGCCTATCACAACAGGCTCCCTCTGGTGGCTGTGAGTGGAGCTGCTGCTTCTGAGGTTCCTTACACAGGTGACGGGGGTTATCCTTTGGTTTGCTGCTCTATTTAACTCCACTTAGATCGTTACTCCATTACAGCTGTCAATGTTTCTGCATTGCTTCAGTTCGCTCTTCGATCTTTCTGAGACCTGTCTCTTCCTGCAAGAAGCTAAGTCCCCGTTTGTTATTTTCTGTTCATGGTTTTCTAGTCCAGCTTGCTTTCATTATTTTGTCTTGCTAGCTGGAAGCTCTGGGATGCAGGGAGGCGCCTCCGCACCGTGAGTCGGTGCGGGGGTCTTTTTGCACACTCTGCGTGGTCTTTTGTAGTTTTAGTGCTGACCGCAAAGATACCTTTCCTATCCTCTGTCTATTTAGTTAGTCTCTGGCCTCCCTGTGCTAAAACCTGTTTCATTTCTGTGTTTGTGACTTTCATCTTAAATCACAGTTAATATATGTGAGGGGCTGCCTTTTTCCTTTGGGGAATTTCTCTGAGGCAAGGTAGGCTTTACTTTCTATCTCTAGGGCTAGCTAGTTCTTAGGCTGTGACGAGGCGCCTAGGGAGCGTCAGGAGCGCTCCACGGCTATTTCTAGTGTGTGTGATAGGATTAGGGATTGCGGTCAGCAGAGCTCCCACATCCCAGAGCTTGTCCTGTTTGAGGTTTAACTATCAAGTCATTCCTGGTGCTCCTAACCACCAGGTCATAACAGCACAGCCCACGTAGTATATTGCACAGCCCACGTAGTATATTGCACAGCCTGCGCAGTATATTGCACAGCCCACACAGTATATAAAGAGCCACGTAGTATATAGCACAGCCACGTAGTATATAACACAGCCCATGGAGTATATAGCACAGCCACGTAGTATAGAGCACAGCCCACGGAGTGTATAACAGCCCACATAGCATATAACACAGCTCACGTAGTATATAGCAGCCCACGCACTCAGTATATAACACAGTCTACTCAGTGTATAACACAGGCCACGTAGTGTATAACACAGACCACATAGTATATAGCACAGCCCACGCAGTATATTGCACAGCCCGCGCAGTATATAGCACAGCCCACGCAGTATAGTGCACAGCCCACGCAGTATATTGCACAGCCCAAGCAGTATATTGCACAGCCCACGTAGTATATTGCACAGCCCATGCAGTATATTGCACAGCCTGCGTAGTATATTGCACAGCTCGCGTAATATATTGCCCAGCCCGCGTAGTATATTGCACAGCCCGCGTAGTATATTGCACAGCCCGCGTAGTATATTGCACAGCTCGCGTAATATATTGCCCAGCCCGTGTAGTATATTGCCCAGCCTGCGTAGTATATTGCCCAACCCACGTAGTATATTGCACAGCCCACATAGTATATAGCAATGTGGGCATCATATCCCTGTTAAAAAAATAATTAAAATAAAAAATTGTTATATACTCACCTTCCGTTGGCCACCGGATCCAGGAAATGTTTACCGACGCTCCTCGCGCGCTCCGGGCTCAAGAGTGCATTGCGGTCTCGCGAGATGATGACGTAGCGGTCTCACGAGACCGATACATCATCATCTCGCGAGATCGCAATGCATGAGCGGACACCGGAGCATCGCGAGGAGCGGGAAAGGCCTGTTGTGGATCTGAGGGGCCGACGGACGGTGAGTATATAACGATTTTTTTTTATTTTTTTTATTATTTTTAACATTAGATCTTTTTACTATTGATGCTGCATAGGCAGCATGAATAGTAAAAAGTTGGTCACACAGGGTTAATAGCAACGTAAACGGAGTGCGTTACACTGTGGCCCTTTAGCGCTGCCATTAACCCTGTGTGAGCGCTGACTGCGGGGAGGAAGGAACGGCCATGTTGCCGCCGGACTGTGCCCGTCGCTGATTGGTCGTGGCAATGGTCGTGGGCATTTTGCCATGACCAATCAGCAACTTGGATTTCCATGACAGACAGAGGCCGCGACCAATGAATATCCGTGACAGACAGACAGAAGGACAGACGGAAGTGACCCTTAGACAATTATATAGTAGATATATATATATATACATATATATATATATATATATATATATATAGACTGTATGTATGTTTTCATCAATATTTGAGCCCATGGATCCATTGTATGTCCGTTTTGCAAGCCAGCGAGAAAATCTCGCTGTACAGATGCCATACGGATTACATACGGAGGTTTACATGTGCAAAATACGCTGCCACACCCTGCCTACGGATGACATACGGATCATTATTTTGGGATCATTTCTGCGTATTACGCATGTAAAATACGGACCATATTTCCCTACACTGAGTGACCCCGGCCTAACACACTGGACAGGATTAGATATATGGCTCAGCAGACAGCATCACACAGGATAGGATGAGATACAGCTCAGCAGTCAGTAACACAGGATAGGATTAGATACACAGCTCAGCAGATAGTAACACACAGAATAGGATTAGATACACAGCTCAGTAGACAGTATCACACAGGACAGGATGTGCCAAAGGAGAGAACATTTTTATTCCAAGAATTCCTCTCATTCCATCTGATTTGCCTTTTGATTTTAAACGCCTCCAGTTTCCACTTCCACTGGCATTTGCAATATCCATTAACAAGGCTCAGGGACAGTCCTTGAAAGTTGTAGGGATTGATTTCCAATCTCCATGCTTTCCTCATGGTCAAATTTATGTGGCCTGTTCAAGAGTTGGAACTGCCAAAAATCTGTTCATCTTTGCAACAGAAGGAAATACCAAAAATGTTGTTTATCCAAAAGGCTCTTGAATGAGTTGAAAATAAAATACTATTAATACTTAGGTAATCGTTTAGTTAATTTGTGTTGCAAATCTGTAGTGTTGAGTATATGATGTGAAATGTTTTTATGCACAATATAATCATTGTAATTTGTTATACCTAACCACAGTTAGCCGGGCTCTTCAACTAGTGTATTTATATACATATACAGTCTATATAAATTAAAGGAGTATTTCAAACTACTGGATAGGTGATACTGGGTAGTTAACTCTTCCAGAACATACATACATAAGTTTCATGTTAGCTCTGGTTTATTTCCCACCCAGGAACAGTTGTATTAGGCCCCTTCTGAGACATAAGTTGAGATCACATGGGCCAGCTGCTATTTGTGGCCAATGACTGTGCGATTCTGGACTGTTGATATGAAAAACATGTGCACCATAAATGTAACTCCCCTCCTATAGAAAAATACACTGACACAAATATAACCTCTTTTGTTGACAGTCAGCCACAGCTTTATTAAGATACATTTAACCAAACTTTATTTCTTTATCTTTAGCCATCAACGAGCCCAAACAGTATGCCCCTGCAGGCTCCCAGGGGGCAAGTCAGTCTTCAGTTTGTATAAAGCTCAAAACTATGTAATTTTACCACCAGCTTTGACTTGATATAAAACAATATAAACAGTATCACTGTTGTGAATTCTGCTTTTGGGTTCCCTCCAGTGGTTGTAGGTGGGAATGCAGTTGTCCCTGAGTCGCAGTCCTGGCCAGGTGTGTCTGCTGATTGCATTTCTGACTGGGATATTTAGGTGTGCAGGATTAATTAGTCCTTGCCAGTTGTCCATGGTTCTGGGAGGTTTTGGATCTTTGTCTGGTTCCTCCAGCCTTGCTGCCATTTCAGCAAAGATAAGTGTCTGGTTTTTGTTTCTGTGGCACACATGCTGTGTGCTTAATAATTCTGTGCTATTCATTTGTTTTCTCTTGTCCAGCTTAGCTTGAGTCAGTGTTTTTCTCTGTCTTGCTGGATTTTCTGGAGTTGCAGATATACGCTCCACATCTTTAGTTAGATGGTGGAGTTTTTTGTATTTTCTGGTGTGGATATTTTTGGAAGGGTTTTAATACTGACCGCTTAGTATTCTATCCTATCCTTTCCTATTTTAGCTTGAGTGGCCTCTTTTGCTAAATCCTGTTTCCTGCCTGTGTGTGTCTTTTCCTCTACTGCTCACAGTCAATATTTGTGGGGGGCTGCCTATCCTTTGGGGTTCTGCTCTGAGGCAAGGTAGTATTCCTATTTTCATCTATAGGGGTATTTAGTCCTCCGGCTGTGTCGAGGTGTCTAGGATTTGTTAGGCACACCCCACGGCTACTTCTAGTTGCGGTGATAAGTTCAGGATTTGCGGTCAGTATAGTTTCCACCAACTCCAGAGAAAGTTTCATGCGGCTCCAAGGTCACCGGATCATAACAGTACAACTGGCCTATAATGAGTTAAATGCATCTCAGAAGAAGGGAAGAAAGGTGTTGAGCCATTTTTTTTTTCTGTCTCTTCTCTTCCCTCTTTTTCTTTGGGTGGCTGAGGAGTCTGGTGCTAGCATGGATATTCAGGAATTAGCTTCTCGTGTGGACCAACTTGCTGCTAGGGTACAGGGTATTTCTGATTATATTGTTCAGACTCCTGTTTTAGAGCCGAAGATTCCTACTCCTGATTTGTTTTTTGGTGACAGGTCCAAATTTTTGAGTTTTAAAAACAACTGTAAACTGTTTTTTGCTCTGAGACCTCGATCCTCTGGTGATTCCATTCAGCAGGTTAAAATCATCATCTCCCTGCTGCGTGGCGATCCAAAGGATTGGGCATTTTCCCTGGAATCAGGAAATCCGGCTTTGCTTAATGTAGACTCCTTTTTTCAGGCTTTTGGATTATTATATGATGAACCCAATTCTCTGGATCAAGCGGAGAAGACCTTGTTGGCCCTGTCTCAGGGTCAAGAGGCGGCAGAATTGTATTGTCAGAAATTTAGAAAATGGTCTGTGTTGACTAAATGGAATGATGATGCTTTGGCGGCAATTTTCAGAAAGGGTCTTTCTGAATCCGTTAAAGATGTTATGGTGGGGTTTCCCATGCCTTTTGGTCTGAGTGATTCAATGTCTCTGGCCATTCAGATTGACCGGCACTTGCGGGAGCGCAGAACTGTGCGCGCTGTGGCGTTGTCCTCAGAGCAGATTCCTGAGCCAATGCAGTGTGATAGGATTCTGTCTAGAACGGAACGACAAGGTTTCAGACGTCAGAATAGGTTGTGTTATTATTGTGGCGATGCTTCTCATGTCATTTCAGTCTGCCCTAAGCGGACAAAGAGGATCGCTAGTTCATTTACCATCAGTACTGTACAACCTAAATTTCTGTTATCTGTGTCATTGATCTGCTCATTGTCATCATTTTCTGTCATGGCGTTTGTGTATTCAGGCGCCGCCTTGAATTTAATGGGCTTTGAATTTGCCAAGCGTTGTGGTTTTTCCTTGCAGCCTTTGCAGAACCCTATTCCTTTAAGGGGCATGCGCATGGCGCCAGCCCATCAGGAAGATTGTCGATTTCTGGTGTTGTATAATTTGCATGATGCTATCGTGCTGGGTTTTCCGTGGCTGCAGGTACATAATCCTGTGTTGGACTGGAAGTCTATGTCTGTGACTAGTTGGGGTTGTCAGGGGATTCATAATGATGTTCCTTTGATGTCAATCTCCTCTTCTTCCTCTTCTGAAATTCCTAAGTTTTTGTCTGATTTTCAGGATGTATTCGATGAGCCCAAGTCCAGTTCCCTTCCACCGCACAGGGACTGTGATTGTGCTGTTGACTTGATTCCAGGCTGTAAGTTTCCTAAGGGCCAACTTTTCAACCTGTCGGTGCCTGAACATACCGCCATGCGGAATTATATTAAGGAGTCTTTGGCGAAAGGGCATATTTGGCCATCTTCTTCACCGTTGGGAGCGGGATTTTTTTTTGTTGCTATGAAGGATGGCTACTTGAGACCCTGTATTGATTATCGCCTCTTGAATAAGATCACGGTCAAGTTTCAATACCCTTTACCTTTGCTTTCTGATTTGTTTGCTAGGATTAAGGGGGCTAGTTGGTTTACTAAGATTGACCTTCGGGGGGCATATAATCTTGTTCGTATTAAGCAGGGTGATGAATGGAAAACTGCGTTTAATACGCCCGAAGGTCATTTTGAATATCTTGTGATGCCATTCGGGCTCACTAATGCTCCATCTGTTTTTCAGTCCTTCATGCATGATATCTTCCGGACTTATCTTGATAAATTCATGATTGTATATTTGGACGATATTTTGATTTTTTCCGATGATTGGGAGTCTCATGTGCAACAGGTCAGGATGGTGTTTCAGATCCTTCATGACAATGCTTTGTTTGTGAAGGGGTCTAAGTGTCTCTTTGGGGTGCAGAAGGTTTGTTTTTTGGGCTTCATTTTTTCTCCCTCATCTATGGAGATGGATCCGGCTAAGGTTCAGGCCATTCATGATTGGATTCAACCCTCATCCATGAAGAGCCTTCAGAAATTTTTGGGTTTTGCTAATTTTTATCGCCGATTCATTGCTAATTTCTTTAGCGTGGTTAAACCCTTGACCGATTTGACGAAGAAAGGCGCTGATGTGGCGAATTGGTCCTCTGCGGCTGTCTCTGCCTTTCAGGAGCTTAAATGCCGATTTACTTCTGTTCCGGTGTTGCGCCAACCGGATGTTTCTCTTCCATTTCAGGTTGAGATTGACGCTTCTGAGATTGGGGCAGGGGCCATTTTGTCTCAGAGGGATCCTGTTGGTTCCTTGATGAAACCGTGTGCCTTCTTTTCTCGTAAGTTTTCGCCTGCTGAACGCAATTATGATGTCGGCAATCGGGAGTTGTTGGCTATGAAGTGGGCATTTGAGGAGTGGCGACATTGGCTTGAGGGAGCTAAGCACCGTATTGTGGTCTTGACCGATCATAAGAATCTGATTTACCTCGAGTCTGCCAAACGGCTGAATCCTAGACAGGCTCGATGGTCCTTGTTTTTTTCCCGATTTGATTTCGTAGTTTCGTATCTTCCGGGTTCTAAGAATATTAAGGCTGATGCCCTCTCTAGGAGTTTTTTGCCTGATTCTCCTGAGGTCCTTGAACCGGTCGGCATTCTGAAAGAAGGGGTGGTCCTTTCTGCCATTTCCCCTGATTTACGACGGGTTCTTCAGGAATTTCAGGCTGACAGACCTGACCGCTGTCGAGTGGGGAAACTGTTTGTTCCTGACAGATGGACTAGTAGAGTGATTTCTGAGGTTCACTGTTCTGTGTTGGCTGGTCATCCTGGTATTTTTGGTACCAGAGATTTGGTTGGTAGGTCCTTTTGGTGGCCTTCTTTGTCACGTGATGTGCGTTCTTTTGTGCAGTCCTGTGGGACTTGTGCGCGGGCCAAGCCTTGTTGTTCCCGTGCTAATGGGTTGCTTTTGCCATTGCCAGTCCCTGAGAGGCCCTGGACGCATATTTCTATGGATTTTATTTCTGATCTTCCGGTTTCCCAGAAGATGTCTGTTATCTGGGTTGTTTGTGACCGGTTCTCTAAGATGGTTCATTTGGTGCCTTTGCCTAAATTGCCTTCCTCTTCAGATTTGTTTCCGTTGTTTTTTCAGTATGTGGTTCGTTTGCAAGGTATTCCGGAGAATATTGTGTCCGACAGAGGTTCCCAGTTTGTTTCTAGGTTTTGGCGGGC
Source organism: Ranitomeya imitator (assembly GCF_032444005.1). NCBI lineage: Eukaryota > Metazoa > Chordata > Amphibia > Anura > Dendrobatidae > Ranitomeya > Ranitomeya imitator. The sequence continues at coordinate 642,790,609 of NC_091282.1, read as the reverse complement.
CTTTTGTGCTAGGCTGGGCATTGATTTGTCTTTTTCTTCTGCATTTCATCCTCAGACAAATGGCCAGACCGAGCGAACTAATCAGACTTTGGAGACTTATTTGAGATGCTTTGTGTCTGCTGATCAGGATGATTGGGTGGCCTTCTTGCCATTGGCTGAGTTTGCCCTTAATAATCGGGCTAGTTCGGCTACTTTGGTTTCGCCTTTCTTTTGTAATTTTGGTTTTCATCCTCGTTTTTCTTCTGGGCAGGTTGAGCCTTCTGACTGTCCTGGTGTGGATTCTGTGGTTGACAGGTTGCAGCAGATTTGGGCTCATGTGGTGGACAATTTGGTGTTGTCTCAGGAGGAGGCCCAAAGTTTTGCTAACCGTCGTCGGTGTGTTGGTTCCCGGCTTCGGGTTGGGGATCTGGTCTGGTTGTCTTCCCGTCATGTTCCTATGAAGGATTCTTCCCCTAAGTTTAAGCCTCGGTTTATTGGTCCTTATAAGATTTCTGAGATTATTAATCCGGTGTCTTTTCGTTTGGCGCTTCCGGCCTCTTTTGCTATCCATAATGTCTTCCATAGATCTTTATTGCGGAAATATGTGGTGCCCGTTGTTCCCTCTGTTGATCCTCCGGCCCCTGTGTTGGTTGATGAAGAGTTGGAGTATGTGGTTGAGAAGATTTTGGATTCTCGTTTTTCGAGGTGGAGGCTTCAGTGCCTTGTCAAATGGAAGGGTTATGGCCAGGAGGATAATTCTTGGGTTTCTGCCTCTGATGTCCATGCTGCTGATTTGGTTCGTGCCTTTCATCTGGCTCATCCTGATCGTCCTGGGGGCCCTGGTGAGGGTTCGGTGACCCCTCCTCAAGGGGGGGGGGTACTGTTGTGAATTCTGCTTTTGGGTTCCCTCCAGTGGTTGTAGGTGGGAATGCAGTTGTCCCTGAGTCGCAGTCCTGGCCAGGTGTATCTGCTGATTGCAGTTCTGACTGGGATATTTAGGTGTGCAGGATTCATTAGTCCTTGCCAGTTGTCCATGGTTCTAGGAGGTTTTGGATCTTTGTCTGGTTCCTCCAGCCTTGCTGCCATTTCAGCAAAGATAAGTGTCTGGTTTTTGTTTCTGTGGCACACATGCTGTGTGCTTAATAATTCTGTGCTATTCATTTGTTTTCTCTTGTCCAGCTTAGATTGAGTCAGTGTTTTTCTCTGTCTTGCTGGATTTTCTGGAGTTGCAGATATACGCTCCACATCTTTAGTTAGATGATGGAGTTTTTTGTATTTTCTGGTGTGGATATTTTTGGAAGGGTTTTAATACTGACCGCTTAGTATTCTATCCTATCCTTTCCTATTTTAGCTTGAGTGGCCTCTTTTGCTAAATCCTGTTTCCTGCCTGTGTGTGTCTTTTCCTCTACTACTCACAGTCAATATTTGTGGGGGGCTGCCTATCCTTTGCGGCTCTGCCCTGAGGCAAGGTAGTATTCCTATTTTCATCTATAGGGGTATTTAGTCCTCCGGCTGTGTCGAGGTGTCTAGGATTTGTTAGGCACACCCCACGGCTACTTCTAGTCGCGGTGATAAGTTCAGGATTTGCGGTCAGTATAGTTTCCACCAACTCCAGAGAAAGTTCCATGCGGCTCCAAGGTCACCGGATCATAACATATCACATAAGATTACCTTTTTTCTTTAAAATTATAAATATATCTGTATAAACTAAAGGGAGGAAGGGAAGCTCCTTTGCAGCGAGTACCAGAGAAGAAGGAGAAAAGACAGAGAGGGGGTGTTATTGCTGCAGAGTGCATGTACTAATGCAGAAAAGAGTGGTACAATAAGTAAAAGGGTGGTTCAATAAGTAAAAGGGTGGTACAATAAGAGAAGAGGCTGTACAATAAGAGAAGCAGTAAGCTTAAAGTATGAACAGCCCCTGCCTCAGAAAAAAACCTTTCAGATTACCTACAAAGTTACAAATGGGATTAACCCTAAACGTGCTAAACATAACTCAAGGCAAACTGGGAAAATAAATGAGGGGGAGTGACAGATATCGATATGGGAAAGGACCAACCTCTTTCACCAGTCCACTAAAACACATGGCCATGTTTTCAGTTTGAGGAGGCGGATCACGTGTTTGGTCAGTTGGAGGACAGGAGAGCTGTGCAGTCTGTGAATTAGGAAGAGAACCTGTTATACGGAAATATTAGTAAAGGCCACAAAATCATGTCTCCGACAAAGCGTTTAAAATAACTATAGTTATGAGTTAAAAGTTTTGCCAATTTACACAATTGTTGCCCTCTAAGAAGATTTGCATAGAAAAAGTTTGATAATTGAATAATTTTTATTATTTTTTTTCTTTATGTCACTATAGCTCTTATTAATTGTGAAAAAAATATATGAAAAGTGCGACCTGTAATAACAAAAGATCAGATTCCTTTTTATATATGTTTATTAATGTCAGCAGGTTTTTGCTATGTAATCTGCAGACAGCAGGTAATAAGAGACTGAAACACAGAATTCACGAATGGTGAAGGATTTATCACAAACAGATTAACATTTCCGGATTACAATAGTCCAACAACTAAGCACCTCACTGTCTATGGACTTTGTTTATAAAGAGCCTAATGAGTTAGCTGTGGTGTGGGCGGGTTAGCTTTCTCAGCTCTGCTTCATGCTAAATCTAAGGGTACCGTCACACTATACGATTTACCAACGATCACGACCAGCGATACGACCTGGCCGTGATCGTTGGTAAGTCGTAGTGTGGTCGCTGGAGAGCTGTCACACAGACAGCTCTCCAGCGACCAACGATGCCGAGGTCCCCGGGTAACCAGGGTAAACATCGGGTTACTAAGCGCAGGACCGCGCTTAGTAACCTGATGTTCACCCTGGTTAACAGCGTAAAAAAAAAAAAACAGTACATACTTACATTCCGGTGTCTGTCCCTTGCCGTCTGCTTCCCGCACTCACTGACTGCCGGCCGTAAAGTGAAAGCACAGCACAGCGGTGACGTCACCGCTGTGCTCTGCTTTCACTTTACGGCCGGCAGTCAGTGAGTGCGGGAAGCAGACGGCAAGGGACCTGACGGACACTGGAATGTAAGTATGTACTGTTTTTTTTTTTTTACATTTACGCTGGTAACCAGGGTAAACATCGGGTTACTAAGCGCGGCCCTGCGCTTAGTAACCCGATGTTTACCCTGGTTACAAGCGAACGCATCGCTAGATCGGTGTCACACACAGCGATCCAGCGATGACAGCGGGAGATCCAGCGACGAAAGAATGTTCCAAACGACGTACGATTCTCAGCAGGATCCCTGATCGCTGCTGCGTGTCAGACACAGCGATATCGTATGGATATCGCTGGAACGTCACGAATCGTACCGTCGTAGCGACAAAAGTGCTACTGTGTGACGGTACCCTAAGAACACTGATTGTGTGAGAACGGCTGTACCCGGTAATCTAAGTGATTCATCATTGGATTCAGCTTCTGTTTGCCTAAATTATGCAGCTCTCAGATGAGGCAGCAAAAATCTGCTGACAGATTCCCTTTAATGGCCTCGTGTCTGCTCTGAGCATGCTGTTAGAAATATACCTGTGTATGCAACCATTTATTAATTTTTCCTAATAAAAACAAAAATTCCTGATTTGTAATAGTGAATAATCTGGAATTCTGGATTTGCAACCTGACCTATATGGAGTTTTCATAAAACCCCTTGGTAGATCATTTCCCCAGATTGAGCCCGCTCCCTGCTTCATTCTTATAGTTTCTCATCAGCTGCCGCTCAGCATTGCCGATGACAGCGTGAGAATTTTTGCGTCCCCCTCTCCTCCCTCCAGCACACAGCCTTTTGTTTATAGGGACATGTGCATGGAGAGAGGGAACAGACGGGAGGAGATAATGGAGAGTATTTCTCATTTAATTACACAGAGAACATCTAGTCAGCAGATTCCAAGTCATAATTATCATGTAGGTAGCAGAGGTGGGAAGAGACCCTCATATCCCCCCACCGAGACACCAATACTCCAACATCACTGAATGCTGAGAGTCACATACACAGATCTGCACCTCCATCTGTAGCGCATCAACAACTGCATGGTGTATCCAAGACTATGCTCCTGGACACTACCGGCTAAGCTGTGTATCTAAGCCACTCGTGTAAAACTGTACTGGTTAACGAATGTATCTAAGTCTATCATTTAGGATACTGTGTGCGGAGCCATGTATCTAATCTTATCCTGTTTGATACTGTCTGCTGAGCCGTGTATCTAATCCTATCCTGTGTGATACTGTCTGCTGAGCCTTGTATCTAATCCTATTCTGTGTGATACTGGCTGCTGAGCTGGTGTATCTAATCCTATCCTGTGTGATACTGTCTGCTGAACTGTGTATCTAATACTATCTTGTGTGATACTGTCTGCTGAGAAATGTATCTAATCCTATCCTGTGTGATACTGTCTGCTGAGCTGTTTATGTAATCCTATCCTGTGTAATACTGTCCACTGAGCCGTGTATCTAATCCTATCCTGTGTGATATTGTCTGCTGAGCTGTGTATCTAATCCTATCCTGTGTGCTACTGTCTGCTGAGCAGTGTTTCTAATCCTATCCTGTGTGATACTGTCTTATGAGCCTTATATCTAATCCTATCCTGTGTGATACTGTCTGCGGAGCTGTGTATCTAATACTATCTTGTGTGATACTGTCTGCTGAGAAATGTATCTAATCCTATCCTGTGTGATACTGTCTGCTGAGCTGTTTATGTAATCCTATCCTGTGTAATATTGTCCACTGAGCCGTGTATCTAATTCTATCCTATGTAATACTGTCTGCTGAGCTGTGTATCTAATCCTATCCCGTGTGATACTGTCTGCTGAGCCATGTATCTAATCCTATCCTGTGTGACACTGTCTGCTGAGCCGTGTATCTAATTCTATCCTGTGTAATACTGTCTGCTGAGCCGTGTATCTAATCCTGTCCTGTGTGATACTGTCTGCTGAGCTGTGTATCTAATCCTATCCTGTGTGATACTATCTGCTGAGCCGTGTATCTAATCCTATCCTGCGTGATACTGTCTGCTGAGCTGTGTTTCTAATCCTATCCTGTGTGATACTGTCTGCTGAGCCATGTATCTAATCCTATCCTGTGTGATACTGTCTGCTGAGCTGTGCATCTAATTCTATCCTGTGTGATACTGTCTGCTGAGCTGTGTATCTAATCCTATCCTATGTGATTCTGTCTGCTGAGCTGTGCATCTAATCCTATCCTGTGTGATACTGTCTGCTGAGCCGTGTATCTAATCCTATCCTGTGTGATACTGTCTGCTGAGCTGTGTATCTAATCCTATCCTGTGTGATTCTGTCTGCTGAGCCGTGTTTCTAATCCTATCCTGTGTGATACTGTCTGCTGAGCCGTGTATCTAATCCTATCCTGTGTCATACTGTCTGCTGAGCCGTGTATCTGTGAGAGGCAGAGACAAGGCCGTAGTCATGGCAGAGAGCATATGTTTTAGCATGCCCTGGTCTCCCTTCACATGAATATAGTGTCCCCACTGCAGTATATCTTCCACTTCACCTTCTGTACCATCACGGTCCCATCAGGTTGACTGAAATTCCACTGCTGCTGTTGTTCCATTTAGAGACACAGAGCCCGTTTCAAACTTCAAAGGCAAAACTTTATTTTCATGTTTTTGCAGCACATCCTTTTCCATAACATCAACAATAAATTCCACATTACACGCTTCTTCCTCTTTCCCTGTACTCTTCTCCTTGTCACACAGCACGTGCCCAGAACGGACCATATCATATTGTTCCTCAGCGTCCTCCCTGTTCAGACTCTCTGCGCTTGGGAATTCCCTCAGCCGCTTCGCACTGGATCTGAGGGCATCAGCTCATGCGATGATCTGCCACATTGTGAGCGACCTGCCCTTCGTTACTGCTGTGACTGCTCCTGCAGCTCCAATTCTTACTAACATTGTCACTGCTGCGGTTCTGCTGCTGATCTGGCCAGTTGGCCCTGGATGGCTGGGCTTCCCTCTTAACATTATGTGGTCACTATGTGGTCCCGGGCATTAAACCCGTCGGGACTATCTAGACACTCAGACCCTTCTGATCTGTTCAAACCCTCCTATCTTATTCCACAGTGGCCCCTCCTATATTAACTATGTACGGGGTGCTGGCTGCTAAACTATAAGGTACTCTCTCTAGTGAACCTGTTAGATAACTTTGCTTTCCCTAGCCAGACAACATACAAATATATATACTGTACATTGTGCAACAGCATTAGAACAATACATATAAAATATGCAATACAACAGTAAGACCTTGTATTACAATAAAACATGATGATATGAGTGTGTGGGGGGGAAAAGCACCACCTCTGGACCCCCTTATATATCTAATCCTATCCTGTGTGATACTGACTGCTGAACCGTGTATCTGTTGGGGGTCCTGAGAAGTGGGGACCGCTCCTGGCTGCTCTATTCTCTTTGAATTGGGTTATGAAATCATAGATAGCTCCCCTCTCCATAGTGACCATAATCTGCTTTACCACTTTGTGTGTATACATGTTAACAGACTACATGCCAACTATGTAGTCTGATTCTGCAAAAGAATTATTTAAAAAACAAAAAAACAATAAATTACAACAAAGGAGGGGTCCCCAAAGAGGGGAGGCTCACCTTCTTAATAAAACCAAGCACATATAACCCAATTAGAGTAACATGGGAGGTGAACTGCGGACCCCGGTGCCTGGTCACTCCTAGAGTGACCTACCATTGGAGAAGAGTATATACTGTCTGTTTTTCGGGAAAAGAGCCATTCTCTGCATTGTTGCCTCCTTTAGAAAGCATCAAACTGTATACCAAGCTTCAGGTTGGTTCCTTTATTCATTATAAGGCTTTAGTAAAGACTCTAATTTCGGGTCTTAAGGCCCCTTCACATTAAGCGACGCTGCAGCGATACCGACAACGATCTGGATCGCTGCAGCGTCGCTGTTTGGTCGCTGGAGAGCTGTCACACAGACAGCTCTCCAGCGACCAACGATCCGGAAGTCCCCGGGTAACCAGGGTAAACATCGAGTTACTAAGCGCAGGGCCGCGCTTAGTAACCCGATGTTTACCCTGGTTACCAGCGTAAAAGTTAAAAAAAAAAAAACTCTACATACTTACCTACCGCTGTCTGTCCCCGGCGCTCAGCTTCTCTGCACTCCTCCTGTACTGGCTGTGAGCACAGCTTTCCGGCTGACCGGCGCTCACAGCCAGAGCAGAGAAGCACAGCGCCGGGGACAGACAGCGGTAGGTAAGTATGTAGTGTTTGTTTTTTTTATTCCATCAGTATGTACTGATATTATACAACTTTGTATAGTGGTATTATTAGTAATATTGGTCTTGCAATAAATTTTCATCTTCTTCAATGTCACGCAGGCTCTTATCTATAATAGGACCCCCTATATGAATACGTGAGGGCACATGGACCAGTGTGAGCTTTCAAATGCCGTGGTTGAATTTCAGTCATGGTCCGGCTTTGCTGAAGGTGATTTCATCCAGTGAAATACTAACATCTCTCAATGGTCTTTTCTGATGTGAAAAACAATGAAAATAAAGGGAAAATTTTAGATAAAAAACAAAATATCCACTTCCCTCATTTAAATTAAACGTGCAATATAGAAAAATAATTGTTAGGCATCGGCGAAGAAAAGCGTAAAATCTGTTTTAGTGGCTTTGTGGCTTTGTGGCTCCTTAGAGGGGTTTTCTAGATTTATATACTGTGGGGATATATATACAGTATATCCGCAGCAATCAGTGAAATATTTTCAAAAATTTGCTAAATTTGGTGCAAAAATAAACTTCGCCCTTTTGTGCTGATCCATCCTGTCTCAAAAAATTAGCAAAAAGCTGTGTGTCTCTTAATAAATTTGATGCACCTTATTCCAGCGGGCTTTTGGTTAATGACTGGAGTTCCATAGATTTTCCCCTATTTGTAAAAATTATAATAAAAAGAGATAAAAATTACATCAAATTCTGTAAAAACCTGAACTGGTAAAAATGACTAAATCTGCAGGTCTCTAACAAGATTATATTTTGGTTGTTTCCTGGAATTTTCTCTAGAAATGTATTCATTCCGGTAATCAGATGTCATGTTCCCAGGTTCTTTGACCCGAGTTATTATCCGATAAGTGTCACTTCTTCACTTTGCCTTTCGACATTGGCGACCTGATAAAGGAATGCTCTCTGGGATTTTTTTTTAGACCAATCTTTTGACCACTGTTAAATTACCATTATAGTGACCTTAAGTGGCTGGTAACGGTAATTAAACAATGGGGAAGACAGTGAAAATAGCCATTATTATGACACTTCTTCTTCCACCTCCTTACTCTTTCTCCAGTGAATTGGGCCATCAGAATAGAAGTCCAAGGACAGGCCCTCGGAAGAGCTTTCTGACTAGTATTGACAATGGAAATCTGGCTTTGTCAAGAAAGGAAAAAAAAAGCACCGGGCCTAAAAGCTGGGAAGTCATTTTACATTTACAAAATGAATGTGATTTGAAGGACCCTCTAGACAATGCAGTTTATCTAGGGATGGGAAAGAAATGCCGGCTGCTGCTTGGATGACTTGTTGGCCAATTATCACTTCTATTTATCCCTTTCCCTCTTTATTTAAAGTCATCTATGGGCCCAAGGTGGCAGCTGGAATGTTGCACAAAAGCTGCCAGTGACGTCCCATAATGCCTTGGTAAACATTTTTCTACTTTACAGTATTTGGAAGATGACAACTGTTGACTGTTGACCGGTTTCGTGTGGACATCTTAGGAGAAGACCACTGGACAACCTGATATTGAAGAGTCCATCTACATATGACTTCAGACGTCCTTATAAAACTACCAAACCAATGGTGCCTCGATATTCTCAATTTACAGCTGGTTTGTGACCAAGTATGTCAGTGGCCATCCCCTCCTAAAAAAGATGTCCACCCCCAAATAAAAGTAACAAACTAATATAGATCTTGACTTAAAGGTGCCCTGACCTCACCCTATTAGCTCCCAGTTGGTCTTCCTTTGGACTGTGTTTGACACAGGACATTGTTTCCAATTGCCAAAGTGGTAACACAAATCCAGAAGTAAGGAGAAATGATCGGCTATTGAAATCTGTGGGACATCATTGTTATGGTTTCTGTCACTTGCATAGGCTCTAATGGAGCTGTACATGATGGCACCATGTTACAGAACTATGTCTTCCCATGTGTCCTTCCTAATGCCCTTTATAGCAATCCTCTGCGTTTAGGGTGGTTTCACACTTGCGTTTTTGTCTGCAGCGTTTTTTTTTAAAAAAAAGCATGCGTTTTTTTCCTATATTTAACATTGAAAACGCATGCGTTTTTGTGTGTACGCGTTTGGTCGCGTTTTGAAACGCATGCGTTTTTTTACTGCATGCGTTCATTTTCAGAAATGCAACTTGTAGTATTTTTGAGAGGCGTTTTTTGGACCCAAAAAAACGCATGCGTTTTCATGCTTTTTTTTGGGTCAAAAAATACATTGGAGTCAATGGGGACGCATGCGTTTTTTTGTGCATGCATTTTTTTGCGTTAAAAACGCATGCGTTTTTCTATTAAAAAAACAGAAAACACACTGATATGCCATCCCCCAACATAAAGGTGATAAAGGGATCCTAACCCTAACCCTACCCCTAACCCTACCCCTAACCCTAACCCTAAGGGATCCTAACCATAACCCTACCCCTAACCCTAACCCTACCCCTAACCCTAAGGGATCCTAACCATAACCCTAACCCTAACCCTACCCCTAACCCTAACCCTAAGGGATCCTAACCCTAACCCTACCCCTAACCCTAATCCCTTTAGGGTTAGGGGTAGGGTTAGGGGTAGGGGTAGGGTTAGGGTTAGGATCCCTTAGGGTTAGAGGTAGGGTTAGGGTTAGGGGTAGGGTTAGGGTTAGGATCCCTTAGGGTTAGGGGTAGGGTTAGGGTTAGGATCCCTTAGGGTTAGAGGTAGGGTTAGGGTTAGGATCCCTTAGGGTTAGGGTTAGGGGTAGGGTTAGGGGTAGGGTTAGGGGTAGGGTTAGGGTTAGGATCCCTTTAGGGTTAGGGTCAGGGTTAGGATCCCTTTAAGGTTAGGGTTAGGATCTCTTTAGGGTTAGGGTTAGGATCCCTTTAGTGTTAGGGTTAGGTTTAGGATCCCCTTTATCACCTTTATGGTGGAGGGTTGCATATCAGTGTGTTTTCTGGTTTGTTAATGTAAAAACGCATGCGTTTTTTTGTGCATGCGTTTACATGCGTTGTTTCACCATGCGTTTTTTTTCAAACGCATGCGTTTAAAAACGCAAGTGTGAAACCAGCCTAAGTGGTATACTGCCAAAGGCAGCACACCATGCAACTCTTATGAGGCCTGTGGGCTGGGAAGGGGGACTCAGTGCCAAAGGGCTCCAACCCCTTCTCCAGATTTCCTCCAGAAGTGTACAGCAGTAGTAGTGAGGATTTGTATGGAGCAGGCTCAAGTGCTGAGCCCGATTCATACTTGCTGATTTATACAGCAGCCAGCACAATCTCAGCAGCACAACCCCTTAGATGCCATGGATAATAGAAAATATGGTATTAGAAGAGGTTATATAGGGGGGTCCTTTGTCACTCCACTGGACACATGCAACATGATGGTGGAAACCTCATGTTTTTTAATGGCAGCCATGTGGGGGCTTCAATTTGGACCTTTATTACAATGTGAAGCCATATAAATACATACAACAAACCATGGAGCAACCTACTAATATATTCAGTCCATACATTGATGTTAAAGGGATTGTTTGCTCTACAACACCAAATTGCAAAACGCCCATCAAGGGAACGCTTTCATTAGGCTTCTTCATCAGTAAGCTGAAGTGTAAAGTGACCACAGAGAGTGTCTCATACTCTGGAGGATCCAGTATGTTCTTGCAGTATGTCATCACATTACTTGAACAGGCTACTAATATCAAGGGCCAGGTATAATTGCTTCATGTCACCAGTGATGCTTCCCCAAAAGACGGCTGTTCACCCTACAGTCACTGAAACAAAAAAAAGTAAAAGCTAGAGTATCCCTTAAATTCACATAGCAAGCATTAAATAAACTCTGTGAGATAATTATCAGCTGATTATAAAGAGCAGCAGTAAATAAAGATCCTCTCATTTACTGGTCAGTCCTATTGAATTTCTCAAACCCAAGAGAGCAATTACTTCTATTTGCCTGTGGGTCAGGAGGGACATTGTGCTAATGGTGTGGACAAGACCTCAGGAGGGTAGTGACCTCTGCATTGTCCTGTTGTGTAGACAAGCTGCTGTGCCCATTGATGTGTTATGTAAACCACTGCTGCTGACAAATTGGTGTGGCTTCAGGTTAAGATCATAAATACTCAAATTACATGGTAGGGGAGGTCCACTGGGAATACTATACTTGTGTCAAGCTGACAAAACCAAATCCCCAGATTGAAAGCCTCTAGTCTACAGTAGGCTCCTTTCTCATGCTGCAGTAGTTACAGGTGGTGACTACAATATTTCCAACACACTTGGAAAAAATTTGGCTAATGGTTTAGAGATGTACCATTTGGTGTTTCTGTAGTCTCTAAATCACCCTCTCTGGTTAGTGGAGACCTGGTTCATCAGTAGGTTTATACTCGTTAACTTATCTTTTAATACGAGATGTGCGGGAAATACAGTCCATGTACAAACAATAACGCAAGAACTGGCCACATTCTGACAGGGAGACCTACGACTGGTTAGTTCATCATGGCCTGTAGACATACCATCTGAATTCAACCTTATCCTCACTGGTAAAATATTTTGTCAATTTGACAAGGACCCTACAAAGTCAATGTCAACTGGTGAGCTTTCATTTTTGACCAAAGTGGTTCACTGATCACAGACTCTCAAAGGTATGATCTTTCATAATACTCCAGTTGATAAATATAATGGTCAAAAAAACAATCAAATTCTTTGATAATAATAATCTCTTTATTTATATAGCGCCAAAACATTCCTCGGCGCTTTACAGTTTTGGCACACATTATCATCACTGTCACCGATGGGGCTCACAATCTAAACTCCCTATCAGTATGTCTTTGGAATGTGGGAGGAAACCAGAGAACCTGGAGGAAACCCACACAAACACGGGGAGAACATACAAACTCTTTGCAGATGTTGTCTTTGGTAGGATTTGAACCCAGGACTCCAGCTAACCACTGAGCCACCATGCTGCCCATTATGAATGTGATCAGTCAGTATTCATTGCTGCAAGAATATTGACTAGACCCAAATTCACTGAGCTCGGCCTGGAAACAAAATCTCCTAATCTAATTTTTAGTGGATGAAATGGATTTCTGTGAGCACAGAGGCCGTAAAGTCATACAGACACCTCTGTAGCTCAGATAGGATTATTATTACTTCCACCATTTGACCACCAGTGATTTATACTTAGATTCTTTCAAGGTTTTGTAGCTACATTTCAATTCAGACCCTGAAAAGTCATGCTCCACCCAACCAACCAAACGAGGTGTAAAAGCAGAAGTAAAGCAGAAGTATGGTTTTCTATGTTTATCTGCCTGGTACCCTAAAGCCTTCAAATTATGCCAATGGGCCAAACTCTTACCATTATCTACTGGATTTTCAGCTCCCAAAATTTAATTCAACGGATTAAGACAGACTCAGATGTAATAATAATGAATTAGGCCATTGTGGATTCTTGGGGTGCCCAGTTTTGTGGCCATCACACCTGATGGAGCTCACTCAGGCTGAGTTTTTGGAAATCTGTCTCAGATAAACCTTACTACTGATACATGACCATTAGTGTTGAGCGATACCTTCCGATATCGGGAAATATCGGATCGGATTGGATCGGATCGGACCGATACCCCAAAAATATCGGGTATCGCCGATTCCGATACCGAAAACCAATGCAAGTCTATGGGACACAAATATCGGAATTAAAATAAACCCTTTATTTCCTTGTAGGTTAATTCTACATGAAGGAAAACAAGAATAATGTAGGATGTATTGGGGGAGGTGGAGGAGACATTAAAGACATAGAGGTTTAGCCCAATCAAATGGAATTGCAGGAATTAATTTTTTTTAAGATGTTCGGAGTTACAAAGATATTGACTATGTTAATTTTTTTTATATTTTGTCAGATATTTATGTTTCACTACTTCCATGCTCTTCACCTTCTTTTTTACTTCTCTCACACTTTCTCCTTCATCATCCACTTCTTCACCTTATTCAGCTTCTTCTTCACCTTCTTCCTATTATTCTTTTTTTACATTCTTCATATTCTTCTTAATCAACTATTATTATTCTTCATATTCGACTTCTTCATCTTCTTCATATTCTTCTTCTTCATCATATTCTTATTTGTGACAGGCATTCCTGTAGTTGTTATCTATAAAAGTTTGAAGATTACACCTTCCGTTCTGCCTGTCACAAAAGATTTACAACAGGATTTGAACGCGTTCAGTTTTGCCTGCAGCAGCAGGTTTTTTCCAGGGGCACCACGAGGAGGAACGGACTCAGTCCCATTCACTGCTTAGTCTTCTTCTGCTTATAATTTAGATAATATCTTTTGCTCTGATTTTTAGTCTTATGCTTAATGTTCTTCTGCTTTTTGTTCTGCAGCTTCTTGTTCATCTGCTTCTTGGTGTTCTGTCTCTTGTTCTTCTGTATCTTGGTGGTTGTCTTCTTGTTCTTTGTCCGTTTGGTCATCTTCTTCAGGGTCATCTTCATGGTCTTCTTCGGGGTGGTCTTCAGGGTTGTCGTCTCCTGGGTCGTCGTCTCCAGGGTCGTTGTCTTCTTCGGGGTGGTCATCAGGGTCATCGTCTCCAGGGTCGTTGTCTCCGGGGTCATCATCTCTGGGATCGTCGTCTTCTTCGAGGTGGTCTTCAGGGTCGTCGTCTCCGGATTTGTTGTCTCCAGAATCATCGTCTTCTTCGGGGTGGTCTTCAGGGTCGTCGTCTCCAAGGTCGTCATCTCCGGGTCGTCGTCTCCGGGGTTATCATCTTCTTCGGGGTGGTCTTCATCGTCGTCGTCTTTAGGGTCGTCAGAGAGATCCAGAGTGATTACCAAAAACCAATTACAAAAGCTTGAACTTGGAAATGTAGCAGAAGGTACAAGAAGGCTCAGGAACTGCCGAGAACCAGCTGATGGTACTGGAACCTGGATGGGTAGCAGAAGGTACAAGAGCCAATGGAACTACCGAGGACCAGCTGATGGTACTGGAACCCGGTTACAAAGCAGGAGGTACCCGTGCCAGAAAGCACTACTAAGGACCACCAGACGTTCGTGGAACTCGGATACCGAGAAGGTGGCACCTAAGCCAAAGGCTCTGCCTGGAACCAGCTGATGGTACTGTAACCAGGAAAGGTAGCAGAAGGTACAAGAGCCAATGTAACTACCAAGGACCAGCTGATGGTGGTACTGGAACCCGGTTACTAAGCAGGAGGTACCCGTGCCAGAAAGCATTACTAATGACCAGAAGACGTTGGTGGAACTCGGATACCGAGAAGGAGGCACCTAAGCCAAAGGCTCTACCTGGAACCAGCTGGCGGTACTGGAACCCAGGGGGACCTATTCAAGATTGACTTCCAAAGAACCAGCTAATGGTGCTGGAACTCAGATAGGCAACAGAAGGTCCACATGAAAAATAAATTGCAAGGCCGTGAGACGGTCGAATTTATCAAAAACCCACAGTCCTACAGGGGGAGCTTGCCCTATTGGCACTATGGAACCAGCCATGATTGCCAGATCCTACAGCCCACATAGGAAGCACCTAAATTGCAGGCACCATAGAGTCAGCTAGCCCGACCGCAACCCAACAGGACAACGTATTGGAGGCAAAGTGACCTTGACACTTCCCAGAAACAGCTGGCGTGCTGTAACCAGGCTGGGCAGGTACCAGTGCCAAAGACACTGCCGAGAACAAGCTGACGGTACTAGAACCCGGATGGGTAGCAGTAGGTACAAGAGCCAATGGAACTACCGAGGACCAGCTGATGGTACTGTAACCCGGTTACTAAGCAGGAGGTACCCATGCCAGAAAGCACTACCAAGAACCACCAGACGTTGGTGGAACTCGGATACCGAGAAGGAGGCACCTAAGCCAAAGGCTCTGCCTGGAACCAGCTGATGGTACTGGAACTGGGATGGGTAGCAGAAGGTACAAGAGGCAAAGACACTGCCGAGAACCAGCTGACAGTACTGGAGCCCGGATGGGTAGCAGAAGGTACAAGAGCCAATGGAACTACCGAGGACCAGCTGATGGTACTGGAATCCCGGTTACTAAGCAGGAGGTACCCGTGCCAGAAAGCACTACCAGGGACCACCAGACGTTAGTGGAACTCGGATACCGAGAAGGAGGCACCTAAGCCAAAGGCTCTGCCTGGAACCAGCTGACGGTACTGGAACCAGGACTAGTAGCAGAAGGTACAAGAGCCAAAGACACTGCTGAGAACCAGCTGACTGTACTGAAACCTGGATGGGTAGCAGAAGGTACAAGAGCCCATGGAACTACCGAGGACCAGCTGATGGTACTGGAATCCCGGTTACTAAGCAGGAGGTACCCGTGCCAGAAAGCACTACCAGGGACCACCAGACGTTAGTGGAACTCGGATACCGAGAAGGAGGCACCTAAGCCAAAGGCTCTGCCTGGAACCAGCTGACGGTACTGGAACCAGGCTAAGTAGCAGAAAGTACAAGAGCCAATGGAACTACCGAGGACCAGCTGATGGTACTGGAACCCGGTTACTAAGCAGGAGGTACCCGTGCCAGAAAGCACTACCAAGGACCACCAGACGTTGGTGGAACTCGGATACCGAGAAGGAGGCACCTAAGCCAAAGTCTCTGCCTGGAACCAGCTGATGGTACTGGAACTGGGATGGGTAGCAGAAGGTACAACAACCAATCGAACTGCCGAGGACCAGCTGATAGTACTGGAACCCGGTTACTAAGCAGGAGGTACCCGTGCCAGAAAGAACTACCAAGGCCCACCAGACGCTGGTGGAGCTCGAATACCGAGAAGGAGGCACCTAAGCCAAAGGCTCTGCCTGGAACCAGCTGACGGTACTGGAACCCAGGGGAACCTATTCAAGATTGACTTCCAAAGAACCAGCTAATGGTGCTGGAACTCAGATAGGCAGCAGAAGGTCCACATGAAAAAATAATTGCAAGGCCACGAGCCGGCCGGAGTTACCGAAAACCCACAGTCCTACAGGGGGAGCTTGTCCTAGTGGGACTACAGAACCAGTCTTGATTGCCAGATCCCGCAGCCCACATAGGAAGCACCTAAACTGCAGGCACCATAGAGTCAGCTAACACGACCGCAACCCGACAGGACAACGTATTGGAGGCAAAGTGACCTTGAAACTACCCGGAAACAGCTGGCGTGCTGTAACCTGGCTGGTCAGGAGGGAGTACCCGTGCCAAAGAGACTGACGAGAACCAGCTGACGGTACTGGAACCCGGATGGGTAGCCGAAGGTACAAGAGCCAATGAAACTACCGAGGACCAGCTTATGGTACTGGAACCCGGTTACTAAGCAGGAGGTACCTGTGCCAGAAAGCACTACCAAGGACCACCAGACATCGGTGGAACTCGGATACCGAGAAGGAGGCACCTAAGTCAAAGGCTCTGCCTGGATCCAGCTGACGGTACTGGAACCAGAATGGGTAGCAGAAGGTACAAGAGCCAAAGACACTGCCGAGAACCAGCTGACGGAACTTGAACCCAGATGGGTAGCAGAAGGTACAAGAGCCAATGGAACTACTGAGGACCAGCTGATGGTATGGGAACCCGGTTACTAAGCATTAGGTACTCGTGCCACAAGCACTACCAAGGACCACCAGACGTTCGTGGAACTCGGGTACCGAGAAGGAGCCACCTAAGCCAAGGCTCTGTCTGAAACCAGCTGATGGTACTGGAACCAGGATGGGTAGCAGAAGGTGCAAGAGCCCATGGAACTACCAAGGACCAGCTGATGGTACTGGAACCCAGTTACTAAGCAGGAGGTATCCATGCCAGAAAGCACTACCAAGGACCTCCAGACGTTCGTGGAACTTGTATACCGAGAAGGAGGCACCTAAGCCAAAGGCTCTGCCTGGAACCAGCTGATGGTACTGGAACCAGGATGGGTAGCAGAAGGTACGAAAGCCAATGGAACTACCGAGGACCAGCTGATGGTACTGGAACCCAGTTACTAAGCAGGAGGTACCGGTGCCAGAAAGCACTACCAAAGACCACCAGACATTGGTGGAACTCGGATACCGAGAAGGAGGCACCTAAGCCAAAGGCTCTGCCTGGACCCAGCTGACGGTACTGGAACTAGGATGGGTAGCAGAAGGTACAAGAGCCAATGGAACTACCGATGACAAGCTGATGGTACTGGAACCCAGTTACTAAGCAGGAGGTACCCGTGCCAAAAAGCACTACCAAGGACCACTAGACATTGGTGGAACTCAGATACCGAGAAGGAGGCACCTATGCCAAAGGCTATGCCTGGAACCAGCTGATGGTATTGGAACCAAGGGGGACCTATTCCAGATTGACTTCTAAGGATCCAGCTAATGGTGCTGAAACTCAGATAGGCAGCAGAAGGTCCACATGAAAAAAAATTGCAAGGCCGCGAGCCGGCCGGAGTTACCGAAAACCCACAGTCCTACAGGGGGAGCTTGTCCTATTGGCACTACAGAACCAGTCTTGATTGCCAGATCCCGCAGCCCACACAGGAAGGACCTAAACTGCAGGCACCATAGAGTCGGCTAACCCGACCGCAACCCAACAGGACAACGTATTGGAGGCAAAGTGACCTTGATACTATCCGGAAACAGCTGGCGTGATGTAACCTGGCTGGGCAGGAGGGAGTACCCGTGCCAAAGACACTTCTGAGCAGCAACTGGCAGTGTTGGAGCCCAGGGTCAATGCTAGAAAGAGAGTGAAGGCAAAGGTGGAATTGGAGCAAGTTTAAAATCTGTAGTAGTGTGGATGTGGAGGGAGCAGGAGAAATTGCCGCATACACTGCAGAGGATCAGCTGACGTTACTAAACCCCAATAACACGGCAGCAAGTGTTGACTGTGGAGACGGCACTTCTGAGCAGCAACTGGTGATGTTGGAGTCCAGGGATTACAGGAGAAACAGAGTTTAGGCAGAGGCCTAATTGGAGCAAGTTTAATATCTGTAGTAGTGTGAATGTGGAAGGAGCAGGAGAAATTGCCGCACACACAGCAGGGGATCAGCTGACGTTACTAAACCCCAATAACACGGCAGCAAGTGTTGACTGTGGAGACGGCACTTCTGAGCAGCAACTGGCGGTGTTGGAGCCCAGGGATTACAGGAGAAACAAATTGTAGCCAGAGGCCTAATTGGTGCAAGTTTAATATCTGTAGTAGTGTGAATGTGGACGGAGCAGGAGAAATTGCCGGATGCACAGCAGGGGATCAGCTGACGTTACTGAACCCCAATAACAGAGGAGCAAGTGTTGAATGTGCAGATGGCACTTCTGAGCAGCCACTGGCAGTTGGAGCCCAGGGTTAATGCTAGAAACAGAGTGCAGCCAGAGGCCTAATTGGAGCAAGTTTAATATCTGTTGTAGTGTGAGTGTGGAGGGAGCAGAAGAAATTGCCGGATACACAGCAGGGGATCAGCTGACGTTACTGAACCCCAATAACAGAGGACCAAGTGTTGACTGTGCACATGGCACTTCTGAGCAGCCACTGGCGGTGTTGGAGCCCAGGGATTACAATAGAAACAGAGTGTAGCCAGAGGCCTAATTGGAGCAAGTTTAATATCTGTTGTAGTGTGAGTGTGGACGGAGCAGGAGAAATTGCCGGATACACAGCAGGGGATCAGCTGACATTACTGAACCCTAATAAAACGGCAGCAAGTGTTGACTGTGCAGACGGCACTTCTGGGTAGCAACTGGCAGTTGCAGCCCAGGGTCAATGCTAGAAACAGAGTGCAGCCAGAGGCCTAATTGGAGCAAGTTTAATATCTGTTGTAGTGTGAGTGTGGATGGAGCAGGAGAAATTGCCGGATACACAGCAGGGGATCAGCTGACGTTACTGAACCCCAATAACAGAGGAGCAAGTGTTGACTGTGCAGATGGCACTTCTGAGCAGCCACTGGCGGTGTTGGAGTCCAGGGATTACAGGAGAAACAGAGTTTAGGCAGAGGCCTAATTGGAGCAAGTTTAATATCTGTTGTAGTGTGAGTGTGGACGGAGCAGGAGAAATTGCCGGATGCACAGCAGGGGATCAGCTGACGTTACTGAACCCCAATAACAGAGGAGCAAGTGTTGACTGTGCAGATGGCACTTCTGAGCAGCCACTGGCGGTGTTGGAGTCCAGGGATTACAGGAGAAACAGAGTTTAGGCAGAGGCCTAATTGGAGCAAGTTTAATATCTGTAGTAGTGTGAATGTGGAAGGAGCAGGAGAAATTGCCGCACACACAGCAGGGGATCAGCTGACGTTACTAAACCCCAATAACACGGCAGCAAGTGTTGATTGTGGAGACGGCACTTCTGAGCAGCAACTGGCGGTGTTGGAGCCCAGGGTCAATGCTAGAAAAAGAGTGTAGCCAATGGCCTAATTTGAGCAAGTTTAATATCTGTGGTAGTGTGAGTGTGGACAGAGCAGGAGAAATTGCCGGATACACAGCAGGGGATCAGCTGACGTTACTGAACCCCAATAACAGAGGAGCAAGTGTTGGCTGTGCAGACGGCACTTCTCAGCAGTAACTTGTGGTGTTGGAGCACAGGGTCAATGCTAGAAACAGAGTGTAGCCAGAGGCCTAATTGGAGCAAATTTAATATCTGTTGTAGTATGAGTGTGGACGGAGCAGGAGAAATTGCCGGATACACAGCAGGGGATCAGCTGACGTTACTGAACCCCAATAACAGAGGAGCAAGTGTTGACTGTGCAGATGGCACTTCTGAGCAGCAACTGGGGGTGTTGGAGCCCAGGGTCAATGCTATAAGCAGAGTGCAGCTAGAGGCCTAATTGGAGCAAGTTTAATATCTGTTGTGGTGTGTGGACGGAGCAGTAAAATTGCCGGATACACAGCAGGGGATCAGCTGACGTTACTTAAACCCCAATAACGCGGCAGCAAGTGTTGACTGTGCAGATGCCAATTCTGAGCAGCAACTGGCATTGTTAGAGCCCAGGGTCAATGCTAGAAACAGAGTGTAACCAGAGGCCTAATTGGAGCAAGTTTAATATCTGTTGCAGTGTGAGTGTAGAAGGAGAAGGAGAAGGAGAAATTGCCAGATACCCAGCAGGGGATCAGCTGACGTTACTGAACCCCAATAACAGAGGAGCAAGTGTTAACTGTGTAGACAGCACTTTTGAGCAACAACTGGCAGTTGGAGCCCAGGGTCAATGCTGGAAACAGAGTGTAGCCAGAGGCCTAATTGAAGCAAGTTTAATATCTGTATTAGTGTGATTGTGGACGGAGCAGGAGAAATTGCCGGACACAGAGCAGGGGATCAGCTGACATTACTGAACCCCAATAACACTGGAGCATGTGTTGACTGTGCAGACGGCACTTCTGAGCAGCAACTGGTGGTGTTGTAGCCCAGGGATTAAAGTTCAGGTGGTAGAAACATGAACACAACAGGTGACCTGGATACTGTTGCCAATCAATTATTTAATCTGGAAGAGGACTGGAAAATTCCTGCGAGATCCAGGCCTTGTTCATTTTCAGAAAAGTAAGCCGGTGAACGTTATCGGAGGATAGTCACATGCGACGGTTTGTTAGTACACCACCTGTGGCACTAAAAATGCGTTCCGATAATACACTAGCAGCAGGGTAAGCCAGCATCTCCAATGCATACTAGCTAAGTTCTGGCCATGTATCCAGCTTAGAGACCCAAAACTTGAAGGGGGAAGAGCCGTGTGGAAGAACACTGAGAGGGCAAGACATGTAGTCTGTCACCATCTGACGGAAACGTTGCCTCCTGCTGACTGGAGCCGTCTGTGATGGTGTAGAAATTTGTGGCGGGGACACAAAACTTTGCCACTTTTGGGCCATATTGGTCTTGCCTTGTGCTGAGGCGCTGCTTCTGCTCCCTCTTTTTGCAGAGCTTCCTCCACTGCCTCGACGCACTGAGCTGCTTTGTAAAGCAGTAGCAACACTGCTCTTGGTTGGAATGGAGAACATGAAGGAATGCACCAGTGAGTCTTGGTACTCCCGCATTTTATGCTCCCCGTTCAACGGTGCTATGAGGCTTTGTAAGTTGTCCCGGTAGCGAGGATCTAGGAGGGTGTACACCCAATAATCAGCCGTGTTGAGAATGTAGGCGATGCGGCGGTCGTTTCTCAGGCACTGCAGCATGAAATCAACCATGTGCTGCAGACTGCCAACTGGCCAAGAAACGCTGTCCCCTGCTTGAGGCGTCATCTCTGCCTGCTCTGCATCACCCCACCCTCACTCTACATACTGACTACTAGAGCATTGTGTAACTCCCTCCTCTGGACAGATGTCTTGCTCCTCCATTGACTCCTCCTCATCCTCCTCACAAAGTGTCCCCTGCCTAGGCCTTTGTGAGGAACCACGTTGCGCCGACTGTCCAGAAGCAGATGGCATTTGTGACTTCTCATCCTCCACCTATTCCACAACCTCCCTCCTTTAGTACTTGCAGTGTTTTTTCAAGCAGGCAGATAAGGGGGATAGTCATGCTGACTAGTGCATCATCTGCACTCGTCATCCATGTAGAATCATTGAAGGCACGCAAAACGTGGCAGATGTCCTTCATAGAGGCCCACTGAGTGGTAGTGAAGCATGAACAGCGCGCAGTGCGACTTGTTTGCGCCTGATGCAGCTGGTACTCCATTACTGCTGCCTGCTGCTCACACAACCGCTCCAACATATGTAACGTTGAATTTCACCTGGTGGGTAGGTCACATATGATATGATGTTCCGGAAGGCGGAAACGGCGCTGCAGAGCTGCAATGCGCGATCTTGCCATGCTGGAACGCCGCAAGTGAGCGCACTCTAGGCGGGCCTTGTGCAGCAGTGCATCAATATCCAGATAGTCCCTGAAAAAACTCTGCACGACCAAGTTGAGCACATGTGCCAGATATGGGATGTGAGTGAGGTTGCCTAGGCCCAGAGCTGCCACCAGATTTCGGCAATTGTCACACACCGTGCCTGGCTGGAGATTCGCTGGCACAAACCACACGTCGCTCTCCTGCTTGATGGCATTCCATAGCTCCTGCGCTGTGTGGCTTCGATTCCCCAAAGAAATTAATTTCAATATGGCCTGTTGACGTTTGGCCATGGCTGTGCTCATATTGGTCGTAACAGGTAAGCGTTCACTGGTCCATGTGGAGGTAGACTGTGACGGCTCCTGCAGCGATGATTCAGAGGAACTGGAGTATGAGGAGTCAGTGTGTACAGACTGGATTCCTGCAATCCTTGGAGTTGGCAGAACACATACAGCGCCACTCTCAAGATCTGTACCCGGCTCCACAAGATTTACCCAATGGGCAGTGAGTGAAAGGTATTGTCCGTGTCCATGGTTACTGGTCCATGCATCGGTGGTCAGGTGGACCTTGCTACTGACGGCGATTAGTAGCACATGTTCAATGTTTCCCTCCACTTGCTTTTGCAGGGCAGGGACTGCTTGCCCGCTGAAATAAAAGCGGCTGGGCACGTTGTATTGTGGGACTGCCAATGCCATGAAGTTACGGAAGGTGTCAGTCTCCACCAGCCTGAATGAGAGCATTTCAAGGGACAGTAGTTTTGCAATGCCAGAATTCAGAGCCTGTGCTCGGGGGTGGTTTGCCGAGAATGGCCGCCTTTTCTCCCATGCCTGTGCTACCAATGGCTGTAGACTGGCCTGGGAGTGTGAGGATGACAGGGAATGTAGTGCTGTGGGGGTGGAGTTACACTGTGTCTTTCTACAACAGTGCCAGAGGTTCCTCCATGGCGATCCTGTGTTTAAGCCGAACCAGCTGTGTGAGCTGGAGGAAGAGGCTACAACCCGAGCTGAAGAGGTGGTAGGTGGCGCTGTAGGTTGGCCTAGGTCTTCAGTGTGTTTTTGTAACTCCACCACATGCTTGGTCCGCACATGTTTCCATATATTTGTGGTATTGAGGTTGCTGACACTTTTCCCTCTTTCCACTTTCTGATTACACAGCTTGCATTTGACAAAGCAAATGTCATCTGCAACTTTGTCAAAAAAAGACCAGGCACTGCAAGTCTTGGGAGCGCCCGTTTTGGGTTTTGGAAGAGGCATGCTCCTAATGGGTGCCAAAGTGAAGGCTACAGGCAACCCAGTCTGCCCTCTCCCTCTCCCTCCTTTTTGGGCCATTCGGGGAATCTCTTCCTCAGAGCTGCTCCCAACACCTTCCTGTACCTCACGCCATGATGTGTCAAGGACCTCATCATCTACACTACCCTCTTCCACCAACTGCTTCTCCTGGGTAGTCTCGGCAGCACAGTATGCACCAGAAAGTGGCACCTGAGTCTCATCATCAGATGCGTACTGAGGTGTGCTGACCGTAGGCACTGGCCCACCTGCCTCTTCAGATTTAGAGAGACAAAGCAGTTGCGCATCACTGCATACTGCCTCTTCTTCAATTTCTCGAGTGCTGCTTGGCTGGCCCCCTCTTTCCAAGCCAATAGATTCAGAGAACAGAAGTAGAGATGGCTCCTGTCCAGGGCTCTCTGACTGCCTGGGCAATTTGGCAGGTGGTGAAGAGACAGATGGGTGCTCTTCAGTGCTCTGGACCTGAGAGGATGTGTCACTAATTGAAGTCGATACGTTAGCGGCCATCCATTCGACAACAGCTTCAATTTTTTCATCCTGCAGCAGTGGGGTATGGTGAGCTCCTACAAAGCTGCGCATAATGGATCGTTCCCTGGTAAAACTGGGGGATGTTGAGTCTATGGTGCCCACAGCAGGCACAGAATCCCCCCGTCCTCTCCCTGCAGAATCTCCACGCCCAGGACCACGTGCCTTACTCCCTGCCTTCTTCATTTTGGTAGACTGATAAAGACAGGCAGAAAAGTACTAAGGGCTTAGTGTGCTTATTCCTGAACAGCTGCTAACAGGTGTAACAAACGCCAATTTTATAAAGTGTGGACTAGACTTTAATATGAGCTAATGTGGCCTGGACACATGGATGTGCCCAAAGATGTAAAACCGATAGTATCACAAACTATTTTAGCTATTACAATGCAGGAAGGTAACCTACAATGCAATAGATGAGGCTCCAAAAAATAGGCTAATACTAATCTAGTTGGGGCTGCAGGGCACAAGGCTGCAGAAAGGCTCCTCTATCTACTCCTATATAGTTTTCGCACGCAATCTAGCTGGATACAGATAGAACCACACTAATAGGAGAAATCAGGAAAAATGTGCAGCAGCACTAATTAAAAAAAGGACAATGTAACAGTGTGAGGCAGTGACGCATGCTGAGCGGACTACAACCAGATGTGGCTGCAGAACAGACTACAGTGTGAGCTGCACTCACACACAGAGATCTCGCAGAGAGCCGTGAACAGCACTGCAAGGCTGCAGAAAAGCTCCTCTCTCTACTCCTATAGTGTCTTCATGCAATCTAGCTGGATACGGATAGAAACACACTAATAGGAGAAATCAGGAAAAATGTGCAGCAGCACTAAGGCAAAAAAAGGCAATGTGACAGTATGAGGCAGTGATGCACACTGAGCGGACTACAACCAGATGTGGCTGCAGAACAGACTACAGCGTGAGCTGCTCTCACACACAGAGACCTTGCAGACAGCCGTGAACAGCGCTGCAAGGCAAAAAAAAGCTTCTCACACAGCGGTTGCTAAAGTAGCCTGGGTAAAGCACATTGAAGCAAATCACTATCTCAAACTGTCTCTCAGTCAGAACAGAAGTGTCCTGTCCCTAACTGAATTCACAGCAGAGTGAACCCAAAATGGTGGCGGCGGCTTTTATAGTGCATCATGACATAATTTCAGCAGCCAATCACAGCCATGCCATTAGTTACATTCCTAACATGCATAACAGGATGTGCCCACACTTCTTAGGATTCCTCATTGGCTGAATTAAATCAAACTGGCTCATTGCATTATGGGAACTGGGAACTTCAGATTCCGGTATTCGATATTGCAAAAGCATCGTAACTCAGTATCGGAACTCCGATACCGCGAATATCGGCCGATACCCGATATTTGCAGTATCGGAATGCTCAACACTAATGACTAGAGTTGAGCGACCTTGACCTTTTTAGAGTCGAGCCGGGTTTCGCGAAACCCGACTATCTCAAAAGTCGGGTCGAGTGAAATCGGCCGATTATGACGTAAAGTCGGGATCGACCGAAACACGAAACCCAATGCAAGTCAATGGGGCAGCATAGTCGGCAGTGAGTGGGGGCCAGGAAAACACCTAGAGTGCCCATTTTAATGTCAAAACCATCCATTCTTCTTAATGAAGCTTGTCAAGCGTAATTTACCTTATAATAATTGGAAGGCATTTGAAATTGGGGGTCATTTGGCTAAAGTTGTGTGGGGTAGGGCTGGTTCAAGTAATTAGTGGGCCCAGGAAATCTGGACCACGTCACGGCAGTGGAGCAGGGAGAGGTAAGTATTTCAACTTTGCAAGTGCTGTGATCCTGAGCAAGCAGGGGGGGCCCACTTGTTGGCATTGGCACTGGCACAGGGCCCCTCAAAGTACAGCGGTGTGTTTGCACGGCGGGGGCGCCTCCCACCGGCAGCAACACTTTTGCGTACTATGAGAGGCCCTGTGCCAGTGACGTCGCCAACTAGTATTCCTCCCCCCACCTGATGAAGGAACCTGCACTTTCATCTGCACCTTCCTCTTTGTCCCCGTGTAAGGTGGTATGGTATGCGGGAAGAGCAACCTGACTTTCAGCAGGGTCACAATGTTGTTGTGTAGCATGCACGGGGAATGTTGCGTTATGGGTCAATGTACCAGCAGACTCATCTATCACTGGCTGGGCAATGGGCACGATGAAGTGGAAACACAGATATAGGCCCAAAGAATAAAGTGGGCTAAATGCAGTTCAAAATTGGTAACACAGGAATAACCAGGGGGCATTGCAGTGGAGGACAACTGGAATGAGAGGCTGACACAGAGAGTAGGGCCAAATCAGTAAGTAGTCAAAATGCAGTTCAAAATTGGCAACCGTAGTAAACAGGCGGCACAGCTTTGTTCAGTGGAGGAGAACAGCAAGGAGTGGCAGACACCGATAGTAGGCCCCAACCCAACTAGTAGGCCAAATGCAGTCTAACATTAACAACTACTTAACGAGAGCCTGAAAATGGAATTTCAGGACAGGAAACCAGGAGAACAGCAAGGAGTGGCAGACACCGATAGTAGGCCCCAAACCAACTAGTACGCCAAATGCAGTTGTTCCATTTAACCACAATTTAATGAGAGCCTGAAGATAGAAGCTCAGGAAAGGCAACCTGGGGAACACCTTGGAGTGTAACACACCATCTCTCTCCACCCCATACCCATTTTGTAGGCCTAATGCAGTGTACTTTTCTACAACTACTAAACGAGAGTCGGAAGACCGAAGCAATGGCAAGGAAACCTGGGGAACACCTTGGAGTGTAACACACCATCTCTCTCCACCCCATACCCAATTTGTAGGCCTAATGCAGTGTAGTTTCCAAGAACTACTAAACGAGAGCCGGAAGATCGAAGCTCAGGAAAGGCAACCTGGGGAACACCTTGGAGTGTAACACACCCTCTCTCTACACCCCATACCCAATTTGAAGGCCTAATGCAGTGTAGTTTCCAAGAACTACTAAACGAGAGCCGGAAGATCGAAGCTCAGGAAAGGCAACCTGGGGAACACCTTGGAGTGGAACACACCATCTCTCTCCACCCCATACCCAATTTGTAGGCCTAATGCAGTGTAGTTTCCAAGAACTACTAAACGAGAGCCGGAAGATCGAAGCTCAGGAAAGGCAACCTGGGGAACACCTTGGAGTGTAACACACCCTCTCTCTACACCCCATACCCAATTTGAAGGCCTAATGCAGCGTAGTTTCCAACAACTACTAAACGAGAGCCGGAAGATCGAAGCTCAGGAAAGGCAACCTGGGGAACACCTTGGAGTGTAACAAACCCTCTCTCTACACCCCATACCCAATTTGTAGGCCTAATGCAGCGTAGTTTCCGACAACTACTAAACGAGAGCATGAAGATCGAAGCTCAGGAAAGGCAACCTGGGGAACACCTTGGAGTGTAACACACCCTCTCTCTACACCCCATACCCAATTTGAAGGCCTAATGCAGTGTAGTTTCCAAGAACTACTAAACGAGAGCCGGAAGATCGAAGCTCAGGAAAGGCAACCTGGGGAACACCTTGGAGTGGAACACACCATCTCTCTACACCCCATACCCAATTTGAAGGCCTAATGCAGCGTAGTTTCCAACAACTACTAAACGAGAGCCGGAAGATCAAAGCTCAGGAAAGGCAACCTGGGGAACACCTTGGAGTGTAACACAACGTCTCTCTACACCACGGAAGGGCTGATTCTTAGGAAGGAAGGCTGTTGGAAATAAGCATTGCGCGTCCGAGGGTGATTATATTCTTATTAGGTATATACTCACCCTCGGACGCGCCCTGCTTCTTTATTTGGAATGAATGTTTATTTGCAATGTGGTGTTGACTTTCTCTATTATTTTGGTAATTAATGATTTTATTATTTTCATTGTTTTGCATCTTCTCGGCAATAATATAAAGAAGACGCGACAGGACAACACTCGGTGGATGCCATATCTGTGTTTTCAATTTAAAAAACCTTTCAGTTAACTACTTGCAGGAGAAAGTAATTGTAGCTGGTGGCCATTTTTAGTACTGTACCAGATTTTAGTTGTGTGTTTGTTTTTAATGTTAAAATGTCTGCATTTGATATCTCACCAGTATTTTCTTTTTTATAAGCAAAATACTTTTTTTTTTTTTTATGATGTTGGTTCAAGGGGTACACGGGCAGCAGTAGACAGGTCAGTGTAGTAGTAGTTGAAAGAATGGACCGCAGACAGGCATCGAAGGCCTAAAATAAAAAAATTGGGCTGGCTATAGGCAATTTTAAATTGGTTCCAGGGGTACACGGGCAGCAGTGGTGTGGTCAGTGGAGGCCTAGTGGAAGGAGTGACCACAGACAGGCATCGAAGGCCTAAAATAATAACACATGGCTGTAGGCAATTTTAAATTGGTTCCAGGGGTACACGGGCAGCAGTGCCCTGGTCAGTGTAGTAGTAGTTGAAAGAATGGACCGCAGACAGGCATCGAAGGCCTAAAATAAAAAAATTGGGCTGGCTGTAGGCAATTTTAAATTGGTTCCAGGGGTACACGGGCAGCAGTGATGTGGTCAGTGGAGGCCTAGTGGAAGGAGTGACCGCAGACAGGCATCGAAGGCCTAAAATAATAACACATGGCTGTAGGCAATTTTAAATTGGTTCCAGGGGTACACGGGCAGCAGTGCCCTGGTCAGTATAGTAGTAGTTGAAAGAATGGACCGCAGACAGGCATCGAAGGCCTAAAATAAAAAAATTGGGCTGGCTGTAGGCAATTTTAAATTGGTTCCAGGGGTACACGGGCAGCAGTGGTGTGGTCAGTGGAGGCCTAGTGGAAGGAGTGACCGCAGACAGGCATCGAAGGCCTAAAATAATAACACATGGCTGTAGGCAATTTTAAATTGGTTCCAGGGGTACACGGGCAGCAGTGGTGTGGTCAGTGGAGGCCTAGTGGAAGGAGTGACCGCAGACAGGCATCGAAGGCCTAAAATAATAACACATGGCTGTAGGCAATTTTAAATTGGTTCCAGGGGTACACGGGCAGCAGTGGTGTGGTCAGTGGAGGCCTAGTGGAAGGAGTGACCGCAGACAGGCATCGAAGGCCTAAAATAATAACACATGGCTGTAGGCAATTTTAAATTGGTTCCAGGGGTACACGGGCAGCAGTGCCCTGGTCAGTGTAGTAGTAGTTGAAAGAATGGACCGCAGACAGGCATCGAAGGCCTAAAATAAAAAAATTGGGCTGGCTGTAGGCAATTTTAAATTGGTTCCAGGGGTACACGGGCAGCAGTGGTGTGGTCAGTGGAGGCCTAGTGGAAGGAGTGACCACAGACAGGCATCGAAGGCCTAACATAACAAAAATGTCAATACAATGGTATTGTCAGTGGCAGGCATTGAAGGATGTCAGCGCATAGACTAAACATTGGTGGAGCTGTGAGATAATTTTGCAAGTGGTAGAGCACTGTTTGAGCTGGGGTGGGGGGAAACTGTCTTGTGGCCGGCGGTACAGGCCCAGGGCCCCTCATATTACAACGGTGTGTCTGACGTTGGGTGCGCACCACCACCGCCAGAGACACTTTATTGTACTAGGAGGGACCCAGTGGCAGTGCCGTCGACCAAAAGCGGGCTCACCCACCTCTTCAGACAAACTGCACTCTCACGGGTGCTGTCGCCAAGTGTCGATACCACGGCCCCGTGTGGGGAGTTTGGCCATTTAGTGAGGTGTAAACATGTCGTATGCTGGACAATCAGGTGCTGAAAATTACGAGATTGGAAAAGGCATTCAGAATAGTCCACAGGCAAGACCTTTTCATAGGAAAGCTAGGTGTCAGCCGGGCAAGGTGGGGCAAAAGATTTCGAAATCCAGTTGTGGTTCATTTTAATGAAGGTTAGATCATCTACATTTTGGGTAGCCAGACGAGTCCTTTTTTCTGTTAGTATTGAACCTGCAGCACTGAATACTCTTTCTGATAGGACACTAGCTGCCGGGCAAGCAAGCTCCTGCAATGCATATTCTGCCAATTCTGGCCAGGTGTCTAATTTTGATGCCCAGTAATCAAATGGGAATGACGGTTGAGGGAGAACATCGATAAGGGATGAAAAATAGTTTGTAACCATACTGGACAAATGTTGTCTCCTGTCACTTTGAATTGATGCTGCAGTACCTGTCCTGTCTGCGGTCATAGCAAAATCACTCCACAACCTGGTCAGAAAACCCCTCTGGCCAACGCCACTTCTGATTTCTGCCCCTCTAACTCCTCTGGTCTGCTGGCCCCTGCAGCTCGTGTGAGAACGATCACGGGCGCTGTGTGCAGGGAATGCCAGAAGCAAACGGTCAACAAGAGTTGATTGTTTGGTTGCTAATATTAGTTCCAAGTTCTCATGTGGCATTATATTTTGCAATTTGCCTTTATAGCGAGGATCAAGGAGGCAGGCCAACCAGTAATCGTCATCATTCATCATTTTAGTTATGCGTGTGTCCCTTTTGAGGATACGTAAGGCATAATCCGCCATGTGGGCCAAAGTTCCAGTTCTCAAATCTGCGGTTGTGCTTGGTTGAGGGGCAGTTTCAGGCAAATCAACGTCACTTGTGTCCCTCAAAAAACCAGAACCCGGCCTTGCCGCGCCACCAATTTCCAGTGGCCCCGGAAAAGCTTCCTCATTAAAAATATAATCATCCCCATCATCCTCCTCGTCCTCCTCCTCCTCTTCGCCCGCTACCTCGTCCTGTACACTGCCCTGGCCAGACAATGGCTGACTGTCATCAAGGCTTTCCTCTTCCTCAGCTGCAGACGCCTGATCCTTTATGTGCGTCAAACTTTGCATCAGCAGACGCATTAGGGGGATGCTCATGCTTATTATGGCGTTGTCTGCACTAACCAGCCGTGTGCATTCCTCAAAACACTGAAGGACTTGACACATGTCTTGAATCTTCGACCACTGCACACCTGACAACTCCATGTCTGCCATCCTACTGCCTGCCCGTGTATGTGTATCCTCCCACAAAAACATAACAGCCCGCCTCTGTTCACACAGTCTCTGAAGCATGTGCAGTGTTGAGTTCCACCTTGTTGCAACGTCTATGATTAGGCGATGCTGGGGAAGGTTCAAAGAACGCTGATAGGTCTGCATACGGCTGGAGTGTACGGGCGAACGGCGGATATGTGAGCAAAGTCCACGCACTTTGAGGAGCAGGTCGGATAACCCCGGATAACTTTTCAGGAAGCACTGCACCACCAGGTTTAAGGTGTGAGCCAGGCAAGGAATGTGTTTCAGTTGGGAAAGGGAGATGGCAGCCATGAAATTCCTTCCGTTATCACTCACTACCTTGCCTGCCTCAAGATCTACAGTGCCCAGCCACGACTGCGTTTCTTTCTACAAGAACTCGGACAGAACTTCCGCGGTGTGTCTGTTGTCGCCCAAACACTTCATAGCCAATACAGCCTGCTGACGTTTGCCAGTAGCTGCCCCATAATGGGAGACCTGGTGTGCAACAGTGGCAGCTGCGGATGGAGTGGTTGTGCGACTGCGGTCTGTGGACGAGCTCTCGCTTCTGCAGGAGGACGAAGAGGAGGAGGAGGGGGTGCGAACGGCTACAGCCAATTGTTTCCTAGACCGTGGGCTAGGCAGAACTGTCCCAAACTTGCTGTCCCCTGTGGACCCTGCATCCACCACATTTACCCAGTGTGCCGTGATGGACACGTAACGTCCCTGGCCATGCCTACTGGTCCATGCATCTGTTGTCAGGTGCACCTTTGTGCTCACAGATTGCCTGAGTGCATGGACGATGCGCTCTTTAACATGCTGGTGGAGGGCTGGGATGGCTTTTCTGGAAAAAAAGTGTCGACTGGGTAGCTCGTAGCGTGGTACAGCGTAGTCCATCAGGGCTTTGAAAGCTTCGCTTTCAACTAACCGGTAGGGCATCATCTCTAACGAGATTAGTCTAGCTATGTGTGCGTTCAAACCCTGTGTACGCGGATGCGAGGCTAAGTACTTCCTTTTTCTAACCATAGTCTCATGTAGGGTGAGCTGGACTGGAGAGCTGGAGATCGTGGAACTAGCGGGGGTGCCGGTGGACATGGCAGACTGAGAGACGGTGGGAGATGGTATTGTTGCCACCGGTGCCCTAGATGCAGTGTTTCCTACTACGAAACTGGTGATTCCCTGACCCTGACGGCTTTGGCCTGGCAAAGAAACCTGCACAGATACTGCAGGTGGTGCGGAAAATGGTGGCCCTACACTGCCGGAAGGGATGTTGCGTTGCTGACTAGCTTCATTGGCCGAGGGTGCTACAACCTTAAGGGACGTTTGGTAGTTAGTCCAGGCTTGCAAATGCATGGTGGTTAAATGTCTATGCATGCAACTTGTATTGAGACTTTTCAGATTCTGTCCTCTGCTTAAGGTAGTTGAACATTTTTGACAGATGACTTTGCGCTGATCAATTGGATGTTGTTTAAAAAAATGCCAGACTGCACTCTTTCTAGCATCGGATACCTTTTCAGGCATTGCAGACTGAGCTTTAACCGGATGGCCACGCTGTCCTCCAACAGGTTTTAGCTTTGCCACGCGTTTTGGGCAAGATACGGGCCCGGCAGATGGAACCTGTTGCGATGTTGATGCCTGCTGCGGCCCCTCCTCCTCCGCTTCAGAACTGCTGCCGCCTGCACCCTGTTCCCCCAATGGCTGCCAATCGGGGTCAAGAACTGGGTCATCTATTACCTCTTCTTGTAGCTCGTGTGCAACTTCGTCTGTGTCACCGTGTCGGTCGGTGGTATAGCGTTCGTGATGGGCAACATAGTCTCATCAGGGTCTGATTCTTGATCAGCACCCTGCGAGGGCAATGTTGTGGTCTGAGTCAAAGGACCAGCATAGTAGTCTGGCTGTGGCTGTGCATCAGTGCACTCCATGTCAGATTCAACTTGTAATGGGCATGGACTGTTAACTGCTTCACTTTCTAAGCCAGGGACGGTATGTGTAAAGAGCTCCATGGAGTAACCCGTTGTGTCGCCTGCTGCATTCTTCTCTGTTGTTGTTTTTGCTGAAGAGGACAAGGAAGCGACTTGTCCCTGACCGTGAACATCCACTAACGACGCGCTGCTTTGACATTTACCAGTTTCACGAGAGGAGGCAAAGGAGCTAGAGGCTGAGTCAGCAAGATAAGCCAAAACTTGCTCTTGCTGCTCCGGCTTTAAAAGCGGTTTTCCTACTCCCAGAAAAGGGAGCGTTCGAGGCCTTGTGTAGCCAGACGACGAACCTGGCTCCACAGCTCCAGACTTAGGTGCAATATTTTTTTTCCCACGACCAGCTGATGCTCCACCACTACCACTACCCTCATTACCAGCTGACAATGAACGCCCCCGGCCACGACCTCTTCCACCAGACTTCCTCATTGTTTTAAAAACGTTACCAAACGAACGGTATTTGTTGCTGTCACACAACTTACACGGTGAGCTATAACTTCAGTATGATTTAGCTACCCCTTTACAGGTGGGTGAGACCACAACGAAAATCAGCCACAATGTTACACACTCTGTTGTTGTTGGCAACAAATGAGATGGCACACACGCAGGACTGTCACTGAAGCGCAAATGTAAATATTTATCTCCCACTGATTTGTGTTTGTTTTTTTTAAAAGGGAGACTTCAGAAAAAAAAAAATTAAAAAAAAATTATTTTTTACAGAAGAATTTATAAAACAAATAAAATGAAATGATTGTTTCAGGGCGAATTTAGGGAAAAAAAAAAAAAAAAGGCTTTGTAGGGCCCACTGAGTGAGAGAGGACGCACACAGGAGTCAGGAGTGGCACACAAGCCCAGAGGCCAATATTAATCTCCCACCGATTGATTTAGTTATTCTTTTTGGTAGATTTTGGAACCCAAATCAAGCAAAAAAATTAATAGGCTTTCTATGGCCCACAATTGGGGAGAGAGAGATGGCACACCCAGGAGTCAAGACTGGCACACAAGCAGAAGGGGCAATATGAATCTCCCACAGATTTTTTTTTTTTTTTTTTTTCAGGGAGACTTGAGAGAAAAAAAAATACAAAAAAAATGATTTTTTTCAGGAATAATTTAGAAACCAAAGAAAATAAAATGATTGTTTCAGGGAGAATTTAGAAAACAAATAAAACAAAAAATAGGCTTTCTAGGGCCCACTGAGTGACAGATGACGCACACAGGAGTCAGGAGTGGCACACAAGCCCAGAGGCCAATATTAATCTCCCACTGATTGATTTAGTGATTTTTTTTGGTAGATTTTGGAACCCAAATCAAGCAAAAAAATTAATAGGCTTTCTATGGCCCACTATTTGTGAGAGAGATGGCACGCTCAGGACTGGCACACAAGCCCAGAGGCCAATATTAATCTCCCATTTTTTTTTTTTCCAGGGAAAATTTATAAACCCAATAAAAAAAATAATAATAAATAGGCTTTCTATGGCCCACTATCTGAGAGAGAGAGATGGCACGCTTAGGACTGGCACACAAGCCCAAAGCCCAATATTAATCTCCCACTGATTGATTGATTGATTTTTTCAGGTAGAATTATGAACCCAAATCAACCAAAAAAATAAATAGGCTTTCTATGGCCCACTATTTGTGAGAGAGATGGCACGCTCAGGACTGGCACACAAGCCCAGAGGCCAATATTAATCTCCCATTTTTTTTTTTTCCAGGGAAAATTTATAAACCCAATAAAAAAAATAATAATAAATAGGCTTTCTATGGCCCACTATCTGAGAGAGAGAGATGGCACGCTTAGGACTGGCACACAAGCCCAAAGGCCAATATTAATCTCCCACTGATTGATTGATTGATTTTTTCAGGTAGAATTATGAACCCAAATCAACCAAAAAAATAAATAGGCTTTCTATGGCCCACTATTTGTGAGAGAGATGGCACGCTCAGGACTGGCACACAAGCCCAGAGGCCAATATTAATCTCCCACTTTTTTTTTTTTTCCAGGGAAAATTTATAAACCCAATAAAATAATAAAAAAATAGGCTTTCTATGGCCCACTATCTGAGAGAGAGAGAGATGGCACGCTTAGGACTGGCACACAAGCCCAAAGGCCAATATTAATCTCCCACTGATTGATTTATTGATTTTTTCAGGTAGAATTTAGAACCCAAATCAAGCAAAAAAATTAATAGGCTTTCTATGGCCCACTGAGTGAGAGATGGCACACACAGGAGTAAGGAGTGGCACACAAGCCCTGAGGCCAATATTTTTCTCCCACTGATTGATGTTGTGATTTTTTCTGGTAGATTTTGGAACCCAAATCAAGCAAAAAAATAAATAGGCTTTCTATGGCCCACTGAGTGAGAGATGACACAGACAGAGATGGCACTCTAGCAGAAATGTCAATCTTAATCTCCCACAAAAAAAAAAAAAAAAAAAAAAGGAACTGTCCTTCAATTACTATCTCCCTGCAGTAATCTCAGCCAGGTATGGCAGGCAGCAATAAGGAGTGGACTGATGCACAAATTAAATAAAAAGTGTGGACAAACAAACAAGATAGCTGTGCAGAAAGGAAGGAACAAGAGGATTTGTGCTTTGAAAAAAGCAGTTGGTTTGCACAGCGGCGTACACACAGCAATGCAGCTATCAGGGAGCCTTCTAGGGCAGCCCAATGAGCTACAGCGCTGAGGAAAAAAAAAAAAAAGGAGCTTCCACTGTCCCTGCACACCGAAGGTGGTGTTGGGCAGTGGAAATCGCTACAGCACAAGCGGTTTTGTGGTTAATGGACCCTGCCTAACGCTATCCCTGCTTCTGACGAAGCGGCAGCAACCTCTCCCTAAGCTCAGATCAGCAGCAGTAACATGGCGGTCGGCGGGAACTCTCCTTTATAGCCCCTGTGACGCCGCAGACAGCAAGCCAATCACTGCAATGCCCTTCTCTAAGATGGTGGGGACCAGGACCTATGTCATCACGCTGCCCACACTCTGCGTTTACCTTCATTGGCTGAGAAATGGCGCTTTTCGCGTCATTGAAACGCGACTTTGGCGCGAAAGTCGCGTACCGCATGGCCGACCACGCACAGGGGTCGGATCGGGTTTCATGAAACTCGACTTCGCCAAAAGTCGGCGACTTTTGAAAATGTTCGACCCGTTTCGCTCAACCCTACTAATGACCATAAATTCTACCATCTCCCATTAGTAAAGCCAACTGTTGTGCTGCTATAAGCAAGCTTGTCTCACACATGTTTTGTGTGTGTGGTTTTGGATAATACAGGATGCTTCTACGTTAATTAGCCTTTCAAAGAACATTTTCTCTTGTTCGTATGCGACCTTTTAACTGACCACAAAAGCCAATGCACACAAGGCCCCTGTATGGCCGCATGGGAAACACTGCGCCCGCTCACCACAAAAGGACACACCATTTTATTTCTTGCTTGACCTCACATGCCATTTTGATTCCAGCAAATTTCTTTACACACAAGTGTTTTTATTTTGTGTGTGAATATATTAAGGAAAGGCTGCAATGAGCTTTCATAGTGAAGACTGAAGTATTGGATAAATCAACAACTATATGACAATAGCATATTTTGATAGATGTGTAAAGCAGGTAAATGGATGCAGTCACAAAGAGGCGCAGAGCAAAAGTAAACAGAGGTATGGTTTAATTAACACAGTAAGAATTCTCATCACAGGGAGCAAAAGGGGTTAAACAGACTTTAAGCTAAAGAACACGAAGAACAGGATAACTTAAGGCCACAGTCTATGCATTTAACTGTTTCACTTATCGTGAGTTCGATGCTGATCACTGCTCCAAAAACGAAAGGTAAAAGCCGGCTTTTGCCAGTGTTGCGACCTTCAGACTTTCCCATCCAACAGATCTGTGAGAACTCTTCCGGCGGCAACGGGCGTTCACCGGTCTGACCCATTGAGATACTAGTCCATCACAATGCTCTGCAGCCGGGAGTCTTTTACCACAATCTCCTGCTCGGCGAGCTCTGCAATCGGGAATTCTGCACAACATTCTCCCGCTCAGTGTGCTCTGCAATCGGGAGTCCTGCACAACACTCTCCGGCTTGGCGTGCTCTGCAATCAGGAGTCGTCCTATGCAAAACCTGCCGTGTTCCTCTCGCTTACCTCCTTCCCCTCCCAGCAGGTCATCGGTCCTTTCTGTCTCTAATTTCCTTCCACCTGCAGCAAGAGGCATGGCCCCAGCAGTTCCGGATCCAGTGCTCTGCCAGAACCCACAGCCTGGTCTTCTTCCTTACACCCCCGCTGTCCTTTAACTTGCTATTCCATGGGCGAGAGCTCTTTTGCCAGACGTTCACATTCTTCCACGCCTTGAACGATTCGTTGCCATGTAAGCTGATTTTGTTCATATCAAAAATAGGAGAAATATCTGCCTAGTTAAATGGCAATGCTCCAAAATAGGAATAAACATCAAAAGAAGAGAAAAAGCAATATAGCCATAAAATAGTTAAATTTTATTAGAACACATACAAAACATATTCAAATAGATAAAAAGTGGGGTAGAAAAATATGCAAATAGAATAACCACCGTCAGGCAAAGCATAGTGCAAAAATGCCAGTTATGCCATATAAAGATAATATATATATATATATAGGTAAATAGCTCCAATCAAATCTAATAAATCCTGCGCAATATAGAGCAAAAAAAGTAAAGAAGAGTCACAAAAAGACTTCTAGAAATAAACTACTGATAATAGAATGATAATGAATATAAGTGTAACATACATTGCGCATAAATTAGGAGATAAAAGAGGCATACTAAAAAGTTCTACCAAAAATTATCCTCATAACACATATAGAAAGGTAAATAGAGTGCCGTAAAGCAAACTGCATATTAGGAAAAAATCCTTAATCTTAGTTTTGCAACAGAAACCATGTATGCAAAATAATACAGATGGTGCTGAGTCCGTTTCTAAAAAGAAGTTAGATAACATAAGGGGTGCATATAGCTAGACAGTAGCAGCAACGGCTCAGATGCGGATGAAAAACCTATCTCAATGTAAACTCATATGTGCAAGGGTTTATAGCAAGTGCGAGGATAGCAACCAGCGCTGGTTGCTATCCTCGCACTTGCTATAAACCCTTGCACATATGAGTTTACATTGAGATAGGTTTTTCATCCGCATCTGAGCCGTTGCTGCTACTGTCTAGCTATATGCACCCCTTATGTTATCTAACTTCTTTTTAGAAACGGACTCAGCACCATCTGTATTATTTTGCATACATGGTTTCTGTTGCAAAACTAAGATTAAGGATTTTTTCCTAATATGCAGTTTGCTTTACGGCACTCTATTTACCTTTCTATATGTGTTATGAGGATAATTTTTGGTAGAACTTTTTAGTATGCCTCTTTTATCTCCTAATTTATGCGCAATGTATGTTTCACTTATATTCATTATCATTCTATTATCAGTAGTTTATTTCTAGAAGTCTTTTTGTGACTCTTCTTTAATTTTTTTGCTCTATATTGCGCATGATTTATTAGATTTGATTGGAGCTATTTACCTATATATATATATATATATTATCTTTATATGGCATAACTGGCATTTTTGCACTATGCTTTGCCTGACGGTGGTTATTCTATTTGCATATTTTTCTACCCTACTTTTTATCTATTTGAATATGTTTTGTATGTGTTCTAATAAAATTTAACTATTTTATGGCTATATTGCTTTTTCTCTTCTTTTGATGTTGATTTTGTTCATATCGGGTGTTGGACATCCCAGCTGTTGTTCGCTCAGATCGGTGCAATCCAGGTTGATTGATGGGAGGTGAGGGGCTATTTGGATCCAATGAGTCTGCCGTTCCTGTCGCTTCAAGCATTGGCACCTGAGTGCTCACTTCCCTGGGGGTGGTAGACAGTGAATTGTTGAGATCTGGGGGAGAGGCCGGCATCTCTTCTTCGTCAAAGTCAAGAACAGTCAAAGTGGGTGGATTGATGACGTTCAGTGATTCTTTTCTTTCCTCGGGCCCTTTGGACAGGCAAGGGCGCAACATGCTATGGTGAACTACCCAGGTAGGCGCTCCTTCTACTGGTTTAGGCTGGACTTCATATACCGGCCCGTCAGAACCGACTTGGCGTGTCACTTGATGCGGGGTCCTCTCCCATTGGTGTTCTAGTTTTCCCTGGGGCTGCTTATTCCGGATCCACACCCGATCTCCTGCTCTCAGAACTGTCCCTCGAGTAGGTGTCGTTTCTTGTTGCTGGAGTTCTCGAACTTTTGTCTGCACCAGCTGGAGAAGAGTCTGTAGTCGATGTCGGTGCTCCGGAACCCATGAAGACACCCCTGTCAATGGATAGTCCTCTTCTAGGTCTAACTTCAGCTCAGTGATCTCTCGTCCCTTTTGCCCAAACAGCAAGGTATACGGATTGTAACTCGTCGTACTGTGTATTCGATTGTTGTACACACACACTAATTCAGCTATGAACTCAGGCCACTGTATCTTCTGGTCTTTCTCCAATGTTCGGAGCATCTAGATCAATGTCCGATTAAAGCGTTCACAAGCTCCATTCATCTGAGGATGATAAGGAGTAGTTCTTGACTTCTCAATCCCGTACAAACAATGCAACTCTTCCATCACTCAACTTTAGAAGCAGGTGCCCTGGTCAGCATGGATCCTTTTCGGGCAACCATACACCCAGATGAAGTCTTGGCAAATGGCCTGTGCAGCTGATTCAGCAGTCTGGTCTCGGGTAGGAGTCACTACAGCGAACTTGGTGAAATGGTCGGTCATCAACAGACAGTGTTCATACCCAAGATGTGCCGAGCCTACAGCAAAGTAGTCAATCATCAATATCTTCAAGGGAGCAGAAGTCACGATGGTCTTTTGTCGGGGCCCTCTGTTCTGGAGGTCTGGCTAGCTCAGAGCGTCGACATCTTTGACAGACCTCCTCTACTGCAGGCCTCAGCCGTGGGTGATACACCAGCTTCTGTAACCACTAGAACATCTTCTCGTGAGCTCCCCTTTATTGAGCTTCCGTAGCTACCACATGGATCAACTTTTCCTGGAGCACTACTTGCCAAGTGACCCCCAATTCTCGTAGTAGCTGTACTCATTGGTATAGCAACCCATCTTCCAACTGAAACCTCTCCCACTGTCTCATAATCTGCAGAGTCCCTGGGGACAGAGCGTCTCTCTCTTGCCGGCTGGGAAGTTGCTTCGGGACCACCCACTGTCTCAGTTGGGCAAGTTCTTTATCTGCCTGTTGAAGTTGCACCCAGTCATCCCGAGGTCATCCCAGCACATGTTCTCCAGACGCCTCTCCGATCTGTCTCTGCATCACCACTAATGACCTAGCAAGGTCCCGAAACCCAGTAATCTCTCCTGCCTCCAACTCTTCATCTCGGTCGCATTCGGGCCCCTCATGAGTCACTTTCGAGAAGGCATTGTCGTGTGTGTTCTTGGCCCTGGCCCAGCAAGCGATCTTGTACCAATATTTCGCCACACAGGCCACCCATCATTGTTCCAAGGCCCCCAATTTTGCATTTTCCAGGTGGGCTAGAGGATTATTATCTGTGCACACCAGGACTTCTGACCCTGACAAATACTCTGCAAACTTTTCAGTCATTGCCCACACCAACTCTAGCAGTTCCAACTTGAAAGAGTTGTAATTGTTCGGGTTCTGTTCCTAGTTGTGAAGAGATCGGCTCTCATAGGCTATCACTCATTCCTTTCCTCCCTGCATTTGTGATAGGAGTGCCCCCAGACCATGTAGACTTCCATCAGTGTGAAGGATGAAGGGTTGTGAGAAATCCGCATAGGCGAGTATTGGAGCTTTTGTCAAGGCCATTTTTAAGGTTCTGAAGGCTTCCTCCTGGCTGCTTCCCCATTGAATAGCTCGATTCTTTGAATCAGACAGCACTCCTTTTAGCAGTTCCAACAGCGGATTAGCGAGGCAGGTGAAATTCTTCACGAATCTTCATTAGTACCGGTAAGCCTCAAGAATGCCCGAATGTCTTTCACCGTTGTCAGGGTAGGCCACTCTTGCACAGCCGCTATCTTCTCATGCGCAGGCCTCACTCCTTCACCGGATATGACGTGCCCCAGATACTCAATTTGCTTGCGAAAAAGGTGACATGTTTGGGGCTTTACCTTCAGGCCGTGACTCTGCAGCCAACTTAACACTTGCTCCAGCTGCCGAACATGTTCTTCAAAGGTGGCCACGTAAATGATGACATCATCAAGATAAATGAGTGTTGCTTCAAAATACAAGTCCCCCAGGCATCTCTCCATCAACCGCTGGAACGTCGCGGGAGCGTTGGAGCGCTGGTCAGGCCAAAGGGCATCCTATTAAACTCAAACCGTGCCATGGGAAATATGAATGCCATCTTCGGCCGGTCGTGTTCAGCCATGGGCACCTGCCAGTACCCGCTGGCCAGATCCAGAGGTAAAAAGTACTTTGCCTTTCCCAAGGCAGACAGGGATTCCTCAATTCTAGGCAATGGATAGGAGTCCCACACTGTACAAGCATTCAGTCATCTGTAATCAACGCACAAGCGCAGGGTTCTGTCCTTCTTCCGAACTAAAACAATGGGAGCCGCCCACGGACTCTAACTTTCCCGTATGACTCCACTCTCCAGCATGTGAGCTAACATCTCCTTCACTTCTTTATACATCTGAGGAGGTATCTGTCGATATCTTTCCCGAACTGGTGCAGCACATCCCGTGGGAATTTCATGGGTGATAGCTTGAGTGCACCCGAAGTCATCTTCACGGCGGGCAAAGACCTCTTGGTATCGCTCTAACACAGCTTCCTTCTGTTGTACCTGCTGAGGAGAGAGCCCAGTCAATTCAGCCTTCATCTGC
This sequence comes from Ranitomeya imitator, assembly GCF_032444005.1. Taxonomy (NCBI): domain Eukaryota; kingdom Metazoa; phylum Chordata; class Amphibia; order Anura; family Dendrobatidae; genus Ranitomeya; species Ranitomeya imitator. The sequence goes on along the minus strand of NC_091282.1, from coordinate 642,749,069 downwards.
TCCAGGATCCGATGACCCTCCCTTACGCTTCCAGACGAGTGTTCCGGTGCCATTGAAATGGCTATGTTCCAGGGATCGCCTAGCATGACTGCCAATTGCACGACCTCAGGTTGAACCACTTCTTCCATCATTCCCAGCACCTGAGCCACTTCACTCTTAGGCTACTTTCACACATCCGTCTTTCGCCAGGCTCAATCCAGCAAATTTTGAAAAAACTGGATCCGACCACCGAATCCGTTTCTTTCCCATAGACTTGTATTAGCGCCGGATTGCGCCGAATGACCTTACGTTTCTTCCAATTTTCAAAGTATCCAGCAAAAATGTCATTTCTGGCATCTGGAAAAATGTACACAGTAACTTTTTTGTCTCCGGCAAAAAAGCCGGAAGCTCTGGATCGGCTTTTTGCTAGAATTGAAGCCTATGGGAGCCGGGAGGTGCCGGATCAGGAAAATGACGGATTTCGGTGCCGGATTCTGTTTTTTTAAACTGAGCATGCTCCTATTTTTTTTAATCCAGTTATCTGGCTATGCTAGTTGGATAAGTCGAAAAAAACGATCCGTCGCATCAGTTTTTCACAATCTGCGATGGATCCGTTTTTTTTCAACATTCAATGGATTGTGCCTGATGGTAAAAACCTGATGTGTGAAAGTAGCCTTAGGCGAGAGGGTGAGGCTATCGTCTCCCAGGTTGACGCACCGCATTACAACATTGCCATCATGGATTGTGGCCAATGTCTGAGCTATGAGGACTCGGAGTCCACGGGGTACCTGATCCATCTATGTCGGCTCTATCTGCACTTCCACCCCCTCCAGAAGCATATAGGCAACTGGTAACATGAGCACCATCTGACCAGGCGATATAATAAGTTTTGCAGCTGCAGGAACCATCACCTTCCACAGGACTTTCCTTCCACTGGAAGTTTCCTGAGCCTGGGCAGCTCGAATCAGTTGCTGGAATAACTTCCTCTGAGGAGTTTGTGGGCTACACTGGTCCAAAAAGGCATATTGCGGCTCACTGATCAGGAGAGGTCCAATCTCTTTCAGTACATTCATTCCGAGAGTCACACCACAGGCCTGTTATCGACATCTCCGGCAATCAACATGACCCCTTTTCGGCCTACATCCTTCCCACACACTCGGATCTCCAGCTAGACCACCCCTGCAACCGGGATGGGCAACTGGTTGGCTGCCGTCAATCTGATTACTGGACCCCATTCTGGCTGCGACACTTCTGGAAAATGACATGTGAAATAAGCTTCTGGCATGGTGGTCAGTTGTGATTCGGTATCAATTAGGCAATGAACTATTTGCCCATTCACTTCAGCCCAGACAGTAGGGCTCATAGAGATTAAACCTCTAGGACTCTGGTCTTTCTTCCTTGATCTTTCAGGCTCCGGGCTGCTTCCCCCAGCCAAACATTCCCATGTTGGGGAAAATAGTCCATTAGGCCTGCCCAGTAAGTTGTGTATGACTTGAAAAAAGGGACCAGAGGGGGTCTTAGACATTTTTCCATGTGAATGGGACCTTTTGAGCGTGAGGCTCTACCTTTTGGGTGTGTAGCTGAATGGATACATCAGACAGGGAAATCCAGCTGGTCTTCCCATCATCCATTATTGCACTAGGTTTGGCCTTTGCTCTACAATATTGATTTATCTGACTATATTTGCCATGAGCTGTGTCTCTGTGAATCACCAGGGGACTCTCTATTGGCTTATATATAGCCCTGGTGGCATGATATAGGGATATTCGTACTCCTGTTAAGACCACTAGTGACTGGTGTATATGCATTGCATGCACACTAATCTAGCCTGTATTTGCTCATTTTACTAGGTCTGTTTTCTAGCATACATTGCCTGTACTAATTTTGATATTGTAAAATTTCTGATATTGCAGTTTTGGGTCCAGGGGTGGTCCCAAACCTCTCTATGGGGTTTGTTGTATATTGTTTTAAAATGCTTTTACTTGTTTTTTGTGTGTTTTGGACTTTAATAAATTAATTGATTTTTCTATGACATTTGATATGGATTTCATGGGTGCTCCCCAGTTGGTTATGTCTCTTTTTTTCTTCTTTCTCATTTATCCACAGTTTTTGACATACCCTGGGTTGATCCCCTTATCATTTTAAGTATTGTGGTTGGTGCCCTCCATCTTCTCTTGTTTCTTGTGTGTGCCACATTGCGTATACAGAACATAAAAAGGATAAGAGAACTGTCTGACGACAAAACTTGTTGAAAACCATCAACAATCTCAAGGTTACAAGTGCATCTCCAAAGATCTTCATGTTCCCTTGTCCATGGTAAGCAACATACTGTATTTTTCGGATTACAAAATGCACTTTTTTCCTCCACAATTTGGGAAGAAAATTGGTGTGTGTCTACTAGGCTGCTTTCACACATCAGGTTTTCGCCTTCAGGTATAATCCGGCAAATTTTTGAAAAACTGGATCCGGCAAAAGATGCCGCCGGATCCCGTTTTTCCCCATAGACTTGTATTAGCACCGGATTGCATCGGATGACCTTACGTTTCGTCCGGTTTTCGCCGGATCGGGTAAAAATGTAATTTCCGGCATCTGGCAAAAACGTACACAGTAACGTTTTTTGTCTCCGGCGAAAAAGCCAGAAGCACCGGATTCCATTTTTTTTTTATCTTAGCATGGTCAGATAACTTTGGCCAGCCCCCAATTTGGAAACATATAAAGCCAGCCAGGTAGGCCATTTCCCAGCCAGCAAGAGACACAGAGAACCTGACGCCATCCAGACCTGAACCTGCTGCCAGCCAGAACTGGAGCCTCCTACCACCAGAGCAAAACCTGCCCCAGGCCAGTGGATCGCCCCCAAGGGCTGTGGGTTACTCGGAGCCGGGTCCCTCGGTTCGGGGAATGGGATGTCACGGTGGCCTAACCCGGTCCGTGGTCCTAGGGGAACGTCCGTTGGGAATTGGGGAAAGGTCTTTAAAGGGATAATATTCGTGATGCCACCTGTGGTATTCGGTCAGGGTGACAGACGCTGCTTAGGGGTCCACTGGGGTGATGTTATGGCAGCTAGATGGTATACCTTCCCACAGGTGAAGTATGTCCCCAGGGCTTCCCAGAGTGTAGATGATGGCTGGTGTGAATCGCAGTGAATAGCGAGGACACAGGGTTGCAGTCTCTTTACCTTTTACTGAAGGTTCAGCATCCACAGTCCAGAGTAGGGACCACAGTGTAGACAGAGTCCGGCCGGTCTGAAGGCAAATCCAGAGTCCCCTTGTCCAGGAGGAATTCAATAGCCTTCCCCTTGCACACAGTAACGTAGTAGGTCCTTACTTGCATAAGCTACCATAAGGTCCTCACTGTTGTTACTTCTCTCTCTGTCCCCCAGATGGTACGGATAGGACAAAACAAAACCCATATGACTGATGGCCTAAGGCTTGTTTATAGGGACCCTAGAGACACCCCGACCCCCACAAGTTGCCACTGTCTTCTTAGGTATAAAGATCGGACAGCCAACTTGGAATTAACTGCCCTGCCAGTGTCTGAAGTAACGGCATAGAGCTCTTTACTCCCTCGGTATTCTGGCCACCGGATCTGCGCTTCAGCTGGAGGCGGCCTGCTTCTAGCTCGTCTCCCACTGATGTTTCACTCCTGTTGCTATGACTTCTTTCTCACTCACTACAGCACAATTCCTTTTGTGTCCTTTCTTATGATGCTGCCGCATGGGTTGCAGTCGCAGCTCTGTGTCCTTCTTCCTCCTCAGACTGTAGTCTGGATCTGACTAGGGATCACCCCAGCCAGCTCGACCGGGAGACCTTTCCTCGTTGGTCCCCAGGCAGGAACTCTCCTCAGACTTCTTGTTCTGATACTGACTAACTTCCTAACCAACCCTCCAGTTTTACCCTATGTGAGGAGTGGCCTAATAGATAGAACCCTTAGCTCCCCCTGGTGGACTGGCGTGTGAAGTATGTGTGTGGCTGTGATTCCTGGATAGCAGATCTCCTTCATTGCCTTCAGACGTAACTCCCCCTGGTGGAAGAACAACATTACTGCAACGAACCAGGACTCTGGGGCAAAATCTGCCCCAGACCAGCTACAGCCAGCAGCCAGCCAGCCAACCTGCTGCCAGCCACAGTCGGAGCCTCCAGCCAACAGAGCTAAACCTTCCCCAGGCCAGCCAGCACCCAGCCAATCTGCTGCCAGCCAGAGCCTCCAGCCTCCAAAGCTGAAACTTCCCCAGGCCAGCAAGCAGCCAGCCAGCCAACCAACCTGCTGCCAGCCAGAGCCGGAGCCTCATGCCACCAGAGCTGAACCTACCCCAGGCCAGCCACAGCCAGCAGCCAGCCAGCCAACCTGCTGCCAGCCAGAGCCGGAGCCTCCAGCCACCAGAGCTGAACCTGCCCCAGGCCAGCCACAGACAGCCAGCCAACCTGCTGCCAGCCAGAGCCTCCAGCCACCAGAGCTGAACCTGCCCCAGGTCAGCCACAGCCAGCAGCCAGCCAAACTACTGCCAGTCAGAGTCTCCAGCCACCAGAGCTGAACCTGCTCCAAGCCAGCCACAGCCAGCAGCCAGCCAGCCAACCTGCTTCCAGCCAGAGCCGGAGCCTCCAGCCACCAGAGCTAAACCTGCCCCAGGCCAGCCACAGCCAGCAGCCAGCCAGCCAACCTGCTGCCAGCCAGAGCCGGAGCCTCCAGCCACCAGAGCTGAAACTGCCCCAGGCAAGCCACAGCCAGCAGCCAGCCAGCCAACCTGCTGCCAGCCAGAGCCGAGCCTCCAGCCACCAGAACTAAACCTGCCCCAGGCCTGCCACAGCCAGCAGCCAGCCAACCTGCTGCCAGCCAGAGCCGGAGCCTCCATCCACCAGAAGTAAACCTGCCACAGGCGTACCACAGCCAGCAGCAAGCCAGCCAACCTGATGCCAGCCAGAGCCGGAGCCTCCAGCCACCAGAGCTAAACCTGCCCCAGGCCAGCCACAGCCAGCAGCCAGCCAGCCAACCTGCTGCCAGCCAGAGCCGGAGCCTCCAGCCACCAGAGCTGAAACTGCCCCAGGCAAGCCACAGCCAGCAGCCAGCCAGCCAACCTGCTGCCAGCCAGAGCCGAGCCTCCAGCCACCAGAACTAAACCTGCCCCAGGCCTGCCACAGCCAGCAGCCAGCCAACCTGCTGCCAGCCAGAGCCGGAGCCTCCATCCACCAGAAGTAAACCTGCCACAGGCGTACCACAGCCAGCAGCAAGCCAGCCAACCTGATGCCAGCCAGAGCCGGAGCCTCCAGCCACCAGAGCTGAACCTGCCCCAGGCCAGCCACACCCAGTAGCCAGCCAACCTGCTGCCAGCTAGAGCCGGAGCCTCCAGCCACCAAAGCTAATTCTGCCCCAGGCCAGCCAGCAGCCAGCCAACCTGCTGACAGCCAGAGCTGGAGCCTCCAGCCACCAGAGCTGAACCTGCCCCAGGCCAGCCACAGCCAGCAGCCAGCCAGCCAACCTGCTGCCAGCCAGAGCTGGAGCCTCCAGCCACCAGAGCTAAACCTGCCCCAGGCCAGCCAGCAGCCAGCCAGCCAGCCAACTGTTGTGAATTCTGCTCTTTGGCTCCCTCCGGTGGTTGTAATTGGCACTTTTGTGAGTTCGGCTCTTGGGCTCCCTCTTGTGGTTTCAAATGGTATGGCTGCTCCTTGGAGTTAGCTGTCATCAGCTGCCTCCACTTATCGTCTCTTCTGCTCGGCTATTTAGGCCTGGCTCTTTCTTCAGCCAGTGCCACTTGTAAATGGTTCCTGGTTGGATTCACATCTCTTTGGATTTCCCTGTTATCCTGACCAGTTCTGCAAAGCTAAGTTTTTGCTTGTGCTTTTCTGTTCACAGATTGTGGACTTATCCGTTCAGTGCTTTCTATGTTTGTCCAGCGTTATCAGTATGAATTAATTCATTCTTGCTGGAAGCTCTGGGAAGCAGATTTACCCTCCACACCTTTAGTCAGGTGTGGAGATTTTTTTTTGTAAACTATGCGTGGATTTTTGTAGTGTTTTATACTGACCGCACAGTATTCCATCCTGTCCTATCTATCAAGCTAGACTGGCCTCCTGTGCTCATCCTGGTTTCATTCTGTGTATGTCTTTTTCCTCTCCACTCACAGTCATTATTTGTGGGGGGCTAATCTATCCTTTAGGGATTTTCTCTGAGGCAAGATAGTTTTCCTGCTTCTGTCTTTAGGGGTAGTTAGCTCTTAGGCTGTGACAAGATGCCTAGGGAGAGTTAGGAGCATTCCACGGCTACTTCTAGTGTTGTGTTGAGCTTAGGGACTGCGGTCAGTACAGTTACCACTTCCTTCAGAGCTTGTTCCATGTTGCTCTTAGACCACCGCATCATAACAGCCAACCTGATACCAGCCAGAGCTGGAGCCTCCAGCCATCAGAGCTAAACCTGCCCCAGGCCAGCCAAGAGACAGCCAGCCAATCTGCTGCCAGCCAGAGCCTCCAGCCACCAGAGCTGAACCTGCCCCAGGCCAGCCACAGTCAGCAGCCAGCCAGCCAACCTGCTGCCAGCCAGAGCCGAAGCCTCCAGCCACCAGAGCTAAACCTGCCCCAAGCCAGCCACAGCCAGCAGCCAGTTAGCCAACCTGCTGCCAGCCAGAGCCGGAGCCTCTAGCCACCAGAGCTGAACCTGCCCCAGGCCAACCAGCAGACAGCCAGCCAACCTGCTGCCAGCCAGAGCTGGAGCATCCAGCCAACAGAACTAAACCTGCCCCATGCCAGCTAAAGCCAACAGCCAGCCAGCCAACCTGCTGCCAGCCAGTGGCGGAGCCTCCAGCCACCAAAGCTGAACCTGCCCCAGGCCAGCCACAGCCAGCCAGCCAGCCAGCCAACCTGCTGCCAGCCAGTGGCGGAGCCTCCAGTCACCAGAACTAAACCTGCCCCATGCCAGCCACAGCCAGCAGCCAGCCAACCTGCTGCCAGCCAGAGCCGGAGCCTCCAGCCACCAGAGCTCAACCTGCCCCAGGCCAGCCACAGCCAGCAGCCAGCCAGCCAACCTGACGCCAGCCAGAGCTAGAGCCTCCAGCCACCAGAGCTGAACCTGCCCCAGGCCAACCAGCAGACAGCCAGCCAACCTGCTGCCAGCCAGCCACAGCCAGCAGCCAGCCAGCCAACCTGACGCCAGCCAGAGCTAGAGCCTCCAGCCACCAAAGCTGAACCTGCCCCAGGCCAGCCACAGCCAGCAGCCAGCCAGCCAACCTGCTGCCAGCCAGTGGCGGAGCCTCCAGTCACCAGAACTAAACCTGCCCCATGCCAGCCAGCAGCCAGCCAACCTGCTGCCAGCCAGAGCCGGAGCCTCCAGCCACCAGAGCTCAACCTGCCCCAGGCCAGCCACAGCCAGCAGCCAGCCAGCCAACCTGATGCCAGCCAGAGCTAGAGCCTCCAGCCACCAGAGCTAAACCTGCCCTAGGCCAGCCAGCAGCCAGCCAACCAACCTGCTGCCAGCCAGAGCTGGAGCCTCCAGCCACCAGAGCTCAACTTGCCCCAGGCCAGCCACAGCCAGCAGCCAGCCAGCCAACCTGCTATCAGCCAGAGTCAGAGTCTCCAGCCTCCAGAGCTAAACCTGCCCCAGGCCAGCCACAGCCAGCAGCCAGCCAGCCAACCTGATGCCAGCCAGAGCTAGAGCCTCCAGCCACCAGAGCTAAACCTGCCCTAGGCCAGCCAGCAGCCAGCCAGCCAACCTGATGCCAGCTAGAGCCGGAGCCTCTAGCCACCAGAGCTGAACCTGCCCCAGGCCAACCAGCAGACAGCCAGCCAACCTGCTGCCAGCCAGAGCTGGAGCATACAGCCAACAGAACTAAACCTGCCCTATGCCAGCTAAAGCCAGCAGCCAGCCAGCCAACCTGCTGCCAGCCAGTGGCGGAGCCTACAGCCACCAAAGCTGAACCTGCCCCAGGCCAGCCACAGCCAGCAGCCAGCCAGCCAACCTGCTGCCAGCCAGTGGCAGAGCCTCCAGCCAACAGAGATAAACCTGCCCCAGGCCAGCCATCAGACAGCCAGCCAACCTGCTGCCAGCCAGAGCAGGAGCCTCCAGCCACCAGAGCTGAACCTGCCGCAGGCCAGCCACAGCCAGCAGCCAGTCAGCCAACCTGCTGCCAGACAGAGCCGGAGCCTCCAGCCACCAGAGCTAAACCCGCCCCAGGCCAGCCACAGCCAGCAAGCCAACCTGCTGCCAGTCAGAGCTGGAGCCTCCAGCCACCAGAGCTGAACCTGCCCAGACCAGCCACAGCCAGAAGCCAGCCAACCTGCTGCCAGCCAGAGCCGGAGCCTCCAGCAACCAGAGCTCAACCTGCGCCAGGCCAGCCAGCCAACCTGCTATCAGCCAGAGTCAGAGCCTCCAGCCACCAGAGCTGAACCTGCCCCAGGCCAGCCACAGTCAGCCAACCTGCTGCCAGCCAGAGCCGGAGCCTCCAGCCTCCAGAGCTAAACCTGCCCCAGGCCAGCCACAGCCAGCAGCCAGCCAGCCAACCTGCTGCCAGCCAGAGCTGGAGCCTCCAGCCACCAGTGCTGATCCTGCCCCAGGCCAGCCACAGCCAGCAGCCAGCCAGCCAACCTGATGCCAGCCAGAGCCAGAGCCTCCAGCCACCAGAGCTAAACCTGCCCTAGGCCAGCTAGCAGCCAGCCAACCTACCTGCTGCCAGCCAGAGCTGGAGCCTCCAGCCACCAGAGCTGAACCTGCCCCAGCCAGCCACAGCCAGCAGCCAGCTAGCCATCCTGCTGCCTGCCAGACCCGGAGCCTCCAGCCACCAGAGCTGAACCTGCTGAAGGCCAGCCACAGTCAACCAGCCAGCCACAGCCAGCAGCCAGCCAGCAGCAGCAAGCCATGTCTTCTTCTGGGAGCCCTCCCTCGCATCGTCAGCGCTGTGAGGTAAATATATATTTTTTCTTTTTGGTGATGTTCACCTAACAATATGCTTTACTTCATAACAGGAACCTGCAGCGTTAGAGCTGCTTCTAGAAGGAGACTGAAGGGGTGGAGGGATACCCGAAGCGGGCGAGCGTGTAGTAAGTATTTAAATGCATCGCAGAGGCACATCATCACAGACATGACAGTACACACAACACATAACAGATCATTACAGACATCACTGAACACACAACACATAAGTCAACATGCTAACACATACATTTTTTTGTTTTTCTTTTTTCTTTTAGTCTTCCGATTCTGGGGCTCGATCCAGAGCTCCTCAAAGCACCTCCCAGGGTCGTCGTCGTGAGCATCGTGGCGGTCACCACTGAGTAAGTATCTTATTTTTTTTTCCTCTTTCCCTCTTTATTTTTTTTTTTTGAGTCTAATGTCTTTGTTTGTTTCTTTTTTAACAGGCTTCACAGTGGGCTCCTGATTCAGACAGTGAAAAGGCCGGTCTCAACATTGAACTCCTCATTGATCTAGTCCGAGAGTGGGAACCCCTGTGGAACCTGGGTGACCGTCGCACACTCTGATTTTGGTGTTACCCGATGGCTCTGGGAGGAAGTCTGCGATCAGCTTGTGGACAACTGGGAAAATCTCAATGTTCGAGCCCAGCATCAAGCATGTAAGTATTCACAGTTCAGTTATGTTGCTGGATGTAATATGTTGTATACTAACCAATTTGTGTTTTCACTTTACAGGCGAAAGTATTGTCAAGCGGCGGCGGTCAATCAGGGATCACGTCAAGAAGGAATTCAACAAAGAGATGCAGGCCTCGAGTGGATCCGGAGGATATAAATATGCCTGAGCCCTGTCATTCCTCAGGACAATGATGGTGAGCAGAAGGTAAATATAACACCCCCCCCCCCCCCCCCATTTTAACATGTTTACATGTCTAACCTTAGTTTTGGTTTCAGCCAGGGGCAAGCAATAACAATATGTTCATTTAATTTTTTTTTCTTTTTTCCACAGCACCATCTGCAGCACTCGGGAACCTGCCAAGTTGAATCCTTCTGAAGCGATCCTTCAGGAGTCTGCCACCATGGGACAATCCGACAGACCCGACCCCTCTGCACCTTCCCAGCCTTCCCTCACCTGCAATCCCTCGGTCCCATCCACCAGCGCTGGAGCATCCTGGCCGCCAGCGTTGCATGAATCTGCTGGTGAGGACATAGCTTTTCCTTTACCCCACCCCTCTGATGCTGCCTGCCACCTCTTGAACAACTGTGGGTTCTGGGCGGCAGCGCCAGAGAGGTCAGGTATAGTGCTATGCGCCCGAGTTCCTGCATCTGAATGCATGCTTCCAGAACTGTCTGAAACTGTAGTCTGAGCAATTGACTGCAGGTTTTAATTTGCTCAGAAACAGTATTCTGGAGTTGCACACGCGTCTGGATAGGATACATTCAGATGCAAGTCAATGGCCTAACCACTTGTTTTTCCAGGCGGTGGTCGAGCGCATAGACAAGCTATCTCCTGACCAGCAGATGCATGAAATGTAAGCCTGTCAGTTTGCTCTAGCGAAGGTTAGCTCCCAAGATACTACACCCGCTCCGGTAGTTGCTCCCGCACCTGCCCCCCCTCGAGCCACTGTCCCTCCGCCACCCCCTTTGAATTACCAGCAAACTGCCCAGTACCATCCTGCCCCATACCAGCATCCTGCCCCATACCTGTTCCCTACCTCATCTGTGCCTCCACTCCCTGCCGAACCTGCAGTCCGTGCCCTGTACCACCAGTCTCCTACACCACCCATCCAGCCTTAAACACATTCTCCACCCTCCACTTCTTCTGTCTCCCTACCCCTCCACTCCACCCCACCCCTCAATCCTTCCAAATTCCAAACACCACTCCCGTTTTTTTGTCTCTTACTTTCTTCACACCTTCACCTTCTGTTTTTCCTCCTGATCCTTCTCTACCACCATCCTCTCTCCACACTCACACTGTCGAAGTGTCCCAATCTGACAGCCGCTCCAGTATTATCTCCACCCCACAGTTTTTAAATTTATGAAAGTTTTGTTAATTTTTATAAAATAAAACACTTTTTTGGTTAAAAAAATGTGTCATTTATTACATGATAAGGTTTACTATTGGTAAAAAAGGTACATTACTTTGTTTTTTTAAAAAGGTAATAAATGTTTGGGAAATAATGTACAGTACATTGGTTAAAAAAGGTAATAAACAAGGTAATATTGGGTAAAAAAGGTAAACATTGGGAAAATCCCAATCAGGTACAATACATTGGGTAATAAAGGTAATAAACAAAGTAATATTGGGTAAAAAAGGGTAAACACTGGGAAAATCCCAATCAGGTACAATACATTGAGTAATCAACAAGGTAATATTGGGTAAAAAAAGGTAAACATTGAAAATCTCAACCAGGTAAAATACTTTGGGTAACACAAGGTGAAATAATTTTGATAACAATGTACAAAACAGTTTTTAAACTCTCTCATCCTGCCAATCTACTCTTCCTTGAGGTGACACAAAGTATTCAGCATATTTGTCCCTCATTCTTGAAACTGCCATAGAACTTCTAAAAGTAATGTTCTGATAGTCATGCAAGGTGGTTTCTTCAGAGTGGTCTTCAATGGAAATCTGTTCTTTGCAAATAAAAAATATTGTGCAGGACCACACAAGCTTTTACCACCTCGTCAACAGTGTCAGCCTTGAGGTTGATAGCAGTCAAGAGAACTCTCCATTTTGTAGTTAAAATCTCAAAAGCGCACTCCACCATTCTTCGTGCACGTGTTAGGCGGTAATTAAAAATGCGTTTTGTTGGCGTCAATCCACTACTGGAGTATGGTTTCAGCATGTGCTCAGATAGTTGAAAGGCTTCATCTCCTACACATACAAAAGGCATTGTTGACCCAGAGGTTTGAGGAAGCGGTCTCGGAGGTGCAAATTCAAAGTTTCCATACAGATGACGCCCCATAGCAGACACTTTGGTGAATCATTTGAGCATCCGTAGGTCCCAATATCGACAACAATAAATTTGTACTCAGCATCTGCGATGGCCATGAGCACGAAGGAGAAATATTTTTTGTAGTTAAAATATTCCGATCCCGATCCAACATGTTTGACTATGCAGATATGTTTCCCGTCCACAGCTCCCAGGCAATTTGGAAACTGACAAATTTGTAGGAATTTGTCCGCGATCTCCAGCCAACTCTTCTTTGTGGGATGTGGTTTAAATTACTCATGTAGAGAGTTCCAAAATGCACTGCAGGTGTGCTTGACAATTCCGGATATGGTCAAAATCCCAAGTCGGAACTGGAAATGGAGTAACGAAAGGGATTCTCCAGTTGCAAGGAATCTGTGACAAAAAAGGGAAAAATTAGTACAAAATACTAGTAATAACATTACAGTTATGAGTCAGCTAGAACAGTTGTAGATACAAATAAAATAATATTTAAAAACTACCAGCAACAACATTACAGTTATAAGTGTGGTTTCACAGTAGGAGATACAATAAAAATGGCTTACCGAAGAGACACCATCAGACGCTCTGCAGGAGAAACGGCAATAGGTATCAATTCTTGCGATGAGGTGTCCAATCCGTTCCACCAACATGTCAAAGTTCTCTGTTGAAAAGACTCCCCGCATCATTCTCTGTGTTGTGATGGGATGAATCCACAAACGCCGTCGCCACTGATGCATAATGCGCTGCTGTCTCTGTCACTCCTTCTCCAGAACAATCACTCTCAAATGATTCGCCTCCACAGTAAAATCCACGTTGATCTTCAGAATATTCGCAATAGCGCCTTCCATCTTGCTCTCCAACCACTTGTTCCTCTACAACCTGTCAAAGATGGGCTGTAGGAACACGTTATATATACAGTGGGGCAAAAAAGTATTTAGTCAGTCAGCAATAGTGCAAGTTCCACCACTTAAAAAGATGAGAGGCGTCTGTAATTTACATCATAGGTAGACCTCAACTATGGGAGACAAACTGAGAAAAAAAATCCAGAAAATCACATTGTCTGTTTTTTTAACATTTTATTTGCATATTATGGTGGAAAATAAGTATTTGGTCAGAAACAAAATTTCATCTCAATACTTTGCAATATATCCTTTGTTGGCAATGACAGAGGTCAAACGTTTTCTGTAAGTCTTCACAAGGTTGCCACACACTGTTGTTGGTATGTTGGCCCATTCCTCCATGCAGATCTCCTCTAGAGCAGTGATGTTTTTGGCTTTTCGCTTGGCAACACGGACTTTCAACTCCCTCCAAAGGTTTTCTATAGGGTTGAGATCTGGAGACTGGCTAGGCCACTCCAGGACCTTGAAATACTTCTTACAAAGCCACTCCTTCGTTGCCCTGGCGGTGTGCTTTGGATCATTGTCATGTTGAAAGATCCAGCCACGTTTCATCTTCAATGCCCTTGCTGATGGAAGGAGGTTTGCACTCAAAATCTCACGATACATGGCCCCATTCATTCTTTCATGTACCCGGATCAGTCATCCTGGCCCCTTTGCAGAGAAACAGCCCCAAAGCATGATGTTTCCACCACCATGCTTTACAGTAGGTATGGTGTTTGATGGATGCAACTCAGTATTCTTTTTCCTCCAAACACGACAAGTTGTGTTTCTACCAAACAGTTCCAGTTTGGTTTCATCAGACCATAGGACATTCTCCCAAAACTCCTCTGGATCATCCAAATGCTCTCTAGCAAACTTCAGACGGGCCCGGACATGTACTGGCTTTAGCAGTGGGACACGTCTGGCACTGCAGGATCTGAGTCCATGGTGGCGTAGTGTGTTACTTATGGTAGGCCTTGTTACATTGGTCCCAGCTCTCTGCAGTTCATTCACTAGGTCCCCCCGCGTGGTTCTGGGATTTTTGCTCACCGTTCTTGTGATCATTCTGACCCCACGGGGTGGGATTTTGCGTGGAGCCCCAGATCGAGGGAGATTATCAGTGGTCTTGTATGTCTTCCATTTTCTAATTATTGCTCCCACTGTTGATTTCTTCACTCCAAGCTGGTTGGCTATTGCAGATTCAGTCTTCCCAGCCTGGTGCAGGGCTACAATTTTGTTTCTGGTGTCCTTTGACAGCTCTTTGGTCTTCACCATAGTGGAGTTTGGAGTCAGACTGTTTGAGGGTGTGCACAGGTATCTTTTTATACTGATAACAAGTTTAAACAGGTGCCATAGCTACAGGTAATGAGTGGAGGAAAGAGGAGACTCTTAAAGAAGAAGTTACAGGTCTGTGAGAGCCAGAAATCTTGATTGTTTGTTTCTGACCGAATACTTATTTTCCACCATAATATGCAAATAAAATGTTAAAAAAAAAAAGACAATGTGATTTTCTGGATTTTTTTTCTCAGTTTGTCTACCATAGTTGAGGTCTACCTATGATGTAAATTACAGATGCCTCTCATCTTTTTAAGTGGTGGAACTTGCACTATTGCTGACTGACTAAATACTTTTTTGCCCCACTGTAGGTTTTCTGCAGCCAATCACGTTTGGGAGCCTCCCATGGGCGTTTTTAAAAACCAGATCTGTCGTAATACGGAATAAAAAACGGACGAAATGGATGGAAAACTGATAAAACGCTAGTCGGATCTGGCCAAAAAACGGATCCATTTCATCAGTTTTTCACAATTAACGCCAGATCCGTCGCTCCGGTGCGATGCTGTATCCAGCCTGATGGAAAAAATCTGATGTGTGAAAGTAGCCTTAATCCGAATATAGATCTCAATCTGTGCATGCGCTGCCTCCGGCAGCCATTTTCCTGATGTCTGCTGCAGTGAAAACATGGGAAGTGTGTGGCCTCAGTCAACATTTTCTGAAAGCTTGGGGCCCACCGCAGGCTTGTACCACCAAGTTCCCCCTCCTCCCAGCCAGGGGCCCACAGCATTACCCACTACTGCCTCCACCACCAGCTTCCTGCAGCAGCAATCCTGCCTCCTGTGACCTCACTCCAACGCAGCCGCCCTTATTTCCTATTTTTCTCCCCAAAATTTGAGGTGTGTATTATGGTCTGGTGCATCATATAATCTGCAAAAATGGACGTGGACGGCAGAGAAATATTGAAAGGTTGCAATGCAGGATAGTCCAGATGGTGGATAAACAGCCACAATCAAGTTCCAAAGAAATTCAAGCTGTCCTGCAGGCTCAGGGTGCTCAGTGTCAGTGCAGCGCCCCAGAGACCTGGTCGTTGCAGTAACATCGCTCTGCCACTAAGGGGAGTGATGGTACGTCTGATGGCACTAAAGGAGTTCATCTGACCAGGTATCACAAGCACACACTACACTTCACACTCCGGCCACTAGGGGGAGCAAAAGGCACTATTTACTAGGTCACTCCTCACACTGGTAAAACTAGGGGTTGGATAGGAAGTTAGGACAGAAGCTGACTGGGTTTTGCCCAGGTAACATCCCGTGGCAGGGGGTGTTGCGGGGGAGACTTCAGGGGAGTCCCTGTCAGGCGTGGGAACCTGGCAGAGACTTAGCGACAAGGACAGAACGAAACAGAACCGCGCCTGCACTACCTTGCGGTGGTATCCTTAGAAAGGACACGAAGAGAAGGATATTGTGGACAGTGAGAAACGAGATCAAGCACAAAGGAGAGCCAGTAGGAGTCGTGCCCCGAGAACGGCAACATCCTACTGAGGCGCGTAGCCGGTGACCAGAACACCGAGGAAGTAACTGACTTTATGCCTTACTTCAAATACCGCAGGACAGTTAATTATAGGTTGGATGTCTACCTTACGTAACCTAAGCAGACATAGGGGGCAACCGTGGAGAGGGGCCTCTCTAGGGTCCCAGAATAGCTCCGTGCCTTCCCGTCAAATGGGTGCGTCCTAGCCATAACAAACTTGGGGGACGGAGAGAGAACTAGAAAGAACGAGAAAGAACAGAAGTTGTGAGGACTATCCCGAATGCTCAGCAGGGAAGCACTACAACGCACAGGCGCTAGTGGTAGGCAACGATTTCCACCTGCAAAGGGAACTCTGGATGTGCCTTCGGACCGGTCGGTCTCAGACAGCCCTGTTAACAGTGCTCTGGATTGAGGATCCTGAAGTCACCAGTAAAGAGGTAAAGAGACTGCAACCCTGTGTCCTCGTTATTGACTGCACCTTACACTATCGCCACCTACACCACTGGGAAGCCCTGGGGACTCACTTCACCTGTGGGAAGGTATACCATCTAGCTGCCATCACATCACCCCAGTGGACCCCGAGCAGCACCGGTCACCCTGACCGAATACCACAGGTGGCGTCATGAAACCTTGACAGACTTGTATCACCTTTTGTTGGACGCCCCTTAGCAGGGTCACGGACCGGGTCCAGCCACCGTGACAACTCTAGAGCCTGACAGAGAGGACCGGTACCGAGTAACCCACGGCCCTGCGTCTGGGGGCGCTCCATCAGCGTGAAATATCAGTCGATATTTCAATTAAATGAAAAGCTGTTGCAGGAGACCCAGGTGGACCTACTGCTGACACAGAGACATAAAAAAGCTAAACTGCAGTTTGCAAAAATGTACGTGAGTAAGCCAAAATCCTTCAGGGACAGCATCTTGTGCACAGATGAGACCAAGATAGAGCTTTTTGGTAAAGCACATCATTCTACTGTTTACCGAAAATATGATGAGGCCTCTTAAGAAAAGAACAAAGTATGCAGGAGGACCAGAGAATGGTGTTATTTTTGCCACCAAGAGAAATCAAGGTATAGAAATTTCAGGTTGCTTGTAGGTAAACAATTTTTTTTATTCAAACTGATAAAAACTATACACACAATGCGTTTTGACTGTTTGCAGCCTTCTTCAGGTTAATGGAGAAAATCAATTTGATTCTTCTTATATAGCCCTTTTCCAGTGTGGGGAGACAAAAGAGGAAGAGGAGGAGTGAATCATCCTGCATTGTTCTTTTAAATATACAGCTCTGGCAAAAATTAAGAGACCACTGCAAAATGTTCAGTTTGTCTGATTTTTCTCTTTTTAGGTATATTTTTGAGTAAAATGTAAATTGTTCTTTTATTCTATAAACTACTGACAACATGTCTCCGAAGTTCCAAGCAATACATTTTGTATTTATTTTCTGAAAATGAGAAACGGTCAAAGTAACAAAAAAAATGCATTGCTTGCAGACCTCAAATAATGCAACAACAAACAAACAACAACTTAATAATCATTTAGAAACAACAATACTAATGTTTTAACTGAAAAAGAGGTCAGAAATCAATATTTTGTGGAATAAACATGATTTTTAATCACAGCCTTCATGCACCTTGGCATGCTTTCCACCAGTCTTTCACATTGCTATTGGGTGACCTTATGCCACTCCTGGTACAAAAATGTAAGCAGTTCTGCTTTGTTTGATGGCTTGTGACTGCCAATCTTCCTCTTGATTACATTCCAGATGTTTTCAATGGGGTTCAGGTCTGGAGATTGAGCTGCCCATAACATGGATTTGATGTGGTGGTCCTTCATCCACACCTTGATTGACCTAGCTGTGTGGCATGGCGCATTGTCCTACTGGAAGACACAGTCCTCAGAGTTGGGGAACATTGCCTGAGGAGAAGGAATCAACTGATTTTCCAGGATAACCTTGTATGCGGCTTGATTCATACATCCTTCGCAAAGAACAAAGTGCCCAATTCCAGCCTTGCTGAAGCATCCCCAGATCATCACCGATCCTCCACCAAATTTCACAGTTGGTGCAAGACACTGTGGCTTGTACGCCTCTCCAGGTCTCCGTCTAACCATTAGATGACCAGGTGTTGATCTGGGGTCTCTTAATTTTTGCCAGAGCTGTATATAAAAAGCATGACATATAAAATGTATATATAAAAACAAAACAAAAACAAAACAATATTGATAATAATAAGCCTGTTTATAAGAAACATGTCAATCTAGTTAAATTCCCATATTAAGACTAAAATGTATCCCAATAAATGACCTTCTATCATTCAAAAAAAGAGGGAGGAAGGAAAAAAATACTTTGGAACAATAAAAAAAAGTTTGAAGAAAAAAACTTATTGTTCAATAAGTTTTTTTTTCCAAAAGTTTTTTTTTCTTTCCTTCCTCCCTCTTTTTTTGAAGGATAGAAGGTCATTTATTGGGATACATTTTAAGTCTTCTTGTGGGAATTTAATTAGATTGATATGCTTCTTATAAATAGGCTCATTATTATCAATATTGTTTTTTTTGTTTTTTTATATTTACATTTTATATATCATGGTATATATATATATATATATATATATATATATATATATATATATATATTTATATATATATTTATATTTATAAGAACAATGTAGGATGATTCACTCCTCATCCTCTTTTGTCTCCCCTCCCTCCTTCACACTGGGAGAGGGCTATATAAGAAGGATCAAATTCATTTTCTCCATACACCTGATGAAGGCTGCAAACAGTCTAAACCCGTTGTGTATATAGTTTTTATCAGTTGAATAAAAAATTTTTTTACCTACAAGCAACCTGAAATTTTTGACAGCGCCATTCCCTTGTCCTCTTGTCTGGCATCTACTTTGTGGGAAACTCTTGTGAGGGTCTAATCCATGCTCACCAGGTCGGCAGCAGTTTCTTGCAAATACATCCATACTTCAAGAGGGAGTTGTGCCTCACTTTGCACAACCGTATCAGATGAGCAAATTTCTATACATACTCACCCACTCAATTGATAATCTCCATACGCTTAGAGAGCGCCACTTTTTTCTCCTTTAGGAACTTCAACAAAATATCTGCAGTAAAATATTGGGAAGGTTCAAAGATATTTTTGTCTGACACTGTCTGCAAGGCATCATGAAATCTGAAGATTACCAAAGGATTTTGGGTCACAATGTAGTGCCCAGTGTCAGAAAGTTGGGTTTTCATCTTAGGTCATGGGTCTTCCAGTAGAACAAGAACCCCAAACATAATTCAAGAAGCCCTCAGAAATGGATGGCAACAAAGCGCTGGAGAGTTGTGAAGTGGACAGCAATGGGTCAGGATCTAAATCCCATTGAAAACCTGTGGAGAGATCTTTAAATTGCTATTGGGAGGCGGAGCCTTCAAATATGAGAGACCTGGAGTAGTTTGCAAAGGAAGAGTGGTCTAAAATTCCTGTTGAGAGGTGTAAGAAGGTTGTTGATGGTTATAGAAAGCAATTGATTGCAGGTATTTATTCCACGGGGTGTGCAACTGAGACGCTCGCCAGGGCCGTGGGGTACTCAGTACCGGGTCCGGTACTTAACCCCTTTATGACCTTGGGATTTTCCATTTTTCCGTGTTCGTTTTTCGCTCCCCTCCTTCCCAGAGCCATAACTTTTTTATTTTTCCATCAATTTGGCCATGTGAGGGCTTATTTTTTGTGGGACGAGTTGTACTTTTGAACGACATCATTGGTTTTACCATGTCGTGTACTAGAAAACGGGAAAAAAATTCCAAGTGCGGTGAAATTGCAAAAAAAGTGCAGTCCCACACTTGTTTTTTGTTTGGCTTTTTTGCTAGGTTCACTAAATGCTAAAACTGACCTGCTATTATGATTCTCCAGGTCATTACGAGTTCATAGACACCTAACATGTCTAGATTATTTTTTACCTAAGTGGTGAAAAAAAATTCCAAACTTTGCTAATAAAAAAAAAATTGTGCCATTTTCCGATACTCGTAGCGTCTCCATTTTTCATGATCTGGGGTCGTTTGAGGGCTTATTTTTTGCGTGCCGAGCTGGCATTTTTAATGATTCCAATTTGGTGCAGATACATTTGTTTGATCGCCCGTTATTGCATTTTAATGCAATGTCGCGGCGACCAAAAAAACGTAATTCTGGCGTTTCAATTTTTTTTCTCGTTACGCCATTTAGCGATCAGGTTAATGCTTTTTTTATTGATAGATCAGGCGATTCTGAATGCGGCGATACCAAATATGTATAGGTTTGATTTTTTTTTTATTGATTTATTTTGATTGGGGCAAAAGGGGGGTGATTTAAACTTTTATATTTTTTTTTATTTTTTTCAAATTTTTTATAACTTTTTAAAAAAACTTTTGCCATGCTTCAATAGCCTCCATGGGAGGCTGGAAGCAGGCACAGCACGATCGCCTCTGCTACATAGCAGCGATCTGCTGTTCGCTGCTATGTAGTAGAAAATCAGGTGTGTTGTAAGCGCCGACCACAGGGTGGCGCTCACAGCTACCGGCGATCAGTAACCATAGAGGTCTCAAGGACCGCTATGGTTACAATGGAGAAGCATCGCCGACCTCCGATCATGTGACGGGGGTCGGCGATGCGCTCATATCCGGCCGCCCGGCCGGATGCGGTAGTTAAATGCCGCTGTCTGCGTTTGACAGCGGCATTTAACTAGTTAATAGCGGCGGGTGAATCGCGATTTCACCTGCCGCTATTGCGGGCACATGTCAGCTGTTCAAAACAGCTGACATGTCCCGGCTTTGATGCGGGCTTACCGCCGGAGCCCTGCATCAAAGCAGGGGAGCTGACCACGGATGTACTATCCCGTCCGAGGTCAGTAAGGGGTTAAAGGGGGATGTCACGGTAGCGGCGACCCGGTCCGTGGCCCTGGATGCCCATGCAAAAGGAATTGAATAAAGTTTGTGTTTGTGAAGCCACCTGTGGTATTTTGTCAGTGGGGACTGACACTGCTTAACCCCTTTATGCCCCAAGGGTGGTTTGCACGTTAATGACCGGACCAATTTTTACAATTCTGACCACTGTCCCTTTATGAGGTTATAACTCTGGAATGCTTCAATGGATCCCGGTGATTCTGACAAAGATTTCTCGCGACATATTGGGCTTCATGATAGTGGTAAAATTTCTTTGATATTACCTGCGTTTATTTGTGATAAAAACAGAAATTTGGCTAAAATTTTGAAAATTTTGTAATTTTCCAAATTTGAATTTTTATGCCCTTAAATAACAGAGATATGTCACACAAAATACTTAATAAACTACATTTCCAAAATGTCTACTTTACATCAGCACAATTTTGGAACCAAAATTTTTTTGTTAGGGAGTTAGAAGGGTTAAACGTTGACCAGCAATTTCTCATTTTTACAACACGATTTTTTTTAGCGACCACGTCACATTTTAAGTCATTTTGAGGGGTCTGTATGATAGAAAATAACCAAGTGTGACACCATTCTAAAAACTGCACCCCTCAAGGTGGTCAAAACTACATTCAAGAAGTTTATTAACCCTTCAGGTGTTTCACAGGAATTTTTGGAATGTTTAAAAAAAATGAACATTTATCTTTTCTTCACAAAACATTTACTTCAGCTCCAATTTGTTTTATTTTACCAAGGGTAAAAGGAGAAAATGGACACCAAAAGTTGTTGTAAAATTTGTCCTGAGTACGCCGATACCCCATATGTGGGGGTAAACCACTGTTTGGGCGCATGGCAGTGCTCGGGAGGGAAGGAGCGCCATTTGACTTTTCAAAATTGACTGGAATTGAGATGGGACGCCATGTAGCGTTTGGAGAGCCCCTGATGTGCCTAAACATTGAAACCCCCCATACTTAACACCATTTTGGAAAGTAGATCCCGTAAAAACTTATCTAGATGTGTGGTGAGCACTTTGACCCACCAAGTGCTTCACAGAAGTTTATAATGCAGAGCCGTAAAAATAAAAAATAATATTTTTTCACAAAAATGATCTTTTCGCCCCCAATTATTTTATTTTCCCAAGGGTATGAGAAGAAATTGGACCCCAAAAGTTGTTGTGCAGTTTGTCCTGAGTATGCTGATACCCCATATGTGGGGGTAAACTACTGTTTGGGCACATGGCAGAGCTTGGAAGGGAAGGAGTAACATTTGACTTTTCAATGCAAAATTGACTGGAATTGAGATGGGACGCCATGTTGCGTTTGGAGAGCCACTGATGTGCCTAAACATTGAAACCCCCCACAAGTGACACCATTTTGGAAAGTAGACCCCCTAAGGAACTTATCTAGATGTGTGGTTAGCTCTTTGACCCACCAAGTGCTCCACAGAAGATTATAATGTAGAGCCGTGAAAATAGAAAATATTTTTTCACAAAAATTAAATTTTTGCCCCCAATTTTTTATTTTCCCAAGGGTACCAGAAGAAATTGTCCCCCAAAAGTTGTTGCACAATTTGTCCTGAGTACGCTGATACCCAATATGTGGGGGTAAACCACTGTTTGGGTGCATGGCAGAGCTCAGAAGGGAAGAAGCGCCGTTTGACTTTTCAATGCAAAATTGACGGGAATTGAGATGGGACACCATGTTGCATTTGGAGAGCCTCTGATGTGCCTAAACATGTAAACCCCCCAAAATGATACCATTTTGGAAAGTAGACCCCCTAAGGAACTTATCTAGATGTGTTGTGAGAGCTTTGAACCCCCAAGTGTTCCACTACAGTTTATAACGCAGAGCCGTGAAAATAAAAAAAAAATTTTCCACAAAAATTTGTTTTTAGCCCCAGTTTTGTTTTTTCCCAAGAGTAACAGGAGAAATTGGACCCCAAAAGTTGTTGTCCAATTTGTCCTGAGTACGCTGATACCCCATATGTGGGGGGAACCGCCGTTTGGGCGCATGGCAGAGCTCGAAAGGGAAGGAGCGCCATTTGGAATGCAGACTTAGATGGATTGGTCTGCAGGCATCACGTTGCATTTGCAGAGCCCCTAATGTACTTAAACAGTAGAATCCCCCCAAAAATGACCCCATATTGGAAACTAGACCCCCCAAGGAACTTATCTAGATGTGTTGTGAGAGCTTTGAACCCCCAAGTGTTTCACTACAGTTTATAACGCAGAGCCGTGAAAATAAAAAATAATTTTTTTCCCTCAAAAATGGTTTTTTAGGCCCCCAAATTTTTATTTTCCCAAGGGTAACAAAAGAAATTGGACTCCAAAAATTGGTTCCCAATTTGTCCTGAGTATGCTGATACCCCTTATGTTGGGGTAAACCTCTGTTTGGGTGCACAGGAGAGCTCGGAAGGGAAGGAGCACTGTTTTATTTTTTAAACGCAGAATTGGCTGGAATTGAGATCGGACGCCATGTCGCGTTTCGAGAGCCCTGATGTGCCTAACAGTGGAAACCCCCAATTGTAACTGAAACCCTAAGCCAAACACACCCCTATTTCTAATCCCAACCACACCCTTAACCCCAACCACACCCCTTACCCCAACACACCCCTAACCCTAATCAAAACCCTAACCACACCCCTAACTCCAACACACCCCTAACCCTAATCCCAACCATAACCCTAACCACACCCCTATCCCTGACACACCCCTAACCCTAATCCCAACCGTAAATGTAATCCAAACCCTAACCCTAACTTTAGCCCCAACCCTAACTGTAGCCCTAACCCTAACTTTAGCCCCAACCCTAACTTTAGCCCCAACACTAACCCTAACTTTAGCCCCACCCTAACTGTAGCCATAACCCTAACCCTAGCCCCAACCCTAACCCTAGCCCCAACCCTAACCCTAGCCCTATCCCTAACCCTAGCCCCAACCCTAACCCTAGCCCTAACCCTAACCCTAGCCCCAACCCTAACCCTAGCCCTAACTGTAGCCATAACCCTAACCCTAGCCCCAACCCTAACCCTAGCCCCAACCCTAACCCTAGCCCTAACCTTAGCCCTAACCCTAACCCTAACCCTTGCCCTAATCCTAGCCCTTATCCTAGCCCTGACCCTAGTCCTAACCCTTGCCCTAACCCTAATGGGAAAATGGAAATAAATACTTTTTCTTAATTGTATTATTTTTCCCTAATTAAGGGGGTCATGAAGGGGGGTTTGATTTACTTTTATAGCCGTTTTTTAGCGTATTTTTATGATTGGCAGCCGTCACACACTAAAAGACGCTTTTTATTGTAAAAAATAGTTTTTGCGTCTCCACATCTTGTTTTTTGCAGGACGAGTTGACATTTTTATTGGTAACATTTTCGGGCACGTGACATTTTTTGATTGCTTTTTATTTCGATTTTTGTGAGGCAGAATGACCAAAAACCAGCTATTTCTGAATTTCTTTTGGGGGGGCGTTTATACCGCTCCATGTTAGTTAATATGGATAGTTTTATTCTTCGGGTCAGTACGATTACAGCGATACCTCATTTGTATAATTTTTTTTTATGTGTTGGCGCTTTTATACGATGAAAACTATTTTATAGAAAAAATAATTATTTCTGCATCGCTTTATTCAGAGGATTATAACTTTTTTATTTTTTTGCCGAGGACGCTGTATTGTGGCTCGTTTTTTGCGGGACAAGATGATGTATTCAGCGGTACCATGGTTATTTATATCCGTTTTTTTGATCGCGTCTTATTTCACTTTTTGTTTAGCGGTATGATAATAAAGCGTTGTTTTTTTGCCTCATTTTTTTTTTAACTGTGTTCACTGAAGGGGTTAACTAGTGGGACAGTTTTATAGGTCGGGTCGTTACGGACGTGGCAATACTAAATATGTGTACTTTTGTTGCTTGTTTTTATTTAGATAAAGAAATGTATTTGTGGGAAAAATATATATATTTTTTCTTTATTTAGGAATTATAATTTTTTTTTTTTTACACATCTAAATATTTTTTTTTACATTATGACATTGTCCCAGGGGGGAACATCACACTATATTGACAGATCACTGATCTGACACTTTGCAGAGCACTGTGTCAGATCAGCGATCTGACGTGCACTGCTGGAGGCTTACAGGCGCCTGCTCTGAGCAGGACCCGGAAGTAGCCCCGCGGCCACTTTGGATACATTGGCCTGCAGGGAGGAAACGCTCGGTACAAGGTGAGCACATCGCCTTGTACCTAGGGTCTCTGGGAAGCCCGCAGGGAACCCCCTCCCTGCGCGATGCTTCCCTATGCCCCCGGAACGCTGCGATCATGTTTGATCACAGTGTTCAGGGGGTTAATGTGTCAGTAGAGGTCCATGACTGCTCCTGGCAAATAGTACCAGATGTCAGCTGCGATAGTCATCTGACACCCGGCCGCGATCGGCCGCGCTCCCCCCGAGAGCGCGGCCGATTGCATATGATGTACTATCCCGTCACTTGGAATTAAATCCCAGGTCACCTCGACGGGATAGTACGTCATATGGGATTAAGGGGTTAAAGGGGACCTCTGGGGTGATCTTATGGCAGCTAGATGGTATAACTTCCCACAGGTGAAGTAGGTCCCCAGGTCTCCCGGTGTGTAGATGAGGATGGTGAGTGGTGCGGTAAGAAACGTAGGACACAGGTTTGCAGTTTCTTTACCTGGTTTACTGAAGCTTCAGTCAACCGCAGTCCAGGGCAGTGGGGTATCCAGGGGGGGGCAGCTGGGGCATGTGCCCCGGGCACTGCCGACAGGGGGCGCCAACGGGCCGCCTGATGATGCGGCGGTCCAAGGAGGCTCCTCGTCGGCAGCATTCTGCCATCCCCTCAGTCTGAGATAATCATGTTCTCTGAGCTGGCTGTCAAATTGACAGCTGGCTCAGAGAAAGTGCTGCGCATCGTCGCAGAATCCCAAGGTGGACAGCGACGCCGTGGCGCCGCTGTCGCTAGTACCCTTCGGCTTGCCTTGTGAATCTGTGTGAGTCCCTTCTCAGTTTAAGCCCTGATGACCGCTGAGAGGCGCTGACCACCACTGGCAGGGCCGGCGTCAGCACCCGGCGCACCTGGGCAAATGCCGGGGCCCTGGAGAGAGAGGGGGGCCCACTCACGCTGTCATTGATACAGCTGGGAGAGCAGAGCAGGAGAAGGCAGCCAGTGTGACATTGTTTGTGGGCGGAGAGAGCACGTTCTCTGCTCTGATCTCCGCCCCTGTCTGGCTGCAGTGCTGAGCTGAACTTATCAGATTCCAGAGGAGCTCCTACCAGTGCCTGTCCCTGAGTGAGTGCAAAGGTATCCAGCAGTGATTGCAGTTGGTCTTATGGCTCAGTCTGCTGCTGTCTGTCTCCGCTGCCTAAAAATGTGGGTGATGTCTGGAGGAGCAGCTGGTGGGGTGCAGCCTGCAACCTGCAGCCACCCAGCTCTTCCAGAATACATGCATGCTGCACCAAACCTGCACCAGTGGGGTAGGAAGAAGCTTAACCCCTTCCCATCTGTATGAAGGTTATTGCTGAACCTTAAAGATAACAATCCAACCCGCATAAATGGGGTTAACCAGATGCCAGGAGGAAGGGGAGCTGCTGCCATGGATAAAACTGAGCTGTGGGCTGTATGTTGGGGCCCCGTGGCCCCAGGCTGGTGACTGGAGGGACTCTGCCCAGTGCTGGCATGTGGGTGATTTCTGCTCCGGAGTCTCAGCTTCTCTCCTCCAGCAACATTGGTTGTGTCTGTCCAGGTCCCAGCAGCTGCCACTGCTCCCAGCAGCTGCCACTGCTCCCACCAAGGACATGGCATCACTTAATCCTTCCCCTGCAACCACCGGCAACAAATCCACATTATTCCTTGATTAAATCAGGTTCCAACCAAATAAAGGAGCAGACATTTCCTGCTGCCATTAGGGTCCGGGAGGGGGTGACCTGTGACATTGGTTGCCCTGCTACTCTGTAGTGGGGGGTGACAAGTGTAACATGGGGTAACGATGAAGGAGAAATGCACAGGATAATAGTGAGCGCGACAGAGGGCAGTGTATGGTATGGAGCAGTCAGGGGGTGGGCTGCAGGATTCCCCCATACTGTACATGACTGCTCGGGACAGGGAGGCGTTTAATGAGCTTCTAATGATGGGGCACTAATTGGGTCATTAGGGTTTGTGGAAAGGATTCAGCATCAGGTCCCTCATTAATGCCCGAGCCGCCTGTTACTTTGTAGCACAGATCTGTTAGGGCCGCAAAACCAAACAACGTTGTTTATGTAGAAAAGTCTTTGTTTCATAGAAAAACTCAAAACAGAAAAGATTTTCTGATACAACAACGCCCTGCTCACGACACTGCACAGCACCTCTCTTGTATATATACACTGCACAGCACCTCTCCCCCTGTATATATACACTGCACAGTACCGCTCCTCCTGTATATATACACTGCACAGCACCTCTCCCCCTGTATATATACACTGCACAGTACAGCTCTTCCTGTATATGTACACTGCACAGCACCTTTCCTCCTGTATATGTACACTGCACAGCACCTTTCCTCCTGTATATATACACTGCACAGCACCTTTCCTTCTGTATATATACACTGCACAGCACCTCTCCCCCTGTATATATACACTGCACAGTACCACTCCTCCTGTATATATACACTGCACAGCACCTTTCTTCCTGTATATATACACTGCACAGCACCTCTCCTGTATATATACACTGCACCTTTCCTCCTGTCCTATATATACACTGCCCAGCACCTTTCCTCCTGTATGTATACACTGCACAGCACCTCTCCTGTATATATACACTGCACAGCTTCTTTCCTCCTGTATATATACACTGCACAGTACCACTCCTCCTGTCCTGTATATATACACTGCAGAATTTACAATAGCTGTCACTCATGTAAGAAGTGAAATCTGGCATTGTACTATACATTTCTCTGCCGTATCTGTGCAACATAAATCGGGGTATGTGTTAAAGGGGGGGGCCCACTGAGACTCTTTCGCCCGGGGCCCTCGAAAACCTGGAGCCGGCCCTGACCACTGGCACTTCCGCATCAAGGAAGCGCCAGCAGCAGCTGACGTCACTCTTCACACAGACACAGCAGGGCAAGGCAAGCGTGACAGGCTGCTACTGCATTGCACCGGTGTTCGGGTGTGTTGGATGGTGGTAAGTGCTCCAGCTCCAGACCACGGCTGCGGGGTCCGGGTAATGGAGCTGAAGACACCGACTGAACTTAATAGAATCAAAATGATAATATTTGAAATTTAAGGGGGCTGGTTGGGCGTCGGCTATATGGAGCCTGCATGATAGGGAGGGCCAGGAGCAGGGGCCAGGGGCAATGCAACGGTAGTAAATTGTGTGTTGTGTCACTTGTGAGGACTGAAGCAAAGTCAAGGGGCTAGATGAAATCTGAGGAACAAATGATATGGGGGGGAATGGGGGCAGTCAGAAATCAGGACATTATGGGGGCACAAATCAGGACAGTATGACCCATACTGTCCTGATTTGTGCACCCATAATGTCCAGATTTGTGCCCCCATACTGTATGGGGGCACAAATCTGGACATTATGGGGGCACAAATGTACCTTGGCTTGGTCATACAGTTTCAATAGAGTTAAGGTTCAAATGGGGGAGGTTTGGGGGGCACCAAACTGATCCTTTGCCCCGGGTGGAGGAAAAGCTAGATACACCTCTGTCAAGGGCACCAGATCACAGGTTCAGGCAGGGTCCGGCCCAGCTTGAAAGCGAATTCAGAGTCAGAAGTGTAACACCTCAGGTAATTGGTTGTTACAGTGATGTTGCCTTTCTTTCGGGGAGGGTGATATCACACTTGAAGGCAAGGAGGATTCTCTTTACCAGGTAAGGCACTCACATTCAACACAATCTGAATTCAGGCCGGAAGGGGGAGCTCAGGACCCGGATTCAGGGAAGCTTCCCTTAGCTATAGGCTTCCTGGTCTGGAGGAGGAATTGGGCAGTCTTGAGGAGAGAGTGAGAGGAGAAGGACATCTGGAACAGACAGAGGGGCCGAGCAACCACGTGGGAACTGCGATCCCTGGAAAGAGTGAGAATTTAAAGAAGTTGAATAGTGGAGGATCTTAGAGGAAAGGAGCACAGAGGAGGAAGAGGCTTAGCAGGGGAACAACAGAGGGACACTTTCAGAGCCAGAACACAGAAACCAAGTACCGGGAGCCCGAGGTCGTGTTGTTCTCCAGGACGCGCCACAGAACCGGAGGGCATAGGACTGTATATCAATTGCCCACATCAAGTCTGAGGTGAAGCAGTATCCTGAGAGCCCGGGTTGTGATAGAGACCCTATAAACAAGCTCGCACTGTCTATCGTACAGATATCTGTTTTAGGACAGGAAAGAGGGAACTTTGCAACCAAGCTCCAAGCGGCAGGGACCTCGCCAACTAAAGTAGCGCAAGAAGGAAAGGCTTATGGACCTCACCTGGGAGAGGGATCCCCTATTGCCTCCAAACCGGCCGGACCACAGCTACCCTGCACTTGGTACTCTGGACTGAGGACTGCTATCATCAGTAAACCATGTAAAGACTGCAAACCTGTGTCCTCGTTCTTTGCCATTCCATCCACCACATCATCACTGCCCTACCACTGAGAAGCCCTGGGGATCCCGCTTCACCTGTGGGAAGCGTCACCATCTTGCTGCATAAATCATCTCAGAGGACCCCTTTAAGCAGCGTCAGTCCCAACTGACCGAACACCACAGGTGGCGTCACAAACAATAAATTTAATTCATAAAACCCCTAAAAGACATTCCCCTTAAACTGGGTGCCCAGGGCCACGGACCGGGTCGCAGCCACAGTGACATCCCCTTTAAGCGACCGGACCCGGTACCGAATACCCCATGGCCTTGGCGGGCTTTCCATTTTGGCGTCACGAACAGGATGGACCGACCCATTGAAGTGGGTCATGTGCACCTTGGAGACTGTGCTTAACTGTGTGACTATTGAACTGTAAATTGCGCCAAAACTGCCACCATTATAGCACCATGCGGATTGCAGGAGGAAATGGGTGCGTTGTCGTGGGCGGCACTTGGAGGAACAGCGTGAAAACTATGGCCGCCCCTCATCAGTATTACTATGTCCGAGAAATATGCCCATCAACTAGAGAGGATCGCCTCCTAATCTGGGATGGCAGGTAGAAGAAAAGGAGCCGCCCACGAAGACGGGCGTGGTACAGCAAAAACCACGGGAAACAACACCGAGGAGGCAGAACTGGAAATCATCATGGCGGAGGGAGGTGAGCGGACATCGGAGTGTGGGATGGAGCAAGAGGACTCTCCCAACTGGGTCCTGCAAGAACCGTACCCGTCGCCGACGATGAACCCAGACTTCCTGCGGAGAGAAGTGGAGGAGCTGGCTCGACGACTAGGGTTGAGCGCAACGGATCGGACAAATTCAAAAATCGCTAACTTTCGGCAAAGACTGGTTTCATGAAACCCGATCCGATCCTAGTGTGCGATCGGCCATGAGGTCGCCGATCTGCGCGCAAAAGTCGAATTTCATATGACGCTTTCAGCGCCATTTTTCAGCCAATGAAGGAGGACGCAGAGTGTGGGCAGCGTGATGACATAAATCTTGGTCCCCACCATCTTAGAGAAGGGCATGACAGTGATTGGCTTGCTTTCTGCGACGTCACAGGGGCTATAAAGGGGTGTGCATGCCGACCGCCATCTTACTTCTGCCGATCTTAGCATAGGGAGAGGCTGCTGCAGCTTCATCAGAAGAAGGAATATAGTTAGGGAGGGAAGATTAACCCCCAAACTGCTTGTGCTGTAGCGATTTCCACTGTCCAACACCACCATTTTTTTGCAGGGACAGTGGAGGCTAGATTTTTGTGCATCAGCTCTGTAGCTTATTAGGCTGCCTTATAAGGCTCCCTGATAGCTGCATTGCTGTTTGCACGCTGCTGTGCAAACCAACTGCTTTTTTAAAAGCAAAAATCCTGTTGCTCCTTTCTGCACAGTTATCTTGTTTATTTGTCCACACTTTTGTGTGCAGCAGTCCTTTTTATTGCTGCCATACTTTTCCTGAGATCATTGTAGGGAGATTGAAATTGTACTACAGTCCTTGTATTTTTTCATATATCTTCCAGCCACTTTCTGCCACTTACATTGTGTTGTTTTATGCACTGGGCCTGAGTTTTGGTTCAGTGTCCCAAAAAAAGGAAGATTTAAATTCTCAACAAGTTTATATACACCTTCTACCTTGTTTTACAGTACCATATAACGGTTATTATTTTGGTTAGATTTTCCAAAAATATAACCAAATTCTCTTTTGCCACATGCCACATGAGAACCTTGAGCAAATATTGGCTACCAAACAAGCAACTCTTGTAGACCATTTGGTTCAGGCATTCCCAGCACACAGCGGCGGTGATGGTTCTCACACGAGCCATAGGGGGCAACATGGCAGAGGTGTTAGAGGTGCACAAATCCGAAGTGGCGTTGGACAGAGGGGTTTTATGACCAGGTTGTGGAGTAATTTCACAATGACCGCTGACACGAAAGGTACTGCTGCATCGATTAAAAGTGACAGGAGACAGCATTTGTCCAGAATGGTTAAGAACTACTTTTCCTCCCTTATCGATGTTCTCCCTCACAGGTCTTTCCCCTTTGATTACTGGGCATCTAAAATAGACACCTGGCCTGAATTGGCAGAATATGCATTACAGGAGCTCGCTTGCCCTGCTGCTAGTGTGCTATCAGAAAGAGTCTTCAGTGCTGCTGACCGAAAAAAGGACACGTCTGGCTACCCAGAATGTTAATGATCTAACCTTCATTAAAATGAACCAATCATGGATTTCAAATTATTTTGCCTCACCTTCGCCTGCTGACACGTAGCTTGCCTGAAAAATGTCTTGCTTTTGGCCTCCTCTTACTGACTTCTGCAATTCCTCCATTTGCAGCTGCTGAATGTCCACCATAGGCCATTTTTATATCTCCCTAAATGGGCTGACTCCACCCACAGGGCCGTGATCACCACCTGGCGCAAGCACCCGTGCGAGTGCCGTTTGCCTGGATAGGTGGGTGGGCCCATTCTTGGGCGACGGCACTGGCACAGGGTCCCTCATAGTACAATGAAGTGTCTCTGACGGTGGTGGTGCACAACCAACGTCAGACACACCGTCATAATATGAGGGGCCCTGTGCCAATACCGCCGCCCACGAGAGAGTATTCCCCCCAGCTCGAACAGTGCTCTACCACTTGCAATACTTACTTCTCCCTGCTCCACCACTGTGTAGTCTGTGCTGTTAAATCCTTCAATGGCACTGCCAATACAAATTTGTTGAAATGATAGATGATAGTTAAAATATACGGGGGCCCTGGCCTCCATTTAGACCAGTTAATACTTTGCGCCTACTACCACTGTCTGCTACTCAGCAGAGGACCCCACCCCTGTACCTAGCTATGCCACCTGTTTATTTATGAACAATTTTTTGGCAGACATTTAGCCCACTTTATTATTTGGGTCTACTAACTGTGTCTGCCACTCATTACAGTTTTCCTCCACTAAACAAAGCAATGCCACCTGTTTAGTCCTGTTACCAATTTTGAACTGCATTTAGCCTACTTTATTATTTGGGCCTACTAACTATGCCTGCCACTCATTACAGTTTTCCTCCACTGAACAAAGCAATGCCACCTGTTTAGTCCTGTTACCAATTTTGAACTGCATTTAGCCTACTTTATTATTTGGGCCCACTGACTGTGCCTGCCACTCATTACAGTTTTCCTCTACTGAACAAAGCAATGCCGACTGTTTAGTCCTGTTACCAATTTTGAACTGCATTTAGCCTACTTTATTATTTGGGCCTATATCTGTGTTTCCTCCTCATCCTGCCCATTGCCCAGCCACTGCTGGTACATTGACCCAGACCACTACATTCCCCTTGCACTCTACACAGCCAGAATCTGACCCTGCTGAAAGTCAGGTTCCCCTTCCCGCATACTATACCACCTTACACGGGGACAAAGAGGAAGGTGCAGATGAAAGTGCAGGTTCCTTCATCAGGTGGGGCATACTCGTTGGCGACATCACTGGCACAGGGCCCCTCATAGTACGTAAAAGTGTCTCTGGCAGTGGGAGGTGCCACCCGCCGTCAAACACACCGCCGTACTATGAGGGGCCCTGTGCCAGTGCCAACGAGTGGGCCCCCCCTGCTTGCTCAGGATCACTGCACTTGCAAAGTTGAAATACTTACCTCTCCCTGCTCCACCGCCGTGACGCATTCCGCGTTTCCTGGGCCCACGAAAATCTTGAGCCAGCCCTACCCCCCCCCCCCCACATCTTTAGCCAAATGACCCCCAGTTTTTAATGCCTAACTATTATTATAAAGTAAATTAAGATTGGCAAGCTTAAGTAATAAGAATTCATGTTTTTGGCATTAAAAAGGGCACTGTAGGTGTTTTCCTGTCCTCCACTCACTGCCGACTTTGATTCCCCATTGACTTGCATTGGGTTTCGTGTTTCAGTCGGCCCCCGACTTTTAGCAATAATTGACCGATTTCACCCGACCCGACTTTTGACAAAGTTGGGTTTTGCGAAACCCGACTCGATCCGAAAAAAGTAAAAGTCGCTCAGCTCTACCGACGACTCCTGCAGACCCAGATGATAGCGGCGACCGCATGGAAGGAGTCTCTGATCTGGAGGATGAAGACTGTGCAGATCCAGACCACATCACCAGCGCTCACAGACCCAGCAGAGCCGGAAGGAGCGACGCTGCTGCAGGAGTTGGCACCGATGGAAGATCCGGAGCCTGCACCTGTAACTCCAATGGAGCCAGAAAGTAAGGCACCACCGGAGAGCGAGATGCTGCAAACGGAGATGACAACGCCGCAGCACCAGGCCCTGCAGCCTGCAGGCCAGGCGCCGCCACAAGTGATCCTGACCCCAGCGGAGGCGGAGAAGGACACTGGCACCGGCGAGACAGGTATGCAAACTGCCCCGGTAGCTGAAGACACCCTAGTGGGATCCTTAGAACCCCTGCCGACTTTACCACCTAGCCAGATAGTCACCGTTACGGTAACATGGGACCAGATGAGACGTAAGACATGATTTAACTGACCCAATGACACCAGAATCATCCCCCTGAAGGCGTACAGACCAAAAGAAGCCATACGCTGGAAGCACCCAAAAACTGACCTTATGGGATTCCCAGTAGAGGTCCATACAGCAGCTAACCATGTGGAAATACTAGCAAAAACCAGGTCCCGCAAAGCTAAACCTGCAGACTGAGGACCATTAAGATCAGGATTCTATGCCCTACATGTAAAAAGGTGCTCAGGACAGCAAATCATTATCCGTGTAGCCACTGAAAGTGGAAAGCATACCCAGGCTACACAAACTCCTATTGATGGACTGTTTCCTATTGAGTCATCAGTTGTGACATCTGCCAAAGGACTTCCCCAGTCAGGAAGCTGTGCACACCAGGACCTGCCCTGGAAGAATAATTAAAGAGACATTCACATGTGTGAAAGTAATGAAAATAACGTTTATTTGATGTTTTCATTCCAGTTTAAAGTGACAGTAGGGTAAATAGGGTAGGGTAATAGAACTTCCTTGTAAATAGTCGGCACCCTCAGGTGCACCCTGGTTCTACCCACTTTGCCGGCGTGGGAAGGGCCTTGTTTACATTTGTTTTGCATTAACAGGCCAGAAGCAGAAATGTATGGTGTAGCGGAGACAAGGACTGGTCAATGCGGCTTTGTACATAAATGTTTGCACTTTTACTTGTGAGCACTTATAGTAAATAATTGTTTGTTTTGTAACGCTCAAGAAACCGCACCTCCAATAAAGGGAAAGCCAAGGGAAGCCAAGTTATGCAAGTTTAACCTGTTGACATAAATTTCCAAAAATGTCTTTAACCTGTATGCTTATGTTTTTCTTTTCCCAGTCCGGGAGTACTGGAGTTAACCGGGGGGAGTGTAACACCCCAGGTAACCGGTTGTTACAGTGATGTTGCCTTCCTTTCGGGGATGGTGATATCACACTTGGAGGCAAGGAGGATTCTCTTTACCAGGAAAGGCACTCACATTCAACACAATCTGAATTCAGGCCAGAAGGGGAGCTGAGGACCCAGATTCAGGGGAGCTTCCCTTACCTATAGCTTTAAGCAGCGTCGGTCCCCACTGACCGAACACCACAGGTGGCATCACGAACAATAAACTTTATTGATAAAACCCTTAAAAGACATTACCCTTAAATTGGGCGCCCAGGGCCACGGACTGGGTTGCAGTCACCGTGACATCCCCTTTAAGTACCGGACCCGGTACCGAGTACCCCACGGCCCTGGTGGGCATTCCAGAAGCCTTCCTATTAGCGCGGTGATGTTATAGTCCCTTATTGCATATGGCTTCTGGCAAGGTCCTCAGAGTTCTCGCTGTACTCTATAAAGGTTAGGACACAAACCCGTATGACAGCCGGCTCGAGCCGTTTTACAGGGTCTCTATCATGACCCGGGCTCTATATGCCATGGTGTCTCCTGGGTATTAGGGAGGACAGGTTACTTGCAGTCCAGCTGTCCTGCCGGTTTCTGCTGTGCCTCCTAGAGTCCGACAGAACCTTGGACTTCCGGCTACCGGAATCTGCGCCAGGGAGGTGCCAAATCGCTGCTATGCTCCCCTGGTGTCACTCTCCTGTGTTCCACTCTCCTACATGTCCACTAAACACTGTCCTTTCCGTCAGTATCTCTCAATCCTGGAACTGCTGCAACTCTGGCTGCACAGCCCCAAACATGTCTCTCTGCCTCAGACTGCTTGAGAAAGACCCGAGGCAGGGTCGAAACGTTACTACTCCGTTTATACTCCCTGCTGTGTGTCTGTGTATATATATACAATTTTTGTCTCAACACATGTGAATAAATACATCACATTTTTGCAAAGATATACCATAAGAGTGCGGCTGATTTTTCTATATTGGCACTAACTAACTAACTTTCACTCCAAGCCAGAATCTATATTAGGGAAGTTCCCCCTTAATCCGGGTTCAGAGCACCCCCTTCTGGCCTGGAGTGTGAACAGGTTGTGTGTATGTGTAATAGAGTGCAGGGTTGAGTATGTCACCACGGAACAGACAGACCAACTGTTGAGGGGAATTTATTAACAGGAGTAAGATTCTCCTCGCAGGAAGTAAACAGGGGGTTGATAGAGATAAAGCAAACAGTTAACAGTTAAGCAGAATCGAAACGGTTAATGAATGTTCGTGTAACTTGTCAGTCCAGGGCCGTCCTGACTGGAGGGTCCTTATTCCAATGTGGGTACAGTCACCAGCAGCGCTTGAAGATCACGAAGTCTCTCCTCTGTCTCCTGGGAACTGGAGACTCCGGGGTTAAGTCTTTGCAGTCTTTTCTCCCAGTGAGGCTGGAAGCAGGAAGTAAAGCAGCCACTCTGCTGCGAGTCTCTGTATATTAGGCTGGCAGTCTCTCTCTGCAGCAGCAATTCTACACACACAGTTTACTTTGTCACACTCAGGGGTCCTGGCTTGTCAGTGCGGTCACCGGGGCTGCGCGCTCAGGTCACTGTAAGGGGATACGTCTTCTCTGATTACGGAGGCTTCCAAGTCCACACTCTCACATCCAGCCTTCACTACGGCTGGTATCTTAGCCTCAGTGCCCTAACGGGGAGCACTCTCTTTCTGGGAGAGCGGTGCTGCAACCTGCTTTCTCTCTGGCGAACTGTCCCCTCTGTCCCGCGCGCTCTGCTCTCCTGCTCTTTTCTGACCACACCCCTCTCTCTTCCTCTCTGCCCCCAGCAGTCACATGGTTCCTTCTGTTCAAGGCAGAAAGTCTTCCCCCCAACAACCCAGCTGTCTAACTAAGTGGTTCCAAGTAGGAAGCAGGGAAAGCAACCTCCTTACATATGGTGATTACCTGGTGAAAGTGATCCTCCTTCACTGCCAAACGTGACATCACTCTCCTCATGAGGAAAGCAATGCCACTGTGACGACCAGGACCCTGGGGCATCACTCAACCAAATATTAAGTTGAGAATGCCAACAATTTTTTCCGGCCCATTGTTGGGGTTCTTATGAAATTATTTCCAATTTTCTTTTTTTCTCAGGTTTTTTTTGTGCTGTTTTAACACACACAAATGAAATTAGTATGTCTTTAACAAAACATGTGTAATTGCAATAATTTTGTGGAAGAAATACTTTATTTTCTGAAACCATATCAAGGGTGCCAACACTTTCGGCCATGACTGTACAGTATGGATAAGAAAATACAGCTTCAAAATTGTTGTCTCAATTAGCTCCTTCAGACAAAAATATAATTGTAAAATTTACATGTATTCTAGTATACAAAAATTATCTATTGCCCTGACAAACATAGGTGAACGGTGCTCATTGTCACTTTCATACCAAAATGTACTAGCATATAACTACTATAATACTGGTTATTTGTTACGCACCTGGTTGTGGAAGCACTGTGCCGTGGTACGGAGAGAGTTTGGAGGGGCGTAACTAAGCGAACACTTGGTTCTTCACTAGAGCCTCTTATGGTGAGGTTAGACTTCCACCCAGGTGGTTGCTAGGTGCTCCTCCAGGATGGCAGTGAAGCAGAACCGGACAGTGCAGCAGGACCGGCCAGGAACTGGAGTAGCAGGAGTGATACGACTGGTAGACAGATGCAGAGTCAGACACATACAGCAAAGCTACAGGAACACGGGATGGCCACAGGTATGAGATAACAGGTGCAGGAACACAGGATCAGGGACAAAACACGGCAGAGGCATGGTGGGTTCGGATATAGGTACAGCAGCACGAAGTGGAACAGGTGTAGAGAGGGTATACAGGATTAGGTAAATGGAACGGACAGTATCAAATGCAGAGAGCACAGTTAACGGGACCTTACAACTAGGTAGCAGGAACTATACTGATGGCTGAAGTTGCTAAGGCACCTACCTACCCTTTGGGGAAGGTGCCTTAAGTACCTAATGTCTCCCAGCCATTGGCTGTGGACATTTTCAGAACCTTGTGAGTGGCTCCTTTAATGAAGCAGAAAGTGTGCACGTGGCCTAAGCACTCTCCCAGGCCGACTGCGTGCCATGAGCAGGTCCTGGGAGTAGAGATATGACAGAGCAGCATGGACGGGTAAGGGAATACGCTGACGTCTGTGCAGGGGAGCCAGGGCTGTTTTATTAATCTCAACCCTTTAGACCCCCTCTTATTCAAAACCGCTAGGAATTTCTGTAGAAGAAGTGGAGAATTAATATTTTCTTTGGCCTCCCAGGATCTTTCTTCAGGCCCGAATCCCTTCCAATTGTTTGAGAAAAAGGTTTTTCTTCTCACCCTCTTCAAGGCTAGGATATTCTTTACTTCAAAAACATCCATGAAGCTGATTGGAGCAGTCGTGACAGCAGGATCTTTGAAGAAGAGATTCAATATGACCGGCTTCAGGAGGGACACGTGGAAGGAATTGGAAGTCTGTAAGGAGGCTGGCAACTTCAACTTATAGGATGCAACATTAATTTTCTTGATGACTTCAAAGTGACCAATGAAGCGAGGACCTAACTTTTAGGCGGATCCAAGCATCTCTTGTCCCCATGCCTCTTACATTCAGACGATCTCTCTAGAGTGGCTTTAGTGTCCTCCCATATCTTCAAAAAATCCTTAGTAAGATCATCAGCTGGTGGTACGTCAGAAGCAGCAGACACCGGAAGGGGATTTCCTGGCTGTTGCCCAAAACAATAAATAATGGCGAACTTGCAGAGGACTCACTTGCATGAATGTTCTAGGAGAACTTCTGCTATGGTAAGAGCTTGACCCAATTGTCATGATGTGCGTTAGTAAAGTGCCTCAGCTTTGAAGTTTTTGTCAGCTGGACGAAAATGGAGAACAAAATCAAAATGGGCAAAAAACAGCGAATGCCTAGCTTGACGTAGGTTCAGTCTTTGTGTGAACTGATTGCTAACAGCTATCGGTTGCCAATTGAGTAGTTGTGCTCCAGGGCAGAGAAGACCTTGGAGAAGAAAGTGCAGATCACCATATGGCCGGAAGGAGACTTCAGGGTAAAAACTGCTTGAGGCCCAGAAAATGAAGTGTCTACTTCCAGAAAGAATTGTCTGTTTACTTCTGGTCGATGTAATACTGGAGCGGAGGAGAAGGCCTATTTCAGGGAAATAAAAGCGCTCTCAGCCTCAGGAGTCCATACCTTCGGATCAGCAACCTTACGGATTATGGCAGAGATGAGAGCAGTTCAGGGCGAAAAATGCGGAATAAATTGTCAGCAGTAGTTGTTGGTGATTTGCTGGATAGCTTTAATGCTGTCAGGGCGCAGACACTTGAGGATGGAAGAGACCTTCTCCAGATTCATCTCCAGGCCTGTATCTGAGATGATATAACCTAGAAAAGCTAGAGAAGATTGCTCAAACACACATTTCTGATTCTCAAATTTTTACAGGCGATTCTCTCTGAGTCACTGCAGGACTTTGTGAACGTTCTGCCTATGAGAGGGCAGATTTGAAGAGAAGACCAAGATATCATCCAGGTGAACCACAACACAAGTGTAGAGGAGGTTTCGAAAGATGTCGTTCGCAAACTCTTGGAAGACAGTTGTGGCATTGCTGAACCCGAACGGCATAACTCGGGTGTTGAAAGCTGTCTTCTATTCATCTCCTCAACGTATCGGGATTGGATTAGATTGTATGCTCCTTGGAGATCTAGTTTGGTAAAGATCCTAGCCCCTTTGAGATGGTTGAACAACTCCAGAGTCAACGGCAACGAATACTTGTTCTTAACCATGATCTCATTGAGGCCCCTATAATCAATGCAAGGTTGCAGGGTACCGTCTTTTCTCTTTACAAAGAAGAAACCGGCTCCAGCTGGAGAAGAGTACTTCTGAATGGTACCAATAGGGATTCTCCTTAACATACTCAGACATGGCAAAAGTCTCTGGCTGGGACAGAGGGTAAATGTGGCCTCATGGAGTTGAGAATCCTAGTAGTAGGTCTATAGAGAAGTTATATAGCATATTTGGAGGTAACTTCTCTGCTTTTTTATCGAAGGCATCCACATATGATCAGTAGGCAGATGATAATCTTGACAGAGACCTGTTGTACAGGTACAAGACACTTATACACAGGAGCTCTGAATATAGTGTATAGTGTGTACAGGTAATACAGTGATGACCAGTGACATTATACACAGGAGCTCTGTATATAGTGTATAGTGTACAGGTAATCCAGTGAGGACAGTGACATTATACACAGTAGATCTGTATATTGCGTCAGTGTACAGATAATACATTGATCACTAGTGACATTATACACAGAAGATCTCTATATAGTGTCAGTGTACAGGTAATACAGTGATCACAAGTGACATTATACACAGATGCTCTGTACACAGTATATATTATATAGTGTGTGTGTACATGTAATACACTGACTCACCAGTGGCGTCTCTAGTTGAAGTCCTTTATCCTTGCTTTTCTTCTTCAATCAGCACAGACCGCCGTCACTTCTTCCAGACAGGACTCATCTCTGCAAAAAATAACACGCAGTCATCAATAGCTGATTGCTTCCAGAGCACTTTCCACACTTTTTGCCTGACTTTTATACTGCATCAGATGAAGAAGAAAAGCGACTTAGTGCCGCCCTGCACAGTAACAGTATATGTGTAAAACGTGGCACAGCTGTGAAGGTGCTCAAAAAGAGGTTCCCACACCAGAATAATAAGAAAGTAATTTTTTTGCACTCAACTTGTGGTATAGATGAATTTTTTATTTGCAGTCTCTGGTATAAACGTTTCGGTCAAACAGCTGACCTTCTTCAGTACACTACAGAATTGTAGATAATATATAGACATACACTTATTGACTATGTAAATCACAGTTCTAAGTTCAAGAAGATAATCATAATAATAATGTGCACACGGGGAACGGGAAAGGTAAAAATTGGGGGAAGTAGGAAGAGAAAAGGAAAAGAAAGGTATAAGGGAACATACCCAACTGCTTATTGAGGTGTCTGAGTTGATAAGGCCTGTAATAATGATAAATACGATATGATAAATAATAAAAGAAATGACCTGTCTGATGGTGGTGTCCAGGGAAATGAAACTTACACTAAAGATGTGCAGAGAGTTCTACGAATATTGAATGCATACGTGCAGGGTTGGTCCTATTGGGTCCTAAAAGAAGGAGGAGTTATAACATGATGAAGTATGAATATTAAGGAGATGTACCAAAGTTAGAATAACTAACCTATCAAGAGAATGTATCATAGGTGGCCAATGATATGAGTCTTGTCACAGATCTCTGTTCCTCAGTTGAATATTAAGGGGATGTACCAAAGTTGGAATAACTAACCTATCAAGAGAATGTATCATAGGTGGCCAATGATATGAGTCTTGTCACAGATCTCTGTTCCTCAGTGGGGATCTGTGACAAAAACTTAAATTGAAATCTGCTCCTATTAATGACAGTTATATTGGTATCAGCATTCTTTAGTGAAATCTCATCATGTTAATTGTTATGATGCGGTGGTCTAGGAGCAACATGGAATGAGCTCTGAAGGAAGTGGTAACTGTACTAACCGCAGTCCCTAAGCTCAACACAACACTAGAAGTAGCCGTGGAATGCTCCTAACTCTCCCTAGGCATCTCGTCACAGCCTAAGAGCTAACTACCCCTAAAGACAGAAGCAGGAAAACTATCTTGCCTCAGAGAAAATCCCCAAAGGATAGATTAGCCCCCCACAAATAATGACTGTGAGTGGAGAGGAAAAAGACATACACAGAATGAAACCAGGATGAGCACAGGAGGCCAGTCTAGCTTGATAGATAGGACAGGATGGAATACTGTGCGGTCAGTATAAAACACTTCAAAAATCCACGCAGAGTATACAAAAAAAATCTCCACACCTGACTAAAGGTGTGGAGGGTAAATCTGCTTCCCAGAGCTTCCAGCAAGACAGAATTAATTCATAGTGATAACGCTGGACAAACATAGAAAGCACTGAACGGATAAGTCCACAATCTGGAACAGAAAAGCGCAAGCAAAAACTTAGCTTTGCTGAAC
The DNA here is from genome assembly GCF_032444005.1 of Ranitomeya imitator. Lineage (NCBI taxonomy): Eukaryota > Metazoa > Chordata > Amphibia > Anura > Dendrobatidae > Ranitomeya > Ranitomeya imitator. The sequence continues at coordinate 642,707,619 of NC_091282.1, read as the reverse complement.
TGGTCAGGATAACAGGGAAATCCAAAGAGATGTGAATCCAACCAGGAACCATTTACAAGTGGCACTGGCTGAAGGAACAGCCAGGCATAAATAGCCGAGCAGAAGAGACAATAAGTGGAGGCAGCTGATGACAGCTAACTCCAAGGAGCAGCCATACCACTTGAAACCACAAGAGGAAGCCCAAGAGCAGAACTCACAAAAGTGCCACTTACAACCACCGGAGGGAGCCCAAGAGCGGAATTCACAACAGTACCCCCCCTTGAGGAGGGGTCACCGAACCCTCACCAGAGCCCCCAGGCCGATCAGGACGAGCCAAATGAAAAGCACGAACCAAATCGGTGGCATGGACATCGGAGGCAACAACCCAAGAATTATCCTCCTGGCCATAACCCTTCCACTTGACAAGATACTGAAGCCTCCGCCTCGAAAAACGAGAATCCAAAATCTTCTCAACCTCATATTCCAACTCTCCCTCAACCAACACCGGGGCAGGAGGGTCAACCGAGGGAACAACGGGCACCACATATCTCCGCAACAAAGATCTATGGAAAACATTATGAATGGCAAAAGAGGCTGGAAGAGCCAAACGAAAAGACACCGGATTAATAATTTCAGAAATTTTATAAGGACCAATAAACCGAGGCTTAAATTTAGGGGAAGAAACCTTCATAGGAACATGACGAGAAGACAACCAAACCAAATCCCCCACACGAAGCCGGGGACCAACACACCGACGGCGGTTAGCAAAACGTTGAGCCCTTTCCTGAGACAACGTCAAATTGTCCACCACATGAGTCCAAATCTGCTGCAGCCTGTCCACCACAGAATCAACACCAGGACAATCAGAAGGCTCAACCTGCCCAGAAGAAAAACGAGGATGAAAACCAAAATTACAAAAGAAAGGTGAAACTAAAGTAGCCGAACTAGCCCGATTATTAAGGGTAAACTCGGCCAACGGCAAGAAAGACACCCAATCATCCTGATCAGCAGACACAAAGCATCTCAAATAGGTCTCCAAGGTCTGGTTAGTTCGCTCAGTTTGGCCATTAGTCTGAGGATGAAACGCCGAAGAAAAAGACAAATCAATGCCCATCCTAGCACAAAAGGCCCGCCAAAATCTAGAGACAAACTGAGAACCTCTGTCAGAGACAATATTCTCCGGAATGCCATGCAAACGAACCACATGCTGAAAAAATAATGGAACCAGATCTGAGGAGGAAGGCAACTTAGGCAAGGGTACCAGATGGACCATTTTAGAGAACCGGTCACAAACAACCCAGATAACAGACATCTTCTGGGAAACAGGAAGATCCGAAATAAAATCCATGGAAATATGCGTCCAGGGCTTCTCAGGGTCCGGCAAAGGCAAAAGCAACACACTAGCGCGGGAACAGCAAGGCTTATCCATGTAAAAACGAAATATTCCACTTAATACATTTTGTTATACACAAGTCACGTATTATACAAATGAAAGCAAGTCATATCCTCTAGTAAATCTTTTTGGAGGTAAAGTCTCCAATTCATGTATCCAAAATGCTTCCCTCCTTTTGAGGGTTTGGATACAGTTACCTCCCCGTCTGGATGACAGGATCTGCTCGATGACTTGAAATTTTAATTGGGGTATAGTATGACCTGCGTTGATGAAATGATGAGGTAAGGGTAATAATGTATTTTTTCATCTAATGGTGGACTTATGCTTGCTTAGGCGATCTTTAATGGGTTGTGTGGTCTCTTCAATGTAGTAGCAAATCCACCAGATTTACTACATAATGCCCTACAACCATCCACAGTATCAAAACAACCTGTCACAGGGTGAATACCGTTCATCCACACATACCATCCATATGTCCATATTCTTCACCACACCATTAGAAAACATTGGAACCTCTTGAGGGAGGCACATCCAGAGATACCTGAATTTCAACGAAATTTTTTACCCTGTTATAAATGTCCACTCAACGTTCGGGATACCCTCATAAGAGCAGATATAACCCCAGGTGCACGACCCTCCACACAGAGATTCCTCTCGCATCCTAAATCTGGCACTTATCCATGCCTACACTGTAACCAATGCAGCAATGTTATGAAAGGGGATCACTTCTATCATCCACACTTGGGGAAACAGTATAAAATAAGAGATTTCACTACCTGCGACACATCATATGTGATCTATTCCATCAAGGGCCCCTGTGGTCTTCTCTACATTGGAGAGACCACACAACCCATTAAAGATCACATAAGCAAGCATAAGTCCACCATTAGATGCAAAAATACATTATTACCGTTACCGCATCATTTCATCAACGCAGGTCATACTATACCCCAATTAAAATTTCAAGTCATCGAGCAGATCCTGTCATCCAGACGGGGAGGTAACCGTATCCAAACCCTCAAAAGGAGGGAAGCGTTTTGGATACATGAATTGGAGACTTTATCTCCAAAAGGACTTACTAGAGAATATGACTTGCTTTCTTTTGTATAATACGTGACTTGTGTATAACAAAATGTATTAAGTGGAATATTTAGTTTATACATGGATAATGTGATGTTTTTCAAATCTTTTACTTTGCTATACTACTATGTTTGCATTTGCATATATATTGACATGATATTTTGTCTTCACAGAGCCGCCTCTATTGAAATGATGACATGAAATTGCACACCTCCCGATCCTCCTTCCTACTGGATTCCCATCCCATCTGCTTTATCTCTTTATTTTCTTGTACCCACTACCTCTTCATTTCATTTATTCTCACTTTACCAGTATACGTTTCACTTAACTCTCCATTCCTAGATTTAGCCTATTATTTAGTGATACACATCGGTACTAGCGCACACAGGGTGGAATGCACCACCATATTACTTCCTGGACCAGGTGGAACGCAAACAGAGCGGGGCCCTGGGGTACATCGTTACTTCCTGGGCTGCGGCCGGGACGTTGATCCCGCCCCCAACTCAGAAATAGTGCGCGCACACACAGACTCGTCGCCCTAAACAATTGGTGGATACCGTGTTTGGTACGGCACGAGACACGCACCACTACCACCGGTAAGAAACACCAGTCTTTGGACATAGCAATACTATGGAGCATAATCTGATTTTGCCTATTTATTACACAGATGGTGCTTACATTCTGGATCGCCTCCATGGGGCCGTGGGGTACTCGGTACCGGGTCCTGCGGTTCACAGGGGGATGTGATGGTGGCTGACCCGGTCTGCGTCCCTGGGACGTCCGTGTAAAAGGAAAAGGTCTTTAAAGGGATAAAGTTGATGTTCGTGACGCCACCTGTGGTATTCGGTCAGGGTGACCGATGCTGCTTTAAGGGGTCCGCTGGGGTGATGATATGGCAGCTAGATGGTATTCCTTCCCACAGGTGAAGTATGTCCCAAGGGCTTCCCGATGTGTAGATGGTGGATGGTGAGAGGCGCAGAGAAGAACGAGGACACAAGGTTGCAGTCTCTTTACCTTTACTGAAGACTTCAGCCTCCACAGTCCAGGCACCAGATCACAGGGCACGCAGAGTCCGGCCAGTTTGGAGGCAAGTCCAGAGTCCCCTTGTCCAGATGGAAATCAGTAGCCTTCCCTTGCACTGCAGTGTTGTAGTCCCTTACTGCCTATGGCTTATAAGGGTCTCACAGATGTGTTGTCTCTCTCTGTCCCCCATATAGGATAGGACAATACCCTTATGACTGGTGGCTTGAGGCGGTTTATATGGACTCTATCATGCCCCAGCCTCTAAGGGGTGCCACCGTGCCTCCTGGGTGTAGGGGCGGACAGGTAACGTGAAATTAGCTGTCCTGCTGATCTCTGAAGTAAAGCATAAAGGTCCTTACTTCCTCGGTGTTCTGGCTACCGGGCTTCTGTGCCTCAGAAGGAGGCAGCCTATGTAGGGCTTGTCCCCTTTTGGTAACCTCTCCTTTGCTGCGACTCCCTTCACGCTCGCTGTAGTACAGTTCTGCCTTTCAATGTCTCTTTCTGGGAGCTGCAGCTCTGAGGGCATGCACAGCTCCTTTAACCTTCCATCCTCCTCAGACTCTGGTCTGGAACGTTCTAACCTTCGCTACAGACTACCAGTTATATATATATGGGGAGTGACCTAATAAATAGGAGCACAAGCTCCCCCTGGTGGTCTGGAGTGTGAAATGTGTTGCATGTTTGTGGTACCTGGATGCAGTTATCCTTCTTTGCCTCCAAACGTAATATGACCCTCCCCGAGAGGAAAGCTATACCACTGCGACGGCCAGGACCCTGGGGCGCCGCAATTCCACTGGTCCTAAACATGGCAGCCTAATATATAGAGCCATCCTTTTCTGCTCACTGAATCAGGTGTTACCATGATGAGATTTTACTAACGAATGCTGATACCAATATAACTGTCATTATATTAGGAGCAGATTTCAATTTAAGTTTTCGTCACAGATCCCCACTGAGGAACAGAGATCTGTGACAAGGCTCATATCATTGGCTACCTATGATACATTCTCTTGATAGGTTAGTTATTCTAACTTTGGTACATCCCCTTAATATTCATACTTCGTCATGTTATAACTCCTCCTTCTTTTAGGACCCAATAGGACTAACCCTGCACGTGCATTCAATATTCATAGAACGCTATGCACATCTTTAGTGTAAGTTTCCTTTCCCTGAACACCACCATCAGACAGGTCATTTCTTCATAACCACGTATCAAAGTCGTATTTATCATTATTACAAGCCTTATCAACTCAGACACCGCAATAAGCAGTTGAATATGGTCCCTTATACCTTTCTTTTCCTTTTCTCTTCCTACTTCCCCCTTTTCTCTCATTTTTACCTTTCCCGTTCCCCTTGTTCACATTATTATTATGATTATCTTCTTGAACTTAGAACTGTGATTTACATAGTCAATAAGTGTATGTCTATATATTATCTACAATTCTGTAGTTTACTGAAGAAGGTCAGCTGTTTGACCGAAACATTTATACCATAGACTGCAAATAAAAAATTCATCTATACCGCAAGTTGAGTGCCAAAAAATTACTTTATTATTGCACAGTAACAGGACCTCCCTTTTGTTCCCTCCATGGAAAACAGTTTCCTAAAAAGTAAATTATATTATAGTTATAATAATGTCATGATCCTTGTTTGGATCTGTGGCAGATCTGGCCTCTCAGATTAAAACTTTTTTCTTTTCAGGCTATCAGGGGTTAATGCAGTTTTTTCCTGGTGGCCGCTGGTGTAATTACATTGCTGCCTAGTCTGCTGATATTGGTGGTGACCCCTCCCACCTTCCTTCAAATGGTCAACTGATGCATCAGCTAACTGTTGGTTATACAGGTCCTTTTGGAGACCGACCTGGCTGCAGACAGGAGCTTGCTGAGTGCCGTGGTTCTTCAGCTCACTACTGATATCTGGTGCCTTAGGCTACGTTCACATTAGCGTTTTGCGTGTTTGCGTCGGGCGACGCAGCGGCGACGCATGCGTCATGCGCCCCTATATTTAACATGGGGGACGCATGGACATGCGTTGTGCTGCGCTGTGCGACGCATGCGGTTTTTTTGCCGCAAGCGTCGGGCGCAGAAAACGCAACAAGTTGCATTTTTCTTGCGTCCAAATTTCGGCAAAAAACGACGCATGCGTCGCAAAACGCAGCGTTTTTCCGTGCGTTTTGGTGTGTTTTTATTTGCGTTGTGCATTGCGTCGCCGACGCAGCGGCGCACAACGCAAATGTGAACGTAGCCTTACTCTGCTGTGCAGCGCATTGCAGCAGAGAAAGCTAAGTGTGGTGTTTATTGTTGCTTTGTCCCTTTGTTGTCTGTAACTTTCCCCTGTGTTGTATTAGTGTAGCACTGGGATCTGTGCTCTCACCTGCCAGTTCACTACTTAAGGATAGGAGCAGGGCAAATGATTGATTAGGTATCCTGCCCAGTGACGGGGTGAAAGAACCCATATAGGAACGATAATAAGAGCAGGGCACAGATGATTGCAGGAGGTGTCCATTCCCCGTTCCCTACTGACAGAGCCAACCTTGTCAGGTCGTGTCACACCAGGACAGTCACTTCATGACATTATAAACATCTGTAATGGATCCCAGGGAGGATATCTTTATCATCCCCTCAGTTCACACTAATATGTCATTAACATATTGGTGTGAACTGAGGGGATGTTTTGTTGCCCAGTTCATTTCTGAAGAGGATTTATCTATATCCCATTTCCAAGTTCTGGTTTAGAACTTGCAGCTCTCTGGCGCACCCTTTACCCTCAGGTCAGTCAGGGTACTGCACCTAGGATAAGTAGTCACCAGAAATGCTGCCTTACTTTGTACTGGCTAATGGGCAGACTGCAGCGAGGGCGATATAGCTTCTCCCACTCAGGCGGGAAAAATAATTATCAACGTCGTCCATCGCTACCAGGACTCCCAAATGCACAGGACAAATCCACTGCCACCAGCTCCGATTTCTTAATTAATAGCGGATCCGGAGCCAACCCAAATTAGTAGTGTAATTCACTTCAGAGGACGTGACAGTACGTTATAGAGCAAGGAGAGACTAAGCTAGTAATTTTATATATTTTACTTCAAAAAGGTAGGCAGTGTTTACAAGAGGGTAAAAAGATATTATAAAAGACGACAAGTATTGTATGTACAGACAATTACAAATAAAAAGGGATTAAAGTTGAAAAAACACTTAGGCTATGTTCACACGTTGCGTCCTGTCCCTGCGGGTTTTCACGCAGCAAATTTGATAAATCTGCAGGGCAAACCCGCTGCGGTTATCCCTGCAGATTTATTGCGGTTTGTCCTGCGGGTTCCGCTGCGGGATTTTACTCCTACTATTGATGCTGCATATGCAGCAATATGCAGTATCAATAGTAATGTTAAAAATAATAAAATCATGATATACTCACCCTCTGACATCCCGATCTCCTCGGCACTGCAGGCGGCGGTCCGGTTCCAAACATGCTGTGCGACCAGGACCTTCGTGACGTCACGGTCATGTGACCGCGACGTCACCGCAGGTCCTGGTCGCATAGCAAACCTGAGACCGGACGGCCGCGTGCAGCGCTGAGACTTCAGAGGTGAGTATATCATTATTTTTTATTTTAATTCTTTTTTTTTAACTCAAATATGGTTCCCGGGGCCTGGAGGAGAGTCTCCTCTCCTCCACCCCGGGTATAACCCGCACATTATCCGCTTACTTCCCGCATGGTGTGCACAGCCCCATGCGGGAAGTAAGCGGATTAATGCATTTCTATGGGTGCAGAATCGCTGCGATTCTGCACAAAGAAGTGACATGCTGTGGGTTTTTAACTGCTGCGTTTCTGCGTGGTTTTTCCCGCAGCATGTGCACAGCGGTTTGCGGTTTCCATTGGTTTACATGTAAATGGAAACGCAATGGAAACTGCAGCGGACCCGCAGCGGCAAAATCGCTGCGGTTCCGCGGTAAAAACCGCAGCGTGTAAACATGGCCTTACAGTTCTCTCATATCATTTCAGATCATGGCAAACCATGTGGCTGGGGGAGGAGCGATATCAAAAATGCATCAGAGCAGCTTGCAGAGCTGCTATTAGCTCTCTTCCTGGGCAAAGACTCACTCACAACTCAGCAGAGTTAAGATATGCCCTTTGGTTATGACATCACTGACTGGGCTGAGTTAAGAAATGCACTCCTCTTTTCTCAGAGGGACTCAGAGTTGTGGAACATTCACATCTACTGTAGCTCCAGGATGCAACCTTGTATAGCGACGATGGAATTATCATTGATCTTGTTTTGCGACTAACATTCTATTAAGACCAAACATGACCTGGCTATGCACTGCGAGTAAGCAGTAATTCGTTTCTCGGATACCAAGGGTACAGGAAATTGGAAAACGCACTGGGTGATGGCCCGGCCGGTGCACATACCAAATATATAACTTTCATATCTCTGTCACTAATTGAGTTCAAGTTATGCCTGACTACTAAGTTTGTACATGAACAAAAGGGAACATGATTTCAGACAAAAGACTGGTTTTCTGTTCACTCCTGCCTGTGAGAGAGAAAGGGGACAGAGTCCCACACTGGAGTTTCATGTTACAGCTCTATTGTAGCAGGGAGCAAGAGCTGAGAGGAATGGGGGTCGAAAAGCCCGCAGCGTGTGTCTGTGCTCAGCTTTAATAGAAGTAGCAGAGCTCAGTGTGCGTGATAATAGACAATCAAATATATCATATTCCTGACTCCTCCCACTTTTGGACTGCACTACGGAGGCAGGACCTCTCGGTTCTCCTCCATGCGCATCTCAGCAGGTTTGCCACGGCGGGACAACCCATCTGCATTGCCTTGCTCTGGCCTCATGGAGTTCCCACCTACCTGGTGACCTCTCTTAGGCTGGGGTCACATTGCGTTTTGGTCAGAGCGCTAACGGACAGCGTTGCACGGTGAAATTAACGCCATGCAACGCGTCCGTTAGCGCTCCCATTGCCCGCAATGTACCAGCGCATTGCTAGCGCGTGTCATTTTCGGCACGCGCTAGCGACGCGCCAGTCTTTTGTAGCGCGCCTCGGACGCTGCTTGCAGCGTCCGCGGCGCGCCCGAGGTCCGTTCCCCGCTCTCGCAGATCGGGGATCTGCGAGAGCGGGGACGTTAACGTGACCCCGAAACGCGACCCTTTAAAAACATTGCGTTAGCGCAATCCACTAGCGCTAGCGCTAAACGGATTGCACTAACGCAATGTGACCCTAGCCTTATGCTCATCTGGCACTTTCCTGGCTTGGTCAGACCTGCTTGGTGAATTTGCCTGAGTACCTCCTGTAGATGCCTCAGGTGTTCCTCCCAGGAGGAACTGAAGATGGCAATGTCATCCAAATACGCTACCGCGTACTTCTCCAGTCCCTAAAGCTGGTGATTCACCACCCACTGAAAAGTGGCAGGGGCATTCCTCATGCCGAAGGGCATGACCGTGGACTCGTACAGTCCGAAGGGCATGCTAAAGGCAAACTTCTCCTGAACCTCGGGGCTCAGGGGAATCTGCCCGTATCCCCAACTCAGATCCATTATGGAAAGATATTTGGCACCAGCTAACCTCTCAAGCAGCTCCTCAGTGCGTGGCATTGGGTGCATTTCAGAGGCTGTGATGGCATTGAGCCAACTGTAGTACACGCAGAACCGCATGGTCTGATCCTTCTTTGGCACGAGAACTACAGGTGAAGCCCATACACTCTTTGACCATTGAATCACCCCCAGCTGTAACATCTCATCGATCTCCTGGCTCCTGGGGACCAGCACCACACCTTTTGACTCACCTGGTAGGTCCGCTCCCGGGCGTTCTGGTCGTACCAGTGCTTCTGATCAGCCTGAGCCTGCGTCATGTTGTCATGCATCAACTGCGTCAAGGTCTGCATTTTGTCACAGAAGCGCATGACATACTCCTCCAGGGACACTTCAGAAGGGTTCGGCTCCTCTTCCCAGGAATCACTTACTAACCCAAGGGGTCCCTGAACTCGCCTGCCGTACAGGAGCTTGAAGGGGGAGAACCCCGTCAAGGCTTGCGGAACCTCTCGGTACGTGAATAGCAGGTGTGGGAGGTACTGCTCCCAGTCGCGTCCTTGGGTCTCAACCAGCATGCGCAGCATCTGCTTGAGGGTACCGTTGAAGCACTCAAACAAGCCATTAGTCTGGGGGTGATACACACTCGATATCAGACGCTTTACCTGCATTCTCTTATAGAGAGCCTCCACTAGGAGAGACATGAATTGGGTCCCTTGATCGGTAATCACCTCCTTGGGAAATCCTACTCATGAAAAGATGGCCAAAAGTGCAGTTGGAGCGCCCCCAGATGCAGGGCCACGAGTTCTCGGTACCGGGCCTCTCTGGTCCGGTTCTGAGGCTGTCACGGTGGCTAGACCCGGTCCGCGACCCTGCTAAGGGGCGTCCAATAAAGGTGGTACAGTCTGTCAGGGATTCGTGACGCCACCTGTGGTGTTCGGTCAGGGTGACCGACGCTGCTGTGGGGTCCGCTGGGGTGATGGAATGGCAGCTGGATGGTATACCTTCCCACAGGTGAAGTATGTCCCCAGGGCTTCCCAGTAAGTGGATGGTAATGATGCGAGGTGCAGTCAATAACGAGGACACAAGGTTGCAGTCTCTTTACCTCTTTACTGAAGACTTCAGGATCCTCAATCCAGAGCACGCTTAACAGGGCTATCTGAGACCAGCCGGTAAGATGGGCACATCCAGAGTTCCCTTTGCAGGTGGAAATCAGTGCCTACCACTAGCGCCTGTGTGTTGTAGTGCTACCCTGCTGAGCATTCGGAATAGTCCTCACAACTGCTGTTCTCGTTCGTTCGTTCTTTCTAATTCTCTCTCGCTTGTTCCAGATGTTACTAGTTTCTCGTCCCCCAGGTATGTTATGGCTAGGACGCACCCGTACGACGGGAAGGCTCGGAGCTCTTCCAGGACCCTAGAGATGCCCCTCTCCACGCGTTGCCCCCTATGTCTTCGTAGGAAATTTAAGATAGACAGCCAACCTATAATTAACTGTCCTGCGGAGTTCGAAGTAAGGCCTAGAGTCAGTTACTCCCGCGGTGTTCCGGCCACCGGCTACGCGCCTCAGTAGGATGTTGCCTCGGTCTCACGGCATGACTCCTACTGGTTCTCCTTTGTGCTTGATCTCATTTCTCACTGTTCCACAATATCCTTCCCTTCGTGTCTCTCTCTTAGGATACCGCCGCGGGGTGTGCAGGCGCGGTTCCGTATCGTTCTGCTCTGTTCGCTAGGCACCTGCCAGGTTCCCACGCCCGACAAGGACCCCCCTGTGTCTTCTCCCTGCAACACCCCCTGCCACGGGATGTTGCCTGAATCCAACCCAGTCAGCTTCTGACTAACTTCCTTTCCAACCCCTAGTTTTACCAGTGTGAGGAGTGGCCCAATAAAAAAAGCCTTTCTCCCCCTAGTGGCCGGAGTGTGAAGTGTAATGTGTGCTGGTGATACCTGGTCAGTAGAATTCCTTCAGTGCCATCAGACGTACCATCACTCCCCTTAGTGGCAGAGTGTCATACTGCAACGACCAGATCTCTGGGGCGCTGCACTCCCCCCGGTTAAATCCAGTACTCCTGGACTGGGAAGAAGAACAACAATACATTTCAACAAAAGACATACAAAATTTTTTTGAAATGCTTAAAACAAGTAAATAGAACAATGCTTCACTTTATGGGAGGTGAGGACACTTGAACGTTACAAACAAAAACAGGATTAAATATTTTTAAATAACATTATGACTATAAATCACTCTTTTCACCCAACCGGGTATTCTACTAAGTGCAAATTCTGAACAATAAGTTAACTTTTCCTTTAAGGGCGTATAAGCTGAACCCACTAAAGGCCTACCATAAAATACTATAACATAACTCAACTTTTCTTTCCTTTCTAGCTTCACCAATGCAGGACTGCCTAGCTCATGGGCCGGGCCTACTGTCATTGTCTCTCTTCCAACGACCAACTGTCGTTTTACGGTTCTCAGGAGGACTCTCTCTCTAACCCCTACAGGTTCACTTTCAATCTTTCCTGTCCTCAATCTCTATTAACATTATCAAACTTTTCTATTGTGACGCCCAGGAGACCGGGGTACCCAGCACCGGACCAATGGGGTCTGTCTCTTGAGGGGGATGTCACGGGTGGCTTGACCCGGTGCTGTGGCCTCAGGCAATGCACAGTGTAAGGGTATCGTGAGGGAACAGGCACTTACTTGACCAGCAGCAGGTTCTCCCAGCGGTGATGATCCCGATCCTGGATAGATGACTATTGTCCAAATGAAAGACTGAGGCACTGAAACATTTAACCAGTTTACTTCAACATAAAGGGATCTACAACCAGTCCTGTCACCGGAGTCTGTATGGGAACTCTGAGTTACTTTGACCCTGCCGGGGTCTTCGCCTCTTATTGTACGCAGTCTCTGTGTGGCCCTGCTGCTGTATGTGAACTGGCTGCCGGCCCAATCTGTCCCCTCCGGGTCCTGGTTCGACGGGCAACCCGAGTCCTTCTATCGGCTTACCCCCTCCAGGAGTACCGCTGAACTCTGTGTCTGTTGCTGCGTCCGGCCCTAGTGAAGCTGATATCACCTCACGTTTCTCCGGTTGCTGTATTATATATAATGAATACAGCCACGGATCCGGTATCCGTCTTTGCGCCTGTTCTGGGTAGTTATTAATGCTACCCGGTTCTCACAACGTCCTTTTTCTCTGTCCCTTTTCTCCTCAGGCCGGTGATTTGGGCCTGGAAACTGTCATAGGGCTGTTAGAAATTCAGCTGTATGACCTCTCACTTTCAGCTCCTTAGCCCAACTGCCAGTTCTTCTCTCAGACCAGAATGGATCAAGGGGAGTCTCTGGAGCTCCCCCTTCTGGCCGGAGGTGGTAGTGCAGTCTTGCTATTTTAGTATTTGTATTTAGTGTCAGTAACTGTTTTTGTGGCAAATACCCCTAGGGGTGCCACACTAAATTTCAACATTATCAACATTTCAACCTTTCCTAAGGCAACATGTAAACATTCCCTTTAAGAGGGAGTTGAGTCTCTAGGAGGTAATGCAGATTCTCTCTGTCTGCAAGTCCAATGAAACCAAGACTTTCCGCGTCATGTCCAAAAGCATTATCTTCGCAAAGTCTTCTTTCTTTTGTAAAACCAGTAGGGAGCACCTTTAAGAAGGTGCAAACTATGTACAAAACAGTTTTGGGATCATTCACTGTTCATGATCCGGCAGTCTTTGAAACAATGATAACTTGTGCAAAAATAGAAAAAGAAATGTAAAACAATAGGGATCCCGGATCAACAAAGGGATCCCTTTAAGAAATAACCCTGGACGGGTTGAAAGCAGCAAAACAGGAAACAGTTAAATAACTATGTACATTTGTCGAGGTTTCGAGGTTTAGTGCTGTAACTCAGGGGGTAGCCCAGCTGGATACTGGCGGCTACCAGGTGCCACATAAGGAGCTCCCTCACTCCAGAGGGGGGGTCTTATGGCTTTGCATATCTCTTTTCTCATCCGATGCGGTATCAATGTCACTAATTGGTTTTTTAGGTATAATCTGGGTTCTAATGTCAGTTTTGGTAGTAGGTTCAGTAGCGGCAATAATGCCCACTGTGGTAGCAGTATTAGGATTTGTCAATTCAGAGTTCAGAGTTAGTCTTAGTCATGGCAGCAGGTGGCGCTGCTACGGGGCCTACCAGTAGGTCTTCTGTCACTGGGGCAGGGTCGTTCTTCATACCTGCTTCAGATGTGGTCCCTCCGGTGCCAGCCTGCTCCGTCTCCGCTAGGATCTGGAACGCTGACTTGCGCTGTGGCGTTGTCATCTCTGTTTGCAGTATCTCGCTTTCCGGCAGGGCCTTGCTTTCTGGCTTCAGAGCGCTGGAACTTCCTTCTCGCTCCGGACCAAACGAGGCTGCCGACAGACGTCTGTTGAGGATCCTGATGACGGTCTCCTTCCACCCGGCCTCAGTGCTCAGCTGCGTCCGCCGGAGTTGATCGCTGAGCTCGTCCACTCCGGCCTGCAGGAAATCGGGGCCAACAGGTGACGCCTGGCCGCGGTATCTCTCTGGGTAGCTGGGGGAGTCCTCTGCTCCGACCCCACGCTCCGATCCCGGTCGGCTGGCCATGGCGTATCCCATGTGGCTCACTTCTTCTCCCTCCTTGTTCTTTTCCTGCTCTCTCCTTCGTGGGCGGTTTCGTTTTCTTTGTCTCCGCCCTCCACTGAGGATCAGGAGGGGGATCTCGGCTGCTGACGGACACGTCCTCAAGGTGCAGAAATATTTAGACTGGGCGGCCATTACTTTTCGCGCTCTTCAGCTTGCTCACGCCCACTTCCACGCCCTTCTTCTTCTCCTGCGCTCCTCGTGGCGCAGTAATGGCGGCAGTTTTGGCGGGAATCATGCGGCAGATAGCAATTCACAGTCGTTGCAATAAATCACAGTTCAAACACGTTTCAATCACAGTTCCAAGGCACACATGACATGATTCTTCAGGCTTAAGTACGATCCTGTTCGTGACGCCAAATTGGAGTGCCCCCAGACGCAGGGCCACGAGTCCTCGGTACCGGGCCTCTCTGATTCGGTTCTGAGGCTGTCACGGTGGCTAGACCCGGTCCGCGACCCTGCTAAGGGGCGTCCAATAAAGGTGGTGCAGTCTGTCAGGGATTCGTGACGCCACCTGTGGTGTTCGGTCAGGGTGACCGACGCTGCTGTGGGGTCTGCTGGGGTGATGGAATGGCAGCTGGATGGTATACCTTCCCACAGGTGAAGTATGTCCCCAGGGCTTCCCAGTAAGGTGGATGGTAATGATGTGAGGTGCAGTCAATAATGGGGACAGAAGGTTGCAGTCTCTTTACCTCTTTACTGAAGACTTCAGGATCCTCAATCCAGAGCACGCTTAACAGGGCTATCTGAGACTGGCCGGTCCGATGGGCACACCCAGAGTTCCCTTTGCAGGTGGAAATCAGTGCCTACCACTAGCGCCTGTGTGTTGTAGTGCTACCCTGCTGAGCATTCGGAATAGTCCTCACAACTGCTGTTCTCGTTCATTCTTTCTTTCTAATTCTCTCTCGCTTGTTCCAGATGTTACTAGTTTCTCGTCCCCCAGGTATGTTATGGCTAGGACGCACCCGTATAACGGGAAGGCTCGGAGCTCTTCCAGGACCCTAGAGATGCCCCTCTCCACGCGTTGCCCCCTATGTCTTCGTAGGAAATTTAAGGTAGACAGCCAACCTATAATTAACTGTCCTGCGGAGTTCGAAGTAAGGCCTAGAGTCAGTTACTCCCGCGGTGTTCCGGCCACCGGCTACGCGCCTCAATAGGATGTTGCCTCGGTCTCACGGCACGACTCCTACTGGTTCTACTTTGTGCTTGATCTTGTTTCTCACTGTTCCACAATATCCTTCCCTTCGTGTCTCTCTCTTAGGATACCGCCGCTGGGTGTGCAGGTGCGGTTCCGTATCGTTCTGCTCTGTTCGCTAGGCACCTGCTAGGTTCCCACGCCCGACAGGGACCCCCCTGTGTCTTCTCCCTGCAACACCCCCTGCCACGGGATGTTGCCTGAATCCAACCCAGTCAGCTTCTGACTAACTTCCTATCCAACCCCTAGTTTTACCAGTGTGAGGAGTGGCCCAATAAATAAAGCCTTTTTCTCCCCCTAGTGGCCGGAGTGTGAAGTGTAATGTGTGCTGGTGATACCTGGTCAGTAGAATTCCTTCAGTGCCATCAGACGTACCATCACTCCCCTTAGTGGCAGAGTGTCATACTGCAACTACCAGATCTCTGGGGCACTGCACATTCACCACCTTATCCTCCCTAGTTGAAGACAGAGTCACTGCCTCTGGGTACCGGGTAGCATAGTCTACCACAGTGAGGAAGTATTGCTTACCAGTGCTGCTGGGGACAGCAAGCGGGCCCACAGTGTCCACCGCGATCCTCTGAAAAGACTCCTCTATTACTGGCAAAGGGATCAGGGGAGCCTTAAGAGCGGGCCCCGCCTTCCCCACTTTTTGGCAGATGATGCAGAAGCTGTTGTGGTTTGTCACATCTGTCCGCATCTTGGGCCAATAGAAGTGTTGAGACAGCCAGGCCTTAGTTTTGCTGATCCCCAAGTGTTCAGCGAGTGGAATCTCAAGGGCAATCTGCAACAACTCACGCCTGAATTGGTACGGGACAACCAGCTGTCTTTCCCTCAACCACTACTTTTGGGATTGACCGGGTACTGTCTCCTCATATAAACTCCTTTGCTCCCAGAACACCCTCTCCTTATCAGTCACGGAGGTGGGCGTCTCGGCGAGGTGGCTCAAATTCTCCAGGCTCGCTTCTGAGTGCAGAGCAGCCTGGAACTCCTGGCTAGGGACAGCCAGAAGCGACATCAGGGTCCCTTCCTCACGGGAACCCTCTGGGACCTGCTCTGGGTCCATCTCTCGTTCAGTCACCCCTGCGACTGAGGAGGGTCCAGAAAGCAGAACGTTATCTGCGTTCTGGGCACTCTGACTGCGGGTGACAGCAGCTATGTAGGCTGTCTCGCCGGGGATTTCCACAGACCCATCAGCCGGCGCTGCTATGGGTACTACCTCCCCATCCACCCCCCATTAACTCAGGAGCAGTGTTACTTATGGGACAGTTGCCTTCCTCTGTGGAACTGGTCAGTTGCATGGCATCACCTTCCTCACGGTTCCCATAGATCTCACCATTTCCCATAGCACCATCGCTTGCCCCTGTTAGGGATTTCTCAGCGATTTCACCCCTCAGAGTGAAGTGGCTGAGCACTCCTGCACCTGTAGACACATTATCATTAGGAGATAAATGGTTAGCAGGTAAAACATGCACATTTACAGCAGCATCATCACCAGTATCACCCTTGGCATTTTCAGAAAAATGGTTATCAGGTAACTCATTAAACGGTAAAGCATTGTCAGGTAACACATGCAATTTCCCATCGCTATCATCAGCATTAGATTGGGGAGGGGGGTCAGGGACATAATATGTAACCATCCGCCCCAAATCAGTCCCCAATAAAACATCAGTGGGCAAGTGATCGGACAACCCCACTTCTTTCACCCCACTCCCGGCACCCCAATCTATAAACATCTGGGTCATTGGCAAGGGACAATGGATGCCCCCAATCCCGGTGACAGTCAGAGTTTTCCCCAGAATAATCTCTTCAGAGGCCGTCAGTTTGGGTCGGATGAGGGTTTGTTCAGCCCCGGTGTCCTTGAGGCCTGTAGCAACATGGCCCTCCACGGTGACATGCTGCACTTTGTCATACACCCTCCCAACTGCCCCACCCACCAAAAGAACAGCTGCATTAGGCCCTGGGGCCTTGGCTGGGGGGTTCTTCTGCTTTTCTGGACAGTGGGCACTGATATGACCAATCCACTTGCAGAAAAAACATTGGCGAAGGTCGGTGGTAGGTCTAGTGCCGTTGGCAACGGGGACGGGGCATCCGGTGATTCGGCTGGCAGGGGTTCTGAGGTTGGTTGCAGGCTTACCCCCTCTCCAGCTGGCGGTGACTGGCTTCCGCATGTCCAATTTATGGGTGGCCTCATAGGTGTCGGCAATCTGTGCTGCTTTAGCCACATCTTTGGGCTCTCTGTCCATCACGAACTGTCACACCTCAGCTGGGCAAAGAACTGGTAAGAACTGGTCTTTGATCATCAGGTCCTGCAGCTGTGCACAGGTGGTCACTGACAGTCCTTGGGTCCACTGGTCAAAGTCGGTCCCGAGTCCATGCACCACATCGCTGTAACTGTCGTGTGGGCCACGTTGGAGGTTCTGGAATTTCCTACGGTAAACCTCAGGAGTAAGCTTGTACTGTGTTATCAGGGCCTGCTTGATGGCCTCATAGTCTTCATCTTGGTCTGGCGGGAGAAAAGCAAACACCTCCAGAGCTTTGCCTTTAGCCCTGGGGTCAGGTATTGAGCCCATTGGTTCCCAGGCAGCCGGTACTGTCTGCAGGCTTTCTCAAATGCCCGCAGAAAAGTGTCCAAGTCCTCGTCCTTTTCCATCACAGAAAAGTGCTCTGGCTGGGGTTCAGGGATCTGAGCGCTGTTAGGATCGCCGCTGAACTGGGATGACCTCGGCCCCTGGACACGGGCTAACTCCAGCTGGTGCTCCTGCTCCACTTGCCGCTCGGCTCGCTCTTGGTATTGCTGGATCAGCTGCAGACATCCATCACGGCCATTGGCGGGGAGTTGTTCCAAGGCTGTCTGCAGGTGGGGGGTCCAATCTGCCCTGGTTGCTAGTAGGTCCGGCATTCAGTGGTTGGACCTCTGCTGCAGCACCATTTTTGCTTGGGCCTGCTTCTGCATCTGCTGGGCTCTGAACAATTTCCCGTTGCACCAGAGCCGCAACCAGTTGGCTTTTGTTTTTGCCTGTGACATCAATCTGCATCAACCTGCAAAGGGCAATAAGAGTGTCCTTGTTATGCTGCTTATACCAGCCTTCTCCTTTTGCTGCCATCATTGCCAAATAAAAGATAGGAAAAAACAAAGAGAAAGGAAGGGGGTAATCAAAAATACACACGGTATCGTCTCAGGACTAGTAAACACTGAGCTCGTTCTCCAAAACTTTTTTGCGCAGAGTCCTCTCAAGATCTGTGCAAATTTTTAGTGAAAGGAATGATTGCTCAAACCAGATCACTAATGCTCTATGATCCCACCTCGCTGCAACCTATTGGTCACGGATCCCAGGGAGGATTTCTTTATCATCCCCACTGCTCACACTAATATGTCATGAACCGGGGTTGTTTGGTTGCCCAGTTCTTTTCTGAAGAGGATTTATCTACATCCCACTTTCCAATTCCGGTTTGGAACTTGCAGCTCTCTGGCGCCCCCTTACCTTCAGGTCAGTCAGGGTATTGCACCTAGGATAATTATAGAACCAGAAACACATGGGCTACTTGCACATTAAACAAGTACTTAGGAACCTGTTCACACACCACCAAGAAACTTGAAGATACAAAAGAGCACAGTGAGGTCAAAAACACTCTGTTGTAAAAAAAATCACAGTAATAAGCAAGTGCTAGTCAAAAGATGGAAAAAAGTATACTAAGCTGCTCCAGCAATCGTCAAGGTATACCCATATAGAGCAGTCCTACCTAATGTATATAATCCCTATCTGATGTATTTAAAATCCTGATCATCTGTATAGTACCTGTATAAGCAGGGTTCAGAGACGGAATATCCAAATGGACATGCTGGATGGAACAGCATTGATGCAAATGACCCATAAGGAGTGGTGGACTCCCTAGTCTTGTAGAAACAAGAGAAAAATCATAGAACCAGAAACACATGGGCTACTTGCACATTGAAGAAGTTTGTAGGAACCTGTTCACACACCACCAAGAAACTTGAAGACACAAAAGAGCACAGTGAGGCAAAAATACTCTGTTGTAAAAAGAAATCACAGTAATAAGCAAGTGCTAGTCAAAAGATGGAAAAAACAGGGTATTTAGTTGATACGTTTTTTTGCAAAAAAATGTATACTAAGCTGCTCCACCAATCGTCAAGGTATACCCATATAGAGCAATCCTACCTAATGTATATAATCCCTATCTGATGTATTTAAAAACCTGATGGGCTACTTGCACATTGAACAAGTCTGTAGGAACCTGTTCACACACCACCAAGAAACTTGAAGACACAAAAGAGCACAGTGAGGTAAAAAATACTCTGCTGTAAAAAAAAAATCACAGTAATAAGCAAGTGCTAGTCAAAAGTTGGAAAAAACGGTATTTAGTTGATACTTTTTTGCAAAAAAATGTATACTAAGCTTTTTTACAACAGAGTATTTTTGACCTCACTAACTGTTTTTAAAAAATATTTTACCTCACAAGATGTATTCTCTGCGATCTCCTGCTGTAATGTCAGTATTGTCTTTTGCTTCCGCCCCTGCCCATGAGCTGTTGTCTGTTCTGTACACGGTCAGACACAGACAATTTTTAAAATTAATCTTTGTTCGTGGGAAAACCCCTTTAAAAAGCAAATATCAACGCCAGCATGGCTCCTTCTTAAAAGTTCTCCGATGACAATGAAAAGAAAGCAGCAAAGGCACAACGTCGAAGACAACAACGGGCAAATGAGACTCTTGAAGAGCCATTCTCAACACTGCAAAGCCTGCCCCATCCGTCCCCCTGTCCTGCCCCCCATATCTCCATCTTAGCTCCCCATATGTATCCATCAGGCCTCTTGTCCTGCCCCCCCCCATATCTCCATCCTGGCCCCATTTGTATCCATCCAGCCCCTTGCCCTGCCTCCCCATATCTCCATCCTTGCCCCCCATATG
The DNA here is from genome assembly GCF_032444005.1 of Ranitomeya imitator. Classification (NCBI taxonomy): domain Eukaryota; kingdom Metazoa; phylum Chordata; class Amphibia; order Anura; family Dendrobatidae; genus Ranitomeya; species Ranitomeya imitator. The sequence goes on along the minus strand of NC_091282.1, from coordinate 642,687,858 downwards.
TATCCATCTTGCCCCTCCATATGTGTGCAGCGCCCCAGAGATCTGGTCATTGCAGTATGACACTCTGCCACTAAAGGGAGTGATGGTACGTCTGATGGCATTGAAGGAATTCTCCTGACCAGGTATCACCAGAACACATTACACTTCACACTCCGGCCACTAGGGGGAGAAAAAGGCTTTATTTATTGGGCCACTCCTCACGCTGGTAAAACTAGGGGCTGGGGAGGAAGTTAGTCAGAAGCTGACTGGGTTGGATTCAGGCAACATCCCGTGGCAGGGTGTGTTGCAGGGAGAAGACACAGGGGGGTCCCTGTCAGGCGTGGAAACCTGGCAGGTGCCTAGCGAACAGAACAGAACGTTACGGAACCGCGACTGCACTACCTTGCGGCGGTATCCTAAGAAAGAGATAAGAAAGTAAGGCTATTGTGGAACAGTGTAAACGAGATCAAGCAAAAAGGAGTACCAGTAGGAGTCGTGCCGTGAGACCGAGGCAACATCCTACTGAGGCGTGTAGCCGGTGGCCGGAACACCGCGGGAGTAACTGACTTCAGGTCTTACTTCAAACTCCGCAGGACAGTTAATTATAGGTTGGTTGTCTACCTTAAATTTCCTAAGAAGACATAGGGGGCAACATTGGGAGAGGGGCATCTCTAGGGTCCCGGAAGACCTCCAAGCTTTCCCGTCATACGGGTGCGTCCTAGCCAAAATATACCTGGGGGACGAGAAACTAGCAACATCTGGAACTAAAGAGAGAGAGAGCTGTAGAGAACGAACAAACAAGAACAGCAGTTGTGAGGACTATTCCGAATGCTCAGCAGGGTAGGACTACAACATATAGGCGCTAGTGGTGGGCAACGATTTCCATCTGCGAGGGAAACTCTGGAAGTGCCCATCTGACCGTCCGGTCTCTGATAGCCCTGTTAAACGTGCTCTGGATTGAGGATCCTGAAGTTTTCAGTAAAGAGGTAAAGAGACTGCAACCTTGTGTCCTCGTTATTGCCTGCACCTCACACCATCAACATCTACCTTACTGGGAAGCCCTGGGGACACACTTCACCTGTGGGAAAGTATACCATCTAGCTGCCGTTCCATCACCCCAGTGGACCCCACAGCAGCGTCGGTCACCCTGACCGAACACCACAGGTGGCGTCTCGAACTCCTGACAAACTGTACCACCTTTATTGGACGCCCCTTAGCAGAGTCACGGACCGGGTCTAGCCACCGTGACAGCCTCAGAACCGAACCAGAGAGGCCCGGTACCGAAACGCGTGGCCCTGTGTCTGGGGGCGCTCCATGTGTATCCATCCTGGCCCCCCTCGTATGTGTATCCATCCTGGCGCCTCGTCCTGCCCCCATGTGTATCTATCCTGGCCCCCCCATATGTGTATCCATCTTGGCCCCTTGTCCTGACCCTGGCCCCCGTATGTGTATCCATCCCGGCCCTTTGTCCTGCCCCTGGCCCCCCCATATGTGTATCAATCTTGGCCCCTTGTCCTGCCCCTGGCCCCCATATGTACATCCATCCTGGACCCTCCTCCTGCCCCCATGTGTATCCTTCCAGGCCCCCCCGTATGTGCATCCATCTTGGCCCCTTGTCCTGCTCCTTGGCCCCGTATGTGTATCCATCCTGCCTCCCCACAGAGAGAGAGAGAGAGAGAGAGAGAAGAAAAAAAAATTCTCTTACCTTCCTGCGCTCCCTACGGGGTCCTCCTCTTCTGCAGGTCGACATACACATACTAACATGGCCGCTGACATAGCAGAGGTCGGCAGTGAATTTGTGCACCCTTCGCATGCGGCTCATAAAACTGATGTCATACGCCAGTGACGACGGGCGCACAGTCTTCAATTGATCGGGACGCGTGCCGCAACGATTCAGGTAATGAACACTGCGTGCGCGCCCCTGTACATACGCGGCCTGCGCTTTTAAAGAGCTTAAAAGGGACAGCCACAGACACGGAATCCCAGGGGAAGGAACACAGGAGCTGGTACAGATGGATCAGGGACAGAACTAGGCACAGGCAGAGCAGGTTCAGATATAAATACAGCAGGACGAACTGGAACAGGTATAAATGTGATTGACAGGATTAGATGCAGAGAACACAGGAACGTACAACTAGGGGACCTTATAACTATGTAGCAGAAACTATACTGATAACTTAAGGTGCATTAAATACCTAATGGCTCCTAGCCATTGGCTGGGCACATTTTCAGAAGCGTGCAGCCCCTTTAAGAAGCAGGGAGCACGCATGCTATAAGCACTCTCCTTGGAGGCCTGCATGCTGTGCGCAAGCCATGGAAAGAGAGAGATGCCGGGGGAGCTTGGACTGGTAAGTGAATACATCGGCGAGGACGGAGGCACGTGCAGGGCCGCGGGAGCTATTGTAACATCCTTTGCACAAGAATATACCATATTTTCCAGTGTATAAAACGTCTTATACGCTGGGTGTCGTCTTATAGGGCGGGTGCGGAGCAATCTTTGGTCACCGTATATGGTGGGGGAAGCGGTCCCGATGACGAGGTGAGGAGGCGCCTCACTGTGAAGGTGTAAGTGAAGCAAGCTGCAGGCTTCCGGGGCACCCAGGGTATGGAAAAGAGAGAGAGAGAGCGGCACAGTGCCCAGAAAAACACTCCTCTTTCACCCGTCTGGCCCTCCCTTGTATCCTATTACTTCCTCTGCCTCTCAGATCTTGCACATGCACGCCTGCACCGTTTCACTGCAGGGAGTGAGATCTGAGAGGCAGAGGAGGTAATAGGATACAAGGGCACGCCAGACGAGTAAAAGAGATGTGTTTTTCTGGGCACAGCACCGCTCTCTCTCTTTTTTCCATACTCCGGGCACCTGCAGTTTGCTTCACTTATACCTTCCTGGTGAGGCGTCCCCTCACCTCGTCATCGGGACTGCTTCCCCCACCATATGCGGCGACCGCAGATTGCTCCGCACCCACCCTATAAGACGACACCTGACGTATAAGACAACCCCCACTTTTGAGAAGATTTTATATTTTAACTGAAAAAGTTGAGGGTTGTCTTATACGTCAGAAAATACAAATGACGGACAGAGGATAATTAAAATGTAATGAAACTTTATTGAAAAACCATTTGAAAACATGGAAGAAAGAGAGATCCAAACAAGGATATATATATAAATCTTGACCCCATCTTGATTAAAAAAAATGAATTTTTTTTTGCAAATTTATTAAAAAAGAAAAACTGAAATATCACATGGTTATAAGCATTCAGACCCTTTGCTTAAAGGGAACCTGTCACCCCCAAAATCGAAGGTGAGCTAAGCCCACCAGCATCAGGGGCTTATCTACAGCATTCTGTAATGCTGTAGATAAGACCCCGATGTATCCTGAAAGACAGTGGCGTAACTACAAAGTTAGGGGCCCCGGTGCGAACTTCCAAATGGGGCCCCCCCCTGCAGCCCTGCCATACAACTCAATGTAACCCCCATAGAATAATGGCCACACATGATGCTCAATACTGCATAACGGCCACCACACATGATGCTCCATACTGTATAATGGCCACACATGATGCTGCATACTGTATAATGGCCACACATGATGCTGCATACTGTATAATGGCCACACATGATGCTCCATAGTGTATAATGGCCACACATGATGCTCCATAGTGTATAATGGCCACACATTGCTCCATACTGTATAATGGCCAGACAGTGCTCCATACTGTATAATGACCACCCACACATAGTGCTCCATAGTGTATAACGGCCACACAGTTCTCCATATTGTATAATGATCCCACATAATGCTCAATACTGTATAATGACCACAAATGATGCTCCATACTGTATAACGGCCACACATGATGCTCAATACTGTATAATGACCCCCCTCCTGTATGCATGGCTCATCTCCCTCCTATCCCATATACATAGCTCATATTACCCCTCCTGCATGCATGACTCATATCTCCCCATGTATGCATGGCTCATATTCCCCCCCTGTATGCATGGCTCATATTCCGCCCCTGTATGCATGGCTTATATTCCCCCCTGTATGCATGGCTCATATTCCCCCCCCCTGTATGCATGGCTTATATTCCCCCCTGCATGGCTTATATTCCCCCCTGCATGGCTCATATTCCCCCCTGCATGGCTCATATTCCCCCCTGCATGGCTCATATTCCCCCCTGCATGGCTCATATTCCCCCCTGCATGGCTCATATTCCCCCCTGCATGGCTTATATTCCCCCCTGCATGGCTTATATTCCCCCCTGCATGGCTCATATCCCCCCCTGCATGGCTCATATTCCCCCCTGCATGGCTCATATCCCCCCCTGCATGGCTTATATTCCCCCCTGCATGGCTTATATTCCCCCCTGTATGCAGGCTTATCTCTCCGCTCCTGCTCGGCGCGCCGGCTTATGTCCTCCTTCATCCCCCGTCCCCCTGGCCCTCATACTCACCTGTCCCACTGCACGGCCGTGCCGACATCCCTCGCGCTCTGTCCCGACTCCAGGCGGCGGCGCCGGCGCAGCACCTTCTTCCTGCTTGAGCAGTCATGTGACACCGTTCATTAAGATCATGAATATGCGCATATTCATGATCTTAATGAGCGGTGTCACGTGACCGCTCAAACAGGAACGAGCTGCAGTGCAGACGCTGAGACCATCTCTGGAGCAGGGTGAGTATTCAAGGCAGCGGCGGCGGCGGCGGGGGGGGGCCCTGGAGCGGGGGGAGGCCCTGGAGCGGGGGGAGGCACTGCCAGTCCGAGCCTGCCTGCCGGGCCCGGGCCCCTGACCTGCTGGGCCCGGTCGCACTGGCGACCGCTGCGACCGCGGTAGTTACGCCACTGCTGAAAGATGAGAAAATGATGAATATACTCACCCAGGGGCGTTCCCGCTGTGGTCTGGTCCGATGGTCCGGTCCGGGGCCTCCCATCTTCATAGGATGATGTCCTCTTCTTGTCTTCATGCTGTGGCTCTGGCGCAGGCGTACTTTGTCTGCCCTGCAGTGCGCAGGTGCCGGGCCTCTCTGACCTTTTCCGGCGCCTGCGCACTGCAGTACTTTGCTCTGCCCTCAACAGGGCAGACAAAGTACGTCTGCACCGGAGCTGCGGCGTGAAGACAAGAAGAGGACGTGATCGTAAGAAGATGGGAGGCCCCGGACCGGACCGCGACGCCTATTGGACCGGACCGCAGCGGGACCACCCCTGGGTGAGTATAATCTAACCTCTTTTTCTCATCTTTCAGAATACATTGTAGAATGCTGTAGATAAGCCCCTGATGCTGGTGGGCTTAGCTCACCTTCGATTTTGGGAGTGACAGGTTCCCTTTAATATTGAGTAGAAGCACCGTTTTGAGCTAGTGCAGCCATGAGTATTCTTGGGAATGATGCAAAAAGTTTTTCACACCTGGATTTGGGGATCCTCTACCATTCTTCCTTGCAGATCCTCTCCAGTTCCATTAGGTTGGATGGTGAATGTTGATGGACAGCCATTTTCTGGTCTCTCCAGAGATGCTCAATTGGGTTTAGGTCAGGGCTCTGGCTGGGCCAGTCAAGAATGGTCACAGAGTTGTTCTGACGCCACCCCTTTGTTATTTTAGCTGTGTGCTTAGGGTGCTTGTCTTGTTGGAAGGTGAACCTTCGGCCAAGTCTGAGGTCCAGAGCACTTTGGAAGAGGTTTTCATCCAGGTTATCTCTGTAGTTGGTCGCATTCATGTTTCCTTCAATGACAACCAGTTGTCCTGTCCATGCAGCTGAAAAACACCCACTAGCATGATTCTGCCAGCCTGCCACCATCATGTTTCACTGTTGGGATTATATTGGGTAGGTGATGAGCAGTGCCTGGTTTTCTCCACACATACCACTTAGAATTATCACCAAAAAGGTCTATCTTTGTCTCATCAGACCAGAGAAACGTATTTCTCATAGTCTGGGAGTCATTCATGTGTTTTTAGCAAACTCTATACAGGCTTTCATACGTCTTGCACTGAGTAGAGGCTTCCGTTGGGCCACTCTGCCATAAAGGCCTGCCAGGTGGAGGGCTGCAGTGATAGTTGACTTTGTGGACCTTTCTCCCATCTCCCTACTGCATCTCTGGAGCTCAGCCACAGTGATCTTGGGGTTCTTCTTTACCTCTCTCACCAAGGCTCTTATCCCACGATTGCTCAGTTTGGCTGGACGGCCAGATCTATTAATACTTCTGGTGGTCCCAAACTTCTTCCATTTAAGGATTATGGAGGTCACTGTGCTCTTAGGAACCTTGAGTACTGCAGAAATTCTTTTGTATCCTTGGCCAGATCTGTGCCTTGCCACAATTCTGTCTCTGAGCTCCTTGGCCAGTTGCTTTGACCTCATGATTCTCATTTGGTCTGACATGCACTGTGAGCTGTGAGGTCTTATATAGACAGGTGTGTGGCTTTCCAAATGAAGTCCTATCAGTGTATTTAAACACAACTGGCCCCCAATGAAGGAGCAGAACCATCTCAAGAAGGATCACAAGGTAATGGACAGCATGTGACTTAAATACGACTGTCTGAGCAAAGGGTCTGGATACTTATGACAATGTGATATTTCTATTTTACTAAATTTGCTAAATTTCTACATTTATTTTTTTTTCAGTCAAGATGGGGTGCAGAGTGTACATTAAGGTAAAAAAAATAAATTTTTGAATTTACCAAATGGCTGCAATGAGGCATAGAGTGAAAAATGTAAAGGGGTCCGAATACTTCCCATACCCACTGCATGTGTGTGTATGTGTATATATCTAAATAATAATAATAATAATATCTAATATATAATTGCCTAGAATACTACTTCCTGCAATTTGTGCCAACTTCCGTGGCTTTGTCCGGAGCTAATGTCCGGAGCTAATGTCCGGAGCTAATGTCCGGAGCTAATGTCCGGAGATAAGTGACGTCAACAGTGTCTGATTGGTTGCCGCCTGCTGCGAGCGACCAATCAGAAACGTGCCGTACTGTGACACACTCCGCCCGCCATTTTGGTTTGATTTTTGAATTTTTACCTCACAGCAAGTTTCTACTGCGTGGAGGCGGGCCCAGTGACGTTGCTCTTCAAGCTCCTGCCGAATTTCGTCAAAAAAATGATAATACCATTTACCAAAACTATATATATTTAGTTGTGAAGTGGTTCAGTGACATTTTCACACCAATTTTGAACTTTTGTTTGGTGTTTTCTCCATATACTGCCTATTATTTTTGTTCTTTCTTACTATTATTTATTAATTGTATTATACTTACATCTGAATAAATAAAGTATATATGGATTCTAGACTCCCGATTCTTTAGAATCGGGCTGCCATCTAGTAATAATAATAATAATCTTTATTTTTATATAGCGCTAACATATTCCGCAGCGATTTACGGGTTGCACACATTATCATCACTGTCCCCGTTGGGGCTCACAATCTAGGTTCCCTATCAGTATGTCTTTGGAATGTGGGAGGAAACAGGAGTACCCGGAGGAAACCCACGCAAACACGGAGAGAACTTACAAACTCTTTGCAGATGTTGTCCTTGGTGGGGTTTGAACCCAGGACTCCAGCGCTGCAAGGCTGCTGTGCTAACCACTGCACCACCGTGCTGCCCTATATATATATATACAGTATATACACTGTGAGGCAGTGACTCGTGTCACAGGTAAGGGTCGCTGTGTGTTCTCCCCAGGTTGTGCATGGAGACAGATGAAGTCCATAGGTGTGCATGGCAGTCACGAATTTCTGGTCCGGGTTTTCCATGTGGCAGGTTAAAAACCCTTCAGTAAGGGGTATGGTGTGCTGGCGTGCAGAGCAGAAACCTGCAGAGTGCTGGCTCTGTGTATGAAGCAGCACAGGCCAGCGGAGCCAGCAACTATGGCAGCTGAATAGCCAGGCACCCGCAGCTTATGCAGTGATGCAAGTCGTCCATGGTAACTGGTCTTGGATGTGGACAGTCCTGTGCCCGGAGGTGTATCGGAGGTGGATATCCTGTGCCCGAATGATGACTGGCATGTGTAACGATTACAAACAGGTGGACATGGTGCCTGGCTGCTATCCAGAGAATATCCTGGGCTGCGTACAGCTGTGTGAGTAAAGAGTCTGTGATACAGCGGTGCAGGACACCCACGGGAACTAGCCAGAGGAGGACTGGCGTGTGTAGTGTCTGCAACATGTAAAGCTGTGTTTGGGGACTTTAATATGGCATGCGGTCGCCCAGGGAAACTGGACAAAGGGAAGTCGTGTTTAGGGACTCCAATCTAAAAGCCATATGATACAGGTCCTTCTCAAAAAATTAGCATATAGTGTTAAATTTCATTATTTACCATAATGTAATGATTACAATTAAACTTTCATATATTATAGATTCATTATCCACCAACTGAAATTTGTCAGGTCTTTTATTGTTTTAATACTGATGATTTTGGCATACAACTCCTGATAACCCAAAAAACCTGTCTCAATAAATTAGCATATTTCACCCATCCAATCAAATAAAAGTGTTTTTTAATAACAAACAAAAAAACCAACAAATAATAATGTTCAGTTATGCACTCAATACTTGGTCGGGAATCCTTTGGCAGAAATGACTGCTTCAATGCGGCGTGGCATGGAGGCAATCAGCCTGTGACACTGCTGAGATGTTATGGAGGCCCAGGATGCTTCAATAGCGGCCTTAAGCTCATCCAGAGTGTTGGGTCTTGCGTCTCTCAACTTTCTCTTCACAATATCCCACAGATTCTCTATGGGGTTCAGGTCAGGAGAGTTGGCAGGCCAATTGAGCACAGTAATACCATGGTCAGTAAACCATTTACCAGTGATTTTGGCACTGTGAGCAGGTGCCAGGTCGTGCTGAAAAATGAAATCTTCATCTCCATAAAGCATTTCAGCCCATGGAAGCATGAAGTGCTCCAAAATCTCCTGATAGCTAGCTGCATTGACCCTGCCCTTGATGAAACACAGTGGACCAACACCAGCAGCTGACATGGCACCCCACACCATCACTGACTGTGGGTACTTGACACTGGACTTCAGGCATTTTGGCATTTCCTTCTCCCCAGTCTTCCTCCAGACTCTGGCACCTTGATTTCCGAATGACATGCAAAATTTGCTTTCATCAGAAAAAAGTACTTGGACCACTTAGCAACAGTCCAGTGCTGCTTCTCTGTAGCCCAGGTCAGGCGCCTCTGCCACTGTTTATGGTTCAAAAGTGGCTTTACCTGGGGAATGCGGCACCTGTAGCCCATTTCCTGCACACGCCTGTGCACGGTGGCTCTGGATGTTTCCACACCAGACTCAGTCCACTGCTTCCTCAGGTTCCCCAAGGTCTGGAATCGGTCCTTCTCCACAATCTTCCTCAGGGTCCGGTCTCCTCTTCTCGTTGTACAGCGTTTTCTGCCACATTGTTTCCTTCCAACAGACTTACCATTGAGGTGCCTTGATACAGCACTCTGGGAACAGCCTATTTGTTGAGAAATTTCTTTCTGGGTCTTACCCTCTTGCTTGAGGGTGTCAATGATGGCCTTCTTGACATCTGTCAGGTCGCTAGTCTTACCCATGATGGGGGTTTTGAGTAATGAACCAGGCAGGGAGTTTATAAAAGCCTCAGGTATCTTTTGCATGTGTTTAGAGTTAATTAGTTGATTCAGAAGAATAGGGTAATAGGTCGTTTAGAGAACCTTTTCTTGATATGCTAATTTATTGAGACAGGTTTTTTGGGTTATCAGGAGTTGTATGCCAAAATCATCAGTATTAAAACAATAAAAGACCTGACAAATTTCAGTTGGTGGATAATGAATCTATAATATATGAAAGTTTAATTGTAATCATTACATTATGGTAAATAATGAAATTTAACACTATATGCTAATTTTTTGAGAAGGACCTGTATGTAGTGCTATGAACAGGTGTGAATTGAACACTGATAATATACACTGAAGTTATACTGAATGCATTTGTGTGGATTGGAACCTTTTATGTGTGAATATAACACATTAAAGAGACTTTTGTGTTTGAACTTTGTGGGTCACTGCCTCTTCACTGTGTACGGTGCTACGGCAGCATTACAACACACACACTTTTTAAATTTTTCAGCTGGCTGATGGTTTTTACTTATATTTTTACAAATTACTTGTTCCAGGTTGTTCGGCTGTATATCCATTGGGTTAAATGTTCATGTTGCACTTTCACTTTATTTGAAATCAACTTTCCCTGTGGTCTGCTCCCATATCCATTTTTTCATAGACCTTCAATATTGCTCCCATCCATTGTACTTCATACCTACCCTTTTTTGTTTCCATGTTTTTAAATGGTTTTTCTAGAAAGATTTGTTATATTTTATATTTATTTTTTCCTCACATTTATAACTATTATAATGCTGCCCCCTTTGTACAATAATATAACTACTATACTACTGCCCCCTATGTACAAGAATATAACTACTATGATACTGCCCCTAGGTACAAGAATATAACTACTATAATACGGCCTCTATATACAAGAATCAATAATACTGCTCTTATGATAATGTGTGCAAAACTGTAAAGCGCTGCGGAATATGTTAGCGCTATATAAAAATAAAGATTATTATTATATGTACAAGAATATAACTACTATAATGCTGCCCCTATGTACAAGAATTTGACTACAATAATACTGCTCCTGTGTACAAGAATATAACTACTATAATACTGCCCCCTATGTACAAGAATATAACTACTATAATACTGCCCCTATGTACAAGACTATAACTACTATAATACTGCCCCTATGTACAGGAATATAACTACTATAATACGGCCCCTATGTACAAGAATATAACTACAATAATACTACTCCTATGTACAAGAATATAACTACTATAATACTGCCCCTATGTACAAGAATATAACTACAATAATACTGTGCCCTATGTACAAGAATATAACTACAATAATACTGCTCCTATGTACAAGATATAACTACTATAATACTGCCCCTATGTACAAGAATATAGCTACAATAATACTGCCACAATGTACAAGAATATAACTACAATAATACTGTGCCCTATGTACAAGAATATAACTACAATAATACTGCTCCTATGTACAAGATACAAAAATAGGGAAAAAGGAAAAAAATGGGAAGAAAATAAGTCAGCTCACCAATCTCTCAACAGTGCAATGATGTCCATGCACGGAGCCGCCTTGGTCAAGGGCGTAGTCCAGAGCCAGCAATGAAAAAGAAAAAATAATCTCCAGCATGGATCTTCTAAAAAGTCAATTTATTGAAAACACTTTAAAATGCAAACATTTGCAAAAAAAAAAAAAGATGGGGGTCCCAGGTGGTCAACGCCGACGCGTTTCGACCATCAGGTCTTAGTCATGCCATGACTAAGACCTGATGTTCGAAACGCGTCGGCGTTGACCACCTAGGACCCCCATCTTTTTTTTTTTTTTTGCAAATGTTTGCATTTTAAAGTGTTTTCAATAAATTGACTTTTTAGAAGATCCATGCTGGAGATTATTTTTTCTTTTTCATTGCTGGCTATGTACAAGATATAACTACTATAATACTGCCCCTATGTACAAGAATATAGCTACAATAATACTGCCACTATGTACAAGAATATAACTACAATAATACTGCCCCCTATGTACAAGAATATAACTACAATAATACTGCCCCCAATGTACAAGAATATAACTACAATAATACTGTGCCCTATGTACAAGAATATAACTACAATAGTACTGCCCTTAATGGACATATATTTTGTAAATCTTGTATTGTTGGTGACTTTGAGCATTTTCATAGTTTAGTTTGGCATGAGATGATAGATTAAGTCTCTTATTTATGTGATGGTAATAAGTATGTCTTGCAGTTTCTGATCTGGTAGGTGACGTTAAGGACACACCGTTGTTTTTCTTCCATATCTCCATCTCCCCAGCCTCTTCCCATCACACACAAGGTGATCACGTTTCCTACAAATTCGGGATCCTCCCTTTGATATAATATAATGAGCCATCGTGCGTTGCTCCAACAATGTCCATTACATTACAGCTCACACCTTCGTTACCATGGTACGCACCAATGTGCGGCCTCCTGTTTTGCATACGGATGAGAAGAAAACTAATGAACCAGTAAGCCTCTCTGCACAGATGCTTTTGTTTCAGGCTGTCTTTTTCACAAGCCAATGAAACGCCATAAGAGAAAAAAAAAATAATATTTTTTTTTTTACTTGTGTGATGGTGGCATCTGTGTGATTAGGCTCTGATGCAATGTATCCTGCTGCCACTCGTAAAGGGAGGAAATAAAAAAGTCCATGGTTCTCCTGGGTAAAGGCAGCGAAGCCTATCCTTAATTGCAGGACTGCTTCCAGGCAGTAGATGGCGCACCAGATAAGGTTTTATATAATTGATCGCTGGGGCTTAGAGAAGATCCTTTTTTTTGCATCCCATAGTAATTCATGCAAAGCCTGGGAATTATGTTAACAATGCTGTATTTATGGGGTGGCATCTGTAGGGTGGGAAAAAAAAATGCTGGGAATTCGGATAATGGTTTGCGTGAAGATCGCAGATGGCCGGGGTTGACATTTCCAAAATCAGGACCCATTATAGGCATTAACACTCTACTATTAGCTCGATAAATATTAAGGAACTAAGGATTTGCTTTATTACAATCTCGCAGAGAATGGCGCCCACTTGAATCACTTGCTGGCAATTTTTTATTTATCTCAAATACCATTTGGCCCCTTTGTGCCTGATGCGGTGGGAGAACGCTCCGGGATAAAGTCAATGCTTGCCTGCTGTGGAGGGTTTCAATATTTTTCAAACACTACTATAGAAATTTTCACCTATATATTAAAATTCCTAGAGAAGTGCCGGACTATCAGATGGCCATATAGAAACACATACACCGTACCTTTAAGAGGACAAAACTGCCAGGATTAAAAGGAATTTCACCGTATTTTATAAATCAAACAGCATGTAAAGTATTGTGGTATGACAATAAATGATTTAAAATGGATATATTTGTATTTGCACAGAGCTTAGAGCAGCTTTCACTTTTCTGCAGGCCTCAGAGCTGAAATCTCAGATTTCCTGTTTGTTGTCCACTACTTTTACATTGCTGGCACATTCTTAGGATAGGTCATCAATGTCTGATTGGCTGGGGTCTGGCACCCCTGTCAATCGACTGTTATCGGTGGTGGCTACAGGCTGGAAGTACTTTCTTGCGGAGCTGGCCATCTACTTGTAGTGGCCGCTGCAGGGTACTGCACATCCTCCTCCTATATAAACCAATAGGATGTGGATGCAGTAAGAAGCCCCGGCCAATAGCAGTAGGCGTAGTAAGTACTCCCAGCCGGCGGCAGCCGACACCAATGCCAGATGAGCAGGGTGGTACTGGGTGTCGGACCCTGGCCGATCAGACATTGATGACCTATCCTAAGGATGGGCCATCAATGTAACAACTTCTTTAAGTGTCTACATACCACGTTCCAAATTATTATGCAAATGCTATTTTTCTCTGATTTTCCTAAATGTTGGATGCAGACGAGTCCGTATAATGTTCCGATTATCAAACGTTAGAGGATAAAGCACATTTATAAGATAAATCTCCCAGTGAGAACATCATTTTTTTCAAAACTAAAAATCTCTAAATGCTCCAAATTATTCAGCACAACAGAGTTCCCAAACAGTTCATAGGTTTCAAAGAACTGAAAATGGTCTTTTGTTGAATTTGCAGCATTAAGAGGTCACATCTACTGAAGTCAAAAGCTTTTTCAAACAATAACATCTTACCAGGCCAAGTAACATGTAACATGGGACTTCTTCTTTGATGTCATCTTCACAATTCTTACATCCTTTCAACTTATGAGTTTTTGGAGAGTTTCTGCTTGAATGTTTTTGCATGATGTCAGAACTTCTTGTTTTGCTTGAAGAGACTCCAGAGGTTCTCAATAGGGTTGATGTCAGGGGAAGATGGTGGCAGCGCCATAAGTTTCTCTTCTTTCACACCCATAGCAGCCAATGGCTCAGAGGTTTCTCTGTGGCATGAGATGGGGCTTTGTCAGCATGAAGATGATTTTGCTATTGATGGAGTGGTTCTTCTCTTTGACAACTTTCTTCAATCTTACAATCAGAAACTCTATATACTTGGATGAGATCAATTTTACAAATTCAGGGACCTTAAAGTGCCCTACCAGCTGTTTCCCCATGATTCCAGTCCAAAACAAGACTCTGCCACCTCCTTGACGATGTTGCATCCTTATTGGGACAAGGGACCATCCATCAACCATCCACTATTCCATCATTCTGGACCATCCATGGTTGCATGGCACTGATCAGTAAACAAGAATGTTTTAAAATTAGTCATCATGTATGTCTGGGCCAACTGAACTGTTTCTGCTTGTAAACACATTTTAGGGGTAGCAGTGTAGTAGGTTTATGCAGAACTGCAAACCTTTGGAGGATCTTACATCTTGAGGTTCGCGGGACTCTAGAGGCCTTCAGCAGGTTCACATACCTGTTTGCTGCTTTGTAGTTGTCTTCTAGCAGCTGTTCTCTTAATCCAATTAATTTGTCTGGCCGAAACCTTTCTCATTATGCCTTTATCTGCACAAACCCATCTGTGCTCTGTATCAGCCACAAATCTCTTCCCAATGCAATCATCACGCTTAAGTTCTTATGAAATCGTCTAATGCTTTGGACAAAGTATAAAAACATTAGATATGTGACACTTTTCAATAGCAGAGATCCTTTTTCTTTCCTATATTGTTTGAAACCTGTGGCTAGTTAATAATGTGGAATCTGCGGACTTATTCCATTATCGCAGCTTTAAAACAGCAATCAGGAATAAGGCTGTAGCGCCCCCAGAGTTGGAAGATCTCTGGGGTCTTGGCTACCGGGGGTAGCTGAGACTTCGGAGAACATGATCAAGGCCGGATTTTCCGGTGTCCGATCATGTGATAGCCGTTATTCAGTGAATAACGGCGATCACAAAAAAAAAGGGTGACAGCCGGTACAATGATTTCTCTCTTACCTGACATGATAGACATGTGAGAGGAGAGAAAAATGATGCCCCTGAGACACCTCGATACCTCCGTCATCACCAGTCCCTCCTGCTCTGTACCCCAGTCCAATGTCATCTTCTTGGAAAAACAAAGATATCTGCCATCCGGTAGCCGGCTGTGACTGATACTAGCTCTATATTGCGGACGGCTGTCAGGACCAGGGGCGCGGTTACAGCGGCAGCTCTGTATACTCTGAACAGTTACTGAAACAGCGCCGCCCCTATGAATGAATACTGAGTGCTGTCGGGGAGAATAAAGATCATTTTCATGCCTTCCATGAGTACAAGATATCAGGACTGAAGAAAAGAAGTTTAGGGGGAAATTAGATGTGGATGATTAATATAACAAACCATACTATTTGTAACTCTGCTCTTTGCATCAATATGACACCTATGCATGAAGCTTATTATGTAAAACACAGTCTCTAAGCGGTAGGACCGGCCCAGCCCTTGTGAAATGGGCAGGAAAAAAGATGGGATCTGTGAAAGCTAATGGCCTAGCACTAAGACAAGGTATAAATCCCCACAGGACGCCCGGGGCACCCTCGCAAAATGTGAATGGTGGCGAGGGGTAGGTTCTCAGAACCTAATGGCTACAAGGTCAGACAGACTGTGTACCCTGCACTCTCGGGGCACCCTGACCTGGAGGGAGCGCCTGTGAGTTGAGATCTTTGACCCTAGTTTTAGGACAGTACTATAAGGTTGTGTCTATGATTGTCGAGGAATGTCTTGCAAAAAGGAGAGCCCTTTTAGACTCTGTTAAGAGATGGCAAATCTCTTAGGAGAGGCAGAAGTCTCCTACGTCCCCAACCTTTTACCATGGAGCCCAGAGGCACATTCAGCAGTGAGACTGGGTGAGACCTACTGGAAGGTGATGGGGTTGTTTCCATTCCTCTTTTCTCCGAGTATGATGGTGTCCAAAATATTCCATAGATTTACAGAACTGCAGACACTGTGTGTAACTTGTTTCTCTTCCAGATTTCCAGAACACCATACAGTAAATTAGGTCTTAGCGAGGACCTGCCACCTGCCATAAATACAGATGTATTAGTGTATGGTGTAAATGTCACGGTTCTCCTGCATGCAGCAATGTGCTTCTTTTCTTCCTTCAACCCTACGTTTTGGTGATATGGTCCTTTTATGCTTGTATGTCATTCTAGTCTTGTTAGGCAGAGGGGGTGTAATCTTCAAGAAGAGAAGAGTTGAGTGTCACACCCACTTGGCTAATAAAACTAGATTTATATACAGGGAAGACGGGGCTGTATCTCAGAAACACAGAGGCACAGAAAGAAAAGGAAACCATCCTCAGAATCGGGGAAAACAGCATCATTTATTTGACGTAAAACAATTATATATTAGCCACAAGTCTCCCACTTCAGAAAATGACTAGATCTTTGGGTCTTTTGTGGGAAGGAATTCTGCGCCAAATGAACACTTCCTGTCACTACTGACTTACAGATCAGTGTTCTCATATTGTTTCTGCGTCATGAAACATAGAGGCAGGGAGAGTTGCCATTAGGGCACCCCCTACCCCAATGTCTGGTAATATCCTTATTCATGTGATGTATCTTCGCCTTATTGAAGACCCTAATATTGATTTATGCCAGACGCCATTATACAACATTTAGAGGTTAATAAAACACTAAGACGGTCGTCATCCAGTGAAAGGCCTAATCTTAGAGGCCATTAAAATGTGACCTAATCCAGGAAGCCTCTGCTTGATCTGAGGTTCCTTGCCGTTAATCCATAGCTAACAACTTCTTCTACTCCATCCTAAAGGACAGATAATGATTTGCTAATTGTTTTGTCATCCCTAGCGCCCTCCCTCCACATTTCGGCTTCCCTTGTGGCCCAGTCGTCCTGACAACAGTAAGAGGTTGAAGGTTTTTCCCACCCAGTCATGGGAGGTCAGCAGATATTCATTTGACTTTTCTTGTAGAAGGTAAAACTCAAGAGACAAAGGTCAACGGGACAAGGAGCAGGGGTCAAGTGGTCCCTTTGTTGTGAACAATAGGGCTATGAGTGCTCCCTGGTGGTGGCAGTGGTGAGTTGTGCCCAATTAACTCTGGTCAAGCTCCATGGGACTGGTCTCATGACTTGCTTATTTATGGAGTCCCAGGGTGAGTACATAAAAAGAAGTACAAATCACACTTGAGCTTATCAGATTTGTCCCGAGTGTGAAGATTAAAGCACCACTTCATTTCTTATCATTTGTAGGGGCTCAAAATGTATAAATGCACACTCTGGAAAAAACCCAGAAAAGGTAAGCAATGCAGAACCTAAGCATTTTGTGAGTACAAACACATGGAATAATAATTCACAATCGACTGTCACAAAATGGAAGTTTTTTATTGTGTCACAAACGGATGTGATATGGCATGGGGTCCCTCTCACGGTTCTCCAAGCATTCATGTTATTTACATGGAGAATGTTACTTTTCTAATATGTTCTATTATTTTGTTTGAACTGAACCATAATTCTATGGGCTTAAGAGCTGAAACTTCTCAGCATCCCAGCTGTTCACAGTCTGCACAGAGTTTGTTCTGATGATTTATATTCTAAAAACTGTTCTCTTTATACCAGAAATTCACTTTTACTGTTACCTGCCCTGGAGTATATTAGGATCAGTAATGTAATGTATGCACACACACAGTGACTGCTCCAGCAGAATAGTGAGTACAGCTCTGGAGTATAAGACAGGATCTAACTCAGGATTAGTACAGAATCAGTAATGTAATGTATGTATACAGTGACTGCATCAGCAGAATAGTGAGTGCAGCTCTGGGGTATAATACAGGATGTAACAGAGGATCAGTACAAGATCAGTAAAGATGGGGGCAGGAGTAGGGCGCAGCTGGACGGAGGCCCCCCATGACTGCTTTGAGCCGGGCGGTCTGTTAAATAATGCCACAATTCGTGATAGGAGGATGGCAGTGTGGGTGGAGGAGCTATAAGGGGGGGGGAGTTGGGAGGAAAAGTGCGGGAAAAACGCCATTCAATACCATAATCCAGGCTTAGGCAGACGTACCTGATGGAGTCTGCCGAATCAATGATGTCCCGGCTGCAGGAGATGGCTCAGTCCAGGAGGGGAGGTTGGCTTGAAGCCCAGCTGTCCTCGATACTGGGAGCGGCAGAGGGATCCAGAGTGAGCGCACGGGGCAGGAGGACCAGGCCCCCAGAGAGACTTTCCCCCGAAGTGGTGGCGCGTGGCAGGCGCAGACTCTGGAGCCCCTCCAGGGACCCTGCGGGCGGTGAGTCCAGCAGCGCTGCCCCCTCCCAGCACTCCCGCTCCGGCAGGAATCCACCTACCCGGCCTGCATGCGCCGGCATCAGGCCCAGAACATCGCTGCTACTGCTGGGAGCGCTGGACCGGAAGTGCGGCCTGTGCGAGCCAGGCAACGCGCAGCCGTCGCTCCCCCTGTTTCCAACAGGTCCCCGGCGCCCAGGGGGCGCACAGCAGCAGGAAGAAGAGGTGCACAGCAGGGACGGGCAGAGGTGGCAGTGAAGAATGCGGACCCTCCACCTGCGGCAGGCACCCTCAGCGCATCTCCTTCCAGGGTGCCTGCTGGGATCGCAACCAGAAGGGTACAAGCTGCAGGCAGGCAGCAGCTGGGAGCCTCTCAGCTCCCTGCATCTAGGGCATGGTGCAGTGAGGAGAGAGAGGCAGGCAGCAGTGTCG
The DNA here is from genome assembly GCF_032444005.1 of Ranitomeya imitator. NCBI lineage: Eukaryota > Metazoa > Chordata > Amphibia > Anura > Dendrobatidae > Ranitomeya > Ranitomeya imitator. The sequence continues at coordinate 642,669,156 of NC_091282.1, read as the reverse complement.
ATCTGCCTGCCCGGCAGCGAGAAAGGGTGTACGACCGGGCTGGCTCGCCCGGGTCTGCGCACCAGGATCGGTCGAGGTCACCTGTGAGGTCTCCCAAGCAAAGATCAGCACGTACCCAGAACCCATCCAACAGCAAGGTGGCTGGGGATACTGGCCGCGGATGGAGTGGTGGGTCGGTCCAGCAGCTTCACCACGATCGGGTCCCCCCTGGTGGCGAGGAGGCCAGGGGCGTGGGCCTGGGGCCGAGAGGGCTAGAGGCGCAGCGGTCCCAACACGCTCGAGTCCCCCCTGGTGACGACGAGGCCAGGGGCGTGGGCCTGGGGCAGCGACGCAGCAAGGAGATATCGGCGAGCGGCAGCGATCGTCACGGAGGGACAGAGCGATAGGGATCCGGAAGTCCGGCTGGCGGGGATACAGCACCCACGCAGCGGTGTGAGTATGATTCTATGTCTGGTTTGTCGCCCACAGGGGCCGGGTTGCAGGAAGCTAGGGGGGGCCGGGTGGTAGGGAGTGAGGACCGGCAGAGGGGTGGGCCTATTGTGGTGGAGGTGCCAGGCCTGCAAGATTTATTGCAAGGTATGTAGCAAATTTTGCGGAGACTAGATGTCGGGGCAGCGACTGGGGTCGCTACATCGCCAGTTGAGGCGAGGATATCTGGGCGGGGGGTGGAACCCCCGTCGGGGAGTGGGTTGTTAAGCCCTGGTCGGGTGTTGGAGGTAGCATCGTCAGGTGTATCGGTTTCGGTTCAGACAGAGAAGGAAAAAGGCGATACGGTTAAATTAGACAACAGAGCGAAAGGGGAAGTTTATGTGTGCTTTGAAGGGCCGCTGGGAGCTCATTTGAAGAAGGAGGTAAAAGAGAAGATTTGGCGGGATGAGTACGTTGAAATTTTTTCCCTGCTTCCTTTGGAAAAGTTTAACTTAGATAAAGGGAAAAAAGACGATAGCAAGAAGGAGGAGGAAGAAAAGCGGAGGTGGAGGTTAATTCCGCAGACATTTGTGAATTGGTTGCAGGCATTTGCAATATTGGCGAGTGTGGTGGGGGAGAAGGCTCCCGAGAATTGCTCGGGATTGTTTTTGCTATTTAGACTCGATTGGGGAAGCACATCGTACATATGGCGGTCAGACGTGGCTGCGGTATGATGAGCAGTTTAGGTAGAGAAAGGCAGTGAGGCCAGAAATTAGGTGGGACCAGAAGGATATAGGCCTTTGGCTGAAGGTAATGGCCCCAACTAGACATGGGCAGTCCTTTCACGGTGCTGGAGGTGGTGGCAACCAGCAGGCGGGACACGGAAGCAGTAGTCGGGGTACACAGGGAGCAAAGGAGAAGTCCGGAACCTGCTGGCAGTTTAATGATGGTCAGTGTAAATACGGGAATACCTGTAAGTTTAGGCATGTGTGTTCCCACTGTAACAGAAGCTTCCATGGGGCTTCAAAATGTTTCAAGAAGGGGAAAGGAAAGCCAGCATTGGATGCCGGTCAAGGGGGAGAGCCCGGTGAGGCTTCACAAGATGGCCCCCTTTCTAAATAGGTACCCTGATCAAGTGAAGACGGGTATTATTTTTAATGGTTTTATGGATGGTTTTAGGATTCCTCCCCCGGGTCACGAGGTTCCTTTCTCTATTAAGAATTTGCGGTCGGCAATGTTACATGCCAAGGTTGTTGATGCTAAGATCAAAAAAGAAGTGGAGTTGGGTAGGATGTTGGGGCCGTTTTTGCACCCGCCGACGGAAGGGATGGTTGTTTCCCCTTTGGGGGTAGTGCCTAAAAAAGAGCTGAATAAATTTTGGTTGATTCAGCATTTGTCATATCCAAAAGGCCGGTCAGTAAATGATGGCATCGCCCAAGAGCTATGCTCTGTTGAATATACATCATTTGACGCAGCGGTGCAGTGGGTGAGGAGACACGGCCCTGGGGCTTTGTTGGCAAAGACGGATATTGAATCGGCCTTCCGTTTGCTTCCGGTGCACCCGGACAGTGTTCCGTTGTTAGGTTGTTTTTGGAATGGTGGTTACTATTTGGATAGATGTTTACCAATGGGTTGCGCCATTTCTTGTTCTTTGTTCGAGACATTCAGTTCTTTCTTGGAGTGGGCGGTTAGGGAAGTTGCAGGAGTTCAGTCAGTTATCCATTATTTGGATGATTTTTTGTTTATTGGTCCGCCTGATTCCACGATATGCCGTAATGCGTTAACGGCTATGTTTTGGGTTGCGGAGCGTTTTGGGGTTCCATTAGCGGCAGAAAAGACGGAAGGTCCCAGTACAGTTTTGAGGTGTTTTGGGCATTTTAATTGATTCCGAGTGTCGGTTGCCGGAGGACAAGCTGGCCCTCCTGCAAGAAGAGGTGGATAGAGCTAGGAAGATGCGGAAGCTGACTTTGAAAGAGTTGCAGTCTCTGTTGGGTAGGTTGAATTTCACATGCAGGATCATACCCATGGGTAGGATATTTTGTCGCAGGTTGTTGGTCGCGACGGCGGGGGTGAAGGCGCCGCACCATTTTATTCGTTTGAACAAGGAGCACAAGGATGACTTGCTAGTGTGGCAACGGTTTTTGAACAATTACAATGGGCGGTCATTGATTCAACAGGAGGTTTTAACCAATTTTGACTGCGAGATATACACGGACGCAGCTGGTGCGGCTGGTTATGGGGCCTATTGCAAGGGTCAGTGGTGTTCGGGACGTTGGCCGGACCATTGGAGGGAGTTGGGCCTTACTAAAAACCTGGCTTTGTTAGAATTGTTTCCTATCGTTGTGGCGGTTTCCATTTGGGGGGGAATGTTCACTAACAGGACGATTCGTTTTCATTGCGACAATATGAGCGTCGTGTCGGTGATTAACAGTCTATCGGGCTCGTCTCCCCCTGTGATTAAGTTGGTGAGGGAGTTGGTTTTCAGGTGCTTGGAGCTGAACGCTTGTATTTCGGCGGTGCATGTGCCAGGTGTCCAGAACTCAATAGCGGATGCATTGTCTCGTTTTCAGTGGGAGCGTTTTCGGGAATTGGCGCCGGACGCGGAGATCTCGGGAGAGGAATGCCCTTTGCATCTATGGAACGTGATTATGGACGAGCGGGCCGGTTGATTCAAGAGTCTGTTACGAGCCAAACCTGGTCATCATACGAAGCCTCGTGGCGGGTATGGCAAATTTGGGTGTCTGTTTGGGGCCAGTTGGTGTCCGAAGAAGATAGGATGTTGGCGGTTTTATTTTTAATTGGCAAGGCGGCCGAGGTAGGTTGGTCGATTTCTAAAGTAAATAAATTCGTTGCTGGACTGGCTTTTGCTTTTAAGTTGCAGGGGTTGGCGGATGCTACGAAACATTTTTTGGTTAGACAGGCATTAAGGGGTTTTAGGAGAGGTAATCAGACTATTGACCGGCGCCGCCCCATTTAGTTTAGCCTTTTGGAACGGTTGGGCGGAGTATTGGAGACTATTTGTGGTTCTAATTTTGAGTTGGCGTTGTTTCGACTTGCTTTTTCTTTAGCATTTTTTGGGGCAATGCGTGTTGGAGAGCTTGTGTCAAGCTCCAGGGACAGGGCAGGGGGTTTGTTGGCAGAGGATGTGGAATTTTGGACGGGGGGTATCGTTGTTTGGATTCGGCGGTCGAAGACTGACCAGTTTGGGAGAGGACAACGCGTGGTGTTGGGAAGGGTTAACGGGTCATTGATGTGCCCTAGGGGATGTCTGGAAGCATACTGGCGATTGTGGTCAGGCAGAGCAGGCCCTTTGTTGTGTCACGTGGAGGGGTCATTTCTGTCTCATTTTCAGTTTATTGCGGTGTTGAAAAGGGGTTTGCGGGAGTTGGGCCTTTCTCCGGATTTGTTCAGGTCGCATTCCTTTCGGATCGGGGTGGCATCGGAAGCTGATAGTTTGGGTTTGGGCGCGGAGGACATACGGAGAATTGGCAGGTGGACTTCGGATCACTACTTAAGTTACGTTCGTCATTAATTTTAGGTGGGGTGATTTTGTATTTTGTTCGAGTGTTTTTTCTTCGTGTATCTTGTTGTGGGTGGTTGCCCCAACTTAGCCTGGATCTTCAGACATTCGTTCGTTCATTGGGGGACGCTGCGCGCCGATGTCAGGCCTGACGGTAGGCAACTGGGTTTTAGTAGGCGGCAAGTGGTCATTCGTTGGTTGGGATATAGGGGGATGGTTTGGAGCAGGGCCCTTTCTGAATTTTCCAACGCTGTTCGTTTGGATAGACAGCCTGACATTTTGATTGTGCATTTGGGGGGGGAACAATTTGGGAGTACGGCCTGTCAGAGAGTTAATCAGGGACATATGGTTTGATTTTTTGAGGTTGCAGGTATCGTTTCCTGGTGTGTTGATCGTGTGGTCGGATATTGTGCCTAGGAAGCGGTGGAGGGTAGCTAGATCTTTGAAGGGTATTAACAGAGCTAGGGTTAAGTTAAACAGGGCAGTATCAGGTTTCGTTTCCAGAAATGGGGGTATTAGCGTCAGGCATTTTGAATTGGAGTCGGGGGTTGGTAACTACTGGTTGGAGGACGGAGTTCACTTAAATGCGATTGGAATTGATTTGTGGACTTTGGCATTACAAGAAGGGGTGGAAAGGGTGTTGGTGGGGTTGGGGCACTCACGAGCCTGAGGTGGTCAGGGCTGTTCATGTGTGGTGGGGGGGTGGGGTTTCTTGGTGTTGACGCTGATTGGTTGGGGGAAGGAATTGGAACATAATTACAGGCAATTTAAAATGTTGTGGGGTTTGATCTGGCATTTTGGTATGGGCTCTGGACGGGGTTTTACCCTGGGAGCTGTTGGTGGTTTTTCTCTTCCCGGAACGGGATGTACGGTGCCCTCGAGCTGGTGATGTACGGCTGAGGGTAATATGGTGGTCGATCTTCTTTTGTGGGGTTTTGCCAGATCTTTTAGCTCCAAGAACCCTCCCCTCGAATTTATATATTGTTGTATTAATGTTTATGTTATTTTTGTTAATAAAAGTTGGCTGCGGTGGCCAAAATATCTAAAAGAATATAATTGGTTGTGTTTTTATTTAAGGAGAGGGTTGGGACAGAGGGTCAGAGTTTGGCGGTTTAGGTTTACACACGAAGGAAAAGACCGTACTCGGCATACGCGGTCAAGATGGGAGCAGGAGTAGGACGCAGCTGGACGGAGGCCCCCATGACTGCTTTGAGCCGGGCGGTCTTTTAAATAATGCCACGGTTCGTGATAGGAGGATGGCAGTGGGGGGAGGAGCTATAAGGGGGGGAGTTAGGAGGAAAAGTGCAGGAAAACCGCCATTCCATACCATAATCCAGGCTTTGGCAGACCCACCCACCCTCCCTTTTTTCTTTTGCCTGTGGGTTTTTTTATGGGGGGGAATTGTCATGTATATTTTATATATCGATATGTTTATGTAAGTTATATTAACCCCTTTACCCCCAAGGGTGGTTTGCACGTTAATGACCAGGCCAATTTTTACAATTCTGACCACTGTCCCTTTATGAGGTTATAACTCTGGAACGCTTCAACGCATCCCAGTGATTCTGACACTATTTTCTCGGGACAAATTGTACTTCATGATATTGGTAAAAATTCTTTGATAGTACCTGCGTTTGTTTGTGAAAAAAATGGAAATTTGGCAAAAATTATGAAAATTTCGCAATTTTCCAACTTTGAATTTTTATGCAATTAAATCACAGAGATATGTCACACAAAATACTTAATAAGTAACATTTCCCACATGTTTACTTTACATCAGCACAATTTTGGAACTAAAAATTTTTTTTGTTAGGGAGTTATAAGGGTTAAAATTTGACCAGCAATTTCTCATTTTTTCAACACCATTTTTTTTTAGGGACCACATCTCATTTGAAGTCATTTTGAGGGGTCTATATGATAGAAAATACCCAGGTGTGACACGATTCTAAAAACTGCACCCCTCAAGGTGCTCAAAACCATATTCAAGAAGTTTATTAACCCTTCTGGTGCTTCACAGGAATTTTTGGAATGTTTAAATAAAAATGAACATTTAACTTTTTTTCACAAAAAATTTATTTCAGCTCCAACTTGTTTTATTCTACCAAGGGTAACAGGAGAAAATGGACCCCAAAAGTTGTTGTACAATTTGTCCTGAGTACACCGATACCCCATATGTGGGGGTAAACCACTGTTTGGGCGCATGACAGAGCTCGGAAGCGAAGGAGCGCCATTTGACTTTTCAATGCAAAATTGACTGGAATCGAGATGGGACACCATGTTGCGTTTGGAGAGCCACTGATGTTCCTAAACATTGAAACCCCCCACAAGTGACACCATTTTGGAAAGTAGACCCCATAAGGAACTTATATAGAGGTGTGGTGAGCACTTTGACCCACCAAGTGCTTCACAGAAGTTTATAATGCAGAACCTTAAAAATAAAAAAATCATATTTTTTCACAAAAATTATCTTTTCGCCCCCAATTTTTTATTTTCCCAAGGGTAAGAGAAGAAATTGGACCCCAAAAGATGTTGTACAATTTGTCCTGAGTACGCTGATACCTCCATATGTGGGGGAAAACCACTGTTTGGGCGCATGGGAGAGCTCGGAAGGGAAGGAGCGCCGTTTGACTTTTCAATGCAAAATTGACAGGAATTGAGATGGGACACCATGTTGCGTTTGGAGAGCCACTGATGTTCCTAAACATTGAAACCCCCCACAAGTGACACCATTTTGGAAAGTAGACCCCATAATGAACTTATCTAGAGGTGTGGTGAGCACTTTGACCCACCAAGTGCTTCACAGAAGTTTATAATGCAGAACCGTAAAAATAAAAAATCATATTTTTTCACAAAAATTATCTTTTCGCCCCCAATTTTTTATTTTCCCAAGGGTAAGAGAAGAAATTGGACCCCAAAAGTTGTTGTACAATTTGTCCTGAGTACGCTGATACCCTATATGTGGGGGTAAACCACTGTTTGGGAGCATGGGAGAGCTCGGAAGGGAAGGAGCGCCATTTGGAATGCAGACTTAGATGGAATGGTCTGCAGGTGTCACATTGCGTTTGCAGAGCCCCTAATGTACCTAAACAGTAGAAACCCCCCACAAGTGAGACCATTTTGGAAAGTAGACCCCCTAAGGAACTAATCTAGATGTGTGGTGAGCTCTTTGACCCACCAAGGGCTTCACAGAAGTTTATAATGCAGAACCGTAAAAATAAAACAAAAATTTTTTCCCACAAAAATAATTTTTTAGCCCCCAGTTTTGTATTTTTCCGAGGGTAACAGGAGAAATTGGACCCCAAAATTTGTTGTCCAATTTGTCCTGAGTGCGCTGATACCCCATATGTGGGGGGGACCACTGTTTGGGCGCATGGGAGGGCTCGGAAGGGAAGGAGCTCCATTTGGAATGCAGACTTAGATGGAATGGTCTGCAGGTGTCACATTGCGTTTGCAGAGCCCCTAATGTACCTAAACAGTAGAAACCCCCCACAAGTGACACCATTTTGGAAACTAGACCCCCTAAGGAACTCATCTACATGTGTTGTGAGAGCTTTGAACCCCCAAGTGTTTTACTACAGTTTATAACGCAGAGCCGTGAAAATAAAAAATCCTTTTTTTCCCACAAAAAATAATTTTTAGCCCCCAGTTTTGTATTTTCCCAAGGGTAACAGGAAAAACTGGACACCAAAAGTTGTTGTCCAATTTGTCCTGAGTACACTGATACCCCATATGTTGGGGTAAACCCCTGTTTGCGCACACGGGAGAGCTCGGAAGGAAAGGAGCACTGTTTTACTTTTTCAACGCAGAATTGGCTGGAATTGAGATCGGACACCATGTCGCGTTTGGAGAGCCCCTGATGTGCCTAAACAGTGGAAACCCCTCAATTATAACTGAAACCCTAATCCAAACACACCCCTAACCCTAATCCCAACAGTAACCCTAACCACACCTCTAACCCTGACACACCCCTAACCCTAATCCCAACTGTAAATGTAATCTAAACCCTAACCGTAACTTTAGCCCCAACCCTAACTGTAGCCCCAACCCTAACCCTAACCCTAGCCCTAACCCTAACCCTAGCCCTAACCCTAGCCCTAGCCCTAACCCTAACCCTAGCCCTAACCCTAACCCTAGCCCTAACCCTAACCCTAGCCCTAACCCTAGCCCTAACCCTAACCCTAGCCCTAACCCTAGCCCTAACCCTAGCCCTAACCCTAGCCCTAACCCTAACCCTAACCCTCGCCCTAATGGGAAAATGGAAATAAATACATTTTTTAAATTTTTCCCTAACTAAGGGGGTGATGAAGGGGGGTTTGATTTACTTTTATAGCGGGTTTTTTAGCGGATTTTTAAGATTGGCAGCCGTCACACACTGATAGACGCTTTTTATTGCAAGAAATATTTTTTGCGTTACCACATTTTGAGAGCTATAATTTTTTCCATATTTTGGTCCACAGAGTCATGTGAGGTCTTATTTTTTGCGGGACGAGTTGACGTTTTTATTGGTAACATTTTCGGGCACGTGACATTTTTTGATCGCTTTTTATTACGATTTTTGTGAGGCAGAATGACCAAAAACCAGCTATTAATGAATTTCTTTTGGGGGAGGCGTTTATACCGTTCCGCGTTTGGTAAAATTGATAAGCAGTTTTATTCTTCGGGTCAGTACGATTACAGCGATATCTCATTTATATCATTTTTTTATGTTTTGGCGCTTTTATACGATATAAACTATTTTATAGAAAAAATAATTATTTTTGCATCGCTTTATTCTCAGGACTATAACTTTTTTATTTTTTCGCTTATGATGCTGTTTTGCGGCTTTTTTTTGCGGGACAAGATGATGTTTTCAGCGGTATCATGGTTATTTATATCTGTCTTTTTGATTGCGTGTTATTCCACTTTTTGTTCGGCGGTATGATAATAAAGCGTTGTTTTTTGCCTCGTTTTTTTTTTTTTTTCTTACGGTGTTTACTGAAGGGGTTAACTAGTGGGCGAGTTTTATAGGTGGGGTCGTTACGGACGCGGCGATACTAAATATGTGTACCTTTATTGTTTTTTTTATTATTTAGATAAAGAAATGTATTTATGGGAATAATATTTTTTTTTTTTCATTATTTAGGAATATTTTTTTTAATTTTTTTTACACATTTGGAAATTTTTTTTTAAACTTTTTTACTTTGTCCCAGGGGGGACATCACAGATCGATGATCTGACAGTTTGCACAGCACTCTGTCAGATCACCGATCTGACATGCAGCGCTGCAGGCTTCACAGTGCCTGCTCTGAGCAGGCTCTGTGAAGCCACCTCCCTCCCTTCAGGACCCGGATGCCGCGGCCATCTTGGATCTGGGACCTGCAGCGAGGAAGGAGGTGGGAGACCCTCGCAGCAACACGATCACATCGCTTTGCTGCGGGGGGCTCAGGGAAGCCCGCAGGGAGACCCCTCCCTGCGCGATGCTTCCCTATACCGCCGGCACACCGCGATCATGTTTGATCGTGGTGTGCCGGGGGTTAATGTGCCGGGGGCGGTCCGTGACCACTCCTGGCATTTAGTGCCGGATGTCAGCTGCGATAGGCAGCTGACACCCGGCCGCGATCGGCGGCGCTTTCCCCGTGAGCGATGCCGATCGCATATGACGTACTATCCCGTTGAGGGTCAGATAGGCCCAGGGCACCTCGACGGGATAGTATGTGTAAGGTCAGAACGGGGTTAAAATAAAAAAAAGGGGGTTTGGGCGTATACTTTCTATGCGTTTGAGGGAGGAATGTTGGGTATCACTGTGTATATCTTTATTTGTTTTATTGTCACAGTGGTAGTGTGGTGGGGGGGTGGGGGTTCTTGGAGTTGACGCTGATTGGTTGGGGGAAGGAATTGGAACATAATTACAGGCAATTTAAAATGTTGTCAGGTTTGATCTGGCATTTTGGTATGGGCTCTGGACGGGGTTTTACCCTGGGAGCTGTTGGTGGTTTTTCTCTTCCCAGAACGGGATGTACTCGAGCTGGTGATGTACGGCTGAGGGTAATATGGTGGTCGATCTTCTTTTGTGGGGTTTTGCCAGATCTTTTAGCTCCAAGAACCCTCCCCTCCAATTTATATATTGTTGTATTAATGTTTATGTTATTTTTGTTAATAAAAGTTGGCCGCTATGGCCAAAATATCCAAAAGAATATAATTGGTTGTGTTTTTATTTAAGGAGAGGGTTGGGACGGTGGGTCAGGGTTTGGTGGTTTAGGTTTACACATGAAGGAAAAGACCGTACTGGGCATACGCGGTCATGTAAAGTATGTACAAAGTGACTGCACCAGCAGAATAGTGAGTGCAGCTCTGGAGTGTAATACAGGATGTAACTCAGGATAAATAATATAATGTATGTACACAGTGACTGCACCAGCAGAATAGTGAGTGCAGCTCTGGAGTATAATACAGAATGTAACTCAGGATTAGTGTATGATCAGTAATGTAATGCATGTACACAGTGACTGCACCAGCAGAATAGTAAGTGCAGCTCTGGAGTATAATACAGGATGTAAATCAGGATCAGTACAGGATCAGTAATGTATGTATACAGTGACTGCACCAGCAGAATAGTGAGTGCGGCTCTGGGGTATAATACAGGATGTAACTCAGGATCAGAACAGGATCAGTAATGTAATGAATGTACACAGTGACTGCACCAGCAGAATAGTGAGTGAGTGCAGCTCTGGAGTGTAATACAGGAAGAGGCGGAGCCTGCTTGCCTGTGCTCTGTGTGTGCTGCCTAGAGAGAGCACCTGGGAAAGGAGGTAAAGTTTCTCATCCAGGACTTTTTGTCTGCCCCCTTCCCAGGAAAGAAGGCTCAGTTTGGGACTGGCCTCCGGGGCTGGGCCCCTGGCTCCCACCTCCTGGTCCAAGCTGGCGGGGGGTGGGAGGACTCCCACTCTGGCTAGGGTCACAAGGTCTGGCCACGGATCAGGCAGGGGATCCAGCATGAAGACCCGTAGGACCCCTGAGGCCGCGACGGCTCCTTCCCCCGGAGGTAGGCCTAGTACGAGCCTCTTCGAGTATGAGGATGCCTCAAGGAAGCTAAGATCCCTTTGGGGGGAGTTGAGGGTAGCTAAGGAGAGGTCTGACAGGGCCTCCGGCAACAAGAAGGCTGAGCTATCCGCCGCGGTCAAGAAGATCAAAAATTCCATACAAGACCTGGAAAGCCGGAGATGTGAGATCCTGGATGGCAGCGGGCCCTTCCGTGAAAAGTTGGAAAATGATGACCGGTTCAGAGCCATGACCGGTGGGGCTCTGGAGGGGTCACGGAGCTCCCTTCAGGTCATGCCCTACCCACCGCCTGGTGACCTGGTAAGAGATCTCCAGGTGTTGCATAGCGGGATAGCTCCCGAGCATGTGGCTCTCCCGTCAGATTCTGGCTCTTCAGTGGTTCAGGGGATAGCGGGAGCGAGGGGGAGGATGAGGATGGTGGTAGTAGTAGCAGTGAGGGGAGCAGCCTCGTCATGCAGCAGATCTGGCAGATCGAGTCCCCGGTCCATTTTAACCAGCTGGGGTTCGGGGATGAGATCTGCGAGTACGAGGCAACCAGGAGGGGGATGAAGAGAAAGGCTAAGAAAAGGAATAAGAAGAAAAGATCTACTGCACAGAAATTTGTGTATGTCCCCATCTCTGGAGCCCCCCGGTCCCGCTGTGCGGCACCCGCTACCCACCCCGACTCGGCCTCTGTTGTGGGTTCGCAGCGAGGGAGCGGGGAGATTACAGGCCATGACACGAAGGACGCTGCCTCTGTAACGGAGGGGGTAGTGATGTGTCTGATATGGAGCATGATGTGGAGGGTGGCCCAGTGCTGCGCTGGAGAGTGACAGCCGGGACCCCACTTATGGATCCGTTAAAGCTGGATCGCTTCTGGGGACCCAGGCAAAGGGGAGGGGCCTGCAGCTTCATCAGAACAGGCTCATAAAAAAATGGTGAAGCTCCCCTGGCAGGGTCTGTGGTGAAGTCGGGGTCTCCTGCATTGGGGGCACCGCCGCTGGTGGATGCCGACGGGGAGTAGCCTAGCCTGGGGCCAGCCGCTGGAGTTGCTGTGGCCAGGCTGTTTGTGGCCCAGGGTGTGGTGGTGGGGGTTCTGTGCCTCAGGGGACTGGTACCGCCGGGGGGATTCCTGGGTGTGGATCCAGCTCTGGGTCGGCTCTGGGGATCCCGCTGCGGCTGGTCTCAGGGGGCATGGCCTCAGCACCTGCTGCTCATGTAGGTGCAGCTTTGGATAGCTGTGCTGTGCGGCTGGAGGCCGGGGGCGTGGCTTCCCAAGGAAAAGAAAAAAAAAAGATCTTAGCTATGGTCAGCGATGGAGCAGGGACTGCAGCACACAGCAGCAAGGGCGCCTGCCTGGCGGGGTCTCCTGAGTCTGGGGGCTTACCTGCGGTGGGGGCTCCGGCCACAAGGCAGGATGAAGCTGGAGGTGGGTCTGCTCCTGGCTTCCTACCTGCCAGTGAGGGAGGAAGCTCTGTGCCTGATGTGGTGGAAAGTCAGACAGTGCTGCTTAAACCCTATGGCAGGGGCAAGGGACAGCAGCGCTGTGTGTTCCAAACCCCCCAGCAGGGAAGATGCCACCAATAGGTGGTGGTAGCAGTGGGGAAACAGAACCTGGAAATACCCAAAAGGTGAGGCAAAATAATATTGACCCCAGTGTGCATGTGAGTTTGGGGTGACTGATGGAGTGGATGAGGAGGGTGCAGGTATGGAAGTATCTATGGTTGAGGATGCGAGTGGCAGTGCGTCTAAGGTGGCAAGTGTGAATAGAGTGGCAAGTGTGAGTACGGTGTCTGGTGGTAGTGGGAGAAGGGGGGAGGGGGCCGGTCCATCTGCCCCCCCGGCCACAGGTTCTCTGAGTTATTCGGGGGTGGTGGCTGGAGCCTCGCGGTCAAGTGAGGGCGTTTCCTCGCCTCTGGACCTCAGGGATAGCGTCTTGCGGCGCCGTTTCCTGGAGGCCCTCAAAAAGGGAGAATGGACGATCGAAGTAGAGGGAAGAGTGGTGGACTTGGCCTTTTGGCTGGATAGACACGGCCTGGCTGCCTTCCAATATAAAAGGGAAGGGGAAACGGTTTGGTCCCTCCTGACAGCCGGGCACGGGTGGCCAGGCGGAATGTGGTCCGTCTTCGGTGGAGGGGCAGTGAAGCATGCCCGCCAAGGGCGAGGGTTGTGGAGGTCCTTCTGAAGATGGACTTCAGGGCGACGGACATCTTTGCCCTGATTCATCCGTTTGGCACCTCCTTCTTCTTCGATGTCAGTTTTGTTCGGCCAGAGGGCTTGGAGCTTTTATGGTCGAATTTCTAACTGGAAAAGGGGGAGCCCAGCTGGCGAGACTTTGCCATGCAGGCGGTGTCTCGCCAAAATAGTGTAAAGAGCGTGACCGTTCTGACAAGTAACAAGTCACTCTCTGGGGTCAACATAATGACGTGGCTTTCCCGAGTTTGGCATTTGGTCAGGGGGCTGGACCTTCATGGTAAAGTTGAAGGTTTCAGGAGGTACGGTCACCCACACCCCCTCCTCAGCATTTCTGGGGAGGGACAGAATCCAGATCTTCTACCAGGGACAACCGAAGGTCTGCCACAGGTGCGGCGATCCCTGCCACTTCAGCGCAGTCTGCAAGGTGCAGAAATATGCCTTGTGTGGTGGGGTAGGCGATCTTGCCACGGACTGTGGTGACATTAGGTGTCACCTGTGTGGTGACCTAGGTCACCCGTATAGCCGCTGCCCCGTTCCTTTTCCAGCACCATCTCTGGCCCGGCAGGGGGGGAGCCGAGGGGGGGTCCCCGGTGGTGCAACTTCTGCTGGGGCTGAGGGTGGAGGCATGAGGGGAGCTGAGGGGTCAGTGAGGAAAGACGAGGATGGTACATCTGCCCACCAGTGGCAACAGGTGAGGCGCCGTAAGGGTAGGGGGCAGGATAAGCCTCAGGCAGCTGGGGTGATGACTGCCCCCACCCTGGAGGCAGCAGCCGAAGCCTCTGAGGCCCTGGGGGAGAAGGCGGTGAGCGAGAGATCCGGAGGATGGAGAGGGAGGAGTTGGCTGCTTCTGATAACTCTTCCCAGTATGAAAGTCTGGAGGAAGAGGTGGTGGAGCAGCCTAAAAAAACAGGTGACAATCGTACCGATAAGAGTCGGAAGAAGAGAAAGAGCAAGGCTAAAAAATCTAAGCCCCCCCCCGGCCACTCCAATCGGTTCCAAGCCCTCTATGACTCTCCTGTGTCGGAGGTCGGGGGTGAGGGGCCGGACGCAACATCTGGGGTGCCTTCGGGGAGTGGTGAGGTCTGTCCTCCGGGGGATTCACACTCCTCTGGAGGGGGGACTACCTCGGGGTCCAAGGGTGAGCAATCTATTTCTGGGAAGTCCAGTGCTGTAAAGGAGGATATGGACACCTCAGTGTCTTTAAAGAGGAGAAGTGAGTCGGGCTCCTCCTCAAAGGGGGAGAGGAAATCAGGGGGTACGGTTAAAAAACAGGCCATCTAACTCAATCACCCATGATGGCGGAACGTACCCCGTTGACTCTGGCGTCGATTAAAGTCAGATACGGCTAGATTTACGGCCTTTGATTTTTTTCACCCGGGTTGAGGCTGATATTTTATTTTTGCAGGAGACCAGACTAGCGGACCTGGGGTCCATCTACAAAGCAAAGAGGGAATGGAGGAGGGGGCCTTCATACTGGTCTCTTGCGGCCAACCCGTATAGCGGGGTAGCGGTCATTTTTTAGACCGCAGAGGTGGAATGCAGACGGGTGATCGAGGTAGAAATGGGGAGATGTTTGATCCTTGACGTCTTCATGAGGGGACAGGAGCTTCGGCTCATCAATATCTATGGCCCGCAATCTAAGTGGGACCGTAAATGTCTCTTCCTGAGGATCAAGCCCTATCTTTTTACGAGCCGGCAGGTGGTCTTTGGTGGGGATTTTAATACTGTAACCAGACTCCATGATAGGGGAGGCCCCGGAGACCAGCTGGCTTATGATAGCATAGCCTTGCATAGCATAGTAAGCGAAGCTCGCCTGGTGGATGTCCACATCCGGCACACCCCAGGTCACGGGGGTTTCACCTTTTTTAGGGGAAACAGTAGGTCTGCGATAGATAGGTTTTTTTTAAAGGAGGAAGCCGTCTCTTCTGCAGTGTCCGCTGTTGAGGTGGAGTTCTCCGATCACTGTTTCATTTTCTTTACTTTGAATGTTACAGAGACCCCCCGGATGGGGAGAGGCCTATGGAAGCTGAATTCGTCCCTTCTGGAAGAGGCGGAAGTAAGACAGTCCTTTGAGGAATTTCTTCAGAGCCAGGTACCTCTCTTGGGTCTTTTTAGCAGTTAGTGTGAGTGGTGGGAGATCTTCAAAAGAAGAGTCGCAAGGTTCTTCCCTCAGCTCTCGAGCCTCAGGGGCCTGAACAGGTGCCGCCTGTATCGGGAGGTGGGGCGGAAACTCGAGCAGCTCGTCTTGACTGGAGGGGACCGAGAGGAAATCTCCAGGGTGAAGACCTTGCTCAAGGGGTGCCAGTATGATAGGAACACATCCTTGGTTTTTGAGAGGAATTTCGGGAGGTACCGCTCGCCCGACCCTTACAGAAACTGCAGGTTGTCAGTGAATTGTAAGATGGTGAGAGGACTGACTGACAGTACGGGGTCCCTGAACAGATCCAAATCAGGGATCCTGGAGGTGGTCAGATCCTTCTACTTGCACCTCTTGGGGAGGAGGGATCCGGATCGGGATGAGATGTCAGCTTTCCTGACTGAAACCATCCCTGAGCCAGGAGATGACCCCTCTCTTCATGTTTTGGCAGAAGCAAACAGGGAAGAGGAAGTGAGACGGGCGATTGATGGGCTCCAGCCCAAAAAGTTGCCCGGTCCAGATGGCTTAACATCCGAGTTCTACAAGACTTTTAGGGACTCTTTGGTCCCCCTCTTGACTGAGGTGTTTAATGAGTGCCTCTCCTCGGACATTCTGCCAAGGTCAATGAGGAAGTCAGCCCTGATTAACCTGACAAAAGGTAAAGACTCGTCCCGTATTGAGAATTCGCGTCCCATAGCGCTTCTCAATACGGACCGAAAGGTTCTGGCAAAGGTGCTTTTTAATCGGTTGGTGCAGTTTGCACCCCGACTCCTTTCAGGGGCCCAGCACTGCTCTGTTCCAGGCCGCAGTACATTTAGTGCTGTGCTCGGTGTCCGGGAGGCAGTGGAGCAGGGCAGGGCAGTTCACTGGAAGGGGTACTTGCTGTCCTTAGACCAAGCAAAGGCCTTTGACCCGGTTAACCATGAGTACATCTGGTCCGTCCTTCTAAGGTATGGTCTGCCTGGGAGGTTTGTTGATTGGTTGAGAGTTTTATACAATGGGGCAGAGACTTTTCCGCTCGTAAACGGTTGGGTCGGACACCCTTTTGAGGTGAGGTCTGGTGTCTGCCAGGGCTGTCCTCTGAGCCCACTGTTATACATGTTTGCGATCGACCCCCTTTTAAGGAGAGTGGAGCGCGGACTGTTGGTGGGAGTCGGGATGGACCAGGCAGAGCCAGAGGCCTCCTTGAGGGTAGTGGCGTATGCTGATGATATTTCCCTTTTTGTATCCTCTAGAGAGGAGGCAGATTGGGTGATGTCTGAGGTTGAACGCTACTCTGTGGCATCCGGGTCCATGATCAACTGGAACAAGTGTGAGAGTCTCTGGCTGGGAGGGGGAGATCCAACTTTTGATCTCCCGAACACCCTTCCCGGGCCTCAGGCCACAGCAAAAATATTAGGCATCAGTTTCAGCCCAGGGGACTATCCCCAGCAAAACTGGGAGGGCAGACTTAAG
The DNA here is from genome assembly GCF_032444005.1 of Ranitomeya imitator. Taxonomy (NCBI): domain Eukaryota; kingdom Metazoa; phylum Chordata; class Amphibia; order Anura; family Dendrobatidae; genus Ranitomeya; species Ranitomeya imitator. The sequence continues at coordinate 642,652,423 of NC_091282.1, read as the reverse complement.
ATTGCTGCCCAGAAGGTGGATCAGTGGAAGGGTTGGTCTTTGACCCTAAGGGAAAGGGTTAGTCTTGCCAAGGGCTATTTGCTTCCTTTGCTAATATATTTGGGCAGCGTCTGCATCTTGCAAGAGCCTCTTTGGACACGGGTCTACAGCCTGTTTTTCCAATTATTATTGATTGAACCTAATCAAGAGGGAGGTCACGTACCGCACGAGGAGACTAGGACGGTTGGGTATGGTCAACCCAGTGGTGTTTCTTGTAAACACCTTTCTTAAAGCAAACATCGCCAAGCTTTGGTTAGAGAGGGCTCCTCTGTGGGTATTCTCCTGTAGGGGGTGGTTTCGGCCTTTCTTCCAGGAATGGGAGACAGTAGGGCAGGTAAAGGACCTTCGTACACCTCATGGGCATCTTCCGGCTTATGCTACCCCGGTTCTGAAGGTGATCCGTCGGTGGGGTCTGGGAGTGTGGGAGATCAGGACCATGTCGAGAAGGTTTCTTGACAATAGGGTCCTGTTGACCCACTTTCAGAAGCCCCTGGCGCTCAGGGATTACCCAAGCCGGAATCTGGAGGTGGGGCTCGGGTTATTGAACTCTAAGCGGATCCCCTTCAAGTTTTGGGACTTGGTTTGGCGCTGCTTCCATGGGAAGCTGTATGTGAGGGACAACCTGAGGTGCAAAAGCTCTGATGACTGGGATTGTCCCCGCGAAGAGTGTGGCGGTATGCTTGAAAGCATGGAGCATTTCCTGCTTCGGTGTCCCTTTAATAGAGAGGTCTACAGCAGGGTGGGTGCTTCCATTGGCTGGCCCAGGCTGGCAGGCCTTTCCTATGCGGAGTGGGCCTATGGGGCATTCACCTGTGGGAAGGTATACCATCTAGCTGCCATAGCATCACCCCAGCGGACCCCTCAAAGCAGCGTCGGTCACCCTGACCAAATACCACAGGTGGCGTCACGAACATATCCCTTTAAAGACCTTCCCCTTTAGCACAGACATCCCAATGGCCACGGACCGGGTCAGCCACCGTGACATCCCCCTGAGAACCGAAGGACCCGGTACCAAGTACCCCGGCCCCACGGGGGCGCTCCAGTTTTGGCGTCACGAACAGGATCCACTAAAGCCTTAAAATCAGGTCATGTGCGCCTCTGGATCAACATGTTAGGGCATGTTAGGTTAGGCTATGGGTTGAACTAGATGGACTTATAGTCTTCCTTCAAGCTTAATAACTATGTAACTATGTAACTATGTAAAAGACTGTGCCTAACTGTGAATTGCTAAAGGACTGTGTGTTGGAAAAGACTGCGAAAAATTGCTGCCAAAATCCGCCATTGCCACGCCGCGTGGAGCGCGAAGGGGAGGAGACGTACCTTCATGGGCGGAGGTAGCCAAAAAGAGCGCGAAGCAGGAAGGGCGGGTGCCGCGCTGCTGCCTGGAACGCCGGAAGTGAAAATGACGTACAGGGGAGCCGCAAAAAGAGACGCCGGCTTCTATCAGGTTAGCGAGGGGAAAGAACCATGTCTAACCCGGGAGGGGAGTTGGTGATGATCACAGCCGCAGACCTAATAGCACCCCCAGGCCTCGCAGTGGACGTGCACGCAGGCCCCACGATAGACGAAGCCACAAGCCTTGTACCGCTGCCAGGTCCCGCAGAGCCCGTCGCTCCCATCAGCCAGCAGGGCACCTCCCCAGCTACAGCGGCCATCATGCCCCTCTCCATACCGTACATCCCTGGAGCCGCCTGGCTCTCGCAATATTCTGGAGAATTGCATACGTTAGCTAACTTTAAAGAAAGACTCTGCAGCTTGCTTGAAGTTTATCCCCTGACAGAGCATCAGAAAGTTCACTTTATAACGGGCCAACTGTTTGGAGCGGCCCTGAGGGAGGTGAAATCCTGGCCAGCTGCGGATAAAGATACTGTGCAGCGGATCTTTGCTAAGCTTAAAACCACCTTTGACACCTGCACCGCTACAGAAATCAAATTGATGTTTTATGCGTGCAAGTAGAGGCCGCAGGTTAGCCTACGTGACTATGCCCTTAATCTCCAGGAAGCACTGCGGGCAATCAGGCAGGTTGACCCTAACAGCGTGCAAGATCAAGACAAACTCTTAAAAGAGCGGTTCATTGAGGGACTCCTGTGTAATAACCAAAGGGCCCAACTGCACCTCCTGGCCATGCAGAATCCGGACCTAGCTTTTGAGCAATTCAAAGACAAGGCCATCCAGCTGCTACAGGAACGGCAGCCCAGCCGTGCAGTACCCCCTAGGTGTCAAGCCCTCATGTACCACCAGGAGGTGGCGCCAGATCCTCAAGTCCCTGCTGAGGCCGATGCCCTGATCCTTGAAGATGATTCTCCCGCAGGACTACGCCTCCAGCTGCAGGAGCTGACCAAGAACTTTGCTGCATTAGCCCGGACCATGCAGTCCCTACAGGAGGCCCCCAAGGAGAAGATCAAGCTGGCTTCCAGACCGGAGGATGTTCCCTGGCAACGACAGAAGAGGATCCAGCCGACCAGAGGAAGAGACCACGATCGCTATCATCAGGACGGACGACCCATCTGCCGCCATTGCAATCAGGCAGGCCACATTGCAAGGTGCTGTTTTTTAAATGAGCTACCCCTGGGGCAGAGGGCCAATCCCCAGGAGTAGGACGACCAGGCCCACAAAACTGGAGAGCCAAGTACGTTGGAGGACGACCTGTTCTCCCCATTGTGATCGATGGTATCCCCATGAACGCTCTGTTGGACACCGGTTCTCAGGTGACAACTATGCCTTACATCCTTTATAAACGTTATTGGGCTGACACAGACATTACTCGTGGCCCTGATGATGATTTCACTATAGTAGCCAGTAACGGTCAGCCGTTACCAAAGTGGGATACAAAGAGATCACCATTAAAGTGGGGCGGGTAATAATAATAATAATAACAATAATTTTTATTTATATAGCGCCAACATATTCCGCAGCACTTGACATTGGTATGGTCAAACCTCGGAGGGTGCCTAACCTTTTCCCAGCCCCCAGGACCCGAAGATCCCCCTTTTAACCCATAAACGACACCAAAACCATTATTGGATAAATTTAGCCACAGCAGCCTTTATTAAACAAACAAAATTAACATTACATAAATAACCATAAACAAATCGGGGGTGGGTCCTTGAAGCTTGAAATCTGGTGATTAAACAAACCGTAACAAACAGTGGACGAACCAACCGTAACTTACTCCCAGCCGTTACCCCCTGGCTCGGGAGCACCAAATCACCGAAGGGTGCCATCGTCCACTGAACCCCTGAGGATCGAGCCACCGCTGGGCAAAATCCCCCCCAAATCACCAGACCAAATAACCACCACATAAGACCAACTGAGGAATCCATATAACCACGGACCCCCCAGCGCAATTTAGCACCAACTTCAAGGACCCCTCCCAACCGCTAGCCACTATGATCCGAAATAAACTAAAAACCCCATGAAGAAAATAACAAAACCAGGGCGGGCAGGCGGGACTACTCGCTGCTCTCTGAGCGGGAAAGTGCCGCGCTCCACCCCCACTAGCCCTATAAACCCCCCTCATTACAATAGACCCACCTCCCTAAAGTGACTCATTCCCACCCCCTTTCTCCAAACCCCTGTCATGTCGGCCTCCACTTAGCGCCGCATGGGGGATGGGCGCCTGCTCCAGCCTGTACTTTACAATTAAGCGGGGGCGTGTACAGACAATAAATTCAGTACAAGTTAAGACAATTTAAACAGTGACATTAGGGGTGAGGTCCCTGCTCGCAAGCTTACAACCTACAAGATTAGTAGTTAAAATCCCAAGGGATCGTGATTGTTGATATTGATCGACGTGAATGTAACCCTATGATGACCATTGGTACTAATGTCATAGAAAATTGTCTTGCAGAGGTTATTGTCTTATTACAACAGGTGGCCGAAACTGCTGGTTCCAGTGGACAACGTGTCCTGCAGAAACAAATCAGAGCTCTGGTACAGAGACAGCAGGTAGAACTATCTGGTGGAGAAATTGGCCGTAACAGTGAGTGATTCAATCCCCATCGCAATACCCCCATGAGTGAAATGTTAATATGGTGTCGGGCAGCAATAGGCCTCAGAGGTAAAGACTACCAGGCCTTGGTAGAACCTGTGTATTCAGATAGTAGGCCCACAATCCTGACAGCCCGAGGGGTGGTTGAAGTCCGCAAGGGGAGGGTGCCAGTACGTGTCCTTAACCATGGCGAGAAAGAGGTCCACCTAACCAAATATGCCACAATTGCCAAACTGTTTACTGTTGATAATAATGTGATACAGGCAACAGAACCCTTGGTCCCGTCCAACCAGGCGGAGGACAATGGCTCTGCAGGACAAATGGAAGATTGGTGTCAGAAACTACATGTGGGCACTGACTCTACACCATCACACCAAGAACAAGGGGCTTACAGGGTGGTCCATGAGTATGAGCGGGTATTCAGCAAACACCCACTAGATTTTGGGCAAGTAAAAGGGGTTCAACATCATATCCCCATGGGAAATCATCCACCCATTAAAGAGAGATACCGTCCTGTACCTCCAGCTCATTATCAGTGTGCCAAAGACATGTTGCGAGAGATGAAGGAGGCTGGGGTAATTAGAGACAGTTGTAGCCCCTGGGCAGCTCCATTAGTCCTCGTCAGGAAAAAGGACGGCACGATGAGAATGTGTGTTGATTATAGGCAGATAAACCGCATTACACACAAAGATGCATACCCACTGCCCAGAATAAAAGCGTCATTAGCTGCTTTAAAATCTGCTAACTACTTCTCTACCTTGGATCTCACCAGTGGGTACTGGCAGGTTCCCGTAGCAGAGGCGGACAAAGAAAAGATGGCCTTCACCACACTGATGGATCTCTGTGAATTCAACTACATGCCATTCGGACTGTGCAACGCCCCAGGAACGTTTCAGAGGATGATGGATTGCTGACTTGGACACAAGAACTTTGAAACCGTTTTGCTGTATCTGGACGATGCCATTGTCTTCTCCAAGACTTATGAGGACCATCTGGGGCACCTGGCTGAGGTGTTCGAAGCCCGGTCCAACTTTGGCCTAAAGGTAAAACCACCCAAATGCCATTTGCTAAAGCCTAAAGTGCAGTACCTGGGCCATGTAGTGAGTGCCAAAGGAGTGGCCCCAGACCCTGACAAGGTCACTGTGATCAGAGACTGGCCGAAGCCCAGCAACCTCCATGAAGTCCGGCAGTTCCTTGCATTGGTAGGCTACTACCGAAGATTTATCAAAGACTTCACCAAGAAAGCCGCACCACTACAAGACCTGTTAGTGGGCCAATCCAAGAAAACCAAGGGTAAGAATGCCCCATTTGACTGGGACGACGGACTGGAGAGATCCTTGACTGATTTGAAGTTGGCTCTGGTGGGAGATGAGGTACTGGCTTACAGGTTTTGAACATGAACTTATAGTGGATGAAGTCTTCTGCTAAGAGAGATTTTCTCCACTGCCGCTCTGCACACCTTGAGCAACGCTGAAGAAAGCATGTTTGCATAGTGTGCCAGGGCTGCTGTTGTCTGTGTCAGGTCTTGTTGCGTGTAGAAGGTGCTGCTTCATCTAGGGCATTCTTCAGTGTATTATTGAATTGTGACAATGCTAAGTCTGGACAGGAGAGGGAAGAGATGGGGGCTAGAGATGTGTGGAGATTGTCCACAAGCTGCTGGGTATTAATGGTACGTGTATTCCAATAAGTGTGGTAAGTGTGGGGTGTCCCGGGTAAGGAGACAATTCTTGACAGAGAAGGCAAGAAGGTTGTGGTCCGAGAGCGGGAGAGGGGAGTTAGTAAAGTTATGCAGCGAGCCAGGACAGGAGAAAACCAGGTCCAGAGTATTCCCATCCTCATGCGTAGGAGAATTAGTAAACTGTGAGAGGACGAATGAAGAAGTTAGAGAAAGAAGATGAGAGGCAGATTAGGAGAGGGGATCATTGATGGGTATGTTAAAGTTTCCCATGATGAGGGCGGGGATGTCACAGGATAAAAAGTGAGTAAGCCAGGTGGCAAAGTGGTCTAGAAACTGGCAGGAGGAGCCCGGAGGGCGATAAACAACCGCCACTCACAAGGAGAAGGGCTTATAAAGTCTGACGGCGTGGACTTCAAAGGAAGGAAATGTGAGTGAGGGAACCGGGGGGGGGGGGGGGGGATGACCTGGAAAGCACATTGTGATGAAAGGAGCATACCAACACCTCCACCCTGTCTTCTCAGGTCTGGTGGTATGTGAAAATTTCAGCCCACCAAATGAGAGTGTGGCAGCGGTGGTGGTGTCTGAGTGGTGGATCCAGGTTTCTGTAATAGCCAGAAGGTTAAGGGAATTAGCGAGGAAGAAATCGTGAATGTAAGTTAGTTTGTTACACACAGACCGTGCATTCCAGAGAGCACATTGGAAAGCGATATGAGATGGCATGCACTGAATGTTAATAAGATTATCAGGGTTTCTATATGTAGCTGGAGGAGAGTAATGTATGCTGGTGGAGGGAGGTCCAGGGTTTGGGGAGATGTCACCTGCAACTAGTAGAAGGAGAAAAAATAGAAAGAGCAGGTGGTGGGATGATTTGAATGAGCATTTTGAGTGCTGAATGGCGGTAGTGGCTGGTTTGGAGTGGGTAAGAAATGTCAGTAGAGCCTCAGAGTTATACATGGGAGAGGGGAGGAGGGAGGGGTGGATATAGAGGGAGTACCAAGAATGTGTTAAAGGGCAGGCGAGTTGTGAGAAAGCAGAAGTTAAAACAAATAAGAAGCAGATTGATATGATCAATGCATAATGTAGTATGACTGACCAAGAAGCATGATTTTTTTGAAAACTTATGCACCTTAACCGGCTCCTGCACCGGCCAACTGCCATTGTCTAACTGCAAAGCACTTTAAACTGTTGCACACGCGAACCCGCACGCGTGCTATCCCAGTCAGACTAAATATATATGAAATGGAGTGACTGCTAGCATGAGGAACCAAATGGTCCCAATCAGCAATCAACCAATTAGCATAAGGCCAAAGCAGGCATTACAATGAAGGGTAAACAACCAATGCTGAACAAGGCCATAAAACAGTGGGACAAAAGGAAAAGAAAAAAATAGCTTTGGAAACTTTAAATCAGAAACCAAAAACACAGCAGTCAGCACACAAATGGATGGATGGATAATATACCATGTGCTAAGCTTGCGAAATATGGTTCAGTTCACAAGCAGTCAGCACACAAATGGATGGATGGATAAAATACCATGTGCTAAGCAGATACTGTAGAAGCAGAATACCATGTGCTAAGAGATAGAATTGGAGTGCCTAGGGTACTCGGTACTGGGCTGGTTCTTAAAGGGATGTGTCACGGTGGCAGTAACCCGGTCCGTGGCTCTGGGTGTCCAATAAAAGGGGTAGCAGTGAATAGCAATAAAGTTCATAAAGTTTGTTTGTGACGCCACAAACAAATGACCGACGCTGCTTAAAGGGGTCCACTGGGTGATGTTATGTCAGCAAAAATATATAAAGCACGTCACTCTGTAACTGGAAGGTGCTCGGAAAGTTTATCCTTTTCTATGCGCTGACTTCACCTGATTCCTTCCACGCTGCAGCAATCCGTCTGATGAAGGTCTAAGTTTCAGACCGAAATGTTATATATTGTGGATTGCATTGGAATAAATCTTATTTGCAGACTTTCATGAGTGCCGGAATTTTTTGAACTGATGTTATGTCAGCAGGGATGGTATGGCTTACCACAGGTGAAGCTGGGTCCCCAGGGCTCCCAGTGTAGTAGATAAAGATGATAGGTGGTGTAGAAAGAAACAGAGGACACAAGTTGCAATCTCTTTACTGATGCTAGGCAGCCACAGTCCAGGGTCCAGATCATGGGTGTTGGTGTGGCCCGGTCGGCATGGAAGCGACTCAGGAATGTCCTTAGCCAGGTGGAATCGGAAGCCTTCCTACTAGCGCTGTGTTGGAGTCCCTTGCTGTCTTAGGCCTCACACAAGGTCCTCACGTTCTCCCTGTCCCCCTTTAGGTAGGACACTAACCCGCAGGCCAGGTAACGCATGCCTTTTTACAGGATCTCTAATTATGACCCGGGCTCTATATGTTACTGTGCCTTCGGATGTTAATGGTGGACAGGTGACTTGAAATCCAGCTGTCCGACGGTTTCTGCCGTGGGGCATGAAGTTACCCCCACAACCTCGGTCTTTCGGCTACCGGAAATCTGCACTTCAGCATGGAGAAAGTTCAGTCGTAGCTTCCTTCTAGCTCTTTACTTCACCTTTTGCTTCTCTGCCCTTTCAGTCTCCTACAGACTGCTCTCACATGGCTGCACGGCTCCAGATCTCAGACTCTTTTGCTCACTCCTCTCACACTCACTGACTAACTCCTCCTCCAGCCAGAATATATCTAGGGAAGCCACCCACAAACTGGATCAGAGCTTCCCCTTCTGGTCTGGAGTCAGAACAGTGTTGCACATGCTGATTACCTGTTAAAGGGATCCTTCCTCGCTTCCAAGCATGGCATCACTCTCCCCGAATGGAAAGCAATACCTCTGTAACAACTGGTTACCTGGGGTGTTACAGAATATAAAAAATAAAATCTAGAAAATCACATTGTATAAATTATATAAATTTATTTACATTTTGTAGTGAGAAATAAGTATTTGATCCCTCTTGCAAACATGACTGGTGGCAAAACCCTTGTTGGCAAGCACAGCAGTCAGACTTTTTTGTAGTTGATGATGAGGTTTGCGCACATGTCAGGAGGAATTTTGGTCCACTCGTCTTTGCAGATCATCTCTAAATTAGGGTTGAGCGAAACGGGTCGTTCATTTTCATAAGTCGCCGACTTTTGGCAAAGTCGGGTTTCATGAAACCCGACCCGATCCCTGTGTGGGGTCGGCCATGCGGTACGCGACTTTCGCGCCAAAGTCGCGTTTCAATGACGCGAAAAGCCCCATTTCTCAGCCAATGAAGGTGGACGCAGAGTGTGGGCAGCGTGATGACATAGGTCTCAGTCCCCACAATCTTAGAGAAGGGCATTGCAGTGATTGGCTTGCTTTCTGCGGCGTCACAGGGGCTATAAAGGGGCGTTCCCGCCGACCGCCATCTTGCTGCTGCTGATCTGAGCATAGGGAGAGGTTGCTGCCGCTTCGTCAGAAGCAGGGATAGCGTTAGGCAGGGTCCATTAACCCCCAAACCGCTTGTGCTGTAGCGATTTCCACTGTCCAACACCACCTTTTGTTTGCAGGGACAGTGGAGGCTACATTTTTTTTTTCCTCAGCGGTGTAGCTCATTGGGCTATCCTAGAAGGCTCCCAGATAGCTGCATTGCTGTTTGTACACCGCTGTGCAAACCAACTGCTTTTTTCAAAGCACAAGTCCTGTTGCTCCTTCCTTTCTGCACAGCTTTCTTGTTTGTTTGTCCACACTGTTGACTTTTTTTGTGCAGCAGTCCACTCCTTGTTATTGCTGCCTGCCATACATTGCTGAGATTACTGCAGGGAGATAGTAATTTATTATATAACAAACCCAAACTGAAAATTATAATACTAAATCTCTCCAGCATACTCACAACCACAGTGGGGGAGACTTATTCTAGGAGAGATAATACACTTAATGCATCTAGGACACTCCCACAGCTATCATGATACAACAAAGACGGAGTACAAGTCCATACTAAAATAACAATTTTATTAAATACACAATAGAAAATAAAAATCCAATATCAATTACATCAAAATAATGAATAAAGTAACAAGAAAAAAGTAAACAGTGACAGTAGCACAGATAAAAAACCAACGCGGAGGAAAACTGATGCCACATATGTAAATAAAGTGCCTAGTGCAAAGATAAGTATAGAACCAAGGAAAGGTAAAGGGGTATAGGGCCTAATCAGATAGTCATAGGTTCATGTGGACCATCACAGAGCCCTGTACATAGGCTCCAATAAAATACAAGTGTCCGTAATGGCGCCCAAATCCCCCCTACATCCTTACCCCTGGAGCTGGCACTCAGAAATGATCCACGCTGGAGCCCCAACGCGCGTTTCGCGTTTGCTTCGTCAGGGGGCAGTGATTATTCATTATTTTGATGTAATTGATATTGGATTTTTATTTTCTATTGTGTATTTAATAAAATTGTTATTTTAGTATGGACTTGTACTCCGTCTTTGTTGTATCAAGGGAGATAGCAATTGGAGGACAGTCCTTTTTTTTTTTTGTTTCGTTATATCTCTTCAACCCACTTTCTGCCACAGAAAATATACTCTAATACAGTGGCCCAGATTTATTCACTAGTCTCCCTGAAGAAGAAGAGAGTGCAGATTAAAATTGGCAAATCTGTATCAGTGGCAGTCCTGTGTGTGGCACCTGTCTCAAATTGTGTACCACATTAAACCTAGTGTGTAATACTGGGTCAGATTTATTTTAAATTCTCCCTGAAAAAAAAATTGTGGGAGATTAAGATTGGCATTTCTGCTTCAGTGCCACTCCTGTGTGTGCCACCTGTCTCAAATTGTGTACCACATTAAACCTAGTGTGTAATACTGGGTCAGATTTCTTTTAAATTCTCCCTGAAAAAAAAATTGTGGGAGATTAAGATTGGCATTTCTGCTTCAGTGCCACTCCTGTGTGTGCCACCTGTCTCAAATTGTGTGCCACATTAAACCTAGTGTGTAATACTGGGTCAGAATTCTTTTAAATTCTCACTGAAAAAAAAAATAGTGGGAGATTAAGATTGGCATTTCTGCTTCAGTGCCACTCCTGTGTGTGCCACCTGTCTCAAATTGTGTGCCACATTAAACCTAGTGTGTAATACTGGGTCAGATATCTTTTAAATTCTCCCTGAAAAAAAAATAGTGGGAGATTAAGATTGGCATTTCTGCTTCAGTGCCACTCCTGTGTGTGCCACCTGTCTCAAATTGTGTGCCACACTAAACCTAGTGTGTAATACTGGGTCAGATTTCTTTTAAATTCTCCCTGAAAAAAAAAATAGTGGGAGATTAAGATTGGCATTTCTGCTTCAGTGCCACTCCTGTGTGTGCCACCTGTCTTAAATTGTGTGCCACATTGAACCTAGTGTGTAATACTGGGCCAGATTTCTTTTAAATTCTCTCTGAAAAAAAAATAGTGGGAGATTAAGATTGGCATTTCTGCTTCAGTGCCACTCCTGTGTGTGCCACCTGTCTCAAATTTTGTGCCACAGAACATATACTGTATGAGAGTGGGCCACATTTCTTCAATATTCTCCCAGAAAAAATAAAAATGGGGAGATTTGAATTGTTAGTGTCTGCATCAGCGTCATTCCTGTTAGTGGCATATCTGTCTGCCACTGAAGCTGTGTACTGTTATACATTGGGCCTGATTTTCCCTGCAGTCTGACGCACCTATAAAGGGATATATAAATCCAACAGAAGTTTGAGTTCACCTTGTAACTGGTTTTACAGTAACAAATACCGTTAGTTTTGTTACGTTTTTCAAACAATGAGGAAGTCTGGTGGAAGATGTCGTGGCCGTGGGTGGTCATTGCCAGCTGGTAATGATGGTAGTGGTGGTGGAGCATCAGGTGGTCGTGGGAAAAGCAATATAGCACAAAAGTCTCGAGTTGTTGAGCCAGGTTCGTCGTCTGGCTACATAAGGCCTCGAACGCTCCCTTTTCTGGGAGTAGGAAAACCGCTTTTAAAGCCGGAGCAGCAAGAGCAAGTTTTGGCTTTCCTTGCTGACTCAGCCTCTAGCTCTTTTGCCTCCTCTTCTGAAACTGCTAAATGTAAAAGCAGAGCGTCGTTAGTGGATGTTCACGGTCAGGGACAAGTCGCTTCCTTGTCTTCTTCACCAAGAACAACAGAGAAGGATGCGTCAGGAGACACAACTAGTTACTCCATGGAGCTCTTTACACATACCGTTCCTGGGTTAGAAAGTGAAACAGTTAACAGGCCATGCCCATTACAAGTTGAATCGGACATGGAGTGCACAGATGCACAGCCACAGCCAGATTACTATGCTGTTCCTTTGACTCAGACCACAACATTGCCCTCGCAGTGTACTGATCCAGAATCAGACCCTGATGAGACTATGGTGCCCCGTCACGAACGCTATACCACCGGCTTACACGGTGACACAGACGAAGTTGCACATGAGATAGAAGAGGAGGTCATAGATGACCCAGTTGTTGACCCCGATTGGCAGCCATTGGGGGAACAGGGTGCAGGCGGCAGTAGCTCTGAAGCGGAGGAGGAGGAGCCGCAGAAGGCATCAACATCGCAACAGGTTCCATCTGCCAGGCCCGTATCTGGCCAAAAACGCGTGGCAAAACCAGTTGTAGGACAGCGTGGACATCCGGTTAAAGAAGCTCAGTCTGCAATGCCTGAAAAGGTATCCGATAGTAGAAAGAGTGCAGTCTGGCATTTTTTTAAACAACATCCAAATGATCAGCGCAAAGTCATCTGTCAAAAATGTTCAACTACCTTAAGCAGAGGTCAGAATCTTAAAAGTCTAAATACAAGTTGCATGCGTAGACATTTAACCACCATGCATATGCAAGCCTGGACTCACTACCAAACGTCCTTTAAGGTTGTAGCACCCTCGGCCAATGAAGCTAGTCAGCAACGCTACATCACTTCCCTCACTGTAAGCCCACCATTTCCCGCACCACCTGCAGCAAATGTGCAGATTTCGTCGCCAGGCCAAAGCAGTCAGGGAATCACCAGTTTCGTAGTAGGAAACACTGCATGTAGGGCACCAGCAAGAATACCATCTCCAACCCTCTCTCAGTCTGCCATGTCCACCGGCACCCCCGCTAGTTCCCCGCTGGGACACCTAGTGGCAAGCGTCAGCAGGCTGTATTGGCAATGAAGTGTTTGGGCGACAACAGACACACCGCGGAAGTTCTTTCCGAGTTCTTGCAGAAAGAAACTCAGTCATGGCTGGGCACTGTACATCTTGAGGCAGGCAAGGTAGTGAGTGATAACGGAAGGAATTTTATGGCTGCCATAGCCCTTTCCCAACTGAAACACATTCCTTGCCTGGCTCACACCTTAAACCTGGTGGTGCAGTGCTTCCTGAAAAGTTACCCGACCTGCTCCTCCAAGTGCGCAGACTTTGCTCGCATATCCGCCGTTCGCCCGTGCACTCCAGCCGTATGCAGAACCATCAGCGGTCTTTGAACCTTCCCCAGCATCGCCTAATCATCGACGTTGCAACAAGGTGGAACTCCACACTGCACATGCTGCAGAGACTGTGCGAACAGAGGCGTGCTGTTATGTATTTGTGGGAGGATACACATGCACGGGCAGGCAGTTGGATGGCAGACATGGAGTTGTCAGGTGTGCAGTGGTCGAAGGTACAAGACCTGTGTCAAGTCTTTCAGTGTTTTGAGGAATGCACACGGCTGGTTAGTGCAGACAACGCCATAATAAGCATGAGCATCCCTCTAATGCGTCTGCTGATGCAAAGTTTGACGCACATAAAGAAGCAGGCGTCTGCAGTCGAGGAAGAAGATAGCCTTGATGACAGTCAGCCATTGTCTGGTCAGGGCAGTCTACAGGACGAGGTAGCGGGCGAAGAGGAGGAGGACGAGGGGGATGATGGGGATGAGTATTTTTTGTATGAGGAAGCTTCTCCGGAGCCAATAGCAACTGGTGGTGTTGCAAGGCCGGATTCAGGGTTTTTTAGGGATACAAGTGACGTAGATTTGCCTGAAACTGCCCCTCAACCCAGCACAACCGCAGATTTGACAACTGGAACTTTGGCCCACATGGCGGATTATGCCTTACGTATCCTCAAAAGGGACCCACGCATTATTAAAATGATGACCGATGACGATTACTGGTTGGCCTGCCTCCTTGATCCTCGCTATAAAGGCAAATTGTAAAATATCATGCCACATGAGAACCTTGAACAAATATTAGCAACCAAACAAGCAACTCTTGTAGACCGTTTGATTCAGGCATTCCCAGCACACAGCGCCGGTGATGGTTCTCACACGAGCTGCAGGGGGCAACAGGGCAGAGGTGTTAGAGTTGCACAAATCAGAAGTGGCGTTGGACAGAGGGGTTTTCTGACCAGGTTGTGGAGTGATTTCGCAATGACCGCAGACAGGACAGGTACTGCAGCATCAATTCAAAGTGACAGGAGACAACATTTGTCCAGTATGGTTACTAACTATTTTTCATCCCTTATCGATGTTCTCCCTCAACCGTCATTCCCATTTGATTACTGGGCATCCAAAATAGACACCTGGCCTGAATTGGCAGAATATGCATTGCAGGAGCTTGCTTGCCCAGCAGCTAGTGTGCTATCAGAAAGAGTATTCAGTGCTGCTGGTTCAATATTGACCGAAAAAAGGACTCGTCTGGCTACCCAAAATGTTGATGATCTAACCTTCATTAAAATGAACCACTACTGGATTTCAAATTATTTTGCCCCACCTTTCCCGGCTGACACCTAGCTTTCCTATAAAAAGGTCTTGCTTGTGGACTCATCTTACTGACTGTTCCAATCTCTTAATTTGCAGCAGCTGTTTGTCCAGCATACAACATGTTTACACCTCCCTAAATGGGCTAACTCCCCCCACGGGGCCGTGGTCGCGCCACTTGGCGCAAGCACCCGTGAGAGTGCCGTTTGTCTGAAGAGGTGGGTGTGCCCGCTTTTGGTCAACGGCACTGCCGCTGGGTCCCTCATAGTACAATAAAGTGTCTCTGGCGGTGGTGGTGCGCACCCAACGTCAGACACACCGTTGTAACATGAGGGGCCCTGGGCCTGTACCGCCGGCCACAGGAGAGTTCCCCCCCAGCTCAAACAGTGCTCTACCACTTACAAAATTATCTCTCACAGCTCCACCAATGTTTAATCTATGCACTGACATCCTTCAATGCCTGGCACTGACAAAACCAATTGGTTGACATGTATGATGCTAGTTAAAATAGTCAGGGTCAGTGTCCTATATTGACACCAGTAAATACTTAGCGCCAAATTACTATGTTTGAAACTCAGCAGAGGAGCCCACCCCTGTACCTAAGTATGCCACCCTTTTGTTTTTTGGTTTTGTTGTTTTGCGAGACATTAACATCTATTTATTTTTTGGGAGTACTAACTGTGTCAGACACTCCTTCCAATCGTCCTCCGCTGACCACACCAATGCTGCCTGTGTACCTCTGCAAGATAATTCAAACTGCTTTGAGCCTAATTTTTTTTATTTTAGGCCTACTAAGTCTGTCTGCGGTCCCTCCTTCCAATTGTCCTCCGCTGAACACAACAATGCTGCCTGTGTACCCCTGCAAGATAATTGAAACTGCCTTGAGCCTAATTTTTTTTTATTTTAGGCCTACTAACTCTGTCTGTGGTCCCTCCTTCCAATTGTCCTCCGCTGAACACACCAATGCTGCCTGTGTACCCCTGTAAGATAATTGAAACTGCTTTGAGGCTAATTTTTTTAATTTTAGGCCTAGTAAATCTGTCTGCGGTCCCTCCTTCCATTTGTCCTCCGCTGAGCACACCAATGCCGACCGTGTACCCATGTAACTTTTTGTCATCCTGCAGTGAGCCTACTTTGTGGTGTAAGGCCTACTAGCAGTGTCTGTCTGCGCCACTTAATACAGCTGTCCTCCTCTAAAAAAAAAATGGTGGATTTTCAGCTTGTCAGAATTATAAAACTGCATTGGGGCCACAAGTTTCGTTGTGGTCTGCATACTGAGTCTTCCGCTCCAAGGTGTTCTCTCTGTTGCCTCTCCTTCACTTCTATCTTGAAGCTCTTGTTAAGTAGTTGTTGAAACAACACTGCATTAGGCCTACAAGTTGGGTCTGGGTTGTAGAGACGATGTCTGCCGCTCCAAGGTGTTCTCCAGGTTGCCTCTCCATAGCTTCAATCTTCATGCTCTTGTTAAGTAGTTGTTGAAACAACACTGCATTAGGCCTACAAGTTGGGCCTGGGTTGTAGAGACGATGTCTCCCGCTGCAAGGTGTTCTCCAGGTTGCCTCTCCATAGATTCAATCTTCATGCTCTTGTTAAGTAGTTGTTGAAACAACACTGCATTAGGCCTACAAGTTGGGTCTGGGTTGTAGAGACGGTGTCTGCCGCTCCAAGATGTTCTCCAGGTTGCCTCTCCATGGTGTTCTCCAGGTTGCCTCTCCATAGCTTCTATCTTCTAGCTCTCATTAAGTAGTTGTTGAAACAACACTGCATTAGGCCTACAAGTTGGGTCTGGGTTGTAGAGACGGTGTCACCCACTCCAAATTGTTCTCCAGGTTGCCTCTCCATAGCTTCAATCTTCATGCTCTTGTTAAGTAGTTGTTGAAACAACACTGCATTAGGCCTACAAGTTGGGTCTGGGTTGTAGAGACGGTGTCTGCCGCTCCAAGGTGTTCTCCAGGTTGCCTCTCCATAGTGTTCTCCAGGTTGCCTCTCCATAGCTTCTATCTTCTAGCTCTCGTTAAGTAGTTGTTGAAACAACACTGCATTAGGCCTACAAGTTGGGTCTGGGTTGTAGAGACGGTGTCTCCCGCTCCAAGGTGTTCTCCAGGTTGCCACATAATCGAAGCTGCATAGAGCCTATTTTGTTATTTTAGGCCTACTAAGTCTTTCTGCGGTCCCTCCTTCCAATTGTCCTCCACTGAGCACACCAATGAAGACCGTGTACCCATGTAACCTTTTTTAAACCTGCGTCGAGCCAACTTTGTGGTGTAAGGCCTACTTGCAGTGTCTGGCTGCGCCACTCAATACAGCTGTCCTCTTTAAAAAAATGACCTGCAATTATCAGGTTTTCAGCCTATCAGAATTTTAAAACTGCAGTGGGGCTACTAGTTTGGTTGGGGCCTATTAACAGTGTCTGCCGCTCCAAGGTGTTCTCCAGGTTGCCTTTCCCTAGCTTCTATCTTCAGGCTCTCGCTAAATTGTTTTTAATATAACACTGCATTTGGCCTACTAGTTGGGTTGGGGCCTACTATCGGTGTCTGCCGTTCCTTGATATTCTCCTCCACTGAACAAACCAGTGCCGCCTGTTTACTTCTGTTACCAATTTTGAACTGCATTTAGCCTACTTACTGATTTGGGCCTACTCACTGTGTCAGCCTCTCATTACAGTTGTACTCCACTGAACAAAGCAATGCCCTCTGGTTAGTCCTGTTACCAATTTTGAACTGCATTTAGCCCACTTTATTCTTTGGGCCTATATCTGTGTTTCCTCCTCATCCTGCCCATTGCCCAGCCAGTGATAGATGAGTCTGCTGGTGCATTGACCCAGAATGCTACATTCCCCGTGCACGCTATACAGCAAGATTGTGACCCTGCTGAATTTCAGGTTCCCCTTCCCGCATACCATACCACCTTACACGGGGACAAAGAGGAAGGTGCAGATGAAAGTGCAGGTTCCTTCATCAGGTGATGGGGAGGAATACTCGTTGGCGACGTCACTGGCACAGGGCCCCTCATAGTACGCAAAAGTGTCGCTGCCGGTGGGAGGTGCCCCCGCCGTGCAAACACACCACCGTACTTTGAGGGGCCCTGTGCCAGTGCCAATGCCAACGAGTGGGCCCCCCCACTTGCTCATGATCACAGCACTTGCAAAGTTTAAATACTTACCTCTCCCTGCTCCACTGCCGTGACGTGGTCCAGATTTACTGGGCCCACTAAATACTTGAACCAGCCCTACCCCGCACAACTTTAGCCAAATGACCCCCAATTTCCAATGCCCTACTATTATTATAAGGTAAATTAAGATTGATAAGCTTCAGTAACAAGAATGTATGTTTTTGCCATTAAAATGGGCACTGTACATGTTTTCCTGGCCTCCACTCACTGCCGACTATGCTCCCCAATTGACTTGCATTGGGTTTCGTGTTTCGGTCGATCCCCGACTTTTCACGATAATCGGCCGATTCCACTCGACTCGACTTTTGAGATAGTCGGGTTTCGCGAAACCCGACTCGACCCTAAAAAACTAAAAGTCGCTCAACCCTACTCTAAATCATTTTTAGATTTAGATTTTGAGGCTGTCGCTTGGCAACTCGGAACTTCAACTCCCTCCAGAAGTTTTCTATGTGATTAATGTCTGGAGACTGGCTAGGCCACTCCATAACCTTAATGTGCTTCTTTTTGAGCCATTCCTTTGTTGTCTTGGCTGTATGTTTTGGGTCATTGTCTTGCTAGAAGACCCAGATACGACCCATTTTTAATGTCATAGTGGAGGCAATGAGGTTGTCACTCAGGATTTTATAGTATTCAATTTTTGTCTCATCTAACCACAACACCTTCTCCCAATCACTCACAGAATCATCCAGGTGTTCATTGGCAAACTTCAGACGGGTCTGCCCATGTGCCTTCTTGAGCAGGGGGACCTTGCAGGCACTTCAGAATTTCAAACCTTTATGGCGTAATGTGTTACCAGGGGGCAGCTTATAGGGCAGCACGGTGGTGCAGTGCTTAGCATTGCAGCGCTGGGGTCCTGGGTTCTAATCCCACCCAGGACAACATCTGCAAAGAGTTTGTATGTTCGTGTTTGCGTGGGTTTCCTCCGGGTTCTCCGGTTTCCTTCCACATTCCAAAGACATACTGATAGGGAATCTAGATTGTGAGCCCCAACGGGGACAGCGATGATAATGTGTGCAAACTGTAAAGCGCTGCGGAATATGTTAGCGCTATATAAAAATAAAGATTATTATTACCACTGGTCTTGGTGACTGTGGTCCCAGCTGCCTTGAAATCTTTAACAAGTCTCCCCCTTGTAGTTTTAGGCTGATCTCTCACCTTTCTCATGATCAAGGATACCCCACAAGGTGAGATTTTGCCCCAGATCGATGTCGATTGACAGTCCTTTTGTATTTCTTCCATTTTCTTACTATTGCACCAACAGTTGTCTCCTTCTCACCCAGCGTCTTATTTATGGTTTTGTAGCCAATTACAGCTTTGTGCAGGTCTATGATCTTATAAAGCTCTTTGATCTTGCCCATGTTGTAGAGGTTAGAGTCTGATTGATTAATTGAGACTGTGGACAGGAGTCTTTTATAAATGTGACTATGTAAGACAGCTGTCTTCAATGCAGGTAACAAGTTGATTAGGAGCATCTTACTGGTCTGTAGGAGCCAGAACTCTTAGGCTGCCATCACACTAGCAGTGTTTGGTCAGTATTTTACATCAGTATTTGTAAGCCAAAACCAGGAGTGGAACAAATAGAGGAAAAGTATAATAGAACCATATGCTCCACTTCTGCATTTATCACCCACTCCTGGTTTTGGCTTACAAATACTGATGTAA
Source organism: Ranitomeya imitator (assembly GCF_032444005.1). NCBI lineage: Eukaryota > Metazoa > Chordata > Amphibia > Anura > Dendrobatidae > Ranitomeya > Ranitomeya imitator. The sequence continues at coordinate 642,633,194 of NC_091282.1, read as the reverse complement.
AATACTGACCAAATACTGCTAGTGTGACGGCAGCCTTAATGGTTGGTAGGGGATCAAACACTTATTTCTCACTGCAAAATGCAAATAAATTTATCTAATTTATACAATGTGATTTTCTGGATTTTATTTTTGATATTCTGTATCTCATTGTTAAAATTAAGCTACCCTTAAAATTATAGATTGTTCATGTCTTTGTCAGTGGGCAAACTTACAAAATCAGCAAAGGATCAAATACTTATTTCCCTCACTGTAACTCAGGATCAGTAATGTAATGTACTGTATGTCCACAGTGTCTACAGCAGCAGAATAGTGAGTGCAGCTCTGGGATATAATACAGGATGTAACTGAGGATCAGTGCAGGATCAGTAATGTATGTACGCAATGACTGCACCAGCAGAATAGTGAGTGCAGCTCTGGGGTATAATACAGGATGTAACTGAGGATCAGTGCAGGATCAGTAATGTATGTGCACAGTGACTGCACCAGCAGAATAGTGAGTGCAGCTCTGGGGTATAATACAGGATGTAACTCAGGATCAGTACAGGATCAATAATGTAAAATATGTACACAGTGACTGCGCCAGCAGAATAGCGAGTGCAGCTCTGGAGTATAATACAGGATGTAACTTAGGGTCAGTACAGGATGAGTAATATAATATATGCACATAGTGACTGCACCTGCAGAAAAGTGAGTGCAGCTCTGGGGTATAATACAGGATGTAACCCAGGAGTAGGGTTGAGCGACTTTTAGTTTTTTAGGGTCGAATCTGGTTTCGCGAAACCCGACTATCTTAAACGTTGAGTCGAGTGGAATCGGCCGATTATCGCGAAAAGTCAGGGATCGACCGAAACACGAAACCCAATGCAAGTCAATGGGGGAGCATAGTCGGCAGTGAGTATTGGCCAGGAAAACACCTACAGTGCCCATTTTAATGGCAAAAACATACATTCTTGTTACTGAAACTTGTCAATCTTAATTTACCTTATAATAATAGTAAGGCATTGGAAATTGGGGGTCATTTGGCTAAAGTTGTGGGGGGTAGGACTGGTTCAAGTATTTAGTGGGCCCAGGAAATCTGGACCACGTCACGGCAGTGGAGCAGGGAGAGGTAAGTATTTAAACTTTGCAAGTGCTGTGATCATGAGCAAGCAGGGGGGGCCCACTCGTTGGCATTGGTACTGGCACAGGGCTCCTCAAAGTACGGCGGTGTGTTTGCACGGCGGGGGCACCTCCCACCGGCAGCGACACTTTTGCGTACTATGAGGGGCCCTGTGCCAGTGACGTTGCAAACGAGTATTCCCCCCCTCACCTGATGAAGGAACCTGCACTTTCATCTGCACCTTCCTCTTTGTCCCCATGTAAGGTCAGGGTCACATTCTGGCTTTGTAGCGTGCACGGGGAATGTAGCGTTCTGGGTCAATATATCAGCAGACTCATCTATCACTGGCTGGGCAATGGGCAGGATGAGGAGGAAACACAGATATAGGCCCAAATAATAAAGTGGGCTAAATGCAGTTCAAAATTGGTAACAGGACTAACCAGGGGGCATTGCTTTGTTCAGTGGAGTACAACTGTAATGAGAGGCTGACACAGTGAGTAGGCCCAAATCAGTAAGTAGGCTAAATGCAGTTCAAAATTGGTAACAGAAGTAAACAGGCGGCACTGGTTTGTTCAGTGTAGGAGAACGTCAAGGAGCGGCAGACACCGTTAGTAGGGCCAACAAAACAAGTAGGCCAAATGCAGTGTTATATTAAAAACAATTTAGCGAGAGCCTGAAGATAGAAGCTAGGGAAAGGCAACCTGGAGAACACCTTGGAGTGGAAGACACCATTTGTAGAACCCAGACCCAACTTGTAGGCCTAATGCAGTGTTGTTTCAACAACTACTTGACGAGAGCTTCAAAGATAGAAGCTAGGGAGAGGCAACCTGGAGAACACCTTGGAGCGTCAGACACCGTCCCTGTTGTGAATTCCGCTCTTGGGCTCCATCCGGTGGTTGTAAGTGGCACTTTTGTGAGTTCTGCTCTTGGGCTCCCTCCGGTGGTTTTAAGTGGTATGGCTGCTCCTTGGATTTAGCAGTCAGCAGCTGCTTCCATTGATTGTCTATTCTGCTCAGCTATTTAGCCTGGCTCTTTCCTTTAGCTTGTGCCACTTGTCAATGGTTCCTGGTTGGATTCACATCTCTTTGGATTTCCCTGTTATCCTGACCAGTTCAGCAAAGCTAAGTCCTTGCTTGCTCTTTTCTGTCCACAGGTTGTGAACTTATCCATTCTGTGCTTTCTATGCTTGTCCAGCTTGTCAGTGTGAATTAATTCAGTTAAGCTGGAAGCTCTGGGAAGCAGGTTTACCCTCCACACCTTTAGTCAGGTGTGGAGATTTTTGTAAACTCTGTGTGTATATTTTGTAGTGTTTTATACTGACCGCACAGTATTCCATCCTGTCCTATCTATCTAGCTAGACTGGCCTCTTGTGCTCATCCTGGTTTCATTCTGTGTATGTCTTTTCCCTCTCCACTTACAGTCATTACTTGTGGGGGGCTATCTATCCTTTGGGGATTTTCTCTGAGGCAAGATAGTTTTCCTGTTTCTATCTTTAGGGTTAGTTAGTTCTCAGGCTGTGACGAGGTGCCTAGGGAGTGTCAGGAGCATCCCACGGCTACTTCTAGTGTTGTGTTGAGCTTAGGGACTGCGGTCAGTACAGATACCACTTCCTTCAGAGCTCGTCCCATGTTGCTCCTAAACCACCAGATCATAACACGTCCCTACAACCCAGACCCAACTTGTAGGCCAAATGCAGTGTTGTTTCAACAACTACTTAACCCTGCTGTTTTGTTTGCATTTACTATACACTTGTAGTGTTCCGGGTCACTATGACCCGGCTTATTGAACCTTGATTTTAGACACTCTAACTCAAATTTTTTTATACTTTTTGCTTACTAGACTGTTTGTGAACATGTTTGTGATAAAAAATTAAAGATAATAAACATTACAATGTGAATATATTTACATGATCATATAAATTTACGGATTCTTGCATGAAAAACAATACACATGATTTTTGCATAGAAATGTTTTACAGCCAGAACATGTTATACTCGTCTTGTTGTCACAAGTAGAAGGGCAATAGCTGCATCTTTTTCTTTTGATGCCGGAAGAGGCCATGGGGGTAGAAGCGCTTGTGGAGGACATGGCTTCACTGTCCTGGGCATGTTGATGGATGCTTTGTACCAGGCCTGCTGCTGCTTCTGTTCTTGGTGTAACTTTTCTGTTCTCAATATAAGGCCTAACCAGTGACTGTACCAGTGAACAGAGGTATGTACACAGCTGCTCTCCAAAGAAACTGAAAGGTAACATGTCTGGGCTAGCATATGTGTACTGATAAGAGCAGAGAAGATAAGAACCCTTCTGAAAACAAGCAGATAAGCCAGGAAGACAGACTTACTTAGCAAAAAAAAATTATTTGCAAGACTTTACAGCTCAGCTTTACAAAAACAAAACGTGTTAGACAGCGCGTTCTGAGCAGTCCGTTCTGCGCATAATATACACGTGTAGTGCACACCTAGTGATCTCTCCGGATGCACTCTACATTTTAGAATAGACTGCGCACCAAAAATAATCAATATAAAGCCATTTTTGTGGTGCGCAGATCTCAATGCATACCCCCGGTAGAGCGCGTGTACGACCCCATTGAAATAATTTAGGAAATAAATCAATTGATATACAATAGTAGATGCAATAAATATACCCAACTGAGGTTATAACGCCTTTATTTCACTGAAAATATGGCATCACAGCTGTAAAAAACGATGTCGGGTCACTATGACCCGAACACAACAAGTGTAACTTTTTGCGTGTAGCAAAAAGTAAACGAAAAAAAAAAAAAAAATAGTCATAGGTAGGTCCCCCCAAATGAGGAAAAGTCAAGGAGTCTCAAGTTTTATAGAATTACAGAAAAAAATCTACAGGGCCGCAAAAAGTCTGTTCGGGTCACTATGACCCGAACAGAACAGCAGGGTTAACAAGAGCTTGAAGATAGAAGCTAGGGAGAGGCAACCTGGAGAACAACTTGGAGCGGCAGACACCATCCCTATAACCCAGACCCAACTTGTATGCCAAATGCAGTGTTGTTTCAACGACTACTTAACAAGAGCTTGAAGATAGAAGCTAGGGAGAGGCACCCTGGAGAACACCATGGAGCAGCGGACACCGTCTCTAGAACCCAGACCCAACTTGTAGGCCTAATGCAGTGTTGTTTCAACAACTACTTAACGAGAGCTTCAAGATAGAAGCTAGGGAGAGGCAACCTGGAGAACACCTTGGAGCGGCAGACACCGTCTCTACAACCCAGACCCAACTTGTAGGCCTAATGCAGTGTTGTTTCAACAACTACTTAACGAGAGCCTGAAAATGGAATTTGAGAACAGGAAACCTGGAGAACAGCACGGAGCGGCATACACCATTAGTAGGCCCCAACCAAACTAGTAGCCCCACTGCAGTTGTTCGATTAAAAACTATTTAACAAGAGCCTGAAGATTGAAGCTCAGGAAAGGCAACCAGGAGAACACCTTGGAGCAGCAGACACTGTTAGTAGGCCCCAACCAAACTAGTAGCCCCACTGCAGTTGTTTGATTAAAAAACTATTTAACAAGTGCCTGAAGATTGAAGCTCAGGAAAGGCAACCAGGAGAACACCCTGGAGCGGCAGACACTGTTAGTAGGCCCCAACCAAACTAGTAGCCCCACTGCAGTTGTTTGATTAAAAAACTATTTAACAAGAGCCTGAAGATTGAAGCTCAGGTAAGGCAACCAGGAGAACACCTTGGGATGGCAGACACTGTTAGTAGGCCCCAACCAAACTAGTAGCCCCACTGCAGTTGTTTGATTAAAAAACTATTTAACAAGAGCCTGAAGATTGAAGCTCAGGAAAGGCAACCAGGAGAACACCTTGGAGCGGCAGACACCGTCTCTACAACCCAGACCCAACTTGTAGGCCTAATGCAGTGTTGTTTCAACAACTACTTAACGAGAGCCTGAAAATGGAATTTCAGGACAGGAAACCTGGAGAACAGCACAGAGCGGCATACACCGTTAGTAGGCCCCAACCAAACTAGTAGCTCCACTGCAGTTGTTCGATTAAAAAACTATTTAACAAGAGCCTGAAGATTGAAGCTCAGGAAAGGCAACCAGGAGAACACCTTGGAGCGGCAGACACCGTCTCTACAACCCAGACCCAACTTGTAGGCCTAATGCAGTGTTGTTTCAACAACTACTTAACAAAGCTTCAAGATAGAAGCGAGGGAGAGGCAACAGAGAGAACACCTTGGAGCGGAAGACTCAGTTTGTAGACCACAACAAAACTTGTGGCCCAATGCAGTTTTATAATTCTGACAAGCTGAAAATCAGCCTTTTTTTTTTTTTTAGAGGAGGACAGCTGTATTAAGTGGCACAGACAGACACTGCTAGTAGGCCTTACACCACAAAGTAGGCTCACTGCAGGATGAAAAAAAGTTACATGGGTACACGGTCGGCATTGGTGTGCTCAGCGGAGGACAAATGGAAGGAGGGACTGCAGACAGACTTAGTAGGCCTAAAATTTTAAAAAATAGGCTCAAAGCAGTTTGAATTATCTTGCAGGGGTACACAGGCAGCATTGGTGTGTTCAACAGAGGACAATTGGAAGGAGGGACCGCAGACAGACTTAGTAGGCCTAAAATAAAAAAATTAGGCTCAATGCAGTTTGAATTATTTTGCAGGGGTACACTGGCAGCATTGGTGTGGTCAGCGGAGGACGATTGGAAGGAGTGTCTGACACAGTTAGTACTCCCAAAAAATAAATAGATGTTAATGTCTCGCAAAACAACAAAACCAAAAAACAAAAGGGTGGCATACTTAGGTACAGGGGTGGGCTCCTCTGCTGAGTTTCAAACATAGTAATTTGGCGCTAAGTATTTACTGGTGTCAATATAGGACACTGACCCTGACTATTTTAACTAGCATCATACATGTCAACAAATTGGTATTGTCAGTGCCAGGCATTGAAGGATGTCAGCACATAGACTAAACATTGGTGGAGCTGTGAGAGATAATTTTGCAAGTGGTAGAACAGTGTTTGAGCTGGGGGAGGGAAACTCTCTTGTGGCCGGCGGTACATGCCCAGGGCCCCTCATGTTACAACGGTGTGTCTGACGTTGGTTGCACGCCACCACTGTCAGAGACACTTTGTTGTACTATGAGGGACCCAGTGGCAGTGCCATCGACCAAAAACGGGCACACCCACCTCTTCAGACAAACAGCACTCTCACGGGTGCTTGCGCCAAGTGGCGAGACCACGGCCCTGTGGGGGGAGTTAGCCCATTTAGGGAGGTGTAAACATGTCATATGCTGGACAAACAGCTGCTGCAAATTAAGCGATTGGAACAGTCAGTAAGACCTGTCCAGAAGCGAGACCTTTTTATAGGAAAGCTAGGTGTCAGCCGGGAAAGGTGGGGAAAAATAATTCGAAATCCATGAGTGGTTCATTTTAATGAAGGTTAGATCATCAACATTTTGGGTAGCCAGACGAGTCCTTTTTTCAGTCAATATTGAACCAGCAGCACTGAATACTCTTTCTGATAGCACACTAGCTGCTGGGCAAGCAAGCTCCTGCAATGCATATTCTGCCAATTCAGGCTAGGTGTCTATTTTGGATGCCCAGTAATCAAATGGGAATGACGGTTGAGGGAGAACATCGATAAGGGATGAAAAATAGTTAGTAACCATACTGGACAAATGTTGTCTCCTGTCACTTTGAATTGATGCTGCAGTACCTGTCCTGTCTGCGGTCATTGCGAAATCACTCCACAACCTGGTCAGAAAACCCCTCTGTCCAACGCCACTTCTGATTTGTGCAACTCTAACACCTCTGCCCTGTTGCCCCCTGCAGCTCGTGTGAGAACCATCACCGGCGCTGTGTGCTGGGAATGCCTGAATCAAACGGTCTACAAGAGTTACTTGTTTGGTTGCTAATATTTGTTCGAGGTTCTCATGTGGCATGATATTTTGCACTTTGCCTTTATAGTGAGGATTAAGGAGGCAGGCCAACCAGTAATCGTCATCGGTCATCATTTTAATAATGCATGGGTCCCTTTTTTAGGATACGTAAGGCATAATCCCCCATGTGGGCTAAAGTTCCAGTTGTCAAATCTGCGGTTCTGCTGGGTTGAGGGGCAGTTTCAGGCAAATCTACCTCATTGGTCTCCCTCAAAAAACCTGAACCCGGCCTTGCAACTCCACCAGTTTCTATTGGCCCCGGAGAAGCTTCCTCATTCAAAAAATACTCATCCCCATCATCCTCCTCGTCCTCCTCCTCTTCGCTGACTGTCATCAAGGCTATCCTCTTCCTCGGCTGCAGACGCCTGCTCCTTTATGTGCGTCAAACTTTGCATGAGCAGACGCATTAGGGGGATGCTCATGCTTATTATGGCATTGTCTGCACTAACCAGCCGTGTGCATTCCACAAAACACTGAAGGACTTGACACAGGTCTTGTACCTTTGACCACTGCACACCTGACAACTCCATGTCTGCCATCCAACTGCCTGCCCGTGTATGTGTATCCTCCCACAAATACATAACAGCACGCCTCTGTTCGCACAGTCTCTGAAGCATGTGCAGTGTGGAGTTCCACCTTGTTGCAACGTCGATGATTAGGCGATGCTGGGGAAGGTTCAAAGACCGCTGATGGTTCTGCATACGGCTGGAGTGCACGGGCGAACGGTGGATATGCGAGCAAAGTCTGCGCACTTGGAGGAGCAGGTCGGGTAACTTTTCAGGAAGCACTGCACCACCAGGTTTAAGATGTGAGCCAGGCAAGGAATGTGTTTCAGTTGGGAAAGGGCTATGGCAGCCATAAAATTCCTTCCGTTATCACTCACTACCTTGCCTGCCTCAAGATGTACAGTGCCCAGCCATGACTGAGTTTCTTTCTGCAAGAACTCGGACAGAACTTCCGCGGTTTGTCTGTTGTCGCCCAAACACTTCATTGCCAATACAGCCTGCTGACGCTTGCCACTAGCTGTCCCATAATGGGACACCTCGTGTGCAACAGTGGCAGCTGCAGATGGAGTGGTTGTGCGACTGTGGTCTGTGGACGAGCTCTCGCTTCTGCAGGAGGACGAGGAGAAGGAGGAGGGGGCGAACGCCTACAGCCAACTGTTTCCTAGACCGTGGGCTAGGCAGAACTGTCCCAATATTGCTGTCCCCTGTGGACCCTGCATCCACCACATTAACCCAGTGTGCCGTGATGGACACGTAACGTCCCTGGCCATGCCTACTGGTCCATGCATCTGTTGTCAGGTGCACCTTTGTACTCACAGATTGCCTGAGTGCATGGACGATGCGGTCTTTTACATGCTGGTGGAGGGCTGGGATGGCTTTTCTCGAAAAGAAGTGTCGACTGGGTAGCTCGTAGCATGGTACATCAGGGCTTTGAAAGCTTCGCTTTCAACTAACCGGTAGGGCATCATCTCTAATTAGATTAGTCTAGCAACGTGGGCGTTCAAACCCTGTGTACGTGGATGCGAGGATGAGTACTTCCTTTTCCTAACTCTCGTCTCATTTAGGGTGAGCTAGACTGGAGAGCTGCAGATCGTGGAACTAGCGGGGGTGCCGGTGGACATGGCAGACTGAGAGAGGGTTGGAGATGGTATTCTTGCTGGTGCCCTACATGCAGTGTTTCCTACTACGAAACTGGTGATTCCCTGACTGCTTTGGCCTGGCGACGAAATCTGCACATTTACTGCAGGTGGTGCGGGAAATGGTGGGCTTACAGTGAGGGAAGGGATGTAGCGTTGCTGACTAGCTTCATTGGCCGAGAGTGCTACAACCTTAAGGGACGTTTGGTAGTTAGTCCAGGCTTGCAAATGCATGGTGGTTAAATGTCTATGCATGCAACTTGTATTTAGACTTTTAAGATTCTGACCTCTGCTTAAGGTAGTTGAACATTTTTGACAGATGACTTTGCGCTGATCATTTGGATGTTGTTTAAAAAAATGCCAGACTGCACTCTTTCTACTATCGGATACCTTTTCAGGCATTGCAGACTGAGCTTCTTTAACCGGATGGCCACGCTGTCCTACAACTGGTTTTGGTTTTGCCACGCGTTTTTGGCCAGATACGGGCCTGGCAGATGGAACCTGTTGCGATGTTGATGCCTGCTGCGGCTTCTCCTCCGCTTCAGAGCTACTGCCGCCTGCACCCTGTTCCCCCAATGGCTGCCAATCGGGGTCAACAACTGGGTCATCTATGACCTCCTCTTCTATCTTGTGTGCAACTTCGTCTGTGTCACCGTGTAAGCCGGTGGTATAGCGTTCGTGACGGGGCACCATAGTCTCATCAGGGTCTGATTCTGGATCAGTACACTGCGAGGGCAATGTTCTGGTCTGAGTCAAAAGAACAGCATAGTAATCTGGCTGTGGCTGTGCATCTGTGCACTCCATGTTCGATTCAACTTGTAATGAGCATGGCCTGTTAACTGTTTCACTTTCTAACCCAGGAACGGTATGTGTAAAGAGCTCCATGGAGTAACCCGTTGTGTCGCCTGACACATCTTTCTCTGTTGTTCTTGGTGAAGAAGACAAGGAAGCGACTTGTCCCTGACCGTGAACATCCACTAACGACGTGCTGCTTTTACATTTAGCAGTTTCAGAAGAGGAGGCGAAAGAGCTAGAGGCTGAGTCAGCAAGGAAAGCCAAAACTTGTTCTTGCTGCTCCGGCTTTAAAAGCGGTTTTCCTAATCCCAGAAAAGGGAGCGTTCGAGGCCTTGTGTAGCCAGATGATGAACCTGGCTCAACAACTCGAGACTTAGGTGCTATATTGCTTTTCCCACGACCACCTGATGCTCCACCACCACTACCATCATTACCAGCTGGCAATGACCGCCCACGGCCACGACCTCTTCCATCAGACTTCCTCATTGTTTGAAAAACGTAACCAAACTAACGGTATTTGTTACTGTAAAACCAGTTACAAGGTGAACTCAAACTTCTGTTGGATTTATATATCCCTTTATAGGTGGGTGAGACTGCAGGGAAAATCAGGCCCAATGTATAACAGTACACAGCTTCAGTGGCAGACAGATATGCCACTAACAGGACTGACGCTGATGCAGACACTACCAATAAAAATCTCCCCCTTTTTATTTTTTGTGGTAGAATATTGAAGAAATGTGGCCCACTCTTATACAGTATATGTTCTGTGGCACAAAATTAGAGACAAATGCCACACACAGCACTGGCAATGAGGCAGAATTGCCAATCTTAATCTCCCACTATTTTTTTTTTTCAGGGAGAATTTCAGGGAGAATTGAAATCTGGCCCAGTATTACACACTAGATTTAATGTGGCACAAAATTTGAGACAGGTGGCACACACAGGACTGGCACTGAAGCAGAAATACCAATCTTAATCTCCCACTATTTTTTTTTTCAGGGAGAATTTGAAAGAAATCTGGCCCAGTATTACACACTAGATTTAATGTGGCACAAAATTTGAGACAGGTGGCACACACAGGACTGGCACTGAAGCAGAAATACCAATCTTAATCTCCCACTATTTTTTTTCAGGGAGAATTGAAAAGAAATCTGGCCCAGTATTACACACTAGGTTTAATGTGGCACAAAATTTGAGACAGGTGGCACACACAGGAGTGGCTTGAAGCAGAAATGCCAATCTTAATCTCCCACTTTTTTTTTTTTTCAGCGAGAATTTAAAAGAAATCTGGCCCAGTATTACACACTAGGTTTAAAGTGGCACACAATTTGAGACAGGTGGAACACACAGGAGTGGCACTGAAGCAGAAATGCCAATCTTAATCTCCCACTATTTTTTTTCAGGGAGAATTGAAAAGAAATCTGGCCCAGTATTACACACTAGGTTTAATGTGGCACAAAATTTGAGACAGGTGGCACACACAGGACTGGCACTGAAGCAGAAATGCCAATCTTAATCTCCCACTATTTTTTTTTTCAGGGAGAATTTAAAAGAAATCTGGCCCAGTATTACACACTAGGTTTAATGTGGCACACAATTTGAGACAGGTGGCACACACAGGAGTGTCAATGAAGCAGAAATGCCAATCCTAATCTCCCACTATTTTTTTTCAGGGAGAACTGAAAAGAAATCTGGCCCAGTATTACACACTAGGTTTAATGTGGCATAAAAATTTGAGACAGGTGGCACACACAGGACTGGCACTGAAGCAGAAATGCCAATCCTAATCTCCCACTATTTTTTTTCAGGGAGAATTGAAAAGAAATCTGGCTCAGTATTACACACTAGGTTTAGTGTGGCACAAAATTTGAGACAGGTGGCACACACAGGACTGGCACTGAAGCAGAAATGCCAATCTTAATCTCCCACTATTTTTTTTTCAGGGAGAATTTAAAAGAAATCTGGCCCAGTATTACACACTAGGTTTAATGTGGCACAAAATTTGAGACAGGTGGCACACACAGGACTGACACTGAAGCAGAAATGCCAATCTTAATCTCCCACTATTTTTTTTTCAGGGAGAATTAATGAGAAATCTGGCCCAGTATTACACAGTAGGTTTAATGTGGCACAAAATTTGAGACAGGTGGCACACACAGCACTGGCAATGAGGCAGAATTGCCAATCTTAATCTCCCACTATTTTTATTTTTTCAGGGAGAATTTAAAAGAATTCTGGCCCAGTATAACACACTAGGTTTAATGTGGCACAAAATTTGAGACAGGTGGCACACACAGGACTGGGACTGAAGCAGAAATGCCAATCTTAATCTCCCACTATTTTTATTTTTAGGGAGAATTTAAAAGAAATCTGGCCCAGTATTACACACCAGGTTTAATGTGGCACAAAATTTGAGACAGGTGGCTCACACAGGACTGGCACTGAAGCAGAAATGCCAATCTTAATCTCCCACTATTTTTTTCAGTGAGAATTTAAAACAAATCTAGCCCAGTATTACACACTAAGTTTAATGTGGCACAAAATTTGAGACAGTTGGCACACACAGGACTGGCACTGAAGCAGAAATGCCAATCTTAATCTCCCACTATTTTTATTTTTTCAGGGAGAATTTAAAAAAAAGCTGGCCCAGTTGTACACACTAGGTTTAATGTGGCACAAAATTTGAGACAGGTGGCACACACAGGACTGGCACTGAAGCAGAAATGCCAATCTTAATCTCCCACTATTTTTATTTTTTCAGGGAGAATTAAAAAAAAAGCTGGCCCAGTTGTACACACTAGGTTTAATGTGGCACAAAATTTGAGACAGGTGGCACACACAGGACTGGCACTGAAGCAGAAATGCCAATCTTAATCTCCCACTATTTTTTTTTTCAGGGAGAATTTAAAAGAAATCTGGCCCAGTATTACACACTAGGTTTAATGTGGCACAAAATTTGAGACAGGTGGCACACACAGGACTGGCACTGATGCAGAAATGCCAATCTTAATCTCCCACTATTTTTTTTTCAGGGAGAATTAAAAAAAAAGCTGGCCCAGTTGTACACACTAGGTTTAATGTGGCACAAAATTTGAGACAGGTGGCACACACAGGACTGGCACTGAAGCAGAACTGCCAATCTTAATCTCCCACTATTTTTATTTTTTCAGGGAGAATTTAAAAAAAAGCTGGCCCAGTTGTACACACTAGGTTTAATGTGGCACAAAATTTGAGACAGGTGGCACACACAGGACTGGCACTGAAGCAGAAATGCCAATCTTAATCTCCCACTATTTTTTTTTTCAGGGAGAATTTAAAAGAAATCTGGCCCAGTATTACACACTAGGTTTAATGTGGCACAACATTTGAGACAGGTGGCACACACAGGAGTGGCACTGAAGCAGAAATGCCAATCTTAATCTCCCACTATTTTTTTTCAGGGAGAATTTAAAAGAAATCTGGCCCAGTATTGCACACTAGGTTTAATGTGGCACAAAATTTGAGACAGGTGGCACACACAGGACTGGCACTGAAGCAGAAATGCCAATCTTAATCTCCCACTATTTTTTTTCAGGGAGAATTTAAAAGAAATCTGGCCCAGTATTACACACTAGGTTTAATGTGGCACAAAATTTGAGACAGGTGGCACACACAGCACTGGCAATGAGGCAGAATTGCCAATCTTAATCTTCCACTATTTTTTTTTTCAGGGAGAATTGAAAAGAAATCTGGCCCAGTATTACACACTAGGTTTAATGTGGCACAAAATTTGAGACAGGTGGCACACACAGGACTGGCACTGAAGCAGAAATGCCAATCTTAATCTCCCACTATTTTTTTTCAGGGAGAATTTAAAAGAAATCTGGCCCAGTATTACACACTAGGTTTAATGTGGCACAACTTTTGAGACAGGTGGCACACACAGGACTGGCACTGAAGCAGAAATGCCAATCTTAATCTCCCACTATTTTTACTTTTTCAGGGAGAATGTAAAAAAAGCTGGCCCAGTTTTACACACTAGGTTTAATGTGGCACAAAATTTGAGACAGGTGGCACACACAGGACTGGCACTGAAGCAGAAATGCCAATCTTAATCTTGAAATATTTTTTTTTTCAGGGAGAATTTAAAAGAAATCTGGCCCAGTATTACAAACCAGGTTTAATGTGGCACAAAATTTGAGACAGGTGGCTCACACAGGACTGGCACTGAAGCAGAAATGCCAATCTTAATCTCCCACTATTTTTTTTTCAGGGAGAATTTAAAAGAAATCTGGCCCAGTATTACACACTAGGTTTAATGTGGCACAAAATTTGAGACTGGTGGCACACACAGCACTGGCAATGAGGCAGAATTGCCAATCTTAATCTCCCACTATTTTTTTTTCAGGGAGAATTGAAAAGAAATCTGGCCCAGTATTACACACTAGGTTTAATGTGGCACAAAATTTGAGACAGGTGGCACACACAGGACTGGCAATGAGGCATAATTGCCAATTTTAATCTCCCACTATTTTTTTTTCAGGGAGAATTGAAAAGAAATCTGGCCCAGTATTACACACTAGGTTTAATGTGGCACAACTTTTGAGACAGGTGGCACACACAGGACTGGCACTGAAGCAGAAATGCCAATCTTAATCTCCCACTATTTTTATTTTCAGGGAGAATTTAAAAGAAATCTGGCCCAGTATTACACACTAGGCTTAAAGTGGCACACAATTTGAGACAGGTGGCACACACAGGACTGGCACTGAAGCAGAAATGCCAATCTTAATCTTGAAATATTTTTTTTTTCAGGGAGAATTTAAAAGAAATCTGGCCCAGTATTACAAACCAGGTTTAATGTGGCACAAAATTTGAGACAGGTGGCTCATACAGGACTGGCACTGAAGCAGAAATGCCAATCCTAATCTCCCACTATTTTTTCTCAGGGAGAATTGCAAAGAAATCTGGCTCTGTATTACACACTAGGTTTAATGTGGCACAAAATTTGAGACAGATGGCACACACAGGACTGGCACTGAATCAGAAATGCCAATCTTAATCTCCCAATATTTTTTTTTCAGGGAGAATTTAAAAGAAATCTGGCCCAGTATTACACACTAGGTTTAATGTGGCACAAAATTTGAGACAGGTGGCACACACAGGAGTGGCACTGAAGCAGAAATGCCAATTTTAATCTCCCACTATTTTTTTTTCAGGGAGAATTTAAAAGAATTATGGCCCAGTATTACACACTAGGTTTATTGTGGCACAAAATTTGAGACAGGTGGCACACACAGGACTGGCACTGAAGCAGAAATGCCAATCTTAATCTCCCACTATTTTTTTTTTCAGGGAGAATTTAAGAGACATCTGGCCCAGTATTACACACTACGTTTAATGTGGCACAAAATTTGAGACAGGTGGCACACACAGCACTGGCAATGAGGCAGAATTGCCAATCTTAATCTCCCACTATTTTTATTTTTTCAGGGAGAATTTAAAAGACATCTGGCCCAGTATTACACACTAGGTTTAATGTGGCACAAAATTTGAGACAGGTGGCACACACAGGACTGGCACTGAAGCAGAAATGCCAATCTTAATCTCCCACTATTTTTTTTTTCAGGGAGAATTTAAAAGAAATCTGGCGCAGTATTACACACTAGGTTTAATGTGGCACAAAATTTGAGACAGGTGGCACACACAGGACTGGCACTGAAGCAGAAATGCCAATCTTAATCTCCCACTATTTTTATTTTTTCAGGGAGAATTTAAAAAAAAAGCTGGCCCAGTTTTACACACTAGGTTTAATGTGGCACAAAATTTGAGACAGGTGGCACACACAGGACTGGCACTGAAGCAGAAATGCCAATCTTAATCTCCCACTATTTTTTTTCAGGGAGAATTTAAAAGAAATCTGGCCCAGTATTGCACACTAGGTTTAATGTGGCACAAAATTTGAGACAGGTGGCACACACAGGAGTGGCACTGAAGCAGAAATGCCAATCTTAATCTCCCACAATTTTTTTTTTCAGGGAGAATTGAAAAGAAATCTGGCCTAGTATTACACACTAGGTTTAATGTGGCACAAAATTTGAGACAGGTGGCACACACAGGACTGGCACTGAAGCAGAAATGCCAATCTTAATCTCCCACTATTTTTATTTTTTCCGGGAGAATTTAAAAGAATTCTAGCCCAGTATAACATACTAGGTTTAATGTGGCACAAAATTTGAGACAGGTGGCACACACAGCACTGGCAATGAGGCAGAATTGCCAATCTTAATCTCCCACTATTATTTTTTCAGGGAGAATTGAAAATAAATCTGGCCCAGTATTACACACTAGGTTTAATGTGGCACAAAATTTGAGACAGGTGGCACACACAGCACTGGCAATGAGGCAGAATTGCCAATCTTAATCTCCCACTATTTTTTTTTTCAGGGAGAATTGAAAAGAAATCTGGCCCAGTATTACACACTAGGTTTAATGTGGCACAAAATTTGAGACAGGTGGCACACACAGGACTGGCACTGAAGCAGAAATGCCAATCTTAATCTCCCACTATTTTTTTTCAGGGAGAATTTAAAAGAAATCTGGCCCAGTATTACACACTAGGTTTAATGTGGCACAACTTTTGAGACAGGTGGCACACACAGGACTGGCACTGAAGCAGAAATGCCAATCTTAATCTCTCACTATTTTTATTTTTTCAGGGAGAATGTAAAAAAAAGCTGGCCCAGTTTTACACACTAGGTTTAATGTGGCACAAAATTTGAGACAGGTGGCACACACAGCACTGGCAATGAGGCAGAATTGCCAATCTTAATCTCCCACTATTTTTTTTTTCAGGGAGAATTGAAAAGAAATCTGGCCCAGTATTACACACTAGGTTTAATGTGGCACAAAATTTGAGACAGGTGGCACACACAGGACTGGCACTGAAGCAGAAATGCCAATCTTAATCTCCCACTATTTTTTTTCAGGGAGAATTTAAAAGAAATCTGGCCCAGTATTACACACTTGGTTTAATGTGGCACAACTTTTGAGACAGGTGGCACACACAGGACTGGCACTGAAGCAGAAATGCCAATCTTAATCTCTCACTATTTTTATTTTTTCAGGGAGAATGTAAAAAAAAGCTGGCCCAGTTTTACACACTAGGTTTAATGTGGCACAAAATTTGAGACAGGTGGCACACACAGGACTGGCACTGAAGCAGAAATGCCAATCTTAATCTCCCACTATTTTTATTTTTTCAGGGAGAATTTAAAAGAAATCTGGCCCAGTATTACACACCAGGTTTAATGTGGCACAAAATTTGAGACAGGTGGCTCACACAGGACTGGCACTGAAGCAGAAATGCCAATCTTAATCTCCCACTATTTTTTTTCAGTGAGAATTTAAAAGAAATCTGGCCCAGTATTACACACTAGGTTTAATGTGGCACAAAATTTGAGACAGGTGGCACACACAGCACTGGCAATGAGGCAGAATTGCCAATCTTAATCTCCCACTATTTTTTTTCAGGGAGAATTGAAAAGAAATCTGGCCCAGTATTACACACTAGGTTTAATGTGCCACAAAATTTGAGACAGGTGGCACACACAGGACTGGCACTGAAGCAGAAATGCCAATCTTAATCTCCCACTATTTTTTTTCAGGGAGATTTTAAAAGAAATCTGGCCCAGTATTACACACTAGGTTTAATGTGGCACAACTTTTGAGACAGGTGGCACACACAGGACTGGCACTGAAGCAGAAATGCCAATCTTAATCTCTCACTATTTTTACTTTTTCAGGGAGAATGTAAAAAAAAGCTGGCCCAGTTTTACACACTAGGTTTAATGTGGCACAAAATTTGAGACAGGTGGCACACACAGGACTGGCACTGAAGCAGAAATGCCAATCTTAATCTCCCACTATTTTTTTTTCAGGGAGAATTTAAAAGAAATCTGGCCCAGTATTACACACTAGGTTTAATGTGGCACAAAATTTGAGACAGTTGGCTCACACAGGACTGGCACTGAAGCAGAAATGCCAATCTTAATCTCCCACTATTTTTTTTCAGTGAGAATTTAAAAGAAATCTGGCCCAGTATTACACACTAGGTTTAATGTGGCACAAAATTTGAGACAGGTGGCACACACAGGACTAGCACTGAAGCAGAAATGCCAATCTTAATCTCCCACTATTTTTTTTTTCAGGGAGAATTTAAAAGAAATCTGGCGCAGTATTACACACTAGGTTTAATGTGGCACAAAATTTGAGACAGGTGGCACACACAGGACTGGCAATGAGGCATAATTGCCAATTTTAATCTCCCACTATTTTTTTTTCAGGGAGAATTGAAAAGAAATCTGGCCCAGTATTACACACTAGGTTTAATGTGGCACAAAATTTGAGACAGGTGGCACACACAGGACTGGCACTGAAGCAGAAATGCCAAACTTAATCTCCCACTATTTTTTTCAAGGAGGATTTAAAAGAAATCTGGCCCAGTATTACACACTAGGTTTAATGTGGCACAAAATTTGAGACAGGTGGCACACACAGGACTGGCACTGAAGCAGAAATGCCAATCTTAATCTCCCACTATTTTTTTTCAGGGAGAATTTAAAAGAAATCTGGCCCAGTATTACACACTAGGTTTAATGTGGCACAAAATTTGAGACAGGTGGCACACACAGCACTGGCAATGAGGCATAATTGCCAATCTTAATCTCCCACTATTTTTTTTTCAGGGAGAATTGAAAAGAAATCTGGCCCAGTATTACACACTAGGTTTAATGTGGCACAAAATTTGAGACAGGTGGCACACACAGGACTGGCACTGAAGCAGAAATGCCAAACTTAATCTCCCACTATTTTTTTTCAGGGAGGATTTAAAAGAAATCTGGCCCAGTATTACACACTAGGTTTAATGTGGCACAAAATTTGAGACAGGTGGCACACACAGGACTGGCACTGAAGCAGAAATGCCAATCTTAATCTCCCATTATTTTTTTTTTCAGGGAGAATTTAAAAGAAATCTGGCCCAGTATTACGCACTAGGTTTAATGTGGCACAAAATTTGAGACAGGTGGCACACACAGGAGTGGCACTGAAGCAGAAATGCCAATCTTAATCTCCCACTATTTTTTTTTCGGGGAGAATTTAAAAGAAATCTTGCCCAGTATTACACACTAGGTTTAATGTGGCACAAAATTTGAGACAGGTGGCACACACAACACTGGCAATGAGGCAGAATTGACAATCTTAATCTCCCACTATTTTTATTTTTTCAGGGAGAATTTTAAAGAAATCTGGCCCAGTATTATACACTAGGTTTAATGTGCCACAAAATTTGAGACAGGTGGCACACACAGGAGTGGCACTGAAGCAGAAATGCCAATCTTAATCTCCCACAATTTTTTTGTTCAGGGAGAATTGAAAAGAAATCTGGCCCAGTATTACACACTAGGTTTAATGTGGCACAAAATTTGAGACAGGTGGCACACACAGCACTGGCAATGAGGCAGAATTGCCAATCTTAATCTCCCACTATTTTTATTTTTTCAGGGAGAATTTAAAAGACATCTGGCCCAGTATTACACACTAGGTTTAATGTGGCACAAAATTTGAGACAGGTGGCACACACAGGACTAGCACTGAAGCAGAAATGCCAATCTTAATCTCCCACTATTTTTTTTTTCAGGGAGAATTTAAAAGAAATCTGGCGCAGTATTACACACTAGGTTTAATGTGGCACAAAATTTGAGACAGGTGGCACACACAGGACTGGCAATGAGGCATAATTGCCAATCTTAATCTCCCACTATTTTTTTTTCAGGGAGAATTGAAAAGAAATCTGGCCCAGTATTACACACTAGGTTTAATGTGGCACAAAATTTGAGACAGGTGGCACACACAGGACTGGCACTGAAGCAGAAATGCCAAACTTAATCTCCCACTATTTTTTTTCAGGGAGGATTTAAAAGAAATCTGGACCAGTATTACACACTAGGTTTAATGTGGCACAAAATTTGAGACAGGTGGCACACACAGGACTGGCACTGAAGCAGAAATGCCAATCTTAATCTCCCATTATTTTTTTTTCAGGGAAAATTTAAAAGAAATCTGGCCCAGTATTACACACTAGGTTTAATGTGGCACAAAATTTGAGACAGGTGGCACACACAGGAGTGGCACTGAAGCAGAAATGCCAATCTTAATCTCCCACTATTTTTTTTTTCGGGGAGAATTTAAAAGAAATCTTGCCCAGTATTACACACTAGGTTTAATGTGGCACAAAATTTGAGACAGGTGGCTCACACAGGACTGGCACTGAAGCAGAAATGCCAATCTTAATCTCCCACTATTTTTTTTCAGTGAGAATTTAAAAGAAATCTGGCCCAGTATTACACACTAGGTTTAATGTGGCACAAAATTTGAGACAGGTGGCACACACAGCACTGGCAATGAGGCAGAATTGCCAATCTTAATCTCCCACTATTTTTTTTCAGGGAGAATTGAAAAGAAATCTGGCCCAGTATTACACACTAGGTTTAATGTGCCACAAAATTTGAGACAGGTGGCACACACAGGACTGGCACTGAAGCAGAAATGCCAATCTTAATCTCCCACTATTTTTTTTCAGGGAGATTTTAAAAGAAATCTGGCCCAGTATTACACACTAGGTTTAATGTGGCACAACTTTTGAGACAGGTGGCACACACAGGACTGGCACTGAAGCAGAAATGCCAATCTTAATCTCTCACTATTTTTACTTTTTCAGGGAGAATGTAAAAAAAAGCTGGCCCAGTTTTACACACTAGGTTTAATGTGGCACAAAATTTGAGACAGGTGGCACACACAGGACTGGCACTGAAGCAGAAATGCCAATCTTAATCTCCCACTATTTTTTTTTCAGGGAGAATTTAAAAGAAATCTGGCCCAGTATTACACACTAGGTTTAATGTGGCACAAAATTTGAGACAGTTGGCTCACACAGGACTGGCACTGAAGCAGAAATGCCAATCTTAATCTCCCACTATTTTTTTTCAGTGAGAATTTAAAAGAAATCTGGCCCAGTATTACACACTAGGTTTAATGTGGCACAAAATTTGAGACAGGTGGCACACACAGGACTAGCACTGAAGCAGAAATGCCAATCTTAATCTCCCACTATTTTTTTTTTCAGGGAGAATTTAAAAGAAATCTGGCGCAGTATTACACACTAGGTTTAATGTGGCACAAAATTTGAGACAGGTGGCACACACAGGACTGGCAATGAGGCATAATTGCCAATTTTAATCTCCCACTATTTTTTTTTCAGGGAGAATTGAAAAGAAATCTGGCCCAGTATTACACACTAGGTTTAATGTGGCACAAAATTTGAGACAGGTGGCACACACAGGACTGGCACTGAAGCAGAAATGCCAAACTTAATCTCCCACTATTTTTTTCAAGGAGGATTTAAAAGAAATCTGGCCCAGTATTACACACTAGGTTTAATGTGGCACAAAATTTGAGACAGGTGGCACACACAGGACTGGCACTGAAGCAGAAATGCCAATCTTAATCTCCCACTATTTTTTTTCAGGGAGAATTTAAAAGAAATCTGGCCCAGTATTACACACTAGGTTTAATGTGGCACAAAATTTGAGACAGGTGGCACACACAGCACTGGCAATGAGGCATAATTGCCAATCTTAATCTCCCACTATTTTTTTTTCAGGGAGAATTGAAAAGAAATCTGGCCCAGTATTACACACTAGGTTTAATGTGGCACAAAATTTGAGACAGGTGGCACACACAGGACTGGCACTGAAGCAGAAATGCCAAACTTAATCTCCCACTATTTTTTTTCAGGGAGGATTTAAAAGAAATCTGGCCCAGTATTACACACTAGGTTTAATGTGGCACAAAATTTGAGACAGGTGGCACACACAGGACTGGCACTGAAGCAGAAATGCCAATCTTAATCTCCCATTATTTTTTTTTTCAGGGAGAATTTAAAAGAAATCTGGCCCAGTATTACGCACTAGGTTTAATGTGGCACAAAATTTGAGACAGGTGGCACACACAGGAGTGGCACTGAAGCAGAAATGCCAATCTTAATCTCCCACTATTTTTTTTTCGGGGAGAATTTAAAAGAAATCTTGCCCAGTATTACACACTAGGTTTAATGTGGCACAAAATTTGAGACAGGTGGCACACACAACACTGGCAATGAGGCAGAATTGACAATCTTAATCTCCCACTATTTTTATTTTTTCAGGGAGAATTTTAAAGAAATCTGGCCCAGTATTATACACTAGGTTTAATGTGCCACAAAATTTGAGACAGGTGGCACACACAGGAGTGGCACTGAAGCAGAAATGCCAATCTTAATCTCCCACAATTTTTTTGTTCAGGGAGAATTGAAAAGAAATCTGGCCCAGTATTACACACTAGGTTTAATGTGGCACAAAATTTGAGACAGGTGGCACACACAGCACTGGCAATGAGGCAGAATTGCCAATCTTAATCTCCCACTATTTTTATTTTTTCAGGGAGAATTTAAAAGACATCTGGCCCAGTATTACACACTAGGTTTAATGTGGCACAAAATTTGAGACAGGTGGCACACACAGGACTAGCACTGAAGCAGAAATGCCAATCTTAATCTCCCACTATTTTTTTTTTCAGGGAGAATTTAAAAGAAATCTGGCGCAGTATTACACACTAGGTTTAATGTGGCACAAAATTTGAGACAGGTGGCACACACAGGACTGGCAATGAGGCATAATTGCCAATCTTAATCTCCCACTATTTTTTTTTCAGGGAGAATTGAAAAGAAATCTGGCCCAGTATTACACACTAGGTTTAATGTGGCACAAAATTTGAGACAGGTGGCACACACAGGACTGGCACTGAAGCAGAAATGCCAAACTTAATCTCCCACTATTTTTTTTCAGGGAGGATTTAAAAGAAATCTGGCCCAGTATTACACACTAGGTTTAATGTGGCACAAAATTTGAGACAGGTGGCACACACAGGACTGGCACTGAAGCAGAAATGCCAATCTTAATCTCCCATTATTTTTTTTTCAGGGAGAATTTAAAAGAAATCTGGCCCAGTATTACACACTAGGTTTAATGTGGCACAAAATTTGAGACAGGTGGCACACACAGGAGTGGCACTGAAGCAGAAATGCCAATCTTAATCTCCCACTATTTTTTTTTTCGGGGAGAATTTAAAAGAAATCTTGCCCAGTATTACACACTAGGTTTAATGTGGCACAAAATTTGAGACAGGTGGCACACACAGGACTAGCACTGAAGCAGAAATGCCAATCTTAATCTCCCACTATTTTTTTTTTCAGGGAGAATTTAAAAGAAATCTGGCGCAGTATTACACACTAGGTTTAATGTGGCACAAAATTTGAGACAGGTGGCACACACAGGACTGGCAATGAGGCATAATTGCCAATTTTAATCTCCCACTATTTTTTTTCAGGGAGAATTGAAAAGAAATCTGGCCCAGTATTACACACTAGGTTTAATGTGGCACAAAATTTGAGACAGGTGGCACACACAGGACTGGCACTGAAGCAGAAATGCCAAACTTAATCTCCCACTATTTTTTTTCAGGGAGGATTTAAAAGAAATCTGGCCCAGTATTACACACTAGGTTTAATGTGGCACAAAATTTGAGACAGGTGGCACACACAGGACTGGCACTGAAGCAGAAATGCCAATCTTAATCTCCCATTATTTTTTTTTTCAGGGAGAATTTAAAAGAAATCTGGCCCAGTATTACACACTAGGTTTAATGTGGCACAAAATTTGAGACAGGTGGCACACACAGGAGTGGCACTGAAGCAGAAATGCCAATCTTAATCTCCCACTATTTTTTTTTTCGGGGAGAATTTAAAAGAAATCTTGCCCAGTATTACACACTAGGTTTAATGTGGCACAAAATTTGAGACAGGTGGCACACACAACACTGGCATTGAGGCAGAATTGACAATCTTAATCTCCCACTATTTTTATTTTTTCAGGGAGAATTTTAAAGAAATCTGGCCCAGTATTACACACTAGGTTTAATGTGCCACAAAATTTGAGACAGGTGGCACACACAGGAGTGGCACTGAAGCAGAAATGCCAATCTTAATCTCCCACAATTTTTTTGTTCAGGGAGAATTGAAAAGAAATCTGGCCCAGTATTACACACTAGGTTTAATGTGGCACAAAATTTGAGACAGGTGGCACACACAGGACTGGCACTGAAGCAGAAATGCCAAACTTAATCTCCCACTATTTTTTTTCAGGGAGGATTTAAAAGAAATCTGGCCCAGTATTACACACTAGGTTTAATGTGGCACAAAATTTGAGACAGGTGGCACACACAGGACTGGCACTGAAGCAGAAATGCCAATCTTAATCTCCCATTATTATTTTTTTGTCAGGGAGAATTTAAAAGATATCTGGCCCAGTATTACACACTAGGTTTAATGTGGCACAAAATTTGAGACAGGTGGCACACACAGGAGTGGCACTGAAGCAGAAATGCCAATCTTAATCTCCCACTATTTTTTTTTTCGGGGAGAATTTAAAAGAAATCTTGCCCAGTATTACACACTAGGTTTAATGTGGCACAAAATTTGAGACAGGTGGCACACACAACACTGGCAATGAGGCAGAATTGCCAATCTTAATCTCCCACTATTTTTATTTTTTCAGGGAGAATTTAAAAGACATCTGGCCCAGTATTACACACTAGGTTTAATGTGGCACAA
Source organism: Ranitomeya imitator (assembly GCF_032444005.1). Lineage (NCBI taxonomy): Eukaryota > Metazoa > Chordata > Amphibia > Anura > Dendrobatidae > Ranitomeya > Ranitomeya imitator. Next base: position 642,608,985 of record NC_091282.1, on the reverse strand, counting down.
AATTTGAGACAGGTGGCACACACAGGACTAGCACTGAAGCAGAAATGCCAATCTTAATCTCCCACTATTTTTTTTTTCAGGGAGAATTTAAAAGAAATCTGGCGCAGTATTACACACTAGGTTTAATGTGGCACAAAATTTGAGACAGGTGGCACACACAGGACTGGCAATGAGGCATAATTGCCAATCTTAATCTCCCACTATTTTTTTTTCAGGGAGAATTGAAAAGAAATCTGGCCCGGTATTACACACTAGGTTTAATGTGGCACAAAATTTGAGACAGGTGGCACACACAGGACTGGCACTGAAGCAGAAATGACAAACTTAATCTCCCACTATTTTTTTTCAGGGAGGATTTAAAAGAAATCTGGCCCAGTATTACACACTAGGTTTAATGTGGCACAAAATTTGAGACAGGTGGCACACACAGGACTGGCACTGAAGCAGAAATGCCAATCTTAATCTCCCATTATTTTTTTTTTCAGGGAGAATTTAAAAGAAATCTGGCCCAGTATTACACACTAGGTTTAATGTGGCACAAAATTTGAGACAGGTGGCACACACAGGAGTGGCACTGAAGCAGAAATGCCAATCTTAATCTCCCACTATTTTTTTTTTCAGGGAGAATTTAAAAGAAATCTTGCCCAGTATTACACACTAGGTTTAATGTGGCACAAAATTTGAGACAGGTGGCACACACAACACTGGCAATGAGGCAGAATTGACAATCTTAATCTCCCACTATTTTTATTTTTTCAGGGAGAATTTTAAAGAAATCTGGCCTAGTATTACACACTAGGTTTAATGTGCCACAAAATTTGAGACAGGTGGCACACACAGGAGTGGCACTGAAGCAGAAATGCCAATCTTAATCTCCCACAATTTTTTTGTTCAGGGAGAATTGAAAAGAAATCTGGCCCAGTATTACACACTAGGTTTAATGTGGCACAAAATTTGAGACAGGTGGCACACACAGGACTGGCACTGAAGCAGAAATGCCAAACTTAATCTCCCACTATTTTTTTTCAGGGAGGATTTAAAAGAAATCTGGCCCAGTATTACACACTAGGTTTAATGTGGCACAAAATTTGAGACAGGTGGCACACACAGGACTGGCACTGAAGCAGAAATGCCAATCTTAATCTCCCATTATTTTTTTTTTCAGGGAGAATTTAAAAGATATCTGGCCCAGTATTACACACTAGGTTTAATGTGGCACAAAATTTGAGACAGGTGGCACACACAGGAGTGGCACTGAAGCAGAAATGCCAATCTTAATCTCCCACTATTTTTTTTTTCGGGGAGAATTTAAAAGAAATCTTGCCCAGTATTACACACTAGGTTTAATGTGGCACAAAATTTGAGACAGGTGGCACACACAACACTGGCAATGAGGCAGAATTGACAATCTTAATCTCCCACTATTTTTATTTTTTCAGGGAGAATTTTAAAGAAATCTGGCCCAGTATTACACACTAGGTTTAATGTGCCACAAAATTTGAGACAGGTGGCACACACAGGAGTGGCACTGAAGCAGAAATGCCAATCTTAATCTCCCACAATTTTTTTGTTCAGGGAGAATTGAAAAGAAATCTGGCCCAGTATTACACACTAGGTTTAATGTAGCACAAAATTTGAGACAGGTGGCACACACAGCACTGGCAATGAGGCAGAATTGCCAATTTTAATCTCCCACTATTTTTATTTTTTCAGGGAGAATTTAAAAGACCTCTGGCCCAGTATTACACACTAGGTTTAATGTGGCACAAAATTTGAGACAGGTGGCACACACAGGAGTGGCACTGAAGCAGAAATGCCAATCTTAATCTCCCACTATTTTTTTTCAGGGAGGATTTAAAAGAAATCTGGCCCAGTATTACACACTAGGTTTAATGTGGCACAAAATTTGAGACAGGTGGCACACACAGGACTGGCAATGAGGCATAATTGCCAATCTTAATCTCCCACTATTTTTTTTTCAGGGAGAATTGAAAAGAAATCTGGCCCGGTATTACACACTAGGTTTAATGTGGCACAAAATTTGAGACAGGTGGCACACACAGGACTGGCACTGAAGCAGAAATGACAAACTTAATCTCCCACTATTTTTTTCAGGGAGGATTTAAAAGAAATCTGGCCCAGTATTACACACTAGGTTTAATGTGGCACAAAATTTGAGACAGGTGGCACACACAGGACTGGCACTGAAGCAGAAATGCCAATCTTAATCTCCCATTATTTTTTTTTTCAGGGAGAATTTAAAAGAAATCTGGCCCAGTATTACACACTAGGTTTAATGTGGCACAAAATTTGAGACAGGTGGCACACACAGGAGTGGCACTGAAGCAGAAATGCCAATCTTAATCTCCCACTATTTTTTTTTTCGGGGAGAATTTAAAAGAAATCTTGCCCAGTATTACACACTAGGTTTAATGTGGCATAAAATTTGAGACAGGTGGCACACACAACACTGGCAATGAGGCAGAATTGACAATCTTAATCTCCCACTATTTTTATTTTTTCAGGGAGAATTTTAAAGAAATCTGGCCCAGTATTACACACTAGGTTTAATGTGCCACAAAATTTGAGACAGGTGGCACACACAGGAGTGGCACTGAAGCAGAAATGCCAATCTTAATCTCCCACTATTTTTTTGTTCAGGGAGAATTGAAAAGAAATCTGGCCCAGTATTACACACTAGGTTTAATGTAGCACAAAATTTGAGACAGGTGGCACACACAGCACTGGCAATGAGGCAGAATTGCCAATTTTAATCTCCCACTATTTTTATTTTTTCAGGGAGAATTTAAAAGACATCTGGCCCAGTATTACACACTAGGTTTAATGTGGCACAAAATTTGAGACAGGTGGCACACACAGGACTAGCACTGAAGCAGAAATGCCAATCTTAATCTCCCACTATTTTTTTTTCAGGGAGAATTGAAAAGAAATCTGGCCCAGTATTACACACTAGGTTTAATGTGGCACAAAATTTGAGACAGGTGGCACACACAGGACTGGCACTGAAGCAGAAATGCCAAACTTAATCTCCCACTATTTTTTTTCAGGGAGGATTTAAAAGAAATCTGGCCCAGTATTACACACTAGGTTTAATGTGGCACAAAATTTGAGACAGGTGGCACACACAGGACTGGCACTGAAGCAGAAATGCCAATCTTAATCTCCCATTATTTTTTTTTTCAGGGAGAATTTAAAAGAAATCTGGCCCAGTATTACACACTAGGTTTAATGTGGCACAAAATTTGAGACAGGTGGCACACACAGGAGTGGCACTGAAGCAAAAATGCCAATCTTAATCTCCCACTATTTTTTTTTTCGGGGAGAATTTAAAAGAAATCTTGCCCAGTATTACACACTAGGTTTAATGTGGCACAAAATTTGAGACAGGTGGCACACACAACACTGGCAATGAGGCAGAATTGACAATATTAATCTCCCACTATTTTTATTTTTTCAGGGAGAATTTTAAAGAAATCTGGCCCAGTATTACACACTAGGTTTAATGTGCCACAAAATTTGAGACAGGTAGCACACACAGGAGTGGCACTGAAGCAGAAATGCCAATCTTAATCTCCCACAATTTTTTTGTTCAGGGAGAATTGAAAAGAAATCTGGCCCAGTATTACACACTAGGTTTAATGTGGCACAAAATTTGAGACAGGTGGCACACACAGGACTGGCACTGAAGCAGAAATGCCAAACTTAATCTCCCACTATTTTTTTTCAGGGAGGATTTAAAAGAAATCTGGCCCAGTATTACACACTAGGTTTAATGTGGCACAAAATTTGAGACAGGTGGCACACACAGGACTGGCACTGAAGCAGAAATGCCAATCTTAATCTCCCATTATTTTTTTTTTCAGGGAGAATTTAAAAGATATCTGGCCCAGTATTACACACTAGGTTTAATGTGGCACAAAATTTGAGACAGGTGGCACACACAGGAGTGGCACTGAAGCAGAAATGCCAATCTTAATCTCCCACTATTTTTTTTTCGGGGAGAATTTAAAAGAAATCTTGCCCAGTATTACACACTAGGTTTAATGTGGCACAAAATTTGAGACAGGTGGCACACACAACACTGGCAATGAGGCAGAATTGACAATCTTAATCTCCCACTATTTTTATTTTTTCAGGGAGAATTTTAAAGAAATCTGGCCCAGTATTACACACTAGGTTTAATGTGCCACAAAATTTGAGACAGGTGGCACACACAGGAGTGGCACTGAAGCAGAAATGCCAATCTTAATCTCCCACAATTTTTTTGTTCAGGGAGAATTGAAAAGAAATCTGGCCCAGTATTACACACTAGGTTTAATGTGGCACAAAATTTGAGACAGGTGGCACACACAGGACTGGCACTGAAGCAGAAATGCCAAACTTAATCTCCCACTATTTTTTTTCAGGGAGGATTTAAAAGAAATCTGGCCCAGTATTACACACTAGGTTTAATGTGGCACAAAATTTGAGACAGGTGGCACACACAGGACTGGCACTGAAGCAGAAATGCCAATCTTAATCTCCCATTATTTTTTTTTTCAGGGAGAATTTAAAAGATATCTGGCCCAGTATTACACACTAGGTTTAATGTGGCACAAAATTTGAGACAGGTGGCACACACAGGAGTGGCACTGAAGCAGAAATGCCAATCTTAATCTCCCACTATTTTTTTTTCGGGGAGAATTTAAAAGAAATCTTGCCCAGTATTACACACTAGGATTAATGTGGCACAAAATTTGAGACAGGTGGCACACACAACACTGGCAATGAGGCAGAATTGACAATCTTAATCTCCCACTATTTTTATTTTTTCAGGGAGAATTTTAAAGAAATCTGGCCCAGTATTACACACTATGTTTAATGTGCCACAAAATTTGAGACAGGTGGCACACACAGGAGTGGCACTGAAGCAGAAATGCCAATCTTAATCTCCCACAATTTTTTTGTTCAGGGAGAATTGAAAAGAAATCTGGCCCAGTATTACACACTAGGTTTAATGTGGCACAAAATTTGAGACAGGTGGCACACACAGCACTGGCAATGAGGCAGAATTGCCAATCTTAATCTCCCACTATTTTTATTTTTTCAGGGAGAATTTAAAAGACATCTGGCCCAGTATTACACACTAGGTTTAATGTGGCACAAAATTTGAGACAGGTGGCACACACAGGACTAGCACTGAAGCAGAAATGCCAATCTTAATCTCCCACTATTTTTTTTTCAGGGAGAATTTAAAAGAAATCTGGCGCAGTATTACACACTAGGTTTAATGTGGCACAAAATTTGAGACAGGTGGCACACACAGGACTGGCACTGAAGCAGAAATGCCAATCTTAATCTCCCACTATTTTTATTTTTTCAGGGAGAATTTTAAAAAAAGCTGGCCCAGTTTTACACACTAGGTTTAATGTGGCACAAAATTTGAGACAGGTGGCACACACAGGACTGGCACTGAAGCAGAAATGCCAATCTTAATCTCCCAGTATTTTTTTGTTCAGGGAGAACTGAAAAGAAATCTGGCCCAGTATTACACACTAGGTTTAATGTGGCACAAAATTTGAGACAGGTGGCACACACAGCACTGGCAATGAGGCAGAATTGCCAATCTTAATCTCCCACTATATTTTTCAGGGAGAATTTAAAAGAAATCTGGCCCAGTATTGCACACTAGGTTTAATGTGGCACAAAATTTGAGACAGGTGGCACACACAGGAGTGGCACTGAAGCAGAAATGCCAATCTTAATCTCCCACAACTTTTTTTTTCAGGGAGAATTGAAAAGAAATCTGGCCCAGTATTACACACTAGGTTTAATGTGGCACAAAATTTGAGACAGGTGGCACACACAGGACTGGCACTGAAGCAGAAATGCCAATCTTAATCTCCCACTATTTTTTTTTTCAGGGAGAATTTAAGAGACATCTGGCCCAGTATTACACACTACGTTTAATGTGGCACAAAATTTGAGACAGGTGGCACACACAGCACTGGCAATGAGGCAGAATTGCCAATCTTAATCTCCCACTATTTTTATTTTTTCAGGAAGAATTTAAAAGACATCTGGCCCAGTATTACACACTAGGTTTAATGTGGCACAAAATTTGAGACAGGTGGCACACACAGGACTAGCACTGAAGCAGAAATGCCAATCTTAATCTCCCACTATTTTTTTTTTCGGGGAGAATTTAAAAGAAATCTTGCCCAGTATTACACACTAGGTTTAATGTGGCACAAAATTTGAGACAGGTGGCACACACAACACTGGCAATGAGGCAGAATTGACAATCTTAATCTCCCACTATTTTTATTTTTTCAGGGAGAATTTTAAAGAAATCTGGCCCAGTATTACACACTAGGTTTAATGTGCCACAAAATTTGAGACAGGTGGCACACACAGGAGTGGCACTGAAGCAGAAATGCCAATCTTAATCTCCCACAATTTTTTTGTTCAGGGAGAATTGAAAAGAAATCTGGCCCAGTATTACACACTAGGTTTAATGTGGCACAAAATTTGAGACAGGTGGCACACACAGGACTGGCACTGAAGCAGAAATGCCAATCTTAATCTCCCATTATTTTTTTTTTTCAGGGAGAATTTAAAAGATATCTGGCCCAGTATTACACACTAGGTTTAATGTGGCACAAAATTTGAGACAGGTGGCACACACAGGACTGGCACTGAAGCAGAAATGCCAATCTTAATCTCCCACTATTTTTTTTTTCGGGGAGAATTTAAAAGAAATCTGGCCCAGTATTACACACTAGGTTTAATGTGGCACAAAATTTGAGACAGGTGGCACACACAGGACTGGCACTGAAGCAGAAATGCCAATATTAATCTCCCACTATTTTTATTTTTTCAGGGAGAATTTTAAAAAAAAGCTGGCCCAGATTTACACACTAGGTTTTATGTGGCACAAAATTTGAGACAGGTGGCACACACAGGACTGGCACTGAAGCAGAAATGCCAATCTTAATCTCCCACTATTATTTTTCAGGGAGAATTTAAAAGAAATCTGGCCCAGTATTGCACACTAGGTTTAATGTGGCACAAAATTTGAGACAGGTGGCACACACAGGAGTGGCACTGAAGCAGAAATGCCAATCTTAATCTCCCACAATTTTTTTTTTCAGGGAGAATTGAAAAGAAATCTGGCCTAGTATTACACACTAGGTTTAATGTGGCACAAAATTTGAGACAGGTGGCACACACAGGACTGGCACTGAAGCAGAAATGCCAATCTTAATCTCCCACTATTTTTATTTTTTCAGGGAGAATTTAAAAGAATTCTCGCCCAGTATAACACACTAGGTTTAATGTGGCACAAAATTTGAGACAGGTGGCACACACAGGACTGGGACTGTAGCAGAAATGCCAATCTTAATCTCCCACTATTTTTATTTTTTCAGGGAGAATTTAAAAGAAATCTGGCCCAGTATTACACACTAGGTTTAATGTGGCACAAAATTTGAGACAGGTGGCACACACAGCACTGGCAATGAGGCAGAATTGCCAATCTTAATCTCCCACTATTTTTTTTTCAGGGAGAATTGAAAATAAATCTGGCCCAGTATTACACACTAGGTTTAATGTGGCACAAAATTTGAGACAGGTGGCACACACAGCACTGGCAATGAGGCAGAATTGCCAATCTTAATCTCCCACTATTTTTATTTTTTCAGGGAGAATTGAAAAGAAATCTGGCCCAGTATTACACACTAGGTTTAATGTGGCACAAAATTTGAGACAGGTGGCACACACAGGACTGGCACTGAAGCAGAAATGCCAATCTTAATCTCCCACTATTTTTTTTCAGGGAGAATTTAAAAGAAATCTGGCCCAGTATTACACACTAGGTTTAATGTGGCACAACTTTTGAGACAGGTGGCACACACAGGACTGGCACTGAAGCAGAAATGCCAATCTTAATCTCTCACTATTTTTATTTTTTCAGGGAGAATGTAAAAAAAAGCTGGCCCAGTTTTACACACTAGGTTTAATGTGGCACAAAATTTGAGACAGGTGGCACACACAGGACTGGCACTGAAGCAGAAATGCCAATCTTAATCTCCCACTATTTTTATTTTTTCAGGGAGAATTTAAAAGAAATCTGGCCCAGTATTACACACCAGGTTTAATGTGGCACAAAATTTGAGACAGGTGGCTCACACAGGACTGGCACTGAAGCAGAAATGCCAATCTTAATCTCCCACTATTTTTTTTTCGGGGAGAATTTAAAAGAAATCTTGCCCAGTATTACACACTAGGTTTAATGTGGCACAAAATTTGAGACAGGTGGCACACACAACACTGGCAATGAGGCAGAATTGACAATCTTAATCTCCCACTATTTTTATTTTTTCAGGGAGAATTTTAAAGAAATCTGGCCCAGTATTACACACTAGGTTTAATGTGCCACAAAATTTGAGACAGGTGGCACACACAGGAGTGGCACTGAAGCAGAAATGCCAATCTTAATCTCCCACAATTTTTTTGTTCAGGGAGAATTGAAAAGAAATCTGGCCCAGTATTACACACTAGGTTTAATGTGGCACAAAATTTGAGACAGGTGGCACACACAGGACTGGCACTGAAGCAGAAATGCCAAACTTAATCTCCCACTATTTTTTTTCAGGGAGGATTTAAAAGAAATCTGGCCCAGTATTACACACTAAGTTTAATGTGGCACAAAATTTGAGACAGGTGGCACACACAGGACTGGCACTGAAGCAGAAATGCCAATCTTAATCTTCCATTATTTTTTTTTTCAGGGAGAATTTAAAAGATATCTGGCCCAGTATTACACACTAGGTTTAATGTGGCACAAAATTTGAGACAGGTGGCACACACAGGAGTGGCACTGAAGCAGAAATGCCAATCTTAATCTCCCACTATTTTTTTTTCGGGGAGAATTTAAAAGAAATCTTGCCCAGTATTACACACTAGGTTTAATGTGGCACAAAATTTGAGACAGGTGGCACACACAACACTGGCAATGAGGCAGAATTGACAATCTTAATCTCCCACTATTTTTATTTTTTCAGGGAGAATTTTAAAGAAATCTGGCCCAGTATTACACACTAGGTTTAATGTGCCACAAAATTTGAGACAGGTGGCACACACAGGAGTGGCACTGAAGCAGAAATGCCAATCTTAATCTCCCACAATTTTTTTGTTCAGGGAGAATTGAAAAGAAATCTGGCCCAGTATTACACACTAGGTTTAATGTGGCACAAAATTTGAGACAGGTGGCACACACAGCAATGGCAATGAGGCAGAATTGCCAATTTAATCTCCCACTATTTTTATTTTTTCAGGGAGAATTTAAAAGACATCTGGCCCAGTATTACACACTAGGTTTAATGTGGCACAAAATTTGAGACAGGTGGCACACACAGGACTAGCACTGAAGCAGAAATGCCAATCTTAATCTCCCACTATTTTTTTTTCAGGGAGAATTGAAAAGAAATCTGGCCCAGTATTACACACTAGGTTTAATGTGGCACAAAATTTGAGACAGGTGGCACACACAGGACTGGCACTGAAGCAGAAATGCCAAACTTAATCTCCCACTATTTTTTTTCAGGGAGGATTTAAAAGAAATCTGGCCCAGTATTACACACTAGGTTTAATGTGGCACAAAATTTGAGACAGGTGGCACACACAGGACTGGCACTGAAGCAGAAATGCCAATCTTAATCTCCCATTATTATTTTTTTCAGGGAGAATTTAAAAGAAATCTGGCCTAGTATTACACACTAGGTTTAATGTGGCACAAAATTTGAGACAGGTGGCACACACAGGACTGGCACTGAAGCAGAAATGCCAATCTTAATCTCCCACTATTTTTTTTTTTCGGGGAGAATTTAAAAGAAATCTTGCCCAGTATTACACACTAGGTTTAATGTGGCAGAAAATTTGAGACAGGTGGCACACACAACACCGGCAATGAGGCAGAATTGACAATCTTAATCTCCCACTATTTTTATTTTTTCAGGGAGAATTTTAAAGAAATCTGGCCTAGTATTACACACTAGGTTTAATGTGCCACAAAATTTGAGACAGGTGGCACACACAGGAGTGGCACTGAAGCAGAAATGCCAATCTTAATCTCCCACAATTTTTTTGTTCAGGGAGAATTGAAAAGAAATCTGGCCCAGTATTACACACTAGGTTTAATGTGGCACAAAATTTGAGACAGGTGGCACACACAGGACTGGCACTGAAGCAGAAATGCCAAACTTAATCTCCCACTATTTTTTTTCAGGGAGGATTTAAAAGAAATCTGGCCCAGTATTACACACTAGGTTTAATGTGGCACAAAATTTGAGACAGGTGGCACACACAGGACTGGCACTGAAGCAGAAATGCCAATCTTAATCTCCCATTATTTTTTTTTTCAGGGAGAATTTAAAAGATATCTGGCCCAGTATTACACACTAGGTTTAATGTGGCACAAAATTTGAGACAGGTGGCACACACAGGAGTGGCACTGAAGCAGAAATGCCAATCTTAATCTCCCACTATTTTTATTTTCGGGGAGAATTTAAAAGAAATCTTGCCCAGTATTACACACTAGGTTTAATGTGGCACAAAATTTGAGACAGGTGGCACACACAACACTGGCAATGAGGCAGAATTGACAATCTTAATCTCCCACTATTTTTATTTTTTCAGGGAGAATTTTAAAGAAATCTGGCCCAGTATTACACACTAGGTTTAATGTGCCACAAAATTTGAGACAGGTGGCACACACAGGAGTGGCACTGAAGCAGAAATGCCAATCTTAATCTCCCACAATTTTTTTGTTCAGGGAGAATTGAAAAGAAATCTGGCCCAGTATTACACACTAGGTTTAATGTGGCACAAAATTTGAGACAGGTGGCACACACAGCACTGGCAATGAGGCAGAATTGCCAATCTTAATCTCCCACTATTTTTATTTTTTCAGGGAGAATTTAAAAGACATCTGGCCCAGTATTACACACTAGGTTTAATGTGGCACAAAATTTGAGACAGGTGGCACACACAGGACTAGCACTGAAGCAGAAATGCCAATCTTAATCTCCCACTATTTTTTTTTCAGGGAGAATTTTAAAAAAAGCTGGCCCAGTTTTACACACTAGGTTTAATGTGGCACAAAATTTGAGACAGGTGGCACACACAGGACTGGCACTGAAGCAGAAATGCCAATCTTAATCTCCCAGTTTTTTTTTGTTCAGGGAGAATTGAAAAGAAATCTGGCCCAGTATTACACACTAGGTTTAATGTGGCACAAAATTTGAGACAGGTGGCACACACAGCACTGGCAATGAGGCAGAATTGCCAATCTTAATCTCCCACTATATTTTTCAGGGAGAATTTAAAAGAAATCTGGCCCAGTATTGCACACTAGGTTTAATGTGGCACACAATTTGAGACAGGTGGCACACACAGGACTGGCACTGAAGCAGAAATGCCAATCTTAATCTCCCACAACTTTTTTTTTCAGGGAGAATTGAAAAGAAATCTGGCCTAGTATTACACACTAGGTTTAATGTGGCACAAAATTTGAGACAGGTGGCACACACAGGACTGGCAATGAGGCAGAATTGCCAATCTTAATCTCCCACTATTTTTATTTTTTCAGGGAGAATTTAAAAGACATCTGGCCCAGCATTACACACTAGGTTTAATGTGGCACAAAATTTGAGACAGGTGGCACACACAGGACTAGCACTGAAGCAGAAATGCCAATCTTAATCTCCCACTATTTTTTTTTTCAGGGAGAATTTAAAAGAAATCTGGCGCAGTATTACACACTAGGTTTAATGTGGCACAAAATTTGAGACAGGTGGCACACACAGGACTGGCACTGAAGCAGAAATGCCAATCTTAATCTCCCACTATTTTTATTTTTTCAGGGAGAATTTTAAAGGAATCTGGCGCAGTATCACACACTAGGTTTAATGTGGCACAAAATTTGAGACAGGTGGCACACACAGGACTAGCACTGAAGCAGAAATGCCAATCTTAATCTCCCACTATTTTTTTTTTCAGGGAGAATTTAAAAGAAATCTGGCGCAGTATTACACACTAGGTTTAATGTGGCACAAAATTTGAGACAGGTGGCACACACAGGACTGGCACTGAAGCAGAAATGCCAATCTTAATCTCCCACTATTTTTATTTTTTCAGGGAGAATTTTAAAAAAAGCTGGCCCAGTTTTACACACTAGTTTTAATGTGGCACAAAATTTGAGACAGGTGGCACACACAGGACTGGCACTGAAGCAGAAATGCCAATCTTAATCTCCCACTATTTTTTTTTTCCAAGGAGAATTGAAAAGAAATCTGGCCCAGTATTACACATTAGGTTTAATGTGGCACAAAATTTGAGACAGGTGGCACACACAGGAGTGGCACTGAAGCAGAAATGCCAATCTTAATCTCCCACTATATTTTTCAGGGAGAATTTAAAAGAAATCTGGCCCAGTTTTGCACACTAGGTTTAATGTGGCACAAAATTTGAGACAGGTGGCACACACAGGAGTGGCACTGAAGCAGAAATGCCAATCTTAATCTCCCACAATTTTTTTTTTCAGGGAAAATTGAAAAGAAATCTGGCCTAGTATTACACACTAGGTTTAATGTGGCACAAAATTTGAGACAGGTGGCACACACAGGACTGGCACTGAAGCAGAAATGCCAATCTTAATCTCCCACTATTTTTATTTTTTTCCGGGAGAATTTAAAAGAATTCTGGCCCAGTATAACACACTAGGTTTAATGTGGCACAAAATTTGAGACAGGTGGCACACACAGGACTGGTTCTGTAGCAGAAATGCCAATCTTAATCTCCCACTATTTTTATTTTATCAGGGAGAATTTAAAAGAAATCTGGCCCAGTATTACACACTAGGTTTAATGTGGCACAAAATTTGAGACAGGTGGCACACACAGGACTGGCACTGAAGCAGAAATGCCAAACTTAATCTCCCACTATTTTTTTTCAGGGAGGATTTAAAAGAAATCTGGCCCAGTATTACACACTAGGTTTAATGTGGCACAAAATTTGAGACAGGTGGCACACACAGGACTGGCACTGAAGCAGAAATGCCAATCTTAATCTCCCATTATTATTTTTTTTCAGGGAGAATTTAAAAGAAATCTGGCCCAGTATTACACACTAGGCTTAATGTGGCACAAAATTTGAGACAGGTGGCACACACAGGAGTGGCACTGAAGCAGAAATGCCAATCTTAATCTCCCACTATTTTTTTTTTCGGGGAGAATTTAAAAGAAATCTTGCCCAGTATTACACACTAGGTTTAATGTGGCACAAAATTTGAGACAGGTGGCACACACAACACTGGCAATGAGGCAGAATTGACAATCTTAATCTCCCACTATTTTTATTTTTTCAGGGAGAATTTTAAAGAAATCTGGCCCAGTATTACACACTAGGTTTAATGTGCCACAAAATTTGAGACAGGTGGCACACACAGGAGTGGCACTGAAGCAGAAATGCCAATCTTAATCTCCCACTATATTTTTCAGGGAGAATTTAAAAGAAATCTGGCCCAGTATTGCACACTAGGTTTAATGTGGCACAAAATTTGAGACAGGTGGCACACACAGGAGTGGCACTGAAGCAGAAATGCCAATCTTAATCTCCCACAATTTTTTTTTTCAGGGAGAATTGAAAAGAAATCTGGCCTAGTATTACACACTAGGTTTAATGTGGCACAAAATTTGAGACAGGTGGCACACACAGGACTGGCACTGAAGCAGAAATGCCAATCTTAATCTCCCACTATTTTTATTTTTTTCCGGGAGAATTTAAAAGAATTCTGGCACAGTATAACACACTAGGTTTAATGTGGCACAAAATTTGAGACAGGTGGCACACACAGGACTGGTTCTGTAGCAGAAATGCCAATCTTAATCTCCCACTATTTTTATTTTATCAGGGAGAATTTAAAAGAAATCTGGCCCAGTATTACACACTAGGTTTAATGTGGCACAAAATTTGAGACAGGTGGCACACACAGGACTGGCACTGAAGCAGAAATGCCAAACTTAATCTCCCACTATTTTTTTTCAGGGAGGATTTAAAAGAAATCTGGCCCAGTATTTGTTAGGACTGGCGGAACGCACCAAGACAGGTGACAAAGATGCGTTCGCAGTCCGGGGTCCACCGTGCAGGTGAGAACCTGCTGCTAGCAATTTGCAGACTATATAGCGGTACACTAAAGAAAACACGCGTGGGTTAAACCTCACCCAGCGTGAGGAAAGCGATCCTGTTAATTCACAGGACCGCAATACCGCACTAGAGTGCGAGCAAGTGGCCAGCGGACTTAACCCCAGAAGGGATTGAAGCCCGATTAGGCCCTTGCTGGCACAACACCGCAACTGGGTGTGTAGAGAACCTTCAGAAATATAAGCGCACAAGTGCGCGAGCGATGCCGCACTAACGGACGCCACTAACCACCCAGACTTGGGTATGGAAAGCGCAAGGCAGGCGCACGGCGCCGTACTGGCAGGCACAGCTACAGGACGCTGTGATGTGTGTTTAGTGTAGTAAGCTAAGTCGGGCGCTAGATAGCAGCCATACACCTTCCGCGAACAGACATTCAATAGGGAAGGGGTAACCAAGAACGACTTGCACTCACACATACACACATATCAATTGTAAGACAATACTAGCGCATGGCCGTGCGGTCATGCGCAGTTTATATAGCTGCAGCACAGGAAATGGCTATAGAACTTTTGCCCTTCTAGGACCTGCCAAGAGGACCAATGGAATGTGCCGCAGAGCCTGAGCACATGACCCTCGATCTCCAACGGGAGATCTTGCCCTGGGCATGCTCAGTGTGTGCAGATAAGGACTTAGTCCCAGAGAAGTCCGCTCGCTGCTGACCAGAATAGGCTTCAAAGGCAGAAGCTGGAGAAGCAGCAATAACTCTTCTCACAGAGTCAGACTGAGCGAGACGCTGGGATCGACGTCCCTGCTGAGCAGACTCCACTGCGGCTGGAGGGGAATGGGAGACCGCAGCGGAGACGGATCGAGATTCCCCCTGTGCAGCAGAGGAAACTCGACTCCTAACATTACCCCCCCTCCTAGGGCCCCCCCCTCCTTGGGCCTCGCTACGCTCGAAGGCAGCAATGAGCTGTGGGGCCCGAATGTTTTCAGCAGGCTCCCAAGACCTGTCCTCTGGACCATAACCCTTCCAATCCACCAAATAAAACTTTTTGCCGCGTACCACCTTGCACCCCAAAATAGCGTTCACCTCGTAATCGTCCGTAGACGAACCCGATGTCCCGGCAGATGACTCGGAAAACCGGGACATGTATACGGGTTTCAAGAGGGACACATGAAAGGTGTCGGTGATACCCAAGCGTGGAGGAAGAGCCAGGCGGTAGACCACGGGATTAACCTGCTCGAGGACCTTGAATGGGCCCAAGTAGCGAGGAGCAAACTTAGTGGACTCAACTCGCAGCCTGATGTTACGGGCGGAGAGCCACACCAAGTCGCCAGGAGCAAAGGCCGGGGCAGGGCGCCGATGTGCATCGGCGGAGGACCTCATTCTCTCCTTCGAGGCCCGAATGGCATCCTGAGTGCGGTCCCAAATGTCCCGTGCCTCCACTGCCCAGTCTGCCACCCTGGAGTCAGCAGAGGACACGGGCATAGGCACAGGAACCCGCGGATGCTGGCCGTAATTAAGGAGGAAAGGAGTCTGACCGGTGGAATCGGCAACAGCGTTATTAAGGGCGAACTCTGCCCATGGTAATAAAGATGCCCAGTCATCCTGCCTGGCAGAAACAAAATGTCGCAGATATGTGACCAGAGTCTGATTGGCCCTCTCTACCAACCCATTCGTCTCGGGATGATATGCGGAAGAGAGATTTAACTCAATGCTGAGAAGACGACAAAGCTCTCTCCAGAACCGAGACGCAAACTGGGGACCCCGGTCACTGACAATTTTGTCTGGCATGCCGTGTAGGCGGAAGATGTGTCTTATGAACAACGCTGCCAAGGCCCGTGCAGAAGGTAACCGTGGGAGCGGCACCAAGTGCACCATTTTCGAGAAATGATCGGTAATTACCCAAATGACGGTACAGCCGCGAGACTTGGGCAAACCCACTACAAAGTCCATCCCGACCATCTCCCAGGGCCTGTCTGCCACCGGCAAGGGATAGAGTAACCCAGACGGCCGTTGTCGAGGAGACTTATTTTTGGCGCATGAGACACACGCCAGAACGTAATCCCTGACATCTCGCAGCATATGCGGCCACCAGTACGTCCTCGCCAGCAGCTCAGATGTCCTTTTAGTCCCAAAGTGTCCACCCACCCTGGAGGAATGAGCCCAAGAGAGAACCTCCGGTCGCAAATTTATGGGCACAAAAGTCTTGCCCGGAGGCACAGACTCAAGCGACACCGGAGCCACGGTTCTCAAGCTCTCAGAAGGAACAATAAGCCGAGGCTCTCCTTCCTCCTCCTCAGATGACACAACAGAGCGAGAAAGAGCATCAGCTCGAATGTTCTTCTCCCCAGCGACATAATGGAGGGTGAAGTGGAATCGGGAGAAGAATAAGGACCATCTGGCCTGGCGAGAATTTAGCCTCTGGGCTGTTTGCAAATATAGCAAATTTTTATGGTCTGTAAATACTTGAAAGGGAAAACGAGCCCCCTCCAAGAGATGTCTCCACTCAGAGAAAGCCAATTTCATCGCTAGCAACTCCCTGTCCCCGATGGAATAATTCCTCTCCGCTGGTGTGAAGGTCTTGGAGAAGAAAAAGCACGGATGCTTCCGACCTTGAGCATCCTTCTGGAAGAGGACTGCTCCAGCACCAACGGAAGAGGCATCCACCTCCATTATAAACGGCTTATCGACATCGGGACGATGTAGGATGGGAGCGCTAGCAAAATGAGACTTAGTAGAAGAAAAGGCCCTGGAGACCTCTTCAGACCACACTTTGGGATTTGCTCCCTTCTTGGTGAGGGCTACCAAGGGAGCTACCAAAGTTGAGAAATGAGGGATGAACTGGCGGTAATAATTAATGAACCCCATAAAGCGCTGCACCGCTTTAAGTGAATGGGGTTCTTGCCAGTCCATCACAGCCTGTAGTTTGGCAGGATCCATAGCCAATCCTTGGGCAGAGATGATATAGCCCAGGAAAGGTAAAGACTCCTGCTCAAACACACACTTCTCCAACTTTGCGTAAAGAGAGTTTGCCCGTAAGAGGTCGAAGACTCTGCCAACATCTCTCCGGTGGGAGTCAATATCTGGAGAGAAGATGAGAATATCATCCAGATAGACTACGACCGAGGTGGAAAGCATATCCCGGAAGATGTCGTTGACAAAGTCTTGGAAAACGGCTGGGGCATTACAGAGCCCGAAGGGCATCACCAGATACTCATAATGCCCATCTCTGGTGTTAAACGCCGTCTTCCATTCGTCCCCCTCACGAATGCGAATCAGGTTATAAGCTCCCCGCAGGTCTAATTTGGTAAATACCTTAGCTCCCCGTAGCCTATCAAAAAGCTCAGAAATCAGGGGCAGCGGGTACTTATTTTTAACGGTGATGGCGTTAAGACCCCTGTAGTCTATGCAAGGACGCAACTCTCCATTCTTCTTCTGTACGAAGAAGAACCCTGCCCCAGCTGGTGACACTGACTTCCTAATAAATCCTCTTGCCAAATTCTCCTGGATGTATTGGGACATAGCCTCCGTTTCCGGGAGAGAGAGGGGATAGACACATCCCCGAGGAGGTTCTGCTCCAGGCAAGAGATCTATAGGACAGTCATAGGGACGGTGAGGCGGAAGGGTCTCCGCGGCTTTTTTGGAAAAGACGTCTGCATAAGACCAATAGTGTTTGGGGAGAGTAGAGAGATCTGCGGGTATCTCAGTGGTGGAAACCTGAACGCACTCTTTCACACATCTGCCCTTGCAGGATTCACTCCAACCCAATATCCTCCCAGAGGTCCACTCAATATGTGGGGAGTGGAAACGAAGCCAGGGCATTCCCAGCAGAATCTCATCCATTCCCTCGGGAAGGACAAGAAGGGAAATAGTCTCCTGGTGGGATGGGGACATGGCTAACGTGAAAGGGACAGTCTGATGTGTGATCTGTAATGGAAGTGTCGACCCATTCACCACTCTCACGGTTACTGGTTTGGCTAGCATAGCCAGAGGTATTGCATGGCGCTGAGCAAAAGCAGAAGACATAAAATTTCCCTCTGCTCCTGAATCCACACAAAGCTCTACTGTAAGAGTGGATGTGCCTAACAGGATTGTCCCTTTAAAGGACAATTTTGAGGAAAATGCCGCGGTGTCCAGTGAACCTCCTCCAATGGACACTAGACGCGATCGTTTTCCCGACCGCCGTGGACATTTATTAGCGAAATGTCCCGGTTGCTGGCAATTTTTACATAGCACAGGTACTCGAGCGGTCTGAGACCTAGATCCCGCTCGAGAAACCTCCATGGCCTCATGGGAGTCGGACGCCATAACAGGAGATTCTAGAGGTTTGGCAAAGATGGGAGCCAGCCGAAACCTCTGCCTACACTGGGTCCGCTCCAACCTCCGCTCGTTAAAACGGAGATCGATGCGGGTAGCTATAGTAATAAGCTCCTCCAGTGTGGCGGGAATCTCCCTGGTGGCCAAGGCGTCCTTCACATGATCTGCCAGTCCTTTCCAGAACACCGGAATAAGGACTTTATCCGGCCATTCCAGCTCAGAAGCTAGAGTCCGGAATAGGATGGCAAACTGGCTGACCATGGACGAAGCCTGAGTAATTGCCAACAATTGGAGCGCGGTATCGTGGGTGACACGAGGTCCCAGAAAGACCTGCCTCAGAGCGTCCAGGAAGATAGGAGCACTCTGCACCACGCGATCACCACGTTCCCAAAGCGGCGTTGCCCACTCCAACGCCCTGCCCGACAAGAGAGATATAATGAATCCCACTTTCGCCCGTTCCGTAGGAAAACGTGCAGCCAGCAGCTCGAGATGTATGGAGCACTGGCTCACGAATCCCCGACATGGCTTACTGTCACCAGCAAACTTGTCTGGAAGCGGGAGACGGGATAAGGTCGGAGCAGGGGTAGCAGCGGACAAACTGGCTGCAGCTGCACTTGCAGCCTGAACAGCGACAGCAGTAACGTCCACAGCTGAGGTTGTGCGCTCGAGAGCCGCCAACCTACCCTCCAGCTGCTGGATGTACTGCTGTAGACGCTGACCGTCTGCCATTTACTAGCCAGACCCTGGCGCTAGTATTATGTTAGGACTGGCGGAACGCACCAAGACAGGTGACAAAGATGCGTTCGCAGTCCGGGGTCCACCGTGCAGGTGAGAACCTGCTGCTAGCAATTTGCAGACTATATAGCGGTACACTAAAGAAAACACGCGTGGGTTAAACCTCACCCAGCGTGAGGAAAGCGATCCTGTTAATTCACAGGACCGCAATACCGCACTAGAGTGCGAGCAAGTGGCCAGCGGACTTAACCCCAGAAGGGATTGAAGCCCGATTAGGCCCTTGCTGGCACAACACCGCAACTGGGTGTGTAGAGAACCTTCAGAAATATAAGCGCACAAGTGCGCGAGCGATGCCGCACTAACGGACGCCACTAACCACCCAGACTTGGGTATGGAAAGCGCAAGGCAGGCGCACGGCGCCGTACTGGCAGGCACAGCTACAGGACGCTGTGATGTGTGTTTAGTGTAGTAAGCTAAGTCGGGCGCTAGATAGCAGCCGTACACCTTCCGCGAACAGACATTCAATAGGGAAGGGGTAACCAAGAACGACTTGCACTCACACATACACACATATCAATTGTAAGACAATACTAGCGCATGGCCGTGCGGTCATGCGCAGTTTATATAGCTGCAGCACAGGAAATGGCTATAGAACTTTTGCCCTTCTAGGACCTGCCAAGAGGACCAATGGAATGTGCCGCAGAGCCTGAGCACATGACCCTCGATCTCCAACGGGAGATCTTGCCCTGGGCATGCTCAGTGTGTGCAGATAAGGACTTAGTCCCAGAGAAGTCCGCTCGCTGCTGACCAGAATAGGCTTCAAAGGCAGAAGCTGGAGAAGCAGCAATAACTCTTCTCACAGAGTCAGACTGAGCGAGACGCTGGGATCGACGTCCCTGCTGAGCAGACTCCACTGCGGCTGGAGGGGAATGGGAGACCGCAGCGGAGACGGATCGAGATTCCCCCTGTGCAGCAGAGGAAACTCGACTCCTAACAGTATTACACACTAGGTTTAATGTGGCACAAAATTTGAGACAGGTGGCACACACAGGACTGGCACTGAAGCAGAAATGCCAATCTTAATCTCCCATTATTATTTTTTTTCAGGGAGAATTTAAAAGAAATCTGGCCCAGTATTACACACTAGGTTTAATGTGGCACAAAATTTGAGACAGGTGGCACACACAGGAGTGGCACTGAAGCAGAAATGCCAATCTTAATCTCCCACTATTTTTTTTTTCGGGGAGAATTTAAAAGAAATCTTGCCCAGTATTACACACTAGGTTTAATGTGGCACAAAATTTGAGACAGGTGGCACACACAACACTGGCAATGAGGCAGAATTGACAATCTTAATCTCCCACTATTTTTATTTTTTCAGGGAGAATTTTAAAGAAATCTGGCCCAGTATTACACACTAGGTTTAATGTGCCACAAAATTTGAGACAGGTGGCACACACAGGAGTGGCACTGAAGCAGAAATGCCAATCTTAATCTCCCACTATATTTTTCAGGGAGAATTTAAAAGAAATCTGGCCCAGTATTGCACACTAGGTTTAATGTGGCACAAAATTTGAGACAGGTGGCACACACAGGAGTGGCACTGAAGCAGAAATGCCAATCTTAATCTCCCACAATTTTTTTTTTCAGGGAGAATTGAAAAGAAATCTGGCCTAGTATTACACACTAGGTTTAATGTGGCACAAAATTTGAGACAGGTGGCACACACAGGACTGGCACTGAAGCAGAAATGCCAATCTTAATCTCCCACTATTTTTATTTTTTTCCGGGAGAATTTAAAAGAATTCTGGCACAGTATAACACACTAGGTTTAATGTGGCACAAAATTTGAGACAGGTGGCACACACAGGACTGGTTCTGTAGCAGAAATGCCAGTCTTAATCTCCCACTATTTTTATTTTATCAGGGAGAATTTAAAAGAAATCTGGCCCAGTATTACACACTAGGTTTAATGTGGCACAAAATTTGAGACAGGTGGCACACACAGGACTGGCACTGAAGCAGAAATGCCAAACTTAATCTCCCACTATTTTTTTTCAGGGAGGATTTAAAAGAAATCTGGCCCAGTATTACACACTAGGTTTAATGTGGCACAAAATTTGAGACAGGTGGCACACACAGGACTGGCACTGAAGCAGAAATGCCAATCTTAATCTCCCATTATTATTTTTTTTCAGGGAGAATTTAAAAGAAATCTGGCCCAGTATTACACACTAGGTTTAATGTGGCACAAAATTTGAGACAGGTGGCACACACACGATTGGCACTGAAGCAGAAATGCCAATCTTAATCTCCCACTATTTTTTTTTCCGGGGAGAATTTAAAAGAAATCTTGCCCAGTATTACACACTAGGTTTAATGTGGCACAAAATTTGAGACAGGTGGCACACACAACACTGGCAATGAGGCAGAATTGACAATCTTAATCTCCCACTATTTTTATTTTTTCAGGGAGAATTTTAAAGAAATCTGGCCCAGTATTACACACTAGGTTTAATGTGCCACAAAATTTGAGACAGGTGGCACACACAGGAGTGGCACTGAAGCAGAAATGCCAATCTTAATCTCCCACAATTTTTTTGTTCAGGGAGAATTGAAAAGAAATCTGGCCCAGTATTACACACTAGGTTTAATGTGGCACAAAATTTGAGACAGGTGGCACACACAGCACTGGCAATGAGGCAGAATTGCCAATCTTAATCTCCCACTATTTTTATTTTTCCAGGGAGAATTTAAAAGACATCTGGCCCAGTATTACACACTAGGTTTAATGTGGCACAAAATTTGAGACAGGTGGCACACACAGGACTAGCACTGAAGCAGAAATGCCAATCTTAATCTCCCACTATTTTTTTTTTCAGGGAGAATTTAAAAGAAATCTGGCGCAGTATTACACACTAGGTTTAATGTGGCACAAAATTTGAGACAGGTGGCACACACAGGACTGGCACTGAAGCAGAAATGCCAATCTTAATCTCCCACTATTTTTATTTTTTCAGGGAGAATTTTAAAAAAAGCTGGCCCAGTTTTACACACTAGGTTTAATGTGGCGCAAAATTTGAGACAGGTGGCACACACAGGACTGGCACTGAAGCAGAAATGCCAATCTTAATCTCCCACTATTTTTTTTTTTCAGGGAGAATTGAAAAGAAATCTGGCCCAGTATTACACATTAGGTTTAATGTGGCACAAAATTTGAGACAGGTGGCACACACAGGAGTGGCACTGAAGCAGAAATGCCAATCTTAATCTCCCACTATATTTTTCAGGGAGAATTTAAAAGAAATCTGGCCCAGTATTGCACACTAGGTTTAATGTGGCACAAAATTTGAGACAGGTGGCACACACAGGAGTGGCACTGAAGCAGAAATGCCAATCTTAATCTCCCACAATTTTTTTTTTCAGGGAGAATTGAAAAGAAATCTGGCCTAGTATTACACACTAGGTTTAATGTGGCACAAAATTTGAGACAGGTGGCACACACAGGACTGGCACTGAAGCAGAAATGCCAATCTTAATCTCCCACTATTTATATTTTTTCCGGGAGAATTTAAAAGAATTCTGGCCCAGTATAACACACTAGGTTTAATGTGGCACAAAATTTGAGACAGGTGGCACACACAGGACTGGTTCTGTAGCAGAAATGCCAATCTTAATCTCCCACTATTTTTATTTTTTCAGGGAGAATTTAAAAGAAATCTGGCCCAGTATTACACACTAGGTTTAATGTGGCACAAAAATTGAGACAGGTGGCACACACAGCACTGGCAATGAGGCAGAATTGCCAATCTTAATCTCCCACTATTTTTTTTTCAGGGAGAATTTTAAAGGAATCTGGCGCAGTATTACACACTAGGTTTAATGTGGCACAAAATTTGAGACAGGAGGCACACACAGGACTAGCACTGAAGCAGAAATGCCAATCTTAATGTCCCACTATTTTTTTTTTCAGGGAGAATTTAAAAGAAATCTGGCGCAGTATTACACACTAGGTTTAATGTGGCACAAAATTTGAGACAGGTGGCACACACAGGACTGGCACTGAAGCAGAAATGCCAATCTTAATCTCCCACTATTTTTATTTTTTCAGGGAGAATTTTAAAAAAAGCTGGCCCAGTTTTACACACTAGGTTTAATGTGGCACAAAATTTGAGACAGGTGGCACACACAGGAGTGGCACTGAAGCAGAAATGCCAATCTTAATCTCCCACTATATTTTTCAGGGAGAATTTAAAAGAAATCTGGCCCAGTATTGCACACTAGGTTTAATGTGGCACAAAATTTGAGACAGGTGGCACACACAGGAGTGGCACTGAAGCAGAAATGCCAATCTTAATCTCCCACAATTTTTTTTTTCAGGGAGAATTAAAAAGAAATCTGGCCTAGTATTACACACTAGGTTTAATGTGGCACAAAATTTGGGACAGGTGGCACACACAGGACTGGCACTGAAGCAGAAATGCCAATCTGTTAGGAGTCGAGTTTCCTCTGCTGCACAGGGGGAATCTCGATCCGTCTCCGCTGCGGTCTCCCATTCTCCTCCAGCCGCAGTGGAGCCTGCTCAGCAGGGACGTCGATCCCAGCGTCTCGCTCAGTCTGACTCTGTGAGAAGAGTTACTGCTGCTTCTCCAGCTTCTGCCTTTAAAGCCAATACTGGTCAGCAGCGAGTGGACTTCTCTGGGACTAAGTCCTTGTCTGCGCACACTGAGCATGCCCAGGGCAAGATCTCCCGTTGGAGATCGAGGGTCATGTGCTCAGACTCTGCAGCGCATTCTATTGGTCCTCTTGGCAGGTCTTGGAAGGGCAAAGTTTCTGTGGCCGCTTCCTGTCCTGCAGCTATATAAACTGCGCATGACCGCACGGCCATGCGCTAGTGTACAACTTTATACGTGTGTTTGTTGTGAGTGCAAGTCGTCCTTTAAATACCCCTACCCTACTGTATGATTGTTCGCGTATGGTGTATGGCTGCTATCTAGCGCCCGACTTAACACTCAACGTGTCACACACGTGTCAGCGTCCTCTGCTGTGACCGCCAGTGCGGCGCCACGCGCCTGTGTGCGCTTCCTGACCCATGTCTGGGTACTTAGTGGTGCCTGCCAGCACGGCACAGTTTGCACTTCGGTGCCTCTATTGTATATACTTTTCACACCCAGTTGTGGTGTAGTGCCAGCAAGGGTCTAATCGGACTACTATCCCTGTTGGGGTCTAGTTCGCTGAACACTTGCTCGCGCTCTATGTGCGGTACCGCGATCCTGTGACGCAACAGGATCGCTTTCTTCACGCTGGGTGAGGTTTAACCCACGCGTGTATACTTATGAGTACCGCCATATCGTCTGTCATGTCCTAGCAGCAGGTTTCACCTGCACGGTGGACCCCGGACTGCGAACGCATCCATTACATCTCTCTTGGTGCGTTCCGCCAGTCCTAACATTACACTAGCGCCAGGGTCTGGCTAGTGATGACAGACATACAGCAATCTCTGCGGCATATCCAGCAGCTGGAGGGTAGGTTGGCGGCTCTCGAGAGCGCGACCTCAGCTGTGGATGTTACTGCAGTAGCTGTACAGGCTGCCAGCGTGGCTGCAGCTACTATGTCCATTGCCACCCCTGTTCCGACATTATCTCACCTCCCGCTGCCAGAAAAATTTTCTGGTGATAGCAAGTTTTGTAGGGGATTTGTGAGTCAGTGCTCTATTCATCTCGAGCTCCTGGCTACACGTTTTCCCACAGAGCGGGCTAAGGTGGGATTTATTTTGTCTCTATTGTCGGACAGGGCGTTGGAATGGGCTACGCCGCTGTGGGAGCGTGGCGATCATGTGGTGCAGAGTGCTCCGCTGTTTCTGAGCGCTCTGAAACAGGTCTTCTTAGGACCTCAAGTCACCCATGATACTGCGCTCCAATTGCTGGCATTAACTCAGGGTGAGTCCTTGGTCAGTCATTTTGCCGTCCAATTCCGCACCTTAGCATCTGAGCTGGATTGGTCGGATAAAGCTCTTATCCCCATATTTTGGAGGGGCTTGGCTGACCACGTAAAGGACGCTCTGGCCACTAGGGAGATTCCTGCCACACTGGAGGAGTTAATAACTGTCTCCACTCGAATTGACCTCCGTTTTAACGAGCGGAGGTTAGAGCGAGCCCAGTGTAGGCAGAGGTTTCGGCTGGCTCCTACTTTTGCCAAACCTCTTGAATTTCCAGTCCTGGTTCCTGAGTCACATGAGGCCAGGGAGGTGTCACAAGCAGGATCTAAGTCCCGGACCGCTTGTGCACTCAGGGTCTGTCATGTTTGCCAGCAGTCAGGACATCTAGCCACCAGATGTCCTCAGCGGTCGAGGAAACGTCAGCGTCTAGTGGTAGTTGGTGGAGGTACACTAGACACGGCGACGTTTGCCTCTAAGTTGTCCTTTAAGGGGACAATTACTATTGGCTCATTTTCCCACTCGGTTGAGCTCTGCATGGATTCTGGGGCGGAGGGCAACTTTATGTCTTCTGCCTTCGCCCAACGTCACGCAATACCCTTGG
This sequence comes from Ranitomeya imitator, assembly GCF_032444005.1. Classification (NCBI taxonomy): domain Eukaryota; kingdom Metazoa; phylum Chordata; class Amphibia; order Anura; family Dendrobatidae; genus Ranitomeya; species Ranitomeya imitator. Next base: position 642,583,188 of record NC_091282.1, on the reverse strand, counting down.
TTATGCTTGCTCAACCAGTAACGGTGCGAGTGGTGAATGGGTTGACATTGCCCTCACAGATAACACACCAGACCATCCCTTTTACTCTGTCCATGTCGCCATCTCATGAGGAGATAATTTCTCTGCTCGTCATTCCGGAAGGAATTGATGAGATCCTGTTGGGAATACCTTGGCTACGGTACCACTCTCCTCATATCGAGTGGTCCTCAGGCAGAATTCTGGGTTGGGGTGAATCTTGTGGGGGTAGGTGTCAGAGGGAGTGCGTTCAGGTTGCTACTACTGAGGTATCCGCAGATCTATCCTCTCTCCCCAAGCAGTATTGGTCATATGCAGACGTATTCTCCAAAAAGGCGGCGGAGACCCTTCCGCCCCATCGCCCCTATGACTGTCCTATTGACCTCTTGCCTGGTGCTGAGCCTCCCCGGGGTCGAGTCTATCCGCTATCTCTCCCGGAGACGGAGGCAATGTCACAGTACATACAGGAAAATCTGGCAAGAGGGTTCATCAGGAAGTCAGTGTCACCTGCTGGGGCAGGATTCTTCTTCGTGCAGAAGAAGAGTGGGGAATTGCGTCCATGCATAGACTACAGGGGTCTTAACGCCATCACCGTTAAGAATAAATACCCTTTGCCTTTGATCTGTTCGATAGGCTTCGGGGAGCAAGGGTATTTACTAAATTAGATCTGCGGGGTGCTTACAACCTGATTCGCATCCGTGAGGGGGACGAATGGAAGACGGCTTTTAACACCAGGGATGGGCACTATGAATATCTGGTGATGCCCTTTGGGCTCTGTAATGCCCCAGCCGTTTTCCAAGACTTTGTGAACGATATCTTCCGGGATATGCTTTCCACCTCGGTCGTAGTCTATCTGGATGATATTCTCATCTACTCTCCAGATATTGACTCCCACCGGAGAGATGTTTGCAAAGTCTTCGACCTCCTACGGGCAAACTCCCTCTATGCCAAGTTGGAGAAGTGCATGTTTGAGCAGGAGTCCTTACCTTTCCTAGGCTACATCATCTCAGCCCAGGGATTGGCTATGGATCCTGCCAAACTACAGGCTGTGATGGACTGGCAGGAACCTCATTCTCTTAAAGCGGTGCAGCGCTTTATGGGGTTCATCAATTATTATCGCCAGTTCATCCCGCATTTCTCCACTTTGGTAGCTCCCTTGGTTGCCCTCACCAAGAAGGGGGCAAATCCTAAATTGTGGTCTGAGGAGGTCTCCAAGGCCTTTATCTCTATAAAGTCACACTTCGCTAGCGCTCCCATACTTCATCGCCCCGATGTTGATAAGCCATTTATCAAGGAGGTGGATGCCTCTTCTGTTGGTGCTGGAGCAGTCCTCTTCCAAAAGGATGCTCAAGGTCGGAAGCATCCTTGCTTCTTTTTCTCCAAGACCTTCGCACCAGCAGAGAGGAATTATTCCATCGGGGACAGGGAGTTGCTAGCCATGAAGTTGGCTTTCTCGGAGTGGAGACATCTCTTGGAGGGAGCACGTTTTCCCTTCCAAGTCTTCACAGATCACAAAAATTTGGTGTATCTGCAGACAGCTCAGCGGTTGAATTCTCGCCAGGCCAGATGGTCCTTGTTCTTCTCCCGGTTTCATTTCACCCTCCATTTCCTTTCTGGGGAGAAGAACATTCGGGCCGATGCTCTCTCTCGCTCCGTTGTGTCATCTGCGGAGAAGGAGGAGGAGCCTCGGCTTATTGTCCCCACCGAGAGTTTGAGAACCGTGGCCCCGGTTTCGCTGGAGTCTGTGCCCCCGGGCAAGACTTTTGTTCCATCTAGTTTGCGGCCGGAGGTTCTCTCTTGGGCGCACTCGTCCAGGGTGGGTGGACATTTTGGTACTAAAAGGACATCTGAGTTACTGGCGAGGACATACTGGTGGCCGCATATGGCTCGTGATGTCGCGGAGTACGTTCGGGCGTGTGTTTCTTGCGCCAGGAACAAGACTCCTCGGCAACGGCCAGCTGGTTTGCTTTACCCTCTGCCCGTGGCTGACAGGCCCTGGGAGATGGTCGGGATGGACTTTGTGGTGGGCTTACCCAAGTCTCGTAATTGCACCATTATCTGGGTGATCACCGACCATTTCTCCAAAATGGTGCATTTGGTGCCTCTTCCACGGCTACCATCTGCACGGGCGTTGGCTGTCTTGTTTATCAAGCATATCTTTCGCTTACACGGTATGCCAGACAAAATTGTTAGTGACCGGGGTCCCCAGTTTGCGTCTCGATTCTGGAGGGAGCTATGTCGTTTACTCAGTATTGAGTTAAATCTCTCTTCGGCATATCATCCCGAGACGAATGGGTTGGTAGAAAGGGCCAACCAGACCTTGGTCACATATCTGCGACATTTTGTTTCTGCCAGACAGGATGACTGGGCATCCTTGCTACCGTGGGCAGAGTTTGCACTTAACAATGCCGTAGCCGACTCCACCGGTCAGACTCCATTCCTCTTAAATTACGGCCAGCATCCGCGTGTTCCTGTGCCTATGCCTGTGTCTTCCGCTGATCCCAGGGTGGCAGACTGGGCTGTGGAGGCACGGGACATTTGGGATCGCACGCAGGATGCCATTCGGGCCTCCAAGGAGAGAATGAGGTCCTCCGCCGATGTTCATCGGCGCCCTGCTCCGACTTTTGTCCCTGGCGACTTGGTGTGGCTCTCCGCCCGTAACATCAGGCTGCGAGTTGAGTCCACTAAGTTTGCTCCTCGCTACTTGGGTCCCTTCAAGGTTCTCGAACAGGTTAATCCTGTGGTCTACCGCCTGGCTCTTCCTCCACGCTTGGGTATCACCGACACCTTTCATGTGTCCCTCTTGAAACCCGTATACATGTCTCGGTTTTCCGAGTCATCTGCCGGGACATCGGGTTCGTCTACGGACGATTACGAGGTGAACGCTATTTTGGGGTGTAAGGTGGTACGCGGCAAAAATTTCTATCTGGTGGATTGGAAGGGTTATGGTCCAGAGAACAGGTCATGGGAGCCTGCTGAAAACATTCGGGCCCCACAGCTCATTGCTGCCTTCGAACGTAGCGAGGCCCAAGGAGGGGGGGGGCCCTAGGAGGGGGGGTAATGTTAGGAGTCGAGTTTCCTCTGCTGCACAGGGGGAATCTCGATCCGTCTCCGCTGCGGTCTCCCATTCTCCTCCAGCCGCAGTGGAGCCTGCTCAGCAGGGACGTCGATCCCAGCGTCTCGCTCAGTCTGACTCTGTGAGAAGAGTTACTGCTGCTTCTCCAGCTTCTGCCTTTAAAGCCAATACTGGTCAGCAGCGAGTGGACTTCTCTGGGACTAAGTCCTTGTCTGCGTACACTGAGCATGCCCAGGGCAAGATCTCCCGTTGGAGATCGAGGGTCATGTGCTCAGACTCTGCAGCGCATTCTATTGGTCCTCTTGGCAGGTCTTGGAAGGGCAAAGTTTCTGTGGCCGCTTCCTGTCCTGCAGCTATATAAACTGCGCATGACCGCACGGCCATGCGCTAGTGTACAACTTTATACGTGTGTTTGTTGTGAGTGCAAGTCGTCCTTTAAATACCCCTACCCTACTGTATGATTGTTCGCGTACGGTGTATGGCTGCTATCTAGCGCCCGACTTAACACTCAACGTGTCACACACGTGTCAGCGTCCTCTGCTGTGACCGCCAGTGCGGCGCCACGCGCCTGTGTGCGCTTCCTGACCCATGTCTGGGTACTTAGTGGTGCCTGCCAGCACGGCACAGTTTGCACTTCGGTGCCTCTATTGTATATACTTTTCACACCCAGTTGTGGTGTAGTGCCAGCAAGGGTCTAATCGGACTACTATCCCTGTTGGGGTCTAGTTCGCTGACCACTTGCTCGCGCTCTATGTGCGGTACCGCGATCCTGTGACGCAACAGGATCGCTTTCTTCACGCTGGGTGAGGTTTAACCCACGCGTGTATACTTATGAGTACCGCCATATCGTCTGTCATGTCCTAGCAGCAGGTTTCACCTGCACGGTGGACCCCGGACTGCGAACGCATCCATTACATCTCTCTTGGTGCGTTCCGCCAGTCCTAACACAATCTTAATCTCCCACTATTTTTATTTTTTCCGGGAGAATTTAAAAGAATTCTGGCCCAGTATAACACACTAGGTTTAATGTGGCACAAAATTTGAGACAGGTGGCACACACAGCACTGGGACTGTAGCAGAAATGCCAATCTTAATCTCCCACTATTTTTATTTTTTCAGGGAGAATTTAAAAGAAATCTGGCCCAGTATTACACACTAGGTTTAATGTGGCACAAAATTTGAGACAGGTGGCACACACAGCACTGGCAATGAGGCAGAATTGCCAATCTTAATCTCCCACTATTTTTTTTTCAGGGAGAATTGAAAAGAAATCTGGCCCAGTATTGCACACTAGGTTTAATGTGGCACAAAATTTGAGACAGGTGGCACACACAGGACTGGCACTGAAGCAGAAATGCCAATCTTGATCTCTCACTATTTTTATTTTTTCAGTGGGAATGTAAAAAAAAGCTGGCCCAGTTTTACACACTAGGTTTAATGTGGCACAAAATTTGAGACAGGTGGCACACACAGGACTGGCACTGAAGCAGAAATGCCAATTTTAATCTCCCACTATTTTTATTTTTTCCGGGAGAATTTAAAAGAAATCTGGTCCAGTATAACACACTAGGTTTAATGTGGCACAAAATTTGAGACAGGTGGCACACACAGGACTGGCACTGAAGCAGAAATGCCAATCTTAATCTCCCACTATTTTTTTTTTTTCAGGGAGAATTTAAAAGAAATCTGGCCCAGTATTACACACTAGGTTTAATGTGGCACAACTTTTGAGACAGGTGGCACACACAGGACTGGCACTGAAGCAGAAATGCCAATCTTAATCTCTCACTATTTTTATTTTTTCAGGGAGAATGTAAAAAAAAGCTGGCCCAGTTTTACACACTAGGTTTAATGTGGCACAAAATTTGAGACAGTTGACACACACAGGACTGGCACTGAAGCAGAAATGCCAATCTTAATCTCCCACTATTTTTATTTTTTCAGGGAGAATTTAAAAGAAATCTGTCCCAATATTACACACCAGGTTTAATGTGGAACAAAATTTGAGACAGGTGGCTCACACAGGACTGGCACTGAAGCAGAAATGCCAATCTTAATCTCCCACTATTTTTTTTCAGTGAGAATTTAAAAGAAATCTGGCCCAGTATTACACACTAGGTTTAATGTGGCACAAAATTTGAGACAGGTGGCACACACAGCACTGGCAATGAGGCAGAATTGCCAATCTTAATCTCCCACTATTTTTTTTCAGGGAGAATTGAAAAGAAATCTGGCCCAGTATTACCCACTAGGTTTAATGTGGCACAACTTTTGAGACAGGTGGCACACACAGGACTGGCACTGAAGCAGAAATGCCAATCTTAATCTCTCACTATTTTTACTTTTTCAGGGAGAATGTAAAAAAAAGCTGGCCCAGTTTTACACACTAGGTTTAATGTGGCACAAAATTTGAGACAGGTGGCACACACAGGACTGGCACTGAAGCAGAAATGCCAATCTTAATCTCCCATTATTTTTTTTTTCAGGGAGAATTTAAAAGAAATCTGGCCCAGTATTACACACCAGGTTTAATGTGGCACAAAATTTGAGACAGGTGGCTCACACAGGACTGGCACTGAAGCAGAAATGCCAATCTTAATCTCCCACTATTTTTTTTTCAGGGAGAATTTAAAAGAAATCTGGCCCAGTATTACACACTAGGTTTAATGTGGCACAAAATTTCAGACAGGTGGCACACACAGCACTGGCAATGAGGCATAATTGCCAATCTTAATCTCCTACTATTTTTTTTTCAGGGAGAATTGAAAAGAAATCTGGCCCAGTATTACACACTAGGTTTAATGTGGCACAAAATTTGAGACAGGTGGCACACACAGGACTGGCAATGAAGCAGAAATGCCAATTTTAATCTCCCACTATTTTTATTTTTTCCGGGAGAATTTAAAAGAAATCTGGCCCAGTATAACACACTAGGTTTAATGTGGCACAAAATTTGAGACAGGTGGCACACACAGGACTGGCACTGAAGCAGAAATGCCAATCTTAATCTCCCACTATTTTTTTTTTTCAGGGAGAATTTAAAAGAAATCTGGCCCAGTATTACACACTAGGTTTAATGTGGCACAACTTTTGAGACAGGTGGCACACACAGGACTGGCACTGAAGCAGAAATGCCAATCTTAATCTCTCACTATTTATATTTTTTCAGGGAAAATGTAAAAAAAAGCTGGCCCAGTTTTACACACTAGGTTTAATGTGGCACAAAATTTGAGACAGTTGACACACACAGGACTGGCACTGAAGCAGAAATGCCAATCTTAATCTCCCACTATTTTTATTTTTTCAGGGAGAATTTAAAAGAAATCTGTCCCAGTATTACACACCAGGTTTAATGTGGAACAAAATTTGAGACAGGTGGCTCACACAGGACTGGCACTGAAGCAGAAATGCCAATCTTAATCTCCCACTATTTTTTTCAGTGAGAATTTAAAAGAAATCTGGCCCAGTATTACACACTAGGTTTAATGTGGCACAAAATTTGAGACAGGTGGCACACACAGCACTGGCAATGAGGCAGAATTGCCAATCTTAATCTCCCACTATTTTTTTTCAGGGAGAATTGAAAAGAAATCTGGCCCAGTATTACACACTAGGTTTAATGTGGCACAAAATTTGAGACAGGTGGCACACACAGGACTGGCACTGAAGCAGAAATGCCAATCTTAATCTCCCACAATTTTTTTTCAGGGAGAATTTAAAAGAAATCTGGCCCAGTATTACCCACTAGGTTTAATGTGGCACAACTTTTGAGACAGGTGGCACACACAGGACTGGCACTGAAGCAGAAATGCCAATCTTAATCTCTCACTATTTTTACTTTTTCAGGGAGAATGTAAAAAAAAGCTGGCCCAGTTTTACACACTAGGTTTAATGTGGCACAAAATTTGAGACAGGTGGCACACACAGGACTGGCACTGAAGCAGAAATGCCAATCTTAATCTCCCATTATTTTTTTTTTCAGGGAGAATTGAAAAGAAATCTGGCCCAGTATTACACACCAGGTTTAATGTGGCACAAAATTTGAGACAGGTGGCTCACACAGGACTGGCACTGAAGCAGAAATGCCAATCTTAATCTCCCACTATTTTTTTTTCAGGGAGAATTTAAAAGAAATCTGGCCCAGTATTACACACTAGGTTTAATGTGGCACAAAATTTGAGACAGGTGGCACACACAGCACTGGCAATGAGGCATAATTGCCAATCTTAATCTCCCACTATTTTTTTTTCAGGGAGAATTGAAAAGAAATCTGGCCCAGTATTACACACTAGGTTTAATGTGGCACAAAATTTGAGACAGGTGGCACACACAGGACTGGCACTGAAGCAGAAATGCCAATCTTAATCTCCCACAATTTTTTTTTTCAGGGAGAATTGAAAAGAAATCTGGCCCAGTATTACACACTAGGTTTAATGTGGTACAAAATTTGAGACAGGTGGCACACACAGCACTGGCAATGAGGCAGAATTGCCAATCTTAATCTCCCACTATTTTTATTTTTTCAGGGAGAATTTAAAAGACATCTGGCCCAGTATTACACACTAGGTTTAATGTGGCACAAAATTTGAGACAGGTGGCACACACAGGACTAGCACTGAAGCAGAAATGCCAATCTTAATCTCCCACTATTTTTTTTTTCAGGGAGAATTTAAAAGAAATCTGGCGCAGTATTACACACTAGGTTTAATGTGGCACAAAATTTGAGACAGGTGGCACACACAGGACTGGCACTGAAGCAGAAATGCCAATCTTAATCTCCCACTATTTTTATTTTTCAGGGAGAATTTAAAAGAAATCTGGCCCAGTATTACACATTAGGTTTAATGTGGCACAATATTTGAGACAGGTGGCACACACAGGAGTGGCACTGAAGCAGAAATGCCAATCTTAATCTCCCACTATTTTTTTTCAGGGAGAATTTAAAAGAAATCTGGCCCAGTGTTGCACACTAGGTTTAATGTGGCACAAAATTTGAGACAGGTGGCACACACAGGAGTGGCACTGAAGCAGAAATGCCAATCTTAATCTCCCACAATTTTTTTTTTCAGGGAGAATTGAAAAGAAATCTGGCCTAGTATTACACACTAGGTTTAATGTGGCACAAAATTTGAGACAGGTGGCCCACACAGGACTGGCACTGAAGCAGAAATGCCAATCTTAATCTCCCACTATTTTTATTTTTTCCGGGAGAATTTAAAAGAATTCTGGCCCAGTATAACACACTAGGTTTAATGTGGCACAAAATTTGAGACAGGTGGCACACACAGGACTGGGACTGTAGCAGAAATGCCAATCTTAATCTCCCACTATTTTTATTTTTTCAGGGAGAATTTAAAAGAAATCTGGCTCAGTATTACACACTAGGTTTAATGTGGCACAAAATTTGAGACAGGTGGCACACACAGGAGTGGCACTGAAGCAGAAATGCCAATCTTAATCTCCCACTATTTTTTTTTTCAGGGAGAATTTAAAAGAAATCTGGCCCAGTATTGCACACTAGATTTAATGTGGCACAAAATTTGAGACAGGTGGCACACACAGGACTGGCACTGAAGCAGAAATGCCAATCTTAATCTCCCACTATTTTTTTTTCAGCGAGAATTTAAAAGAAATCTGGCCCAGTATTACACACTAGGTTTAAAGTGGCACACAATTTGAGACAGGTGGAACACACAGGAGTGGCACTGAAGCAGAAATGCCAATCTTAATCTCCCACTATTTTTTTTCAGGGAGAATTGAAAAGAAATCTGGCCCAGTATTACACACTAGGTTTAATGTGGCACAAAATTTGAGACAGGTGGCACACACAGGACTGGCACTGAAGCAGAAATGCCAATCTTAATCTCCCACAATTTTTTTTTTCAGGGACAATTTAAAAGAAATCTGGCCCAGTATTACACACTAGGTTTAATGTGGCACACAATTTGAGACAGGTGGCACACACAGGAGTGTCAATGAAGCAGAAATGCCAATCCTAATCTCCCACTATTTTTTTTCAGGGAGAACTGAAAAGAAATCTGGCCCAGTATTACACACTAGGTTTAATGTGGCATAAAAATTTGAGACAGGTGGCACACACAGGACTGGCACTGAAGCAGAAATGCCAATCCTAATCTCCCACTATTTTTTTTCAGGGAGAATTGAAAAGAAATCTGGCTCAGTATTACACACTAGGTTTAGTGTGGCACAAAATTTGAGACAGGTGGCACACACAGGACTGGCACTGAAGCAGAAATGCCAATCTTAATCTCCCACTATTTTTTTTTCAGGGAGAATTTAAAAGAAATCTGGCCCAGTATTACACACTAGGTTTAATGTGGCACAAAATTTGAGACAGGTGGCACACACAGGACTGACACTGAAGCAGAAATGCCAATCTTAATCTCCCACTATTTTTTTTTCAGGGAGAATTAATGAGAAATCTGGCCCAGTATTACACAGTAGGTTTAATGTGGCACAAAATTTGAGACAGGTGGCACACACAGCACTGGCAATGAGGCAGAATTGCCAATCTTAATCTCCCACTATTTTTTTTTTTCAGGGAGAATTTAAAAGAAATCTGGCCCAGTATTACATACTAGGTTTAATGTGGCACAAAATTTGAGACAGGTGGCACACACAGGAGTGGCACTGAAGCAGAAATGCCAATCTTAATCTCCCACAATTTTTTTTTTCAGGGAGAATTTAAAAGAATTCTGGCCCAGTATTGCACACTAGGTTTAATGTGGCACAAAATTTGAGACAGGTGGCACACACAGGAGTGGCACTGAAGCAGAAATGCCAATCTTAATCTCCCACAATTTTTTTTTTCAGGGAGAATTGAAAAGAAATCTGGCCCAGTATTACACACTAGGTTTAATGTGGCACAAAATTTGAGACAGGTGGCACACACAGGACTGGCACTGAAGCAGAAATGCCAATCTTAATCTCCCACTATTTTTATTTTTTCCGGGAGAATTTAAAAGAATTCTGGCCCAGTATAACACACTAGGTTTAATGTGGCACAAAATTTGAGACAGGTGGCACACACAGGACTGGGACTGAAGCAGAAATGCCAATCTTAATCTCCCACTATTTTTATTTTCAGGGAGAATTTAAAAGAAATCTGGCCCAGTATTACACACCAGGTTTAATGTGGCACAAAATTTGAGACAGGTGGCTCACACAGGACTGGCACTGAAGCAGAAATGCCAATCTTAATCTCCCACTATTTTTTTTCAGTGAGAATTTAAAAGAAATCTGGCCCAGTATTACACACTAAGTTTAATGTGGCACAAAATTTGAGACAGTTGGCACACACAGGACTGGCACTGAAGCAGAAATGCCAATCTTAATCTCCCACTATTTTTATTTTTTCAGGGAGAATTTAAAAAAAAGCTGGCCCAGTTGTACACACTAGGTTTAATGTGGCACAAAATTTGAGACAGGTGGCACACACAGGACTGGCACTGAAGCAGAAATGCCAATCTTAATCTCCCACTATTTTTATTTTTTCAGGGAGAATTTAAAAAAAAGCTGGCCCAGTTGTACACACTAGGTTTAATGTGGCACAAAATTTGAGACAGGTGGCACACACAGGACTGGCACTGAATCAGAAATGCCAATCTTAATCTCCCACTATTTTTTTTTTCAGGGAGAATTTAAAAGAAATCTGGCCCAGTATTACACACTAGGTTTAATGTGGCACAAAATTTGAGACAGGTGGCACACACAGGACTGGCACTGATGCAGAAATGCCAATCTTAATCTCCCACTATTTTTTTTTCAGGGAGAATTTAAAAAAAAGCTGGCCCAGTTGTACACACTAGGTTTAATGTGGCACAAAATTTGAGACAGGTGGCACACACAGGACTGGCACTGAAGCAGAAATGCCAATCTTAATCTCCCACTATTTTTATTTTTTCAGGGAGAATTTAAAAAAAAGCTGGCCCAGTTGTACACACTAGGTTTAATGTGGCACAAAATTTGAGACAGGTGGCACACACAGGACTGGCACTGAAGCAGAAATGCCAATCTTAATCTCCCACTATTTTTTTTTTCAGGGAGAATTTAAAAGAAATCTGGCCCAGTATTACACACTAGGTTTAATGTGGCACAACATTTGAGACAGGTGGCACACACAGGAGTGGCACTGAAGCAGAAATGCCAATCTTAATCTCCCACTATTTTTTTTCAGGGAGAATTTAAAAGAAATCTGGCCCAGTATTGCACACTAGGTTTAATGTGGCACAAAATTTGAGACAGGTGGCACACACAGGACTGGCACTGAAGCAGAAATGCCAATCTTAATCTCCCACTATTTTTTTTCAGGGAGAATTGAAAAGAAATCTGGCCCAGTATTACACACTAGGTTTAATGTGGCACAAAATTTGAGACAGGTGGCACACACAGCACTGGCAATGAGGCAGAATTGCCAATCTTAATCTTCCACTATTTTTTTTTTCAGGGAGAATTGAAAAGAAATCTGGCCCAGTATTACACACTAGGTTTAATGTGGCACAAAATTTGAGACAGGTGGCACACACAGGACTGGCACTGAAGCAGAAATGCCAATCTTAATCTCCCACTATTTTTTTTCAGGGAGAATTTAAAAGAAATCTGGCCCAGTATTACACACTAGGTTTAATGTGGCACAACTTTTGAGACAGGTGGCACACACAGGACTGGCACTGAAGCAGAAATGCCAATCTTAATCTCCCACTATTTTTACTTTTTCAGGGAGAATGTAAAAAAAGCTGGCCCAGTTTTACACACTAGGTTTAATGTGGCACAAAATTTGAGACAGGTGGCACACACAGGACTGGCACTGAAGCAGAAATGCCAATCTTAATCTTGAAATATTTTTTTTTTCAGGGAGAATTTAAAAGAAATCTGGCCCAGTATTACAAACCAGGTTTAATGTGGCACAAAATTTGAGACAGGTGGCTCACACAGGACTGGCACTGAAGCAGAAATGCCAATCTTAATCTCCCACTATTTTTTTTTCAGGGAGAATTTAAAAGAAATCTGGCCCAGTATTACACACTAGGTTTAATGTGGCACAAAATTTGAGACTGGTGGCACACACAGCACTGGCAATGAGGCAGAATTGCCAATCTTAATCTCCCACTATTTTTTTTTCAGGGAGAATTGAAAAGAAATCTGGCCCAGTATTACACACTAGGTTTAATGTGGCACAAAATTTGAGACAGGTGGCACACACAGGACTGGCACTGAAGCAGAAATGCCAATCTTAATCTCCCACTATTTTTTTTCAGGGAGAATTGAAAACAAATCTGGCCCAGTATTACACACTAGGTTTAATGTGGCACAACTTTTGAGACAGGTGGCACACACAGGACTGGCACTGAAGCAGAAATGCCAATCTTAATCTCCCACTATTTTTATTTTCAGGGAGAATTTAAAAGAAATCTGGCCCAGTATTACACACTAGGCTTAAAGTGGCACACAATTTGAGACAGGTGGCACACACAGGACTGGCACTGAAGCAGAAATGCCAATCTTAATCTTGAAATATTTTTTTTTTCAGGGAGAATTTAAAAGAAATCTGGCCCAGTATTACAAACCAGGTTTAATGTGGCACAAAATTTGAGACAGGTGGCTCATACAGGACTGGCACTGAAGCAGAAATGCCAATCCTAATCTCCCACTATTTTTTCTCAGGGAGAATTGCAAAGAAATCTGGCTCTGTATTACACACTAGGTTTAATGTGGCACAAAATTTGAGACAGATGGCACACACAGGACTGGCACTGAATCAGAAATGCCAATCTTAATCTCCCAATATTTTTTTTTCAGGGAGAATTTAAAAGAAATCTGGCCCAGTATTACACACTAGGTTTAATGTGGCACATAATTTGAGACAGGTGGCACACACAGGAGTGGCACTGAAGCAGAAATGCCAATTTTAATCTCCCACTATTTTTTTTTCAGGGAGAATTGAAAAGAAATCTGGCCCAGTATTACACACTAGGTTTAATGTGGCACAAAATTTGAGACAGGTGGCCACACAGGACTGGCACTGAAGCAGAAATGCCAATCTTAATCTCCCACTATTTTTTTTCAGGGAGAATTGAAAACAAATCTGGCCCAGTATTACACACTAGGTTTAATGTGGCACAACTTTTGAGAGAGGTGGCACACACAGGACTGGCACTGAAGCAGAAATGCCAATCTTAATCTCCCACTATTTTTATTTTCAGGGAGAATTTAAAAGAAATCTGGCCCAGTATTACACACTAGGCTTAAAGTGGCACACAATTTGAGACAGGTGGCACACACAGGACTGGCACTGAAGCAGAAATGCCAATCTTAATCTTGAAATATTTTTTTTTCAGGGAGAATTTAAAAGAAATCTGGCCCAGTATTACAAACCAGGTTTAATGTGGCACAAAATTTGAGACAGGTGGCTCATACAGGACTGGCACTGAAGCAGAAATGCCAATCCTAATCTCCCACTATTTTTTCTCAGGGAGAATTGCAAAGAAATCTGGCTCTGTATTACACACTAGGTTTAATGTGGCACAAAATTTGAGACAGATGGCACACACAGGACTGGCACTGAATCAGAAATGCCAATCTTAATCTCCCAATATTTTTTTTTCAGGGAGAATTTAAAAGAAATCTGGCCCAGTATTACACACTAGGTTTAATGTGGCACAAAATTTGAGACAGGTGGCTCACACAGGACTGGCACTGAAGCAGAAATGCCAATCTTAATCTCCCACTATTTTTTTTCAGTGAGAATTTAAAAGAAATCTGGCCCAGTATTACACACTAGGTTTAATGTGGCACAAAATTTGAGACAGTTGGCACACACAGGACTGGCAATGAAGCAGAAATGCCAATCTTAATCTCCCACTATTTTTATTTTTTCAGGGAGAATTTAAAAAAAAGCTGGCCCAGTTGTACACACTAGGTTTAATGTGGCACAAAATTTGAGACAGGTGGCACACACAGGACTGGCACTGAAGCAGAAATGCCAATCTTAATCTCCCACTATTTTTTTTTTCAGGGAGAATTTAAAAGAAATCTGGCCCAGTATTACACACTAGGTTTAATGTGGCACAAAATTTGAGACAGGTGGCACACACAGGACTGGCACTGATGCAGAAATGCCAATCTTAATCTCCCACTATTTTTTTTTCAGGGAGAATTTAAAAAAAAGCTGGCCCAGTTGTACACACTAGGTTTAATGTGGCACAAAATTTGAGACAGGTGGCACACACAGGACTGGCACTGAAGCAGAAATGCCAATCTTAATCTCCCACTATTTTTATTTTTTCAGGGAGAATTTAAAAAAAAGCTGGCCCAGTTGTACACACTAGGTTTAATGTGGCACAAAATTTGAGACAGGTGGCACACACAGGACTGGCACTGAAGCAGAAATGCCAATCTTAATCTCCCACTATTTTTTTTTTCAGGGAGAATTTAAAAGAAATCTGGCCCAGTATTACACACTAGGTTTAATGTGGCACAACATTTGAGACAGGTGGCACACACAGGAGTGGCACTGAAGCAGAATTGCCAATCTTAATCTCCCACTATTTTTTTTCAGGGAGAATTTAAAAGAAATCTGGCCCAGTATTGCACACTAGGTTTAATGTGGCACAAAATTTGAGACAGGTGGCACACACAGGACTGGCACTGAAGCAGAAATGCCAATCTTAATCTCCCACTATTTTTTTTCAGGGAGAATTGAAAAGAAATCTGGCCCAGTATTACACACTAGGTTTAATGTGGCACAAAATTTGAGACAGGTGGCACACACAGCACTGGCAATGAGGCAGAATTGCCAATCTTAATCTTGAAATATTTTTTTTTTCAGGGAGAATTTAAAAGAAATCTGGCCCAGTATTACAAACCAGGTTTAATGTGGCACAAAATTTGAGACAGGTGGCTCACACAGGACTGGCACTGAAGCAGAAATGCCAATCTTAATCTCCCACTATTTTTTTTTCAGGGAGAATTTAAAAGAAATCTGGCCCAGTATTACACACTAGGTTTAATGTGGCACAAAATTTGAGACTGGTGGCACACACAGCACTGGCAATGAGGCAGAATTGCCAATCTTAATCTCCCACTATTTTTTTTTCAGGGAGAATTGAAAAGAAATCTGGCCCAGTATTACACACTAGGTTTAATGTGGCACAAAATTTGAGACAGGTGGCACACACAGGACTGGCACTGAAGCAGAAATGCCAATCTTAATCTCCCACTATATTTTTTCAGGGAGAATTGAAAACAAATCTGGCCCAGTATTTGTTAGGGGTCGAGTTCCCGCTTCTGCACTGGGGGAATCTCGAGCCACTTCCGCTGCGGTCTCCCATTCTTGTCCAGCCGCAGTGGAGCCTGCTCAGCAAGGACGTCGGTCCCAGCGTCTTGCTCATTCTCACTCTGTTCAGAGAGTTAGTGCTGCTTCTCCAGTCTCTGCCATTAAAGTCAGTACTGGTCAGCAGCGAGCGGACTTCTCTGGGACTAAGTCCTTGTCTGCATGTACTGAGCATGCCCAGCGTAAGGTCTCCCGTTGGAGATCGAGGGTCATGTGCTCAGGCTCTGCAGCACATTCCATTGGTCCTCTTGGCAGGTCCTAGAAGGGCAAAAGTGCTGTGGCCACTTCCTGTGCTGCTCCTATATAAACTGCGCATGACCGCACGGCCATGCGCTAGTATTGTCTAACAATTGTTGATGTGTGTATGTTGTGAGTGCAAGTCGTCCTTGGAAACCCCTTCCCTATTGAATGTCTGTTCGCGGAAGGTGTATGGCTGCTACCTAGCGCCCGACTTAGCCTACAGCACTAGACACACATCTCAGCGTCCTGTAGCTGTGCCTGCCAGTACGGCGCCGTGCGCCTGCCTTGCGCTTTCCATACCCGAGTCTGGGTGGTTAGTGGCGTCCGTTAGTGCGGCATCGCTCGCACTCTTGTGCACTTATACTTCTTAAGGTTCTCTACACACCCAGTTGCGGTGTTACGCCAGCAAGGGTCTAATCGGGCTCCAATCCCTTCTGGGGTTAAGTCCGCTGACCACTTGCTCGCGCACTAGTGCGGTACTGCGGTCCTGTGGATTAACAGGATCGCTTTCTTCACGCTGGGTGAGGTTTAACCCACGCGTGTATCCGTTAGTGTACCGCCATATTGTCCGTCTTGCTAGCTGCAGGGTCTTTTACCTGCACGGTGGACCTCGGACTGCGAACGCACCTAGTTTCGTACCATCTATACATGGTGCGTTCCGCCAGTCCTTAACATAATACTAGCGCCAAGGTCTGGCTAGTATGGCGGACATTCAGCAATCTTTGCGGTATATCCAGCAGTTGGAGGGTAGGTTGAAGGTTCTCGAGAACTCAACCTCAGCTGTGGATGTTACCGCAGTTGCTGTAAAGGCTGCTGGCGTGGCGGCAGCAACCTTGTCCACTGCCACCCCTGTTCCGACATTATCCCGCCTCCCGTTGCCAGAAAAATTTTCTGGAGATTGCAAAACTTGTAGGGGATTCGTGAGTCAGTGCTCTATCCACCTCGAGCTCCTGGCTGCACGTTTTCCTACAGAGCGGGCTAAGGTGGGATTTATTGTCTCGCTGTTGTCGGACAGGGCGTTGGAGTGGGCTACGCCGCTGTGGGAGCGTGATGATCATGTGGTGCAGAGTGCTCCGTTGTTTCTGGGCACGCTGAAAAAGGTCTTTCTAGGACCTCAACTCACCCATGATACAGCGCTCCAACTACTGGCATTAACTCAGGGTGAGTCCTTGGTCAGCCATTTTTCCGTCCGATTCCGTACTTTAGCTTCCGAGCTGGAGTGGTCGGATAAAGCCCTTATCCCCATATTCTGGAGGGGCCTGGCTGACCATGTTAAGGACGCTCTGGCCACTAGGGAGATTCCTGCCACACTGGAGGAGTTAATATCTATTTCTACTCGTATAGACCTCCGTTTTAACGAGCGGAGGTTGGAACGAGCCCAGTGTAGGCAGAGGTTTCGGCTGGCTCCTACCTTCGCCAAACCTTTGAAATCTCCAGTCCAGGCATCTGAGTCACATGAGACCTTGGAGGTGACACGAGCGGGATCCAAGTCTCAGTCCGCTCGTGCACATAAGGTTCGTCATGTTCGCCAGCAGTCAGGACGTCTTGCCTCCAAGAGTCCTCAGCGGTCGGGGAAACGTCAGCGTCTAGTGGCAGTTGGAGGAGGTACACTAGACACGGCGACGTTTGCCTCAAAGTTGTCCTTCAAGGGGACAATTACCATAGGCCCATCCACTCTCACGGTCGAGCTATGCTTGGACTCTGGGGCAGAGGGTAACTTTATGTCCTCCGCCTTTGCCCAGCGTCACGCAATACCCTTGGTGATGCTCGCCCAGCCAGTGACCGTTCGAGTGGTAAATGGGTCAACACTACCTTCACAGATTACCCACCAAACCATTCCTTTCACCCTATCTGTGTCTCCATCACATCAGGAGATAATCTCCCTATTAGTCATTCCTGAGGGAATTGATGAGGTCCTGTTGGGGATGCCATGGCTTCGCTACCATTCTCCTCATATTGAGTGGTCCTCTGGGAGAATTTTGGGATGGAGTAAATCCTGTGAGGGTAGATGTCAGAGGGAGTGCGTTCAGGTTGCTACTACACAGGTACCCGCAGATCTTTCCTCTCTCCCCAAGCACTATTGGTCCCATGCAGACGTGTTCTCCAAAAGAGCTGCGGAGACCCTTCCGCCTCACCGCCCCTATGACTGTCCTATTGACCTCTTGCCTGGTGCTGAGCCTCCCCGGGGTCGAGTCTACCCGTTATCTCTCCCGGAGACGGAGGCAATGTCCCAGTATATTCAGGAGAATCTGGCAAGAGGATTCATTAGGAAGTCAGTGTCACCGGCAGGGGCTGGGTTCTTCTTCGTACAGAAGAAGACTGGAGACTTACGTCCATGCATAGACTACAGGGGTCTTAACGCAATTACCGTTAAGAACAAGTACCCATTACCCCTGATATCTGAGCTCTTTGATAGGCTACGGGGAGCAAAGGTATTTACAAAGTTAGATCTGCGGGGTGCTTACAACCTGATTCGCATCCGTGAGGGGGATGAATGGAAGACGGCTTTTAACACCAGGGATGGGCACTATGAATATCTAGTGATGCCCTTTGGGCTCTGTAATGCCCCAGCCGTTTTCCAAGACTTTGTGAACGACATCTTTCGGGATATGCTCACCACCTCGGTCGTAGTCTATCTGGATGACATTCTCATCTACTCTCCAGATATAGACTCCCATCGGAGAGATGTTCGCAAAGTCTTCGACCTCTTACGGGCAAACTCCCTCTACGCTAAGTTGGAGAAGTGTGTGTTTGAGCAGGAGTCCTTGCCTTTCCTTGGATATATCATTTCTGCCCAGGGTTTGGCTATGGATCCTGCCAAGCTACAGGCTGTAATGGACTGGCAGGAACCCCATTCTCTTAAAGCGGTGCAGCGCTTTATGGGGTTCATTAATTATTATCGCCAGTTCATTCCACACTTCTCAACTTTGGTAGCTCCCTTGGTCGCCCTCACCAAGAAGGGAGCAAATCCCAAGTTGTGGTCAGAGGAGGTCTCCAAGGCCTTTCTCTCGATTAAGTCACACTTCGCTAGCGCTCCCATCCTACATCGCCCCGATGTAGATAAACCATTCATCTTGGAGGTGGATGCCTCATCCGTTGGTGCTGGAGCAGTCCTTTTCCAAAAGGATGCTCAAGGTCGGAAGCATCCTTGCTTCTTCTTCTCCAAGACCTTCACACCAGCGGAGAGGAATTATTCCATCGGGGACAGGGAGTTGCTAGCTATGAAGTTGGCTTTTTCAGAGTGGAGACACCTCTTGGAGGGAGCTCGCTTTCCCTTCCAAGTCTTCACTGACCACAAGAACTTGGTGTATATACAGACGGCCCAGCGGCTGAATTCTCGCCAGGCTAGATGGTCCCTGTTCTTCTCCCGGTTCCATTTTACTCTCCATTTTCTCTCCGGGGAGAAGAACGTTCGTGCCGACGCTCTCTCCCGCTCCGTAGTGTCATCTGAGGAGGAGGAGGAGGAGCCTCGGCTTATTGTCCCTTCTGAGAGCCTGAGAACTGTAGCTCCGGTTTCGCTAGAGTCTGTGCCCCCGGGCAAGACTTTCGTGCCAGCTAACTTGCGACCGGAGGTTCTCTCTTGGGCTCACTCCTCCAGAGTGGGGGGGCATTTTGGGACCAAGAGGACATCAGAGCTTTTGGCGAGAACATACTGGTGGCCGCATATGGCCCGAGATGTCAGGGACTACATTCAGGCGTGCGTTTCTTGCGCCCAGAATCGGTCTCCTCGGCAACGGCCTGCTGGGTTGCTTTACCCTCTACCGGTGGCAGACAGGCCCTGGGAGATGGTCGGAATGGACTTTGTGGTGGGTCTACCCAAGTCGCGTGGCTGCTCCATTATTTGGGTTGTCACTGACCATTTCTCTAAGATGGTGCATTTGGTGCCGCTTCCTCGGTTACCCTCAGCACGGGCCTTGGCGGTGTTGTTCGTTAAACACGTTTTCCGTTTGCATGGTATGCCTGATAAAATTGTCAGCGATCGGGGTCCCCAGTTCGCATCTCGGTTTTGGAGAGAGCTCTGCCGTTTACTCAGCATAGAGTTAAACCTCTCCTCTGCTTACCATCCCGAGACGAATGGGTTGGTGGAGAGAACCAACCAGACTCTGGTGACATATTTGCGACATTTCGTCTCTGCTAGGCAGGATGACTGGGCATCTTTGCTACCTTGGGCGGAATTTGCCCTGAACAATGCCGTAGCCGATTCCACTGGTCAAACTCCTTTTCTCCTTAATTACGGCCAGCATCCGCGTGTCCCTGTGCCCATGCCCGTGTCCTCCACCGATTCTAGGGTGGCAGACTGGGCGGTGGAGGCACGTGACATCTGGGACCGCACACAGGATGCTATCCGGGCCTCCAAGGAGAGAATGAGGGTTTCGGCTGATACACACCGGCGCCCCGCTCCGGTCTTTGCTCCCGGCGACTTAGTGTGGCTCTCCGCCCGTAACATCAGGCTGCGAGTTGAGTCCACTAAGTTTGCTCCTCGCTACATTGGCCCGTTTAAAGTTCTGGAACAGGTCAACCCTGTGGTTTACCGTTTGGCCATTCCTTCACGCCTTGGTATCACCGATACCTTTCACGTTTCCCTCTTAAAGCCCGTTCGTTTGTCTCGGTTTTCTGAGTCATCTGCTGGGACATCGGGTTCATCCACGGATGAATTTGAGGTGAATGCTATTGTGGGAAGCAAGGTGGTACGTGGCAAAAAATTTTTTTTGGTGGATTGGAAGGGTCATGGTCCAGAGGATAGAACCTGGGAGCCTGTGGAGCACATTCGGGCTCCGCAGCTCATTGCTGCCTTTGAACGTAGCGAGGCCCAAGGAGGGGGGGGCCCTAGGAGGGGGGGTAATGTTAGGGGTCGAGTTCCCGCTTCTGCACTGGGGGAATCTCGAGCCACTTCCGCTGCGGTCTCCCATTCTTGTCCAGCCGCAGTGGAGCCTGCTCAGCAAGGACGTCGGTCCCAGCGTCTTGCTCATTCTCACTCTGTTCAGAGAGTTAGTGCTGCTTCTCCAGTCTCTGCCATTAAAGTCAGTACTGGTCAGCAGCGAGCGGACTTCTCTGGGACTAAGTCCTTGTCTGCATGTACTGAGCATGCCCAGCGTAAGGTCTCCCGTTGGAGATCGAGGGTCATGTGCTCAGGCTCTGCAGCACATTCCATTGGTCCTCTTGGCAGGTCCTAGAAGGGCAAAAGTGCTGTGGCCACTTCCTGTGCTGCTCCTATATAAACTGCGCATGACCGCACGGCCATGCGCTAGTATTGTCTAACAATTGTTGATGTGTGTATGTTGTGAGTGCAAGTCGTCCTTGGAAACCCCTTCCCTATTGAATGTCTGTTCGCGGAAGGTGTATGGCTGCTACCTAGCGCCCGACTTAGCCTACAGCACTAGACACACATCTCAGCGTCCTGTAGCTGTGCCTGCCAGTACGGCGCCGTGCGCCTGCCTTGCGCTTTCCATACCCGAGTCTGGGTGGTTAGTGGCGTCCGTTAGTGCGGCATCGCTCGCACTCTTGTGCACTTATACTTCTTAAGGTTCTCTACACACCCAGTTGCGGTGTTACGCCAGCAAGGGTCTAATCGGGCTCCAATCCCTTCTGGGGTTAAGTCCGCTGACCACTTGCTCGCGCACTAGTGCGGTACTGCGGTCCTGTGGATTAACAGGATCGCTTTCTTCACGCTGGGTGAGGTTTAACCCACGCGTGTATCCGTTAGTGTACCGCCATATTGTCCGTCTTGCTAGCTGCAGGGTCTTTTACCTGCACGGTGGACCTCGGACTGCGAACGCACCTAGTTTCGTACCATCTATACATGGTGCGTTCCGCCAGTCCTTAACAGTATTACACACTAGGTTTAATGTGGCACAACTTTTGAGACAGGTGGCACACACAGGACTGGCACTGAAGCAGAAATGCCAATCTTAATCTCCCACTATTTTTATTTTCAGGGAGAATTTAAAAGAAATCTGGCCCAGTATTACACACTAGGCTTAAAGTGGCACACAATTTGAGACAGGTGGCACACACAGGACTGGCACTGAAGCAGAAATGCCAATCTTAATCTTGAAATATTTTTTTTTTCAGGGAGAATTTAAAAGAAATCTGGCCCAGTATTACAAACCAGGTTTAATGTGGCACAAAATTTGAGACAGGTGGCTCATACAGGACTGGCACTGAAGCAGAAATGCCAATCCTAATCTCCCACTATTTTTTCTCAGGGAGAATTGCAAAGAAATCTGGCTCTGTATTACACACTAGGTTTAATGTGGCACAAAATTTGAGACAGATGGCACACACAGGACTGGCACTGAATCAGAAATGCCAATCTTAATCTCCCAATATTTTTTTTTCAGGGAGAATTTAAAAGAAATCTGGCCCAGTATTACACACTAGGTTTAATGTGGCACAAAATTTGAGACAGGTGGCACACACAGGAGTGGCACTGAAGCAGAAATGCCAATTTTAATCTCCCACTATTTTTTTTTCAGGGAGAATTTAAAAGAATTATGGCCCAGTATTACACACTAGGTTTAATGTGGCACAAAATTTGAGACAGGTGGCACACACAGGACTGGCACTGAAGCAGAAATGCCAATCTTAATCTCCCACTATTTTTTTTTTCAGGGAGAATTTAAGAGACATCTGGCCCAGTATTACACACTACGTTTAATGTGGCACAAAATTTGAGACAGGTGGCACACACAGCACTGGCAATGAGGCAGAATTGCCAATCTTAATCTCCCACTATTTTTATTTTTTCAGGGAGAATTTAAAAGACATCTGGCCCAGTATTACACACTAGGTTTAATGTGGCACAAAATTTGAGACAGGTGGCACACACAGGACTGGCACTGAAGCAGAAATGCCAATCTTAATCTCCCACTATTTTTTTTTTCAGGGAGAATTTAAAAGAAATCTGGCGCAGTATTACACACTAGGTTTAATGTGGCACAAAATTTGAGACAGGTGGCACACACAGGACTGGCACTGAAGCAGAAATGCCAATCTTAATCTCCCACTATTTTTATTTTTTCAGGGAGAATTTAAAAAAAAAGCTGGCCCAGTTTTACACACTAGGTTTAATGTGGCACAAAATTTGAGACAGGTGGCACACACAGGACTGGCACTGAAGCAGAAATGCCAATCTTAATCTCCCACTATTTTTTTTCAGGGAGAATTTAAAAGAAATCTGGCCCAGTATTGCACACTAGGTTTAATGTGGCACAAAATTTGAGACAGGTGGCACACACAGGAGTGGCACTGAAGCAGAAATGCCAATCTTAATCTCCCACTATTTTTATTTTTTCCGGGAGAATTTAAAAGAATTCTAGCCCAGTATAACATACTAGGTTTAATGTGGCACAAAATTTGAGACAGGTGGCACACACAGGACTGGGACTGTAGCAGAAATGCCAATCTTAATCTCCCACTATTTTTATTTTTTCAGGGAGAATTTAAAAGAAATCTGGCCCAGTATTACACACTAGGTTTAATGTGGCACAAAATTTGAGACAGGTGGCACACACAGCACTGGCAATGAGGTAGAATTGCCAATCTTAATCTCCCACTATTTTTTTTTCAGGGAGAATTGAAAATAAATCTGGCCCAGTATTACACACTAGGTTTAATGTGGCACAAAATTTGAGACAGGTGGCACACACAGCACTGGCAATGAGGCAGAATTGCCAATCTTAATCTCCCACTATTTTTTTTTTCAGGGAGAATTGAAAAGAAATCTGGCCCAGTATTACACACTAGGTTTAATGTGGCACAAAATTTGAGACAGGTGGCACACACAGGACTGGCACTGAAGCAGAAATGCCAATCTTAATCTCCCACTATTTTTTTTCAGGGAGAATTTAAAAGAAATCTGGCCCAGTATTACACACTAGGTTTAATGTGGCACAACTTTTGAGACAGGTGGCACACACAGGACTGGCACTGAAGCAGAAATGCCAACCTTAATCTCTCACTATTTTTATTTTTTCAGGGAGAATGTAAAAAAAAGCTGGCCCAGTTTTACACACTAGGTTTAATGTGGCACAAAATTTGAGACAGGTGGCACACACAGCACTGGCAATGAGGCAGAATTGCCAATCTTAATCTCCCACTATTTTTTTTTTCAGGGAGAATTGAAAAGAAATCTGGCCCAGTATTACACACTAGGTTTAATGTGGCACAAAATTTGAGACAGGTGGCACACACAGGACTGGCACTGAAGCAGAAATGCCAATCTTAATCTCCCACTATTTTTTTTCAGGGAGAATTTAAAAGAAATCTGGCCCAGTATTACACACTAGGTTTAATGTGGCACAACTTTTGAGACAGGTGGCACACACAGGACTGGCACTGAAGCAGAAATGCCAATCTTAATCTCTCACTATTTTTATTTTTTCAGGGAGAATGTAAAAAAAAGCTGGCCCAGTTTTACACACTAGGTTTAATGTGGCACAAAATTTGAGACAGGTGGCACACACAGGACTGGCACTGAAGCAGAAATGCCAATCTTAATCTCCCACTATTTTTTTTTCAGGGAGAATTTAAAAGAAATCTGGCCCAGTATTACACACTAGGTTTAATGTGGCACAAAATTTGAGACAGGTGGCACACACAGGACTA
Source organism: Ranitomeya imitator (assembly GCF_032444005.1). Lineage (NCBI taxonomy): Eukaryota > Metazoa > Chordata > Amphibia > Anura > Dendrobatidae > Ranitomeya > Ranitomeya imitator. Next base: position 642,558,898 of record NC_091282.1, on the reverse strand, counting down.
GCACTGAAGCAGAAATGCCAATCTTAATCTCCCACTATTTTTATTTTTTCAGGGAGAATTTAAAAGACATCTGGCCCAGTATTACACACTAGGTTTAATGTGGCACAAAATTTGAGACAGGTGGCACACACAGGACTAGCACTGAAGCAGAAATGCCAATCTTAATCTCCCACTATTTTTTTTTTCAGGGAGAATTTAAAAGAAATCTGGCGCAGTATTACACACTAGGTTTAATGTGGCACAAAATTTGAGACAGGTGGCACACACAGGACTGGCAATGAGGCATAATTGCCAATTTTAATCTCCCACTATTTTTTTTTCAGGGAGAATTGAAAAGAAATCTGGCCCAGTATTACACACTAGGTTTAATGTGGCACAAAATTTGAGACAGGTGGCACACACAGGACTGGCACTGAAGCAGAAATGCCAAACTTAATCTCCCACTATTTTTTTTCAGGGAGGATTTAAAAGAAATCTGGCCCAGTATTACACACTAGGTTTAATGTGGCACAAAATTTGAGACAGGTGGCACACACAGGACTGGCACTGAAGCAGAAATGCCAATCTTAATCTCCCATTATTTTTTTTTTCAGGGAGAATTTAAAAGAAATCTGGCCCAGTATTACACACTAGGTTTAATGTGGCACAAAATTTGAGACAGGTGGCACACACAGGAGTGGCACTGAAGCAGAAATGCCAATCTTAATCTCCCACTATTTTTTTTTTCGGGGAGAATTTAAAAGAAATCTTGCCCAGTATTACACACTAGGTTTAATGTGGCACAAAATTTGAGACAGGTGGCACACACAACACTGGCAATGAGGCAGAATTGACAATCTTAATCTCCCACTATTTTTATTTTTTCAGGGAGAATTTTAAAGAAATCTGGCCCAGTATTACACACTAGGTTTAATGTGCCACAAAATTTGAGACAGGTGGCACACACAGGAGTGGCACTGAAGCAGAAATGCCAATCTTAATCTCCCACAATTTTTTTGTTCAGGGAGAATTGAAAAGAAATCTGGCCCAGTATTACACACTAGGTTTAATGTGGCACAAAATTTGAGACAGGTGGCACACACAGGACTGGCACTGAAGCAGAAATGCCAAACTTAATCTCCCACTATTTTTTTTCAGGGAGGATTTAAAAGAAATCTGGCCCAGTATTACACACTAGGTTTAATGTGGCACAAAATTTGAGACAGGTGGCACACACAGGACTGGCACTGAAGCAGAAATGCCAATCTTAATCTCCCATTATTTTTTTTTTGTCAGGGAGAATTTAAAAGATATCTGGCCCAGTATTACACACTAGGTTTAATGTGGCACAAAATTTGAGACAGGTGGCACACACAGGAGTGGCACTGAAGCAGAAATGCCAATCTTAATCTCCCACTATTTTTTTTTTCGGGGAGAATTTAAAAGAAATCTTGCCCAGTATTACACACTAGGTTTAATGTGGCACAAAATTTGAGACAGGTGGCACACACAACACTGGCAATGAGGCAGAATTGACAATCTTAATCTCCCACTATTTTTATTTTTTCAGGGAGAATTTAAAAGACATCTGGCCCAGTATTACACACTAGGTTTAATGTGGCACAAAATTTGAGACAGGTGGCACACACAGGACTAGCACTGAAGCAGAAATGCCAATCTTAATCTCCCACTATTTTTTTTTTCAGGGAGAATTTAAAAGAAATCTGGCGCAGTATTACACACTAGGTTTAATGTGGCACAAAATTTGAGACAGGTGGCACACACAGGACTGGCAATGAGGCATAATTGCCAATCTTAATCTCCCACTATTTTTTTTTCAGGCAGAATTGAAAAGAAATCTGGCCCGGTATTACACACTAGGTTTAATGTGGCACAAAATTTGAGACAGGTGGCACACACAGGACTGGCACTGAAGCAGAAATGACAAACTTAATCTCCCACTATTTTTTTTCAGGGAGGATTTAAAAGAAATCTGGCCCAGTATTACACACTAGGTTTAATGTGGCACAAAATTTGAGACAGGTGGCACACACAGGACTGGCACTGAAGCAGAAATGCCAATCTTAATCTCCCATTATTTTTTTTTTCAGGGAGAATTTAAAAGAAATCTGGCCCAGTATTACACACTAGGTTTAATGTGGCACAAAATTTGAGACAGGTGGCACACACAGGAGTGGCACTGAAGCAGAAATGCCAATCTTAATCTCCCACTATTTTTTTTTTCGGGGAGAATTTAAAAGAAATCTTGCCCAGTATTACACACTAGGTTTAATGTGGCACAAAATTTGAGACAGGTGGCACACACAACACTGGCAATGAGGCAGAATTGACAATCTTAATCTCCCACTATTTTTATTTTTTCAGGGAGAATTTTAAAGAAATCTGGCCTAGTATTACACACTAGGTTTAATGTGCCACAAAATTTGAGACAGGTGGCACACACAGGAGTGGCACTGAAGCAGAAATGCCAATCTTAATCTCCCACAATTTTTTTGTTCAGGGAGAATTGAAAAGAAATCTGGCCCAGTATTACACACTAGGTTTAATGTGGCACAAAATTTGAGACAGGTGGCACACACAGGACTGGCACTGAAGCAGAAATGCCAAACTTAATCTCCCACTATTTTTTTTCAGGGAGGATTTAAAAGAAATCTGGCCCAGTATTACACACTAGGTTTAATGTGGCACAAAATTTGAGACAGGTGGCACACACAGGACTGGCACTGAAGCAGAAATGCCAATCTTAATCTCCCATTATTTTTTTTTTCAGGGAGAATTTAAAAGATATCTGGCCCAGTATTACACACTAGGTTTAATGTGGCACAAAATTTGAGACAGGTGGCACACACAACACTGGCAATGAGGCAGAATTGACAATCTTAATCTCCCACTATTTTTATTTTTTCAGGGAGAATTTTAAAGAAATCTGGCCCAGTATTACACACTAGGTTTAATGTGCCACAAAATTTGAGACAGGTGGCACACACAGGAGTGGCACTGAAGCAGAAATGCCAATCTTAATCTCCCACAATTTTTTTGTTCAGGGAGAATTGAAAAGAAATCTGGCCTAGTATTACACACTAGGTTTAATGTAGCACAAAATTTGAGACAGGTGGCACACACAGGACTGGCAATGAGGCAGAATTGCCAATTTTAATCTCCCACTATTTTTATTTTTTCAGGGAGAATTTAAAAGACATGTGGCCCAGTATTACACACTAGGTTTAATGTGGCACAAAATTTGAGACAGGTGGCACACACAGGAGTGGCACTGAAGCAGAAATGCCAATCTTAATCTCCCACTATTTTTTTTCAGGGAGGATTTAAAAGAAATCTGGCCCAGTATTACACACTAGGTTTAATGTGGCACAAAATTTGAGACAGGTGGCACACACAGGACTGGCAATGAGGCATAATTGCCAATCTTAATCTCCCACTATTTTTTTTTCAGGGAGAATTTAAAAGAAATCTGGCCCGGTATTACACACTAGGTTTAATGTGGCACAAAATTTGAGACAGGTGGCACACACAGGACTGGCACTGAAGCAGAAATGCCAATCTTAATCTCCCATTATTTTTTTTTTCAGGGAGAATTTAAAAGAAATCTGGCCCAGTATTACACACTAGGTTTAATGTGGCACAAAATTTGAGACAGGTGGCACACACAGGAGTGGCACTGAAGCAGAAATGCCAATCTTAATCTCCCACTATTTTTTTTTTCGGGGAGAATTTAAAAGAAATCTTGCCCAGTATTACACACTAGGTTTAATGTGGCACAAAATTTGAGACAGGTGGCACACACAACACTGGCAATGAGGCAGAATTGACAATCTTAATCTCCCACTATTTTTATTTTTTCAGGGAGAATTTTAAAGAAATCTGGCCCAGTATTACACACTAGGTTTAATGTGCCACAAAATTTGAGACAGGTGGCACACACAGGAGTGGCACTGAAGCAGAAATGCCAATCTTAATCTCCCACAATTTTTTTGTTCAGGGAGAATTGAAAAGAAATCTGGCCCAGTATTACACACTAGGTTTAATGTGGCACAAAATTTGAGACAGGTGGCACACACAGGACTGGCACTGAAGCAGAAATGCCAAACTTAATCTCCCACTATTTTTTTTCAGGGAGGATTTAAAAGCAAATCTGGCCCAGTATTACACACTAGGTTTAATGTGGCACAAAATTTGAGACAGGTGGCACACACAGGACTGGCACTGAAGCAGAAATGCCAATCTTAATCTCCCATTATTTTTTTTTTCATGGAGAATTTAAAAGATATCTGGCCCAGTATTACACACTAGGTTTAATGTGGCACAAAATTTGAGACAGGTGGCACACACAGGAGTGGCACTGAAGCAGAAATGCCAATCTTAATCTCCCACTATTTTTTTTTTCGGGGAGAATTTAAAAGAAATCTTGCCCAGTATTACACACTAGGTTTAATGTGGCATAAAATTTGAGACAGGTGGCACACACAACACTGGCAATGAGGCAGAATTGACAATCTTAATCTCCCACTATTTTTATTTTTTCAGGGAGAATTTTAAAGAAATCTGGCCCAGTATTACACACTAGGTTTAATGTGCCACAAAATTTGAGACAGGTGGCACACACAGGAGTGGCACTGAAGCAGAAATGCCAATCTTAATCTCCCACTATTTTTTTGTTCAGGGAGAATTGAAAAGAAATCTGGCCCAGTATTACACACTAGGTTTAATGTAGCACAAAATTTGAGACAGGTGGCACACACAGCACTGGCAATGAGGCAGAATTGCCAATTTTAATCTCCCACTATTTTTATTTTTTCAGGGAGAATTTTAAAGAAATCTGGCCCAGTATTACACACTAGGTTTAATGTGCCACAAAATTTGAGACAGGTGGCACACACAGGAGTGGCACTGAAGCAGAAATGCCAATCTTAATCTCCCACAATTTTTTTGTTCAGGGAGAATTGAAAAGAAATCTGGCCCAGTATTACACACTAGGTTTAATGTGGCACAAAATTTGAGACAGGTGGCACACACAGGACTGGCACTGAAGCAGAAATGCCAATCTTAATCTCCCATTATTTTTTTTTTTCAGGGAGAATTTAAAAGATATCTGGCCCAGTATTACACACTAGGTTTAATGTGGCATAAAATTTGAGACAGGTGGCACACACAGGACTGGCACTGAAGCAGAAATGCCAATCTTAATCTCCCACTATTTTTTTTTTCGGGGAGAATTTAAAAGAAATCTGGCCCAGTATTACACACTAGGTTTAATGTGGCACAAAATTTGAGACAGGTGGCACACACAGGACTGGCACTGAAGCAGAAATGCCAATATTAATCTCCCACTATTTTTATTTTTTCAGGGAGAATTTAAAAAAAAAGCTGGCCCAGTTTTACACACTAGGTTTAATGTGGCACAAAATTTGAGACAGGTGGCACACACAGGACTGGCACTGAAGCAGAAATGCCAATCTTAATCTCCCACTATTTTTTTTTCGGGGAGAATTTAAAAGAAATCTGGCCCAGTATTGCACACTAGGTTTAATGTGGCACAAAATTTGAGACAGGTGGCACACACAGGAGTGGCACTGAAGCAGAAATGCCAATCTTAATCTCCCACAATTTTTTTTTTCAGGGAGAATTGAAAAGAAATCTGGCCTAGTATTACACACTAGGTTTAATGTGGCACAAAATTTGAGACAGGTGGCACACACAGGACTGGCACTGAAGCAGAAATGCCAATCTTAATCTCCCACTATTTTTATTTTTTCAGGGAGAATTTAAAAGAATTCTCGCCCAGTATAACACACTAGGTTTAATGTGGCACAAAATTTGAGACAGGTGGCACACACAGGAGTGGCACTGAAGCAGAAATGCCAATCTTAATCTCCCACTATTTTTTTTTTCAGGGAGAATTTAAAAGATATCTGGCCCAGTATTACACACTAGGTTTAATGTGGCACAAAATTTGAGACAGGTGGCACACACAGGAGTGGCACTGAAGCAGAAATGCCAATCTTAATCTCCCACTATTTTTTTTTCGGGGAGAATTTAAAAGAAATCTTGCCCAGTATTACACACTAGGTTTAATGTGGCACAAAATTTGAGACAGGTGGCACACACAACACTGGCAATGAGGCAGAATTGACAATCTTAATCTCCCACTATTTTTATTTTTTCAGGGAGAATTTTAAAGAAATCTGGCCCAGTATTACACACTAGGTTTAATGTGCCACAAAATTTGAGACAGGTGGCCCACACAGGAGTGGCACTGAAGCAGAAATGCCAATCTTAATCTCCCACAATTTTTTTGTTCAGGGAGAATTGAAAAGAAATCTGGCCCAGTATTACACACTAGGTTTAATGTGGCACAAAATTTGAGACAGGTGGCACACACAGGACTGGCACTGAAGCAGAAATGCCAAACTTAATCTCCCACTATTTTTTTTCAGGGAGGATTTAAAAGAAATCTGGCCCAGTATTACACACTAGGTTTAATGTGGCACAAAATTTGAGACAGGTGGCACACACAGGACTGGCACTGAAGCAGAAATGCCAATCTTAATCTCCCATTATTTTTTTTTTTCAGGGAGAATTTAAAAGATATCTGGCCCAGTATTACACACTAGGTTTAATGTGGCACAAAATTTGAGACAGGTGGCACACACAGGAGTGGCACTGAAGCAGAAATGCCAATCTTAATCTCCCACTATTTTTTTTTCGGGGAGAATTTAAAAGAAATCTTGCCCAGTATTACACACTAGGTTTAATGTGGCACAAAATTTGAGACAGGTGGCACACACAACACTGGCAATGAGGCAGAATTGACAATCTTAATCTCCCACTATTTTTATTTTTTCAGGGAGAATTTTAAAGAAATCTGGCCCAGTATTACACACTAGGTTTAATGTGCCACAAAATTTGAGACAGGTGGCACACACAGGAGTGGCACTGAAGCAGAAATGCCAATCTTAATCTCCCACAATTTTTTTGTTCAGGGAGAATTGAAAAGAAATCTGGCCCAGTATTACACACTAGGTTTAATGTGGCACAAAATTTGAGACAGGTGGCACACACAGGACTGGCACTGAAGCAGAAATGCCAAACTTAATCTCCCACTATTTTTTTTCAGGGAGGATTTAAAAGAAATCTGGCCCAGTATTACACACTAAGTTTAATGTGGCACAAAATTTGAGACAGGTGGCACACACAGGACTGGCACTGAAGCAGAAATGCCAATCTTAATCTTCCATTATTTTTTTTTTCAGGGAGAATTTAAAAGATATCTGGCCCAGTATTACACACGAGGTTTAATGTGGCACAAAATTTGAGACAGGTGGCACACACAGGAGTGGCACTGAAGCAGAAATGCCAATCTTAATCTCCCACTATTTTTTTTTCGGGGAGAATTTAAAAGAAATCTTGCCCAGTATTACACACTAGGTTTAATGTGGCACAAAATTTGAGACAGGTGGCACACACAACACTGGCAATGAGGCAGAATTGACAATCTTAATCTCCCACTATTTTTATTTTTTCAGGGAGAATTTTAAAGAAATCTGGCCCAGTATTACACACTAGGTTTAATGTGCCACAAAATTTGAGACAGGTGGCACACACAGGACTGGCACTGAAGCAGAAATGCCAAACTTAATCTCCCACTATTTTTTTTCAGGGAGGATTTAAAAGAAATCTGGCCCAGTATTACACACTAGGTTTAATGTGGCACAAAATTTGAGACAGGTGGCACACACAGGACTGGCACTGAAGCAGAAATGCCAATCTTAATCTCCCATTATTATTTTTTTCAGGGAGAATTTAAAAGAAATCTGGCCTAGTATTACACACTAGGTTTAATGTGGCACAAAATTTGAGACAGGTGGCACACACAGGACTGGCACTGAAGCAGAAATGCCAATCTTAATCTCCCACTATTTTTTTTTTCGGGGAGAATTTAAAAGAAATCTTGCCCAGTATTACACACTAGGTTTAATGTGGCAGAAAATTTGAGACAGGTGGCACACACAACACTGGCAATGAGGCAGAATTGACAATCTTAATCTCCCACTATTTTTATTTTTTCAGGGAGAATTTTAAAGAAATCTGGCCTAGTATTACACACTAGGTTTAATGTGCCACAAAATTTGAGACAGGTGGCACACACAGGAGTGGCACTGAAGCAGAAATGCCAATCTTAATCTCCCACAATTTTTTTGTTCAGGGAGAATTGAAAAGAAATCTGGCCCAATATTACACACTAGGTTTAATGTGGCACAAAATTTGAGACAGGTGGCACACACAGGACTGGCACTGAAGCAGAAATGCCAAACTTAATCTCCCACTATTTTTTTTCAGGGAGGATTTAAAAGAAATCTGGCCCAGTATTACACACTAGGTTTAATGTGGCACAAAATTTGAGACAGGTGGCACACACAGGACTGGCACTGAAGCAGAAATGCCAATCTTAATCTCCCATTATTTTTTTTTTTCAGGGAGAATTTAAAAGATATCTGGCCCAGTATTACACACTAGGTTTAATGTGGCACAAAATTTGAGACAGGTGGCACACACAGGAGTGGCACTGAAGCAGAAATGCCAATCTTAATCTCCCACTATTTTTTTTTTCGGGGAGAATTTAAAAGAAATCTTGCCCAGTATTACACACTAGGTTTAATGTGGCACAAAATTTGAGACAGGTGGCACACACAACACTGGCAATGAGGCAGAATTGACAATCTTAATCTCCCACTATTTTTATTTTTTCAGGGAGAATTTTAAAGAAATCTGGCCCAGTATTACACACTAGGTTTAATGTGCCACAAAATTTGAGACAGGTGGCACACACAGGAGTGGCACTGAAGCAGAAATGCCAATCTTAATCTCCCACAATTTTTTTGTTCAGGGAGAATTGAAAAGAAATCTGGCCCAGTATTACACACTAGGTTTAATGTGGCACAAAATTTGAGACAGGTGGCACACACAGCACTGGCAATGAGGCAGAATTGCCAATCTTAATCTCCCACTATTTTCATTTTTTCAGGGAGAATTTAAAAGACATCTGGCCCAGTATTACACACTAGGTTTAATGTGGCACAAAATTTGAGACAGGTGGCACACACAGGACTAGCACTGAAGCAGAAATGCCAATCTTAATCTCCCACTATTTTTTTTTCAGGGAGAATTTTAAAAAAAGCTGGCCCAGTTTTACACACTAGGTTTAATGTGGCACAAAATTTGAGACAGGTGGCACACACAGGACTGGCACTGAAGCAGAAATGCCAATCTTAATCTCCCAGTTTTTTTTTGTTCAGGGAGAATTGAAAAGAAATCTGGCCCAGTATTACACACTAGGTTTAATGTGGCACAAAATTTGAGACAGGTGGCACACACAGCACTGGCAATGAGGCAGAATTGCCAATCTTAATCTCCCACTATATTTTTCAGGGAGAATTTAAAAGAAATCTGGCCCAGTATTGCACACTAGGTTTAATGCGGCACACAATTTGAGACAGGTGGCACACACAGGACTGGCACTGAAGCAGAAATGCCAATCTTAATCTCCCACAACTTTTTTTTTCAGGGAGAATTGAAAAGAAATCTGGCCTAGTATTAGATACTAGGTTTAATGTGGCACAAAATTTGAGACAGGTGGCACACACAGGACTGGCAATGAGGCAGAATTGCCAATCTTAATCTCCCACTATTTTTATTTTTTCAGGGAGAATTTAAAAGACATCTGGCCCAGTCATTACACACTAGGTTTAATGTGGCACAAAATTTGAGACAGGTGGCACACACAGGACTAGCACTGAAGCAGAAATGCCAATCTTAATCTCCCACTATTTTTTTTTTCAGGGAGAATTTAAAAGAAATCTGGCGCAGTATTACACACTAGGTTTAATGTGGCACAAAATTTGAGACAGGTGGCACACACAGGACTGGCACTGAAGCAGAAATGCCAATCTTAATCTCCCACTATTTTTATTTTTTCAGGGAGAATTTTAAAGGAATCTGGCGCAGTATCACACACTAGGTTTAATGTGGCACAAAATTTGAGACAGGTGGCACACACAGGACTAGCACTGAAGCAGAAATGCCAATCTTAATCTCCCACTATTTTTTTTTTCAGGGAGAATTTAAAAGAAATCTGGCGCAGTATTACACACTAGGTTTAATGTGGCACAAAATTTGAGACAGGTGGCACACACAGGACTGGCACTGAAGCAGAAATGCCAATCTTAATCTCCCACTATTTTTATTTTTTCAGGGAGAATTTTAAAAAAAGCTGGCCCAGTTTTACACACTAGGTTTAATGTGGCACAAAATTTGAGACAGGTGGCACACACAGGACTGGCACTGAAGCAGAAATGCCAATCTTAATCTCCCACTATTTTTTTTTTTCCAAGGAGAATTGAAAAGAAATCTGGCCCAGTATTACACATTAGGTTTAATGTGGCACAAAATTTGAGACAGGTGGCACACACAGGAGTGGCACTGAAGCAGAAATGCCAATCTTAATCTCCCACTATATTTTTCAGGGAGAATTTAAAAGAAATCTGGCCCAGTATTGCACACTAGGTTTAATGTGGCACAAAATTTGAGACAGGTGGCACACACAGGACTGGTTCTGTAGCAGAAATGCCAATCTTAATCTCCCACTATTTTTATTTTATCAGGGAGAATTTAAAAGAAATCTGGCCCAGTATTACACACTAGGTTTAATGTGGCACAAAATTTGAGACAGGTGGCACACACAGGACTGGCACTGAAGCAGAAATGCCAAACTTAATCTCCCACTATTTTTTTTCAGGGAGGATTTAAAAGAAATCTGGCCCAGTATTACACACTAGGTTTAATGTGGCACAAAATTTGAGACAGGTGGCACACACAGGACTGGCACTGAAGCAGAAATGCCAATCTTAATCTCCCATTATTATTTTTTTTCAGGGAGAATTTAAAAGAAATCTGGCCCAGTATTACACACTAGGTTTAATGTGGCACAAAATTTGAGACAGGTGGCACACACAGGAGTGGCACTGAAGCAGAAATGCCAATCTTAATCTCCCACTATTTTTTTTTTCGGGGAGAATTTAAAAGAAATCTTGCCCAGTATTACACACTAGGTTTAATGTGGCACACAATTTGAAACAGGTGGCACACACAACACTGGCAATGAGGCAGAATTGACAATCTTAATCTCCCACTATTTTTATTTTTTCAGGGAGAATTTTAAAGAAATCTGGCCCAGTATTACACACTAGGTTTAATGTGCCACAAAATTTGAGACAGGTGGCACACACAGGAGTGGCACTGAAGCAGAAATGCCAATCTTAATCTCCCACTATATTTTTCAGGGAGAATTTAAAAGAAATCTGGCCCAGTATTGCACACTAGGTTTAATGTGGCACAAAATTTGAGACAGGTGGCACACACAGGAGTGGCACTGAAGCAGAAATGCCAATCTTAATCTCCCACAATTTTTTTTTTCAGGGAGAATTGAAAAGAAATCTGGCCTAGTATTACACACTAGGTTTAATGTGGCACAAAATTTGAGACAGGTGGCACACACAGGACTGGCACTGAAGCAGAAATGCCAATCTTAATCTCCCACTATTTTTATTTTTTTCCGGGAGAATTTAAAAGAATTCTGGCACAGTATAACACACTAGGTTTAATGTGGCACAAAATTTGAGACAGGTGGCACACACAGGACTGGTTCTGTAGCAGAAATGCCAATCTTAATCTCCCACTATTTTTATTTTATCAGGGAGAATTTAAAAGAAATCTGGCCCAGTATTACACACTAGGTTTAATGTGGCACAAAATTTGAGACAGGTGGCACACACAGGACTGGCACTGAAGCAGAAATGCCAAACTTAATCTCCCACTATTTTTTTTCAGGGAGGATTTAAAAGAAATCTGGCCCAGTATTACACACTAGGTTTAATGTGGCACAAAATTTGAGACAGGTGGCACACACAGGACTGGCACTGAAGCAGAAATGCCAATCTTAATCTCCCATTATTATTTTTTTTCAGGGAGAATTTAAAAGAAATCTGGCCCAGTATTACACACTAGGTTTAATGTGGCACAAAATTTGAGACAGGTGGCACACACAGGAGTGGCACTGAAGCAGAAATGCCAATCTTAATCTCCCACTATTTTTTTTTTCGGGGAGAATTTAAAAGAAATCTTGCCCAGTATTACACACTAGGTTTAATGTGGCACAAAATTTGAGACAGGTGGCACACACAACACTGGCAATGAGGCAGAATTGACAATCTTAATCTCCCACTATTTTTATTTTTTCAGGGAGAATTTTAAAGAAATCTGGCCCAGTATTACACACTAGGTTTAATGTGCCACAAAATTTGAGACAGGTGGCACACACAGGAGTGGCACTGAAGCAGAAATGCCAATCTTAATCTCCCACTATATTTTTCAGGGAGAATTTAAAAGAAATCTGGCCCAGTATTGCACACTAGGTTTAATGTGGCACAAAATTTGAGACAGGTGGCACACACAGGAGTGGCACTGAAGCAGAAATGCCAATCTTAATCTCCCACAATTTTTTTTTTCAGGGAGAATTGAAAAGAAATCTGGCCTAGTATTACACACTAGGTTTAATGTGGCACAAAATTTGAGACAGGTGGCACACACAGGACTGGCACTGAAGCAGAAATGCCAATCTTAATCTCCCACTATTTTTATTTTTTTCCGGGAGAATTTAAAAGAATTCTGGCACAGTATAACACACTAGGTTTAATGTGGCACAAAATTTGAGACAGGTGGCACACACAGGACTGGTTCTGTAGCAGAAATGCCAGTCTTAATCTCCCACTATTTTTATTTTATCAGGGAGAATTTAAAAGAAATCTGGCCCAGTATTACACACTAGGTTTAATGTGGCACAAAATTTGAGACAGGTGGCACACACAGGACTGGCACTGAAGCAGAAATGCCAATCTTAATCTCCCATTATTATTTTTTTTCAGGGAGAATTTAAAAGAAATCTGGCCCAGTATTACACACTAGGTTTAATGTGGCACAAAATTTGAGACAGGTGGCACACACAGGAGTGGCACTGAAGCAGAAATGCCAATCTTAATCTCCCACTATTTTTTTTTTCGGGGAGAGTTTAAAAGAAATCTTGCCCAGTATTACACACTAGGTTTAATGTGGCACAAAATTTGAGACAGGTGGCACACACAACACTGGCAATGAGGCAGAATTGACAATCTTAATCTCCCACTATTTTTATTTTTTCAGGGAGAATTTTAAAGAAATCTGGCCCAGTATTACACACTAGGTTTAATGTGCCACAAAATTTGAGACAGGTGGCACACACAGGAGTGGCACTGAAGCAGAAATGCCAATCTTAATCTCCCACTATATTTTTCAGGGAGAATTTAAAAGAAATCTGGCCCAGTATTGCACACTAGGTTTAATGTGGCACAAAATTTGAGACAGGTGGCACACACAGGAGTGGCACTGAAGCAGAAATGCCAATCTTAATCTCCCACAATTTTTTTTTTCAGGGAGAATTGAAAAGAAATCTGGCCTAGTATTACACACTAGGTTTAATGTGGCACAAAATTTGAGACAGGTGGCACACACAGGACTGGCACTGAAGCAGAAATGCCAATCTTAATCTCCCACTATTTTTATTTTTTTCCGGGAGAATTTAAAAGAATTCTGGCACAGTATAACACACTAGGTTTAATGTGGCACAAAATTTGAGACAGGTGGCACACACAGGACTGGTTCTGTAGCAGAAATGCCAGTCTTAATCTCCCACTATTTTTATTTTATCAGGGAGAATTTAAAAGAAATCTGGCCCAGTATTACACACTAGGTTTAATGTGGCACAAAATTTGAGACAGGTGGCACACACAGGACTGGCACTGAAGCAGAAATGCCAAACTTAATCTCCCACTATTTTTTTTCAGGGAGGATTTAAAAGAAATCTGGCCCAGTATTACACACTAGGTTTAATGTGGCACAAAATTTGAGACAGGTGGCACACACAGGACTGGCACTGAAGCAGAAATGCCAATCTTAATCTCCCATTATTATTTTTTTTCAGGGAGAATTTAAAAGAAATCTGGCCCAGTATTACACACTAGGTTTAATGTGGCACAAAATTTGAGACAGGTGGCACACACACGATTGGCACTGAAGCAGAAATGCCAATCTTAATCTCCCACTATTTTTTTTTTTTCAGGGAGAATTGAAAAGAAATCTGGCCCAGTATTACACACTAGGTTTAATGTGGCACAAAATTTGAGACAGGTGGCACACACAGGAGTGGCACTGAAGCAGAAATGCCAATCTTAATCTCCCACTATTTTTTTTTTCGGGGAGAATTTAAAAGAAATCTTGCCCAGTATTACACACTAGGTTTAATGTGGCACACAATTTGAGACAGGTGGCACACACAACACTGGCAATGAGGCAGAATTGACAATCTTAATCTCCCACTATTTTTATTTTTTCAGGGAGAATTTTAAAGAAATCTGGCCCAGTATTACACACTAGGTTTAATGTGCCACAAAATTTGAGACAGGTGGCACACACAGGAGTGGCACTGAAGCAGAAATGCCAATCTTAATCTCCCACTATATTTTTCAGGGAGAATTTAAAAGAAATCTGGCCCAGTATTGCACACTAGGTTTAATGTGGCACAAAATTTGAGACAGGTGGCACACACAGGAGTGGCACTGAAGCAGAAATGCCAATCTTAATCTCCCACAATTTTTTTTTTCAGGGAGAATTGAAAAGAAATCTGGCCTAGTATTACACACTAGGTTTAATGTGGCACAAAATTTGAGACAGGTGGCACACACAGGACTGGCACTGAAGCAGAAATGCCAATCTTAATCTCCCACTATTTTTATTTTTTTCCGGGAGAATTTAAAAGAATTCTGGCACAGTATAACACACTAGGTTTAATGTGGCACAAAATTTGAGACAGGTGGCACACACAGGACTGGTTCTGTAGCAGAAATGCCAATCTTAATCTCCCACTATTTTTATTTTATCAGGGAGAATTTAAAAGAAATCTGGCCCAGTATTACACACTAGGTTTAATGTGGCACAAAATTTGAGACAGGTGGCACACACAGGACTGGCACTGAAGCAGAAATGCCAAACTTAATCTCCCACTATTTTTTTTCAGGGAGGATTTAAAAGAAATCTGGCCCAGTATTACACACTAGGTTTAATGTGGCACAAAATTTGAGACAGGTGGCACACACAGGACTGGCACTGAAGCAGAAATGCCAATCTTAATCTCCCATTATTATTTTTTTTCAGGGAGAATTTAAAAGAAATCTGGCCCAGTATTACACACTAGGTTTAATGTGGCACAAAATTTGACACAGGTGGCACACACAGGAGTGGCACTGAAGCAGAAATGCCAATCTTAATCTCCCACTATTTTTTTTTTCGGGGAGAATTTAAAAGAAATCTTGCCCAGTATTACACACTAGGTTTAATGTGGCACAAAATTTGAGACAGGTGGCACACACAACACTGGCAATGAGGCAGAATTGACAATCTTAATCTCCCACTATTTTTATTTTTTCAGGGAGAATTTTAAAGAAATCTGGCCCAGTATTACACACTAGGTTTAATGTGCCACAAAATTTGAGACAGGTGGCACACACAGGAGTGGCACTGAAGCAGAAATGCCAATCTTAATCTCCCACTATATTTTTCAGGGAGAATTTAAAAGAAATCTGGCCCAGTATTGCACACTAGGTTTAATGTGGCACAAAATTTGAGACAGGTGGCACACACAGGAGTGGCACTGAAGCAGAAATGCCAATCTTAATCTCCCACAATTTTTTTTTTCAGGGAGAATTGAAAAGAAATCTGGCCTAGTATTACACACTAGGTTTAATGTGGCACAAAATTTGAGACAGGTGGCACACACAGGACTGGCACTGAAGCAGAAATGCCAATCTTAATCTCCCACTATTTTTATTTTTTTCCGGGAGAATTTAAAAGAATTCTGGCACAGTATAACACACTAGGTTTAATGTGGCACAAAATTTGAGACAGGTGGCACACACAGGACTGGTTCTGTAGCAGAAATGCCAGTCTTAATCTCCCACTATTTTTATTTTATCAGGGAGAATTTAAAAGAAATCTGGCCCAGTATTACACACTAGGTTTAATGTGGCACAAAATTTGAGACAGGTGGCACACACAGGACTGGCACTGAAGCAGAAATGCCAAACTTAATCTCCCACTATTTTTTTTCAGGGAGGATTTAAAAGAAATCTGGCCCAGTATTACACACTAGGTTTAATGTGGCACAAAATTTGAGACAGGTGGCACACACAGGACTGGCACTGAAGCAGAAATGCCAATCTTAATCTCCCATTATTATTTTTTTTCAGGGAGAATTTAAAAGAAATCTGGCCCAGTATTACACACTAGGTTTAATGTGGCACAAAATTTGAGACAGGTGGCACACACACGATTGGCACTGAAGCAGAAATGCCAATCTTAATCTCCCACTATTTATTTTTCCAGGGAGAATTTAAAAGAAATCTTGCCCAGTATTACACACTAGGTTTAATGTGGCACAAAATTTGAGACAGGTGGCACACACAACACTGGCAATGAGGCAGAATTGACAATCTTAATCTCCCACTATTTTTATTTTTTCAGGGAGAATTTTAAAGAAATCTGGCCCAGTATTACACACTAGGTTTAATGTGCCACAAAATTTGAGACAGGTGGCACACACAGGAGTGGCACTGAAGCAGAAATGCCAATCTTAATCTCCCACAATTTTTTTGTTCAGGGAGAATTGAAAAGAAATCTGGCCCAGTATTACACACTAGGTTTAATGTGGCACAAAATTTGAGACAGGTGGCACACACAGCACTGGCAATGAGGCAGAATTGCCAATCTTAATCTCCCACTATTTTTATTTTTCCAGGGAGAATTTAAAAGACATCTGGCCCAGTATTACACACTAGGTTTAATGTGGCACAAAATTTGAGACAGGTGGCACACACAGGACTAGCACTGAAGCAGAAATGCCAATCTTAATCTCCCACTATTTTTTTTTTCAGGGAGAATTTAAAAGAAATCTGGCGCAGTATTACACACTAGGTTTAATGTGGCACAAAATTTGAGACAGGTGGCACACACAGGACTGGCACTGAAGCAGAAATGCCAATCTTAATCTCCCACTATTTTTATTTTTTCAGGGAGAATTTTAAAAAAAGCTGGCCCAGTTTTACACACTAGGTTTAATGTGGCACAAAATTTGAGACAGGTGGCACACACAGGACTGGCACTGAAGCAGAAATGCCAATCTTAATCTCCCACTATTTTTTTTTTTTCAGGGAGAATTGAAAAGAAATCTGGCCCAGTATTACACATTAGGTTTAATGTGGCACAAAATTTGAGACAGGTGGCACACACAGGAGTGGCACTGAAGCAGAAATGCCAATCTTAATCTCCCACTATATTTTTCAGGGAGAATTTAAAAGAAATCTGGCCCAGTATTGCACACTAGGTTTAATGTGGCACAAAATTTGAGACAGGTGGCACACACAGGAGTGGCACTGAAGCAGAAATGCCAATCTTAATCTCCCACAATTTTTTTTTTCAGGGAGAATTGAAAAGAAATCTGGCCTAGTATTACACACTAGGTTTAATGTGGCACAAAATTTGAGACAGGTGGCACACACAGGACTGGCACTGAAGCAGAAATGCCAATCTTAATCTCCCACTATTTATATTTTTTCCGGGAGAATTTAAAAGAATTCTGGCCCAGTATAACACACTAGGTTTAATGTGGCACAAAATTTGAGACAGGTGGCACACACAGGACTGGTTCTGTAGCAGAAATGCCAATCTTAATCTCCCACTATTTTTATTTTTTCAGGGAGAATTTAAAAGAAATCTGGCCCAGTATTACACACTAGGTTTAATGTGGCACAAAATTTGAGACAGGTGGCACACACAGCACTGGCAATGAGGCAGAATTGCCAATCTTAATCTCCCACTATTTTTTTTTCAGGGAGAATTTTAAAGGAATCTGGCGCAGTATTACACACTAGGTTTAATGTGGCACAAAATTTGAGACAGGAGGCACACACAGGACTAGCACTGAAGCAGAAATGCCAATCTTAATCTCCCACTATTTTTTTTTTCAGGGAGAATTTAAAAGAAATCTGGCGCAGTATTACACACTAGGTTTAATGTGGCACAAAATTTGAGACAGGTGGCACACACAGGACTGGCACTGAAGCAGAAATGCCAATCTTAATCTCCCACTATTTTTATTTTTTCAGGGAGAATTTTAAATAAAGCTGGCCCAGTTTTACACACTAGGTTTAATGTGGCACAAAATTTGAGACAGGTGGCACACACAGGAGTGGCACTGAAGCAGAAATGCCAATCTTAATCTCCCACTATATTTTTCAGGGAGAATTTAAAAGAAATCTGGCCCAGTATTGCACACTAGGTTTAATGTGGCACAAAATTTGAGACAGGTGGCACACACAGGAGTGGCACTGAAGCAGAAATGCCAATCTTAATCTCCCACAATTTTTTTTTTCAGGGAGAATTGAAAAGAAATCTGGCCTAGTATTACACACTAGGTTTAATGTGGCACAAAATTTGAGACAGGTGGCACACACAGGACTGGCACTGAAGCAGAAATGCCAATCTTAATCTCCCACTATTTTTATTTTTTTCCGGGAGAATTTAAAAGAATTCTGGCACAGTATAACACACTAGGTTTAATGTGGCACAAAATTTGAGACAGGTGGCACACACAGGACTGGTTCTGTAGCAGAAATGCCAATCTTAATCTCCCACTATTTTTATTTTATCAGGGAGAATTTAAAAGAAATCTGGCCCAGTATTACACACTAGGTTTAATGTGGCACAAAATTTGAGACAGGTGGCACACACAGGACTGGCACTGAAGCAGAAATGCCAAACTTAATCTCCCACTATTTTTTTTCAGGGAGGATTTAAAAGAAATCTGGCCCAGTATTACACACTAGGTTTAATGTGGCACAAAATTTGAGACAGGTGGCACACACAGGACTGGCACTGAAGCAGAAATGCCAATCTTAATCTCCCATTATTATTTTTTTTCAGGGAGAATTTAAAAGAAATCTGGCCCAGTATTACACACTAGGTTTAATGTGGCACAAAATTTGACACAGGTGGCACACACAGGAGTGGCACTGAAGCAGAAATGCCAATCTTAATCTCCCACTATTTTTTTTTTCGGGGAGAATTTAAAAGAAATCTTGCCCAGTATTACACACTAGGTTTAATGTGGCACAAAATTTGAGACAGGTGGCACACACAACACTGGCAATGAGGCAGAATTGACAATCTTAATCTCCCACTATTTTTATTTTTTCAGGGAGAATTTTAAAGAAATCTGGCCCAGTATTACACACTAGGTTTAATGTGCCACAAAATTTGAGACAGGTGGCACACACAGGAGTGGCACTGAAGCAGAAATGCCAATCTTAATCTCCCACTATATTTTTCAGGGAGAATTTAAAAGAAATCTGGCCCAGTATTGCACACTAGGTTTAATGTGGCACAAAATTTGAGACAGGTGGCACACACAGGAGTGGCACTGAAGCAGAAATGCCAATCTTAATCTCCCACAATTTTTTTTTTCAGGGAGAATTGAAAAGAAATCTGGCCTAGTATTACACACTAGGTTTAATGTGGCACAAAATTTGAGACAGGTGGCACACACAGGACTGGCACTGAAGCAGAAATGCCAATCTTAATCTCCCACTATTTTTATTTTTTTCCGGGAGAATTTAAAAGAATTCTGGCACAGTATAACACACTAGGTTTAATGTGGCACAAAATTTGAGACAGGTGGCACACACAGGACTGGTTCTGTAGCAGAAATGCCAGTCTTAATCTCCCACTATTTTTATTTTATCAGGGAGAATTTAAAAGAAATCTGGCCCAGTATTACACACTAGGTTTAATGTGGCACAAAATTTGAGACAGGTGGCACACACAGGACTGGCACTGAAGCAGAAATGCCAAACTTAATCTCCCACTATTTTTTTTCAGGGAGGATTTAAAAGAAATCTGGCCCAGTATTACACACTAGGTTTAATGTGGCACAAAATTTGAGACAGGTGGCACACACAGGACTGGCACTGAAGCAGAAATGCCAATCTTAATCTCCCATTATTATTTTTTTTCAGGGAGAATTTAAAAGAAATCTGGCCCAGTATTACACACTAGGTTTAATGTGGCACAAAATTTGAGACAGGTGGCACACACACGATTGGCACTGAAGCAGAAATGCCAATCTTAATCTCCCACTATTTTTTTTTCCGGGGAGAATTTAAAAGAAATCTTGCCCAGTATTACACACTAGGTTTAATGTGGCACAAAATTTGAGACAGGTGGCACACACAACACTGGCAATGAGGCAGAATTGACAATCTTAATCTCCCACTATTTTTATTTTTTCAGGGAGAATTTTAAAGAAATCTGGCCCAGTATTACACACTAGGTTTAATGTGCCACAAAATTTGAGACAGGTGGCACACACAGGAGTGGCACTGAAGCAGAAATGCCAATCTTAATCTCCCACAATTTTTTTGTTCAGGGAGAATTGAAAAGAAATCTGGCCCAGTATTACACACTAGGTTTAATGTGGCACAAAATTTGAGACAGGTGGCACACACAGCACTGGCAATGAGGCAGAATTGCCAATCTTAATCTCCCACTATTTTTATTTTTCCAGGGAGAATTTAAAAGACATCTGGCCCAGTATTACACACTAGGTTTAATGTGGCACAAAATTTGAGACAGGTGGCACACACAGGACTAGCACTGAAGCAGAAATGCCAATCTTAATCTCCCACTATTTTTTTTTTCAGGGAGAATTTAAAAGAAATCTGGCGCAGTATTACACACTAGGTTTAATGTGGCACAAAATTTGAGACAGGTGGCACACACAGGACTGGCACTGAAGCAGAAATGCCAATCTTAATCTCCCACTATTTTTATTTTTTCAGGGAGAATTTTAAAAAAAGCTGGCCCAGTTTTACACACTAGGTTTAATGTGGCACAAAATTTGAGACAGGTGGCACACACAGGACTGGCACTGAAGCAGAAATGCCAATCTTAATCTCCCACTATTTTTTTTTTTTCAGGGAGAATTGAAAAGAAATCTGGCCCAGTATTACACATTAGGTTTAATGTGGCACAAAATTTGAGACAGGTGGCACACACAGGAGTGGCACTGAAGCAGAAATGCCAATCTTAATCTCCCACTATATTTTTCAGGGAGAATTTAAAAGAAATCTGGCCCAGTATTGCACACTAGGTTTAATGTGGCACAAAATTTGAGACAGGTGGCACACACAGGAGTGGCACTGAAGCAGAAATGCCAATCTTAATCTCCCACAATTTTTTTTTTCAGGGAGAATTGAAAAGAAATCTGGCCTAGTATTACACACTAGGTTTAATGTGGCACAAAATTTGAGACAGGTGGCACACACAGGACTGGCACTGAAGCAGAAATGCCAATCTTAATCTCCCACTATTTATATTTTTTCCGGGAGAATTTAAAAGAATTCTGGCCCAGTATAACACACTAGGTTTAATGTGGCACAAAATTTGAGACAGGTGGCACACACAGGACTGGTTCTGTAGCAGAAATGCCAATCTTAATCTCCCACTATTTTTATTTTTTCAGGGAGAATTTAAAAGAAATCTGGCCCAGTATTACACACTAGGTTTAATGTGGCACAAAATTTGAGACAGGTGGCACACACAGCACTGGCAATGAGGCAGAATTGCCAATCTTAATCTCCCACTATTTTTTTTTCAGGGAGAATTTTAAAGGAATCTGGCGCAGTATTACACACTAGGTTTAATGTGGCACAAAATTTGAGACAGGAGGCACACACAGGACTAGCACTGAAGCAGAAATGCCAATCTTAATCTCCCACTATTTTTTTTTTCAGGGAGAATTTAAAAGAAATCTGGCGCAGTATTACACACTAGGTTTAATGTGGCACAAAATTTGAGACAGGTGGCACACACAGGACTGGCACTGAAGCAGAAATGCCAATCTTAATCTCCCACTATTTTTATTTTTTCAGGGAGAATTTTAAATAAAGCTGGCCCAGTTTTACACACTAGGTTTAATGTGGCACAAAATTTGAGACAGGTGGCACACACAGGAGTGGCACTGAAGCAGAAATGCCAATCTTAATCTCCCACTATATTTTTCAGGGAGAATTTAAAAGAAATCTGGCCCAGTATTGCACACTAGGTTTAATGTGGCACAAAATTTGAGACAGGTGGCACACACAGGAGTGGCACTGAAGCAGAAATGCCAATCTTAATCTCCCACAATTTTTTTTTTCAGGGAGAATTAAAAAGAAATCTGGCCTAGTATTACACACTAGGTTTAATGTGGCACAAAATTTGAGACAGGTGGCACACACAGGACTGGCACTGAAGCAGAAATGCCAATCTGTTAGGAGTCGAGTTTCCTCTGCTGCACAGGGGGAATCTCGATCCGTCTCCGCTGCGGTCTCCCATTCTCCTCCAGCCGCAGTGGAGCCTGCTCAGCAGGGACGTCGATCCCAGCGTCTCGCTCAGTCTGACTCTGTGAGAAGAGTTACTGCTGCTTCTCCAGCTTCTGCCTTTAAAGCCAATACTGGTCAGCAGCGAGTGGACTTCTCTGGGACTAAGTCCTTGTCTGCGCACACTGAGCATGCCCAGGGCAAGATCTCCCGTTGGAGATCGAGGGTCATGTGCTCAGACTCTGCAGCGCATTCTATTGGTCCTCTTGGCAGGTCTTGGAAGGGCAAAGTTTCTGTGGCCGCTTCCTGTCCTGCAGCTATATAAACTGCGCATGACCGCACGGCCATGCGCTAGTGTACAACTTTATACGTGTGTTTGTTGTGAGTGCAAGTCGTCCTTTAAATACCCCTACCCTACTGTATGATTGTTCGCGTATGGTGTATGGCTGCTATCTAGCGCCCGACTTAACACTCAACGTGTCACACACGTGTCAGCGTCCTCTGCTGTGACCGCCAGTGCGGCGCCACGCGCCTGTGTGCGCTTCCTGACCCATGTCTGGGTACTTAGTGGTGCCTGCCAGCACGGCACAGTTTGCACTTCGGTGCCTCTATTGTATATACTTTTCACACCCAGTTGTGGTGTAGTGCCAGCAAGGGTCTAATCGGACTACTATCCCTGTTGGGGTCTAGTTCGCTGAACACTTGCTCGCGCTCTATGTGCGGTACCGCGATCCTGTGACGCAACAGGATCGCTTTCTTCACGCTGGGTGAGGTTTAACCCACGCGTGTATACTTATGAGTACCGCCATATCGTCTGTCATGTCCTAGCAGCAGGTTTCACCTGCACGGTGGACCCCGGACTGCGAACGCATCCATTACATCTCTCTTGGTGCGTTCCGCCAGTCCTAACATTACACTAGCGCCAGGGTCTGGCTAGTGATGACAGACATACAGCAATCTCTGCGGCATATCCAGCAGCTGGAGGGTAGGTTGGCGGCTCTCGAGAGCGCGACCTCAGCTGTGGATGTTACTGCAGTAGCTGTACAGGCTGCCAGCGTGGCTGCAGCTACTATGTCCATTGCCACCCCTGTTCCGACATTATCTCACCTCCCGCTGCCAGAAAAATTTTCTGGTGATAGCAAGTTTTGTAGGGGATTTGTGAGTCAGTGCTCTATTCATCTCGAGCTCCTGGCTACACGTTTTCCCACAGAGCGGGCTAAGGTGGGATTTATTTTGTCTCTATTGTCGGACAGGGCGTTGGAATGGGCTACGCCGCTGTGGGAGCGTGGCGATCATGTGGTGCAGAGTGCTCCGCTGTTTCTGAGCGCTCTGAAACAGGTCTTTTTAGGACCTCAAGTCACCCATGATACTGCGCTCCAATTGCTGGCATTAACTCAGGGTGAGTCCTTGGTCAGTCATTTTGCCGTCCAATTCCGCACCTTAGCATCTGAGCTGGATTGGTCGGATAAAGCTCTTATCCCCATATTTTGGAGGGGCTTGGCTGACCACGTAAAGGACGCTCTGGCCACTAGGGAGATTCCTGCCACACTGGAGGAGTTAATAACTGTCTCCACTCGAATTGACCTCCGTTTTAACGAGCGGAGGTTAGAGCGAGCCCAGTGTAGGCAGAGGTTTCGGCTGGCTCCTACTTTTGCCAAACCTCTTGAATTTCCAGTCCTGGTTCCTGAGTCACATGAGGCCAGGGAGGTGTCACAAGCAGGATCTAAGTCCCGGACCGCTTGTGCACTCAGGGTCTGTCATGTTTGCCAGCAGTCAGGACATCTAGCCACCAGATGTCCTCAGCGGTCGAGGAAACGTCAGCGTCTAGTGGTAGTTGGTGGAGGTACACTAGACACGGCGACGTTTGCCTCTAAGTTGTCCTTTAAGGGGACAATTACTATTGGCTCATTTTCCCACTCGGTAGAGCTCTGCATGGATTCTGGGGCGGAGGGCAACTTTATGTCTTCTGCCTTCGCCCAACGTCACGCAATACCCTTGGTTATGCTTGCTCAACCAGTAACGGTGCGAGTGGTGAATGGGTTGACATTGCCCTCACAGATAACACACCAGACCATCCCTTTTACTCTGTCCATGTCGCCATCTCATGACGAGATAATTTCTCTGCTCGTCATTCCGGAAGGAATTGATGAGATCCTGTTGGGAATACCTTGGCTACG
The DNA here is from genome assembly GCF_032444005.1 of Ranitomeya imitator. NCBI lineage: Eukaryota > Metazoa > Chordata > Amphibia > Anura > Dendrobatidae > Ranitomeya > Ranitomeya imitator. The sequence continues at coordinate 642,534,150 of NC_091282.1, read as the reverse complement.
GTACCACTCTCCTCATATCGAGTGGTCCTCAGGCAGAATTCTGGGTTGGGGTGAATCTTGTGGGGGTAGGTGTCAGAGGGAGTGCGTTCAGGTTGCTACTACTGAGGTATCCGCAGATCTATCCTCTCTCCCCAAGCAGTATTGGTCATATGCAGACGTATTCTCCAAAAAGGCGGCGGAGACCCTTCCGCCCCATCGCCCCTATGACTGTCCTATTGACCTCTTGCCTGGTGCTGAGCCTCCCCGGGGTCGAGTCTATCCGCTATCTCTCCCGGAGACGGAGGCAATGTCACAGTACATACAGGAAAATCTGGCAAGAGGGTTCATCAGGAAGTCAGTGTCACCTGCTGGGGCAGGATTCTTCTTCGTGCAGAAGAAGAGTGGGGAATTGCGTCCATGCATAGACTACAGGGGTCTTAACGCCATCACCGTTAAGAATAAATACCCTTTGCCTTTGATCTGTTCGATAGGCTTCGGGGAGCAAGGGTATTTACTAAATTAGATCTGCGGGGTGCTTACAACCTGATTCGCATCCGTGAGGGGGACGAATAGAAGACGGCTTTTAACACCAGGGATGGGCACTATGAATATCTGGTGATGCCCTTTGGGCTCTGTAATGCCCCAGCCGTTTTCCAAGACTTTGTGAACGATATCTTCCGGGATATGCTTTCCACCTCGGTCGTAGTCTATCTGGATGATATTCTCATCTACTCTCCAGATATTGACTCCCACCGGAGAGATGTTTGCAAAGTCTTCGACCTCCTACGGGCAAACTCCCTCTATGCCAAGTTGGAGAAGTGCATGTTTGAGCAGGAGTCCTTACCTTTCCTAGGCTACATCATCTCAGCCCAGGGATTGGCTATGGATCCTGCCAAACTACAGGCTGTGATGGACTGGCAGGAACCTCATTCTCTTAAAGCGGTGCAGCGCTTTATGGGGTTCATCAATTATTATCGCCAGTTCATCCCGCATTTCTCCACTTTGGTAGCTCCCTTGGTTGCCCTCACCAAGAAGGGGGCAAATCCTAAATTGTGGTCTGAGGAGGTCTCCAAGGCCTTTATCTCTATAAAGTCACACTTCGCTAGCGCTCCCATACTTCATCGCCCCGATGTTGATAAGCCATTTATCAAGGAGGTGGATGCCTCTTCTGTTGGTGCTGGAGCAGTCCTCTTCCAAAAGGATGCTCAAGGTCGGAAGCATCCTTGCTTCTTTTTCTCCAAGACCTTCGCACCAGCAGAGAGGAATTATTCCATCGGGGACAGGGAGTTGCTAGCCATGAAGTTGGCTTTCTCGGAGTGGAGACATCTCTTGGAGGGAGCACGTTTTCCCTTCCAAGTCTTCACAGATCACAAAAATTTGGTGTATCTGCAGACAGCTCAGCGGTTGAATTCTCGCCAGGCCAGATGGTCCTTGTTCTTCTCCCGGTTTCATTTCACCCTCCATTTCCTTTCTGGGGAGAAGAACATTCGGGCCGATGCTCTCTCTCGCTCCGTTGTGTCATCTGCGGAGGAGGAGGAGGAGCCTCGGCTTATTGTCCCCACCGAGAGTTTGAGAACCGTGGCCCCGGTTTCGCTGGAGTCTGTGCCCCCGGGCAAGACTTTTGTTCCATCTAGTTTGCGGCCGGAGGTTCTCTCTTGGGCGCACTCGTCCAGGGTGGGTGGACATTTTGGTACTAAAAGGACATCTGAGTTACTGGCGAGGACATACTGGTGGCCGCATATGGCTCGTGATGTCGCGGAGTACGTTCGGGCGTGTGTTTCTTGCGCCAGGAACAAGACTCCTCGGCAACGGCCAGCTGGTTTGCTTTACCCTCTGCCCGTGGCTGACAGGCCCTGGGAGATGGTCGGGATGGACTTTGTGGTGGGCTTACCCAAGTCTCGTAATTGCACCATTATCTGGGTGATCACCGACCATTTCTCCAAAATGGTGCATTTGGTGCCTCTTCCACGGCTACCATCTGCACGGGCGTTGGCTGTCTTGTTTATCAAGCATATCTTTCGCTTACACGGTATGCCAGACAAAATTGTTAGTGACCGGGGTCCCCAGTTTGCGTCTCGATTCTGGAGGGAGCTATGTCGTTTACTCAGTATTGAGTTAAATCTCTCTTCGGCATATCATCCCGAGACGAATGGGTTGGTAGAAAGGGCCAACCAGACCTTGGTCACATATCTGCGACATTTTGTTTCTGCCAGACAGGATGACTGGGCATCCTTGCTACCGTGGGCAGAGTTTGCACTTAACAATGCCGTAGCCGACTCCACCGGTCAGACTCCATTCCTCTTAAATTACGGCCAGCATCCGCGTGTTCCTGTGCCTATGCCTGTGTCTTCCGCTGATCCCAGGGTGGCAGACTGGGCTGTGGAGGCACGGGACATTTGGGATCGCACGCAGGATGCCATTCGGGCCTCCAAGGAGAGAATGAGGTCCTCCGCCGATGTTCATCGGCGCCCTGCTCCGACTTTTGTCCCTGGCGACTTGGTGTGGCTCTCCGCCCGTAACATCAGGCTGCGAGTTGAGTCCACTAAGTTTGCTCCTCGCTACTTGGGTCCCTTCAAGGTTCTCGAACAGGTTAATCCTGTGGTCTACCGCCTGGCTCTTCCTCCACGCTTGGGTATCACCGACACCTTTCATGTGTCCCTCTTGAAACCCGTATACATGTCTCGGTTTTCCGAGTCATCTGCCGGGACATCGGGTTCGTCTACGGACGATTACGAGGTGAACGCTATTTTGGGGTGTAAGGTGGTACGCGGCAAAAATTTCTATCTGGTGGATTGGAAGGGTTATGGTCCAGAGAACAGGTCATGGGAGCCTGCTGAAAACATTCGGGCCCCACAGCTCATTGCTGCCTTCGAACGTAGCGAGGCCCAAGGAGGGGGGGGCCCTAGGAGGGGGGTAATGTTAGGAGTCGAGTTTCCTCTGCTGCACAGGGGGAATCTCGATCCGTCTCCGCTGCGGTCTCCCATTCTCCTCCAGCCGCAGTGGAGCCTGCTCAGCAGGGACGTCGATCCCAGCGTCTCGCTCAGTCTGACTCTGTGAGAAGAGTTACTGCTGCTTCTCCAGCTTCTGCCTTTAAAGCCAATACTGGTCAGCAGCGAGTGGACTTCTCTGGGACTAAGTCCTTGTCTGCGTACACTGAGCATGCCCAGGGCAAGATCTCCCGTTGGAGATCGAGGGTCATGTGCTCAGACTCTGCAGCGCATTCTATTGGTCCTCTTGGCAGGTCTTGGAAGGGCAAAGTTTCTGTGGCCGCTTCCTGTCCTGCAGCTATATAAACTGCGCATGACCGCACGGCCATGCGCTAGTGTACAACTTTATACGTGTGTTTGTTGTGAGTGCAAGTCGTCCTTTAAATACCCCTACCCTACTGTATGATTGTTCGCGTATGGTGTATGGCTGCTATCTAGCGCCCGACTTAACACTCAACGTGTCACACACGTGTCAGCGTCCTCTGCTGTGACCGCCAGTGCGGCGCCACGCGCCTGTGTGCGCTTCCTGACCCATGTCTGGGTACTTAGTGGTGCCTGCCAGCACGGCACAGTTTGCACTTCGGTGCCTCTATTGTATATACTTTTCACACCCAGTTGTGGTGTAGTGCCAGCAAGGGTCTAATCGGACTACTATCCCTGTTGGGGTCTAGTTCGCTGACCACTTGCTCGCGCTCTATGTGCGGTACCGCGATCCTGTGACGCAACAGGATCGCTTTCTTCACGCTGGGTGAGGTTTAACCCACGCGTGTATACTTATGAGTACCGCCATATCGTCTGTCATGTCCTAGCAGCAGGTTTCACCTGCACGGTGGACCCCGGACTGCGAACGCATCCATTACATCTCTCTGGGTGCGTTCCGCCAGTCCTAACACAATCTTAATCTCCCACTATTTTTATTTTTTCCGGGAGAATTTAAAAGAATTCTGGCCCAGTATAACACACTAGGTTTAATGTGGCACAAAATTTGAGACAGGTGGCACACACAGCACTGGGACTGTAGCAGAAATGCCAATCTTAATCTCCCACTATTTTTATTTTTTCAGGGAGAATTTAAAAGAAATCTGGCCCAGTATTACACACTAGGTTTAATGTGGCACAAAATTTGAGACAGGTGGCACACACAGCACTGGCAATGAGGCAGAATTGCCAATCTTAATCTCCCACTATTTTTTTTTCAGGGAGAATTGAAAAGAAATCTGGCCCAGTATTGCACACTAGGTTTAATGTGGCACAAAATTTGAGACAGGTGGCACACACAGGACTGGCACTGAAGCAGAAATGCCAATCTTGATCTCTCACTATTTTTATTTTTTCAGTGGGAATGTAAAAAAAAGCTGGCCCAGTTTTACACACTAGGTTTAATGTGGCACAAAATTTGAGACAGGTGGCACACACAGGACTGGCACTGAAGCAGAAATGCCAATTTTAATCTCCCACTATTTTTATTTTTTCCGGGAGAATTTAAAAGAAATCTGGCCCAGTATAACACACTAGGTTTAATGTGGCACAAAATTTGAGACAGGTGGCACACACAGGACTGGCACTGAAGCAGAAATGCCAATCTTAATCTCCCACTATTTTTTTTTTTTCAGGGAGAATTTAAAAGAAATCTGGCCCAGTATTACCCACTAGGTTTAATGTGGCACAACTTTTGAGACAGGTGGCACACACAGGACTGGCACTGAAGCAGAAATGCCAATCTTAATCTCTCACTATTTTTACTTTTTCAGGGAGAATGTAAAAAAAAGCTGGCCCAGTTTTACACACTAGGTTTAATGTGGCACAAAATTTGAGACAGGTGGCACACACAGGACTGGCACTGAAGCAGAAATGCCAATCTTAATCTCCCATTATTTTTTTTTTCAGGGAGAATTTAAAAGAAATCTGGCCCAGTATTACACACCAGGTTTAATGTGGCACAAAATTTGAGACAGGTGGCTCACACAGGACTGGCACTGAAGCAGAAATGCCAATCTTAATCTCCCACTATTTTTTTTTCAGGGAGAATTTAAAAGAAATCTGGCCCAGTATTACACACTAGGTTTAATGTGGCACAAAATTTGAGACAGGTGGCACACACAGCACTGGCAATGAGGCATAATTGCCAATCTTAATCTCCTACTATTTTTTTTTTCAGGGAGAATTTAAAAGAAATCTGGCCCAGTATTACACACTAGGTTTAATGTGGCACAAAATTTGAGACAGATGCCACACACAGCACTGGCACTGAGGCAAAATTGCCAATCTTAATCTCCCACTATTTTTTTTTTCAGGGAGAATTTAAAAGAAATCTGGCCCAGTATTACACACTAGGTTTAATGTGGCACAAAATTTGAGACAGATGCCACACACAGCACTGGCACTGAGGCAAAATTGCCAATCTTAATCTCCCACTATTTTTTTTTATTTATGGGAGAATTGGCAAGAAATCAGGCCCACTGTTAGACTGTATGTTTTCTGTGCCAGAAAATGAGACACAGATGCCACACACAGGACTGCCACTGATACAGGTTTGCCAATTTTAATCTGCACCCTTTTTTTTTTCTTCAGGGAGACTAGTGAATAATACTGGGCCACTGTATTAGAGTATATTTTCTGTGGCAGAAAGTGGCTTGAAGAGATATAACTAAACAAAAAAAAAAAAAAAAGGGACTGTCCTACAATTACCATCTCCCTGCAGTAATCTGAGCTAAGTATGGCAGGCAGCAATAACAAGGAGTGGACTGCTGCACAAAAAAGTCAAAAGTGTGGAGCAACAGGAAGGAGCAACAGGATTTATGCTTTGAAAAAAGCAGTTGGTTTGCACAGCGGTGTACAAACAGCAATGCAGCTATCAGGGAGCCTTCTAGGATAGCCCAATGAGCTACAGCGCTGAGGAAAAAAAAAAGTAGCCTCCACTGTCCCTGCAAACAAAAGGTGGTGTTGGACAGTGGAAATCGCTACAGCACAAGCGGTTTGGCGGTTAATGAACCCTGCCTAACGCTATCCCTGCTTCTGACGAAGTGACAGCAACCTCTCCCTATGCTCAGATCAGCAGCAGTAAGATGGCGGTCGGCGGGAACGCCCCTTTATAGCCCCTGTGACGCCGCAGAAAGCAAGCCAATCACTGCAATGCCCTTCTCTAAGATGGTGGGGACTGAGACCTATGTCATCACGCTGCCCACACTCTGTGTCCACCTTCATTGGCTGAGAAATGGCGCTTTTTGCATCATTGAAACACGACTTTGGCGCGAAAGTCGCGTACCGCATGGTCGACCCCACACAGGGATCGGGTCGGGTTTCATGAAACCCGACTTTGCCAAAAGTCGGCGACTTATGAAAATGACCGACCCGTTTCGCTCAACCCTACTCAGGAGCAATACAGGATTAGTAAAGCATGTACAAATATTACCTGTAAAATGACAAGTATAGGAGGACATAGTGTTCAGCTTTATGTCTGTACGTAACCACTTGTTTCTCTCTCTGAATATATAAAGGGAACTGCAAAGTACATTATTAGGAGCAAGTCCGGAGCTGTAATTGTGGCCATGAAGCTGATGTGAAGTCTAACGTTGCAGGCATAGCCTCGCTGATTGTGTTTACATCCATGAGAAAGAAGACACGTGGCTCGGTGTACAATGCATCCTGATTAGACCCTCGGTCCACCGCACATTGCATCGCCTGTATAGACCCACAATATCCAGCAGCCCACGGACTTGTCAATAAAACAGATTGCCGAGAATCTTTCTGCTGGGTGAAAATACAGAATAGACAGCAAATCTCCCTCCAATTACCTATATACCAAGGAGCTGTGTACATTAATCCTATGGTATGTTTTGTTCATCAATGGGCGAATGATGCATTTTTAATTGAGATTCCTATTTGGACTGACTCATTTAAAAACATGGTTCCTTTCTTCTAGAATCAGCGCCACACGTGTCCACAGGACTCTCCATAAATTTTTATCAGAGTGCACTCCACAGAAATACACGAGTAGACCCCCACATGGGGAGCCACCTCTACATTCTTGACCTCACGCGATGGAGCCCTGCTCATGGGAAAGATGCAGGTCCCTGCAGTGGTTCTTTGGACTTTTCAGCATTATCCTGTGAAAAGGCCATAAATGTCCCAGATGGCAGAACCATCAGCGTGCTATTCCTGAATATGACACTAGGAGGAGTGCAGGAGATTGCTCATCTACAGCGTCTTCTTCCCATGTATATCAACCATAACCATCTGTACTGGGTGGTAGTGAAGAGGTTAAGAAATTGACTCTTATCCAAGAGGTAGATACAATATGTAGTTAAAAAAAGCATGACCTGATCTGTTCTGACAAGGTGTCACCAGTGATGTTAGGAGGCATCCCCTCTGACCTATAGTTTGGCTCTATCGGAAAACCTGGCTGCCATTTTGCTGTGATGTATTTAAATGCCAGCTAGTGGTGAGGCACGCTGATCTTTTGAACAGCGCGTGCGCACTAGACACACTACACTACAGCAGAGACGTCGGCTTGCATTACATCATCAGCAGCCACCACTTCCATCTTCCGGCCTGTCAGCCTCACACACCGGGCGATATTTATCATTAAGGATACAGGTATTTATACACCTTATTGGTAGCTCTATACTCACTTCCCCTGATGAAGCTGTCCTGGTAACAGCGATACGCGTTGGGAGTCCACTGCTCCACTTCCCGCTCATATGTTTGGCCGCCAGCATGGTATTTCTTTTCAGGTGATATGCTCCTCTCTGGCAGCACTGTTACTTACCTGACAGGTTGGACCTTGCACTCAGATTCCAGCACCTGTTCCCTTTACAGATTTCTATCAAATCCTTGTGGTTATTGGATTTAAGGCGTGATTTATATTCTTTTGACCTGGTGCTGCGTACCATCCATCTGGTTGGTTTGCTGTTTAGCATTGTATATCCGCATATCACCACAGGTCTATTTTCTCTGGTTGCTATTCATTTATTGTTCTAGTTTGTATTACTATGTATTGCTATTTTTCACACAGGCAGTGGGTTTATGTGGTGGAGTGTTGCATTGTTTTTAACCTTGTTGCCAATAAAGTTTCCTGTTTTATACTATATGATCTTGGGTGGTGTGCATACCATATAGTGGATTCTTTTGTCTTCCCTTTGCCATGCTCTGCTTCATGTCCACTTGGTTTGCACCCCCATTGCTGTTTTGAGATTTGTTCAATTTGCGGTGCACCAATTGTACTATTATCCAATGACTTCAAGATAGGCCTATACATCAGTAAAGTAGTTGCGGATTTCGGCAGGTAGGAGACAGTACCTATGGCTATCGATGTGCTTATGAGGAGGGCTATGAGGGCCTCATACTGTGTAGGGGGCTATGGGTGTATCATACTATGTGGGCATCATATTGTGTGGAGGAGCTGTGAGAGCATTATGCTGTGTGGGGGTCTGTGGGGGGATCGTACTGTAAAGGGGGCTTTGTGAAGGGTGCCATGGGGGCATCATAGTGTGTGGGAATCAAACTGTGTGGAAGAGTTGTGGGGCCTTATACTCTGCTGGGGATGAGGGAAGTTTGAGGGCATCATACTGTGTGGGGGGCTATGGGAGCATTATACTGTGTGAGAGGGCTGTGTGGTTATTAAACTGGGTGGAGGGCTGTGTGGGCATCATGCTGTGTGGAGGGTGTGTGGGGCTTTATACTTTGAATGGGTAAAGCTGTGAGGTCATCATACTGTATGTGGGGCTTCATGCTGTGTGTATGTGTGGGGGGGGGGGAAGCTGAGGGGGCATCATGCTGTGTGAACATCATACTGTGTGGAGGTGGTTAATAATACTGTATGGGGTGCTGTGAAGCGCATCATCTTGTGTGGGGGACCAGTGGGCTTCACAAAGTTTCCTGAACAGCAGAACAGTTGCAGTAAATTTACAAAGTTCCTTGTTGAGGACTAGCAGTTAAGTCTCACAATCATAATCATGGTGACTTGGGCTCAAACCCTCCACAGGCTTTTATCACTGACCAGTTTTTCTCATAGTCCAGTGTTGTGTTTCTTGGTGGCTGCATAGGCCAGGACCTCCACTCAGTCTGAGGAAACAGCTCAGCTTAGTGGGTCCACATATCATATGTACTGTGGAATTACATGGAAGCCATTCAAATGATATAATGGTAGTTGTAGGTAAAATTTCTGGTCTGCCAGAAGTTTCTGTTGGTGATAACATCTGATCACTGTGCTGGCTTAAGGGTACCGTCACACAGTGGCACTTTTGTCGCTACGACGGTACGATTCGTGACGTTCCAGCGATATCGTTACGATATCGCTGTGTCTGACACGCGGCAGTGATCAGGGACCCTGCTGAGAATCGTACGTCGTAGCAGATCGTTTGGAACTTTCTTTCGTCGCTTGATCTCCCGCTGTCATCGCTGGATCCGTGTGTGTGACACCGATCCAGCGATGCGTTCGCTTGTAACCAGGGTAAACATCGGGTTACTAAGCGCAGGGCCGCGCTTAGTAACCCGATGTTTACCCTGGTTACCAGCGTAAAAAAAAACCAAACAGTACATACTTACATTCCGGTGTCCGTCAGGTCCCTTGCCGTCTGCTTCCCGCACTCACTGACTGCCGGCCGTAAAGTGAAAGCACAGCACAGCGACTGCCGGCCGTAAAGTGAAAGCAGAGCACAGCGGTGACTCACCGCTGTGCTCTGCTTTCACTTTACGGCCGGCAGTCAGTGAGTGCGGGAAGCAGACGGGACAGACGCCGGAATGTAAGTATGTACTGTTTGTTTTTTTTACGCTGGTAACCAGGGTAAACATCGGGTTACTAAGCGCGGCCCTGCGCTTAGTAACCTGATGTTTACCCTGGTTACCCGGGGACTTCGGCATCGTTGGTCGCTGGAGAGCTGTCTGTGTGACAGCTCTCCAGCGACCACACTACGACTTACCTACGATCACGGCCAGGTCGTATCGCTGGTCGTGATCGTTGGTAAATCGTATAGTGTGACGGTACCCTAAGGGATGTAATAATCTCAGTCACAGGGGATGCGACTGAGGGAAGAAGGTCCAGGTGGTGGCCAGTGTTATTTTCAACTGCATTTGTGTTTTCAGGGCATACAAAGAGTTGAAGACTATGGTGAACCAAAAAGTCAGAGTCTTGGAGCTGGCAACCTGAATGTCTCATGAAGGGCAGCACAGTGACATCATTGCACTGTATAGGTAAGAAGAAGATCCATTTGCTCATTGTGGTAGCAGGAACAGGTGATACTTTTTTATTTCAATATAAGCACAAATGAGGCACTGGTGTCGGAGCCCAGAAATGACAACTGTGTAGGGACACTATGAATGGAGTGGAAGATTTACATGACTACTGTGGGTTCACTTTTAAAGGTGGTGGACAAATAACAGGATAGCTACTGTATCTAGGAAACATTACTATATAGGGGGATACTACTTTACAGGACCACAAAGGGATATGTTACTACTGTATGGGTCCAACATTAGTGTATGGGATGCAACTTAGGTTTGTTCCACTGTAGGGAGGGGGAGGGGGGCACAGAAGGGGACCTTGCTACGGTATAGGAGTAAAAAAAGAATGCTATAAGTACTGCATCGAGGCGCAAAGCAGATATTCCTTCTGGATGGGGACACAAAACAGAGCTTACTATTGTATGGGTGTCACGCTATGACGGTCTTCGGTAAGGAAGGAAGGCCTCAAACTGTCCTTGGAACTGGGAACCTAACTATACCTGTCTCAGGAGTACTCTTGAAGGTAGAGAGGCCCGAGTCTCCGATGTTACTATACTCCTGTTATTGTTGTAAGCTGTCCCCTTCAACAGGAGATTTGGGACAGATATGTCAGTGTATGAACACGCAAGACAAACAGAGATAACAAAAAGCAACTTGCATACAAAAACACTCACCAAGGGAAGGATAGGAAGGTACAAACCAAATGGGAATAGGATAATGGAGAAAGCATGCATCCAACAATCTCCAGCAGCAAGTATGAACTCCAACTTCAGCTTACCAACTTTAGCAAGCCAGGAAGTAAACTTTCACAGACAGGGATGAGAAAGTCTGGCCAGGTTTTATAGAGAGACAAAATGAGCAGGTCAGGATCAGCTGTGAGATGAAGCTAACAGCATAGAAATAATCATGAAGGCTAGTTTCACATTTGAGTTAGAATCCGCAGCGTTTAATCCGCATCCGCAAGTGCTGGAAAAAACGCATATAAGCGCATACAAACTCGGCGTTTTTTAGACACATGCGGGAACGCATGCGGTTTAAAAACCGCCGCGTTTGTACGCGTTTATATGCTTTTTTTCTGCGTTTGCATGGTGACAAATTTTACAGGAGAAAAATCTAGATAACCAGACACCGCCAATGTGACTACAGAGGGCGTGTATTTTGGGATCTCTATATATAGATCCTTGAACAGCTGAAATCTTCAGATTTTGCTCCTGTATGCTGTGTCAAAATGGATCTTCACATGGAGAGCTTTTATTTCAACCTGGATTTAAAGGGACACTGTCACCTGAATTTGGAGGGAACAATCTTCAGCCATGGAGGCGGGGTTTTGGGGTTTTTGATTCACCCTTGCCTTACCCGCTGGCTGCATGCTGGCTGCAATATTGGATTGAAGTTCATTCTCTGTGCTCCGTAGTACACGCCTGCGCTGTGTAATCTTGCCTTGTGCAGGCATGTACTTCGGAGGACAGAGAATGAACTTCAATCCAATATTGCAGCCAGCATGCAGCCAGCGGGTAAGGAAAGGGTGAATCAAGCACCCAAAAACCCCGCCTCCATGGCTGAAGATTGTTCCCTCCAAATTCAGGTGACAGTGTCCCTTTAAGCATCAAGCTGTTTCTTGCCTGTGCGTTTGCTTGGGAGCAAGACAGAAATCACGAAAGATGGAGAAGGAGACATCGTAGGCGTTTTTGGAGACACCCCATTATCGAACTACGTGAGAGCGGTGGAGCCTATCACACGCTGTATGGCGAGCTTAATGCCAACCCGGAGAAATTCCATGAATATATAAGGATGTCGCAAGACTCGTTCCGGGATTTGCTTGCTTGTGTCCAAGGAGCCATACGGAGACAGGACACCAAGCTCCGTAGAGCGATACCACCCGAGGAACGTCTGCTGGTTACATTAAGGTACGTTCCAAATCTAAACCAATGACAGTCCAAATTTTGGGTTTTCTGACATGTATTTTCCTTTCTGTTTTTAGCATAACCACACCATAAATAGAATAGATTGTAATATTATTTTCTTCCAGATTTCTGGCAACCGGAGAGTTTATCATCCCTCCACTTCCATTACCGACTTGGAATATCCACCCTGTCCGGAATAGTTGTGGACACCTGCCGGGCTTTGTGGAATGTACTTCGGGATGAGTTTATACCCCTACCCACCTTGGACATGTGGCTTGAAATTGCAGAAAAATTCTGGAGTGTGTGTGATTTCCCAAACTGTTTGGGAGCGGTTGATGGGAAGCACATTCGCATTATCAAACCAGCCAGAACAGGATCGGAGTACTTCAATTACAAAAAATATTTTTCTGTTGTGCTCATGGCAATTGCCGATGCAGACTGTCACTTCATCGCCGTGGACATTGGAGCTTTTGGCCGTGGCAACAATTCACAGACTTTTAAGAACTCTGATATGGGCCGCTGTGTGTATAGCAAAAATTTTAATTTTCCACGGCCACAACCGCTCCCCAACACTCAAGGTCCACCGATGCCATTTGTTATGGTTGGGGATGAGGCCTTTCAGATGTGTGAAAACCTACTGAAGCCATATTCCAGTCGGGACTTGAACCACACTAGAAGGATCTTTAACTACAGACTGACCAGGGCCCGAAGAACAGTAGAGTGCACCTTTGGCATTCTAGTCTCAAAATGGCGCATCCTTGCATCAGCCATTAATCTAAAAATTGAGACAGTCGACGAGGTGGTCAAAGCCTGTGTGGTTCTGCACAATTACATAATGGCTAAGGAGCGACCAAACATTGAACTGGATGAACCTGTTGCACACCCACTGCCCGATTACCATCATCACCCGCTGTGGTCAAGTGCTGAAGTTGGTCACATGCGGGACCAATTTGCCGCCTTTTTTGATTCTGATATTGGACGTGTGTCATGGCAGGATAATGTTGTGTAAATGTCCTGTTGTAATTTTATCTGTACCAGTAATTTTCTTAAATGTTAATAATATTTCTAATTAATAAACTTTATTTTTGGTTGTGTTGACCGTGTCTCCGATGCATATCCTCTACAAACCAAGGCTGTCCTCAAACTAGCAGTATTTGGTCTATATTTAATATCAGTATTTGTAATCCAAAACCAGGAGTGAGTGATAAAGGCAGAGGTGCTAGTAATTATGTTAATATCTAAATTTACCTCTAATTGTTCCACTCCTTGTTTTGGCTTACAAATACTGATATAAAACACTGACCACATACTGCTAGTGTGACGGCAGCCATGTTGCTTTAAGCTTGGTGACATCTTTGCGTCCTGATTCTGTTCTGCAGTATCCATTGGACAGAGACTCAAGAGACAATGACTGTCACATTAAAGAGATCTATACTCATCAAGTCAGGTGTCAGAAATAATGAATTCATGATGCACATATAACAGCCTCATGAATTCACTATTTCTGACACCTGTGCAGGTGAGCATAGATATGCTGTGTGTGACCACCATCGTCCCTTCACTTTGTGCGGAAAAGATTACGTACACAGAAGAGAAAATGGAGGCTATCATACAAGGCAGTTCTCTACTCACTAGGTCAGGTGTCCTAACTAATGAGTTTTTTGACACCTGACCTGTTGAGTTAAGTTCTGCATTGTATTTCCGCCATTTTCTCTTCAGACTGCAACACTAGTCACAGACTAAGCAGAATGAAGAGATTATGGAGATAATACATGAATTAATTTTTTGGCCCACCTCATATCTCTATACTAAAGACACACAAAGCTGTAGTCTTTTATTTGCTAACTACTGGAGATATGATGTGGCCAAAAAATAAAGTGTGTGGCGAAGTTTATTATTTGGCGCACGGTGTGTGTTGCCGGCGGCGAAAGACACAATAAACCAAACATAATTGGGGCAAAAAAAATTGTATTTATTTTTTAACAACAAAAATATTTCTTTTAACTGTGCTGGCTTGGGGTAGAGTGATGTACACGGGGTGTGTGAAGCACTGAGGCCTGGCTAACCGTGGACGACGCAGAGGTGGCAGGAGAAGGGGCAATGAAACTAATGGAGTCTGGTAGTTGAGGGATGGGGCTTGACACATGAGCGGCTTGAGACGCACTGGAAGGGTGAGACGAACCTGACATTACAAGAAGCAAGATAAGTGAAAGCAGTCAGAGGGGAGCGCAGAGGAATCAACCCAGGGAAGGGGAGATAAAAGGGAGTTGTCGAGCACCACCGCAGCTCCAGCTGAATACCTCCAAAGGAGGATAAGAGCGTGTGTCAAACAGAAATCAGTCCCAGGAGCGCTGAAGGAAACTCAGACAACATATGTCGTTTACCACAACGCGTTTCAATGGTAAACACCGTCTTCTTCAGGTGGGAGTTTCAACTCCCACCTGAAGAAGACGGTGTTTACCGTCGAAACGCGTTATGGTAAACGACATATGTTGTCTGAGTTTCCTTCAGCGCTCCTGGGACTGATTTCTGTTTGACACACGAACCTGACATTACAGACACACTGGGAGGTGAAGGGGGAGGAATACTAAGAGTCCAATGTTTTTTTTTTGTGATTGCCGGGTTTTGGGAAGCCTTGGTGGGCTCATATGTCTTTGCATGGTTGTGGTGGGTGACCTGTCAGGGTCGGCTGCACTGTGTCAGAGTCCATAGTGCTCGTAGAGCATGCAGCTATGCCAGAGTCCATAGTGCTCGTAGAGCGTGCAGCCATGCCAGAGTCCATAGCTGTTGTGAATTCTGTGGCAGAGTTCACTCCTGTGGTCACAAGTGGTACTTCGGCTGATTCTCTCTGGGATCTTCCGTTTGTGGAGGAAAGTGGTACTGCAGCTTCTGAGTTTCCTCCCTCAGGTGATCTGGTGAGCTCGTTAGCTTCTTCTCTACTTAACTCCACCTGATGCTTTGATCTATGCTTCCTGTCAATGTTTCAGTGTGGGACTTGTTTTTTCCCTGGATCATTCCTGTGGCCTGCTGCTCTGCAAAGCTAAGTTTTGCTTATGTTATTTTGTTGCTATTTTTCTGTCCAGCTTGCTTTATTGGTTTTTCTCGCCTGCTGGAAGCTCTGAGACGCAGAGGGACCACCTCCGTACCGTTAGTCGGTGCGGAGGGTCTTTTTGTCCCCTCTGCGTGGTTTTTTATAGGTTTTTGTGCTGACCGCAAAGTTATCTTCCCTATCCTCGTTCTGTTCAGCTAGTCGGGCCTCACTTTGCTAAATCTGTTTCATCTCTATGTTTGTGTTTTCATCTTACTCACAGTCATTATATGTGGGGGGCTGCCTTTTCCTTTGGGGAATTTCTCTGAGGCAAGGTAGGCTTATTTTTCTATCTTCAGGATTAGCTAGTTTCTCAGGCTGTGACGAGGCGCCTAGGTTCTGGTCAGGAGCGCTCCACGGCTACCTTTAGTGTGGTTTGATAGGCTTAGGGATTGCGGTCTGCAGAGTTCCCACGTCTCAGAGCTCGTTCTATTATTTTGGGTTATTGTCAGTTCACTGTATGTGCTCTGACCTCCATGTCCATTGTGATTCTGAATTGCCTTTCATAACACATAGCGCTCCTAGAGCGAAAGGCCATGCCAGGGTCCTGCTGCATCGTGGTGTCAGTGGAGGAGGTCCAAGCAGGAACAGCGGTTGTCATGGTGGTGGTGGTGGGATGTCCAACAGCACTCGGCATGGTGGTGGTGCTGTACTGGTGTCCGGCAGTGCTAGGAATAGAGATGGCTGTGCAGTGGTATGCATCAGAGGTCGGCATTGAGGTTAATCGTGACAGTGAAGGCACAGGTGGATATGCCGCCACTGTCTGCTGAAAATACCGACTCTGCTGCATAGCCTGCACGTAAGCAGCATTGCAGGCCTGCATGACACTCAGCTGGAGATCAGGAGTAAGGTGTTCCGACATTCCTTGCTCA